>NC_091537.1:24375000-25000000 GCF_042242935.1 Bactrocera oleae | reverse complement strand
ACTGCAAAGATCAGACAACCATAAGGGCAATCCAAATTAATTTTTTACTCATCTGAAAATATAGTAGTTCGTAGTTGTGCTCCATAAAAGACAAGATTATTTTGTATATTTTACAAAATTTGTTAATGGTATACCTATATAATAAATACATAATAACTGTGGACTCATATAAAACTAATAAACATATTTATGACAGAAATCTGTCAATTGTAACATCCTGGGTCACCATAATGTAGGGAAAAGTACTAGTTTTGCGTGTTGCTCATGCCAGTTATACTATCGCAAAATGTTGCTAAAAGGTATATTATTTGTTCACCTAACGGTTGCTTGTAACACCTAAAACTAAATGAAATAGATATAAAGTTATTTATACATATATATATATAATATATATATATTATGTTAATGATCAGGATGACGAGGCTAGTTGAAATCCGAGTGACTGTCTGTTTGTCTTGTACATGTTCCCTAGCACCGTAAGCAGTTTCGTGTTGTAAACGGGCGGAGGCAGACCTCTGCCACGCCTACCAAATGCAATTATATGCCAAAACTAAGCGAAAATTAAGATACAAAACAATTAAAAATGACCGAAAATATCTGTCAATATGTGTGATCTAGTATTGCAATTCAGAAATTATTATTTTATTGAAGCCAGCACGGCCCTTGTGTCAAAAATTGGTCAAATTCGGTCAGTAATCCGCTTAGACCCCACATACCTAATACAAATATATTCGAACTTCCTGATGGCCGCATATCGGTCAATATATAAGATATCTTTATAAACTTCAGAGGTATCCTTTTCTAACAACGTGATTATTTTGCCTAAACTTGATATATGATCAATATTTCCCTAGTCCCGGAATTCCTAATATAAGAATCAAACATCCGCTTGTTTTTATACCTTATGTATTGTGTAATTTGTGAGACAACGTAATAAAACTCAGAGATAATAAAGACGTGAAATCGGTCCACGATAACTCCAGCATCTCTATACAAAATAGAATGATTTTCGTTACTTAAGCACAATGTATGCCCAATATGTCGGTCCGTGAATTATCTTCACAAAAGTGTGTTAAAACATGTTCTCGAGTATATTTCAGTAATGCCAAATCTTCCCTTAACCCCAATATACGCGATATAGTGATTTCCATCCATTTTAACTATTTTTGTTTAAAGTGTTTATGTCCGTCAATATGTGCGATACTTTAATGAAATTGAAAAGCCATTTTTCTTAAAAATACTGTGATTTAAGGCTTATTATGAATGAAGTTGACTAAACTTTATATCCCTAAATACTCTCTTACAATCCCCTAGTTGATGTTTTCTTCATATCTTTCATATATTCAATTTAGATTTTTAGTTATTCATTTTAGAGTTCACTGGTTCAGCTGGATGCCTCCAGAAGCATAAATAACATATACTCGTATACTACTAAAACAATTTTTTTTTTTTTTATATTTTGAGGGATATGAAATTTGAGTATTTGCAGTGCCCGTCTGAAAAGTTAAATTTACTACAATATTTAAGGAAAGAATATATGTATTAAATGGCTGTTGGTTCAAAACAATGTATGGGAAATGACTTTGCAAGAGTTTTAAAAACTTTGCTATCAAAAAATAATGGCAAAAGCGTGTACATATTGGACTAGTGCAGAAGTTTTTGAAAATGGTGATAAAATAAAGAAATTCATTGTAGGTTGAAGCCCATCGGAAACGAAGGATAAAATAACAAACATTAACGGAAAAATAATTTGTGATCGGGAAAATAAAAGGAAGAGTCTGGTTTGGGTCGATAAAGGTTAGAAACGGTTTATATACAGTGTGTTTGGGACATAAGAAGGTAATATTTCACCAAAATTCGTGTTAGAAAAGAAATTTTTTACATAAATTTTAAGGTTATGTGAGAAAAGTCTATACACAAAAGTTATAGACCTTGTCATTACCGTGAGACTCGTGATTTGGCGGAAAACGAGATAAACCGTTTCTAACCTTTAAAAATTTAGCCACTCCCCTCCCCTTCATTATCCCGACCTCAAATCGTTCATAAATCCCTTAATGCTTGTAATTTTATCTTTGGTTTCCGATGGGTTTCATTGTACTACTATGAATTTTTGTTTGTTTCAAAAAATAATTTATCCTGGTCTATTAAACATCAAATAGTCAATATGAAAATTTCTTCGTTATTCTTTCTTTCTAACATCGAGCTTAAAGCTTGCCAACTTCACTAATAAAAGTATCATGAAAACATAATCAAACTTCAAAAGCATACAAACAGTATCCCTATCCCTAAAGAAATTTAATAAACGTAAATATTTAGTTTATACATCGCGCATTGTGTATATATGTATGTATGTTTATGTGAATTTAATACCTCGTGGATATACATTGATAGTGCCCCTTTGAAGTCTAAAATCGACGGATGGTTTAATATAGCTTGTATTTGTAATGTATGCAATAAATGTCACAAAAAAAAAAACAAGAAAAAACGTTAACTTCGGATGCGTCGAATTTATAACACCCTTCACAGATACAAAGGCTCATTACAATAACTTGATTCCGATCTAATTTCGGGAAGATGCTTCGTCAAATAAAAAAGTTTTCCATTCAGACAATTTACGCCGATCGTTCAGGTAATATGGCAGCTATATGTTATAGTCATTCGATCTATATAATTTCTTCGGAGATTACACTATTGCCTTAAATAATAATATATGCCAAATTTCGTGAAGTAACCTCGTCAAATGAAAGAGTTTTCTACTTTATTCCGATCGTTCAGTTTGTATGGCAGCTTATACTATAGTGATCCGATCTTAACAATTTCTTCAGAAATTACATTGTTGTCTTAGAAAATAACTCATGCTAAATTTTGTAAAGATATTACATCAAATAAAAAAGTTTCCTATACAAAGACTTGCTTCCGATTGTTCAGTTTGTATCGTAGCTATATGCTATAGAGGTCCGATATCAGCCGTTCCGACAAATGAGCAGCTTCTTAGGGAGAAAAGGACAGGTGAAAAAAACTAAGCGACTAGTAGCATATATACAGACGGACAGACGGACGGACGGACAGACAGACGGACATGCCTCAATTAACTCAGCTCATCATACTGATCATTTATGATATATTTTATAGGGTCTCCGACGTTTCCTTCTTGGTGTTACAAACTTCGTGTTCAGGGTATAAAAACTAACTTATACCATCATTCTGGTCCATTTTAAGGCAAGTTATTTTTAATGTGTGCTTTGCTCCGTACCACTTCGTGAAATTCAAAATATTAAAGCTCAATTCGTATGGAAAGTAGCTTGAAATGGAATTTTGAAAGAATACAGGCAATTCCCAACTAAGCTCCATTCAACAAAACGTTGGTTTTGATAAAATTCCTTAGATATTTCAATCCTAACGGTCCCATTTCTTTAAGAATCTAGCACTAATACCCCGTCTCAACCAACTGAAAGCTGATTATTTTCATTCCATAAGTTTGTATGGTTGTGCTCAGTTTTAAATATATAATAACATGATTGCTTCACAAGCAGAAAATAATCGAAAAATAAATAATAATCGAAAAATAAATAATAATCGAAATAATAAAAATAAATATAAATCATTCTATTAAATCTCCACTTATTGTGTCCCATGTTGCCGAACATTTCGTTATAACATTTCTTCGCAACATTTTTCCACTTTCATTAAAATTGTTTACCCCTCACCTAACCACTATTGTGATTTTGCCTACCTTCTGTTTTTTTTTTGCCACTTGACTGCAAATTTGCCGTGCATCCGAGTGCTTCGCACTGGGGAATGACAGTTGCATTTAAAGTTTTCGTTGTTCATATTGTTGCTTCGGCGAAAATGGTGGTTTTGCAAAATTTGACGGCTTAAATGCCATAATATCAGTTAAGAGGGCATTTGCTTTCAAATAAAAGTGGAGCTTTTTTTAAAAGATTTCTAAGTTAGTGACAGATTAGAAATAATATTCTGTATAAATATTATATAAATAAACGAATTTTATATATTTTTATATTATCTATTTCGTATTATGCATTTTTACTCTTTAAGAAATATTTTATACAGAAAAATATCTGAAGTGATTAATTTTTTTTAAATAAAAAAAATATTTTATAACAAATTGGTCTTTTCGTACAACGAGATATTTCATTTTAAACGCAAGAATGGGAGAAATAGAGGTAACCTCCGATCGGGACATTACAAAAGTTGTGTGTCGCAGTTTTGTCTCTATCATGCTTGAAATAAACAGCATGAGAACCGTTAAAAGAATTAACATTTTATACCAACCTTATTACCACCCATACCTCTCTTTAGTGATCAATCAATCGAATTACTCTATTTGTCTTTCGTTCTATTTATTATTAATTGTTTCATTTCTCCAACTTTCTTTAGTCATAAGTACTGCTTGGTTGAAAAATTTGTTAATCTTACCAAGAATTAGCACTACTAGCTCCAATCTTTTTTCTCTCAAATTGGTACATCTGTCGTGAGAACACATATAAAGTTACAAATCATTCTGTTAATTAATTCTTTGTTTACAAGCCATTTGAAGTTGACATGGCAGGGTAGTTTTTTAATACGGAAAAAATCGGATTCGATTCTTTGTTTTAAAAGGTTTAAGGGACAAAGGAAATATATGAACAATTGTAAGAAGTGTATAAAGAGTCCCCTCCTTCAAAACGCACCGTTGAATTTTGGGTTGGTGAACTTAAGCATGGTCTTACTAGGCTTTATGACGATCCATGCGAAGGACGACCAAAAACCGCAACCACACCCGAAATCATTTAGCAAGTTCGTAATGTTGTTAGTGAAGATCCGAGTTTGACTGAGCGTGAAATTGCTAATGTCATAGGCATCTCAGACGAACAAGAACTTCATATACACTTTAAAACAAATTTCTCAACATGATTTGAAGCTTTTTAAGCAGAATAAAACCGATTTCTTGCGTCGTTTTATAGCTATAGATGAGACTTGGATCTACCACAATGATCCTAATTAGAAACAAAATGTTTACAGTGGACTGAAGCTGGTTGTTCACCTCCAAAGCAGGTGAAGTTACAACGATCAGCAAAGAAGGTTATGGTATCAGTTTTTTGGATCCAAAAGGAATTTTATTGATTGATTATTTGCAGAAAAGTAAAACAATCAACTCTGAATATTATTAAAGTCTTTTGGGTCAGCTGGATAAAAAAATAGTGAGAAAAGACCTGGTTTGTAGCACAAAAGAAACGATTTTGTTGACCTAGATATAAGGACAGTTTTGGATACATTTGTGCTCACAATTCATGACACTATCAATGATTTTGTAAGATTTGCTCTCATTTATTTTTAAATCTTTATTTTCATTTAACATTACAAAAATTAGAAAGCTCGAAAAAAATTACATATATATTTATAACAACAGGTTAGTTTTTAAAAATTATTATGCATCCAAATAAACAGAGAGACAAATGTCGAAAACTTATATTGTATCTTTATTGAACGACTTCTTTGAGTTCTACTTTTATAATTTTCTGATTAACAATAACTTTTTAAGGATCAGCAGTAGTTTGTCACAATCAACAACCTTGATACCTTTCTTCCATACTTTTAGATACTTGTGGAACCGCTCTCTCTCTCACTCGCCGTTTCTCACCATAAATATCTAAATTATCCAAAAAAATATATCCAAATGATTGCAAATATACTTATATGTCTGACTTAACGGTTATCAGCATATTTTGGACAATTTCTTCATGATTTGGTGCTTTATGGTTACCTAGGAAGTTTTCGACTATCAACACTAAATTTTTGCATGCTACACTTTCCGGAACAGTCATAACTTTGATAAAATCGGCATCTTTCATGAATTGCCGTATTTGAGGATCAACCAAGAGCCCCCTTCCAGCTTTCCATACGAATGTCGAAAATTGTCAAATTGTTTTAACATTCCTAATTTGATCGCGTATTAAGTCACTGAGATCAATTTGTGAAAATAACTTTGGCGTAGATATTTCACCCTCTTATTCACATTCATTGATAGACTGTACCAATATCTGAGTATTTGGCGACAACATTGTTTCTAAGTAGTCCAATGCATTGAGTAAAAGAGCTTTTTGTAGACTGTAATTGTAGATATCTTCACATTTAATTTTTTGTAAAACCTTAAAAAATAACCGCCTAATTTTTCGCATATTTTCGGTAATAAGCCTGAGAATAAGGATCACGTGACATTTGCATGCGTAACAAATGTACGTAGAAGCCTTATTATGACTGGAAAACTAAATTTTTATTACTAACGAGCCGATATTTTTCAAAATATTAGAAATGCAATTATTTTAAAAACAAGAGCACATGCAATATTTTAATGAATAAGGTCATAATGTGGACACTGGAAAGCATCAAAATTTGTTAGGATATCCTGGGCAACAAAAAAATGTTTTGTTTTTGTAGAGCTTAACTAATTTTAAATGCTCACAAGAGAGCCAACAGCCATTTTCTTCAATAAAGATATTTACACATATGTATGTATATTTTATATATATAATATACATATATTAAAGGGGGTGAAAATATGTACAGAATGCCAAAGGTTTTTAAATTGTTAAAATAACTTAATTGGGAAAATTTAATGACTGCAACTATTATAGTATTTCGTTCATATTGTTTATAGTTCTTCTTTACACAAAATCTTTATTTTGCTAGGAAGTGGTACGTCATTGGCAAGCTTGGGTACGCAGAGCTTTTGGTAAATGAACTTTGGTAAATGAACTTCAAAAAGCTCCATTTAAGTTCGCCTTTGAGTTTTCAGCGGGAACAAGAATTATTACATATGATCATTGTTGAATTTCGTTCGCTCTTGGCATTCACCGCGTGCCTTATGACCAAATAACATAGAGGCCTACAGTGGATACCAGGAGAAAAACGTATTACACAAACGTTTTGACACTTCACACACATTATTGAATTTATAATTGTATTATTTATGGTTGACAAGTCGCAGCATAGCGTTGCTTTAAAGCTGTCTGCCCCACTTCCTCGTTTTTATCAAGCAAATAACCAGTTCATAACTTCATCATCCTTTAGCTCGTGGTACATACACTTTAACAGATTTTGCACATATTTTTGTTGTTAACAGTATTTATTGGTACAACAATTTGATGTAACAGCAAAGCATTTAATACAACTCTTTTAAGATTTTTCACCCATTATTAAGTATTTCGTAGTAAATTTTTTGTTGAATTTTATAAAACATTCACTGCAGTTGTTATCCTTACGATTACCGCGCTGTGACTGCGCCATTTCACCGTCGCGCAGTCGCACAAGACCCCTACAAGATCACTGACTATTGCTACCACCGTTACCGGTACTTAAGTAGTCCACGTTTATAAACACGAACCTTGCCAGCACGTTTTGGTGTCAATGCCTTTGATTAAGGTGACGACTAGTAAGGGTTGGTAGTTATTTTACTGCGAGATCCTCACAATGAAAAAGGTAATGCGCTCTCACTCAATTTCTCTCCGCCCTAACCACCAGCTGCCCAGCACGTTCGATAGCAATATTTTTATTCTTTTTGTTCTCTCGTGCTGGTGGCGGCTGGCTGTCTCCGATGTGTTTGTTTGTGAATCCGGTTTTAACCTTTATCCTGCTAGGAGCATGAACAGGAATCGCCGCAGCTGCCGTAATTACAATTTGTTATAGTTGTAATTATTATTGTGATTTTTGATCTTGATAACTATTACAACCAGTGCGTTGTGGTAGCGCTAAAAATTCAAAAATCAATGATATTCTTTGAAGCAATCTTAAATATATAAGTTAAATTACATAGTATGCATGTTTTTGTTTCTGTTTCAGAGTTGGCAAGCTCTAATATTTACAAAAAAAAATATCTTCTCAAGTGTGTACTACTGTGACTGTCCCACATTGGTATCGGCTGACTGTTAGCATGGATTCCTGTAACAAAAAAATGTCTGCCAACGGCAGATCCTGCAACTGTATATTTAATATCAGGTCAACTAGACAGTTCCTTTACACAATTCGGCGCCGAGCATCCTGCAGTGTATGTGTGTATATGTGATCTACCGCGATCAGCTGTTCCATGCTGCATCTTTACCACACACCTTTGTTACAAGATCTGCTTAAGGTGAGGAAAACTGTTTTAAGCAGAAAATGCAATCCGTGTCAGCTGTGAGTTCAATCAATGGAACAGCTGCAGGCTGGAACAATAAAAGACACGGAAATTTATGATCGCAAGCGCGCGACATTTGCCTCATTGGACTATTGTATTGAAAGTGTTCTTTGACAATTTTTATTTGGGAATGAATTAGCTTGACACACACATGTACACAACTGTACTATTTACCAAGTTCAATTTAAAATAATAAATATATACTCAAAGTCCTAAATACCAATTTATCGATCAGCCAATTGACAAATTAATGTATGAAACCACTAAATTCGTATCTAAAGTTCCGGAAATTTTTGCAATATTTTCAACCAACTTTGTTTTCAAGATATCGTCAAGTCTCTAATAAATATCAGTATTAAATATCTTAATTTTAATTTTAAGAACACATAAAAATACTCTACTTTATGTGTATGTATATTTATGATCCTACTACTTGTATGTATAAAAATTTCGAGTCAATTCTGTAATTTATTTCTATTTAATTTGCAAAAACATATGTGATCATAATGCGGTGCATATTAGAAAATACCAGAGATCTTAGCGATAAAAAATTAATTAGTATACGTGTTGAATTGGTCTTTAAACCACTTTGGGTACATTACTGACAAAAAATAAGCATTGCAACTATTGCTTTTATGTGCTTTATTTAAACTGTCCACATATTTTTAAAATCTCTTAAAAATAAAGAAATAAAAATCTTAACTACCAGATTGAAAAGTAAAATCGAAAAGTTTTTATCTTGAATTGAAAAAAGAATTTGTTTCAGAATTAAGATTTTTTCGTGTTCATTCAACTGTTAATCCCAAACGTCTTGGTTTAAAAACTAAAAATCTAAATTTGAACCCAACATCTGGATTAAAAAATAAAAACCAAATAAAAAAGTTTTCCATTCAAGGACTTTATTTTGATTGTTCAATTTGTATGGCAGCTATATGCTATAGTGGTCAACTTAATGTACTTTGTTCGGAGTACGAAAATGATGTTAATAAGAAATGCAATATTCGTTATTCTATGAAATTGTATCATATTTAACTCATACTATAGGTTATAAAATTAATTTTAATACTACATTTTGCTTCATGTGCCAGATATTTTAATTACAGTCAACCTCTAATGTGTGATATAAACTCAGCTAAAGGGGTTAAATCTAATATATAGAGGATATGAGGAAAACATCAACCAGAGGATCTGAAATCAGTATATTAGAGATATGAGGTTTGGACCAAGGTCTAGAACAAACTAATTTTCTTTTTTTAACTTGTACACTTACTTACATTAAAATATCACACATATTGACTGGCAATAAGGGGATTAAAGTCAAGTGGAAAGATCGAAATCACCATACCGGGTATATTGCAGCTGGGGAATGATCTGGGCTGATTGATGTGATGATATTTCATAAAGACTGCTTAATGCTCATAGAAAATTAATATATTTGGTAGATGAGAGGTGCGGTGATCCGTGGGCCAATATCCCACCTTAATTAAGCTATAGTATATCCAATGTTCTACGTTCATTTAATTTTGCTGCGATACTTTACATTTTGAACGATATATACGGTATACATCTAACCGGAAGTTAGAAGTTTTCATTTATTGAGCTATCGCACTTTTAGCAGTTTTTAACAAAACCGTTATATGGGGAGTGGGCGAGGTTCTAATCCGATTTCACGCATTTCGACACTATGGCAGGAGGTGTATTTTTCCTGAGCAAATTTGGTATATTTGCTTTAGGAGGTTTGAATATATATGCATTAAACACGTCCAGACTCGTTTAAAAATCGGATTTTTACGACAATTTTGACATTTAATGAAAAAAAAACTGGAAATAGATAAAAATATCCTCCTTATCATTATACATGGTAATTATCAAAATTTTGGTCATGCATGACTTTACTTAGAGCTAGTAGTTATCTATAAATATTTAAATTATATTGCCGCAGACGGAAATTGCTGAGAAAAGTAAATTCACAAATAAATACATGCAAGTAGACTACAGCGTCTCGTGGCTACAGAGTCAGCACGACTTGGAAACTGTGCGGAAATTCCGTTATTGATTTTCAGCTGTATTTACGAGCGCTTCATCAAGCAACATTCCGCCAGATCGTTATGAACCCACAATACACCCAGCCGGTTAGGACCCTTTATATGGGTGTAAGTAAGCCACAGGTAAAAATAATTTCAATGAGCTAGCAGAGCACACTCTCACATGCATATTTCATATTTATTATATATGCATATATATGTACATATGTATATGTTTATTACATAAATAAGCAGCTGTGTTAAGCAAATTATTAGATTGCATATGTATATGTATGGCTATGTGTGCCCTCAAGCAAATATATGTGAGAGGCATAGTAAAAATAGATCTTACCACTATTCATAGGCCAGTTAGGCATTTGAGTGCCATCCGTGGCAACATAAGATTACGTAGGACAAGACTGCTGCCATTTCAGAAACACATATATACACAACATGTTTGTATATGTATGTGTGTAAGTGCTTTCATTTATGCAAGAGAAATTACAAAAAATGAGGGAAAGTATTGCATACATTTTTAGCCAGACCTTACTCGACCGTAATGCAAATGAAAATGCAAAAAAATAGATACACACATCAACACATGTATAGCTCTTACAACATTAGCTGTGCCAACCTCTAGCTTGTCTGTCGTGAAATTGCCTAGTTTTATATTGACTTCTTGAATGGCTGACGCTTAGACAAGTAGTTGGCAGCGTCGGTGCTGTGCTCTTGGCCATCCTTGTGTCGACTAACCCCCTCGACCCTGCTGCAGCGTATAAGCCTCTATGCCATGTGGTGAGTCGGAATATAGAATGAGCCCTTAAACATGAATTTAATGTCAATGATGCTGTTGCTAACGGCAGCCACACACAAGTGTCTAAAAAATCCTTTCAGGGAGAATGCGTATGTTATGACAGTTATGAAGATGTGTGTGTCTACCTCCCAAGGTATTTGTACATGTAAGTACGTATATAAATGTGTGCCGCTTTATCGGGTGAAACAAACAAAACTTGAGTAAATTTAAATTCTCAGCTGCAATGCGCTATTTGGTGCTTGAGGCTTTCCTGCGGCAGTACTTTAAGTTCATTACATTCATTAAGTACAACTTGTAAACGTTTACATTCTTTTATACTATATTATGCAATGGCAAAATATATACTCGGACAAGGGTTACAATCAGCTTTCTTATTACCGTAGGTTAGTTAAAAGTAAACTGGTATGTTCATAAGAAAATTTGCTTGAACTTTATATATAATCCAAGAAATGGAATTTAAATTTAGTTCAAGTATGGTTGAATAGATTTAAAGGGATATTTGCGTAAGTATGGAATTCGTATTTGTTGTAATCAACCAATACAAGAAAACATGTTAACTTCGGTTGCACCGAAACTATAATACCCTTCACAAATTCAAACGATTCCATACAAGAACTTGATTTCGATAGGTCAGATTGTATGGCTGCTCTAAGCTATAGCTATCCGATCTTCTGTCTTCGGAGATTACACCACTGCGTTTAATAATGATTTTTTGAAGATTATACCGCTGTTTTAAACAATAATTCATACCAAATTGCGTAAAGATATCTCAACAACTATAAAAGTTTTTCATACAAGGACATAGTTAGTTCGTTCAATTTGTGTGGCAGCTTATTAATATATTATAGTGACACGATATCGGTGGTAGGAGATAAGGATTCAGATCCATATTTCTAAAACTAAATGTTCAGTGTATAATAAGCATATCGTTGATCCAAATGTATACTTGTGGTAACTGGTTTCCAGACTAAGTTTTCTAGTTTCTTTCATTGTTTTGATTTTATTTCACAATAGAACTTCTATCAGTTAGTTAGCAACATTATATAAACGTATTTTTCTTAAGGTTTTTGACCCTTAAATGATATAATTTCAACTCATCAATGGCTAGCAGTTCGTTAGAAGTTGGATATCATGGAACCTACATCTCACAATGTCTGATTTTAATGTGATTTGGTTTTTTTGGTGTTTCTTCTCTTTATTTTGGACATACGTAAAATTAAGGCAGATTATACATAAAAAATATCCTTTCCTAGTAGCTTTTTCGAGCTATGTCACAGTCGTTATCTTAACGATATTCAACATCTGAAATATTTAAGAAGCCTTAAAGGCCTGTTCACACACAACTGTCCTTGCTCTACGAGACAGTTCATACTAAAACAACGAAACTAGGCTTCGCGTCGCAAACTTTTTATGTGAATGTACTCATAGAAAAGAAAACTTTTCTGTAAAATCAATTATCTGACGCAAAGCGAAATAAAAGTTCTATGTAAATTAACCATAAGCCCTTTCCGAAACTTTAAAAACTTGTGAAGAATGTTTTCTTGTCAGAAATATACTCGGATTTGTCACACTGCGTGATGGAAATCTTACGTCATAATAAATGTGATTAAAAATAAAGTAAATTAACGATTTTTAAAGGCATTTGAAGGTATTTTTTTACGAAAATATAAGAAACCATAAGCATTACACAGCTAAGTAAGTACGGTAAATATTATCAAATATTACTGAGTTTTTTAATTCGGCATCCAATTTAAAGACATGCGTCAGTACTCCAAAATGGGTAAAGTAAAAAAACCGGGGTAGTTTAAAAAAAAGTTCAATGCACCAGAATATGAACCGGTAGCTGTTTATATAGTATATATAGGTACACTTAGTTTACTAAATAGTTAAACTACTTCAGGGAATTACATTATTTTACTCATGTCGCAGTCCTTACATGTAGAAAGGACGTTAAAGTCGCCCGAAAATAAGTTCATTTACATTAATATATATTTTATTTCAGTCACACTCTTAGTAAAAAGGAAAAAATAAAATAAAAATATTTTCTTAAGCCATAAAGAAATAAGTTTCTTGTGGAAATGTATTTTAAAGAATATTTTATTTAAAACAAAAAATCAATGAAATTTCGAAAATTCTAAAGGATTTTTCTACTTAAATTATTACTTTTTACATCACACGATTACGATGTATATCTTTTTTATATTATTTACAACCCGTTACATATATGTACATACATACGCACCTAGGTATTTCGGAGGTCCATTTTGAAACCACTGGTACTGAAATCCCCTACATATATATGCTGTATATTCGGTAAAAGTTTTTAATAAAATTGGAAACATTTAAATAATTTTTTATACAATAAACACAGTTTTTATCGAAACTAGGTAAATTTAATCTTTATTTATTTATAAATAATATTCTTTAATAAAAGTAGAGGATTTTATATTTAAATTTATTTGTTTTTGGCCTCAAATGTATGCACAATATCTCAAAAATGTGTGCCAAATTTTCGATTGCAGCAAAACTGACGACGTTACGACTAGTTTTATACTCTCACAACATGTTGTTATACCTGTCTTATAGACGTTTTATATCAGATTTCAAAAGTTTCACGTTTTCAAAGCCGGTGCTTCTCCTAATTTAAACCCATCGTTTGGAAATTTTGAAATCTATTGCCGTACATAATTTTCCAGGTAATGTGGAGAGTTTCTGTTTCAAATTTGTTAATATTTTTCATTTTATAATAACAAATTAACTGATTTTTTCGCAAATAATCACGATTTTCCCTTCAAAGTGTTCCAAAAAAGTGAAAAATGGAAATTCCGAAAAACTCTCCCGGCGTTGCATAGGCAAACTGAGGATATAACAATCTTGATTTATTTTGAATTTTTGATTTCAGATGATCCAGCAGCGAGTTATAAGGGGCACCGCAATTCAACTTCTTTCAGAGACCAGACTCCAAAGTAATTGCTGTCATTGCTGTTTTTTTTATTTTAGCATAACACAGCAACAAACTATAACTGAGTTGAGCCCTTTTTGAGACATTTGGCAGTTTTAGTAAAAGCACATTTTAGGCAAACTTTTTAGAGTGCATTGTATTGTATTGCGTTCGTATCGTAATTTCTGTCACTCTATAGCATTCGCCAGCATTTGTATGTGTGAAAATTAGAGATTTGTTACTTTTAGGTTTATACTTGTACATGTAAATATAATGCTCACAAAAAGTTGCAAAAAGGTTATTCTTCTAAGATATAATTAGAAACTTACTTAGGTTTTAGCTTAGTTTAACAATCAATATCCTTTTCGACATAAATTACTTAGTTATAAACTTTCACACACAATAGCTAGGGCCACCAAGTGTAATTAGCTGAACCGCTCAAAGTGCTGTCTGCGCTAATGCAACAACAAAAAGGCAAGTGCAAAAACAATAAAGTAACACAAGTGTCATGGGAGAGAGTGAACTAGAGAATTTGAAAGCGAAGTGAGCAAAATGAAAGTTCAAAAACAGTAAGACAGTAACAATAAAAAAGCCGCAGCATTATGAAAGGACAACAACTCAGTTTGACAAGCGATGATCAAGTGCATTTGCCAAATGCCTACACCACAACAAATTTGAAGCAGAACAGACACAGAGACCGTTAACATATACATCTATATATAGATATCTATCAACGTCTGAAAATGACAAAAGTTAATATCTGACGGCAGAAGCCAGCAACATTGAAGATGTAACATAAAAAATAAACGACGCAATAAAACTAAAAGTGCACTCAAACAAAAGCAAACGTGAGCACACACATACACAAATACATATAACGACTATTTATGTGAGTATGAGTGAACGCACATATACTACGGTAAATGTGTATGTTTTTAAAGTGTAAGCACAGTTACGGGAGCGAAAGCTTTGAGCTCCACTGCAGAATCCAAGATGAAATGTCGAATATTTGCTTGACTCGCAGCAGCTAAGCGACAATCAAATTACTAATACAAACACAACACAACACAGCAAGCACATACTAGTTGCCAAATTCAACACACACATAATAACCGTATATATAAAACACCCGCATAGCCATAAAGCAATTGTGGATGCGCGCTCTCTCGACCCCACCGCACTCAAATACACACAAAGCGCGCAATTTCATTGACTTCAAGCAACTGGATTTGGTTCTGTGTGTGTGTGACTGCCATTTTTTCTTCACTTTTATAAATGTAGTAGTAGTAGTAGTAGTGCGTGATTTTTGTTGCTTTGTATTCCGGCCGGTTTAGTGCAGCCACTTGTATGTGTATACATATATATGTGTGTGTGTATTTTTGGGTGCGGTCCTTGACATCGCGCACGACGCATGAAAGCCGACGACACGACTTTGGTCACGACGAATGGCCATAATAAAAGCAATAACAACAAAAAGAGCAACAACACCGCACAATAGCGAGTAGTAACGCGCACTCGTCGCAGATGGCGGCGATGACTACCGCCTACCGAAATTCACAATTATGACTGCGTTAATTCTTCACATATTTGAATTTTATTTATATGGCATTTTAATAGCCATTTACATTTGTCGGATGCATACATATGTATATACATATACATAGTTATCATGTAGACAGCAGCAGTTTAAGCAGAATAATATAAAAATTTATCAACAAACTTTAAGTTTAGTTTTATATAGGATATATTATATGGAGCCCTGTAATATATAAGGTCGCGAAAGTATTCTGTAGAGCACTAATGAAACTAAAAATTTGTTACGAACTATTTTATTTGGAGCCTGCCGAATGACAAATTCAAATGCAAATCTTTTCACATAACCTTTTATCTTAAAATTTGAAAAGCACTAAAACTATGACATAACGGCATTTGTTCTACAACTTCTTAAAAGATTATACATATCAGGGTTTTTAAAACAAATTAAGAACAATTAAAGTCACCACATATACGAAGTTGTCTATTTACATAATTATTTCGCAAGAAACTGAAATTTGCTTTTCGCTAATGGAAAAAGTTTCTTAAATATTATATTATCAAATGATCTCAAATTATGTCTTTAAAAACATTTCATTACTTTTTTGTTTATTCACAATAAAAGTTTTAAAAAGAGGTTGTATATTACTGAATATTTTAATTTAAAGTCAAGTCAAATATTAAAATAAAAGTATTAAAACAAAAATGCAATCTCAATTCAGTTATGCTACATTGATACAATGTTTTTAGACGTTACTAAGGTTTTTATTTTTGGAGGTCTAGTTGACCCGAGAGAATATCTTTTATGTACTATGAGTTTTTAACGCAAAAGGCAAACACGTTTTTTAAAGTGATTTTAAATTCTTAATTGAAGTGTTTTTAAAAAACGATGATTTTAAGGTGCAGTCGTTAAGCGCATTAAAAATAGAATATATTATTATTTATTTTTTAATATATTTATTTTTCATTTTCCACATGAAAACACTAACGTGAATGCATTTCGTAATATATTTTTGTATTAAAATATGCATTTAGTTCGACGATTATGAGTTGAATAATATCTTTTGGAATTGTTAAATATTATTAAAATATATAGAGAAAAAATAGATTAGTTTCAAAACTAATATTATTGAAAATATTTTCATAGTTCGTTGTTAATTTTTAATTTTAATTTTAAAAGTAACTTTCAGTTAAATTTGGTGAAATATTAGCACAACCGCTTAAAAACTAGGTAATCAATAACAATAATAAGTAATATGAGCTTTAAATGAAATATTCGCCGTTATTATTTCAATTTGTACATTTCTTTTTTATTAATTAAGCGATCTGATTATTTATGAAAAATATATATTCTTACCCTTTATCTTTAATTTAAATATTGTGGCTATCTATTAATTTTTATGAAATTTTGTTCAAGGCGAATAATTTGGGAAAAAACTGCTTCGAGCAATAGTTTTGCATCATCGAAATCCCTTGAAAGTGACAGTTGTCATATTAATTATACAATTTATTTGTATAAGTTTGCGTCAACACATATTAAAACCGAGCCATTTTTATTTATTGAAAATGTCTAACGAAACGTACTTTTATGTACTACATACACGTTTAGTCATTAATGTATAATTTCGAATGAAATCGTGATCAAAATTCATTAAAATGAACATTTCATAAAAATTCTTTGACCAAGTGCTTCATTACTGGCATATACAAGATCTAATCAACGTGAATTATTATTATTTGCTTAATTAAGGGAAGAAAACAAGTAACCAATAAAATAATACACAGATTTCGGAAGAACTAACCTTTTAAACATATAAAATGAGCACATTATTTTCAAGTTATTACTGTAATTTTATAAGAATAGTAGAATTTATGAAAACTCACCATTACATTTTGAGGTCTTCTATTAAACATTGACTTTTTTATGTAATCAGCAACAATTTTCATGTCAGTTTTAAAAAATATATCAAAAATCTTAAATCACACTTAAACATAATTTTAACTGTTTTTGTTGTTTTTTTTTCATGGTTACATATGTATATTTTTCTTATTTTGACATCGACTTATTTTAGCACACTAACATTTATTCAACTTGTCTGCTTAAATAGTAATTTAACGTTGCTCAATTTAAAACGAATTCAATTACAACACCAAGTACATACCCATAATTTTAACCGCAGCAGCGAATCCATAACATTTCGTGTTTCAATCCACGCACTAAAGTTCACAACACTTCGAGGTTTGCAATGAACAATAAAAGTTTTTATTTGGACGCTTTGCTAGGCGATGAATGCAGAATCTTTACTTGAAGCTTCTTCAACCCCACCACTCCTACTCGAAACCCTACATAAACAACCTCAAGTTGCAATTTAAATACACTTTCCCATAATACCCATGCGACTTGTCACGTCGTACGCGTCGAAGTCGTCAAAGTGAAATTCAAGTCCATGGCCGTCAACTGTCAAATGTTACCTTCTTCGCTTTCTTTTTGCATTTGCCACCATGCTCTTAAACTTTCCATTCTTTTTTGACGATTAATGGCACTTTTGACACCGAACACAATACACTTGGATCGGATCGGTTTAGAGGCCATTAACCAGCGTGCGAAATAGTTTATGCGTTTAGCGCGATAACGGCAATAAAAGTGGCGAACATTTTGTGACAACGACCGCGCGTAGAATGTGTGAAAATTCATCGATCGCGTGGGCAGTGACTCCCAAAAATAATATCAGCTCCAACAAGCTAAACTTCTTCGGCGACTGCCGTGACCTCGTCGGCTACTCGTGCAAAATTCAATGAACAGAAAGTTCACTGCGCGACATTTGATGTTTTGCCGTTACGACGAAACGGTCCCTAACTGTCTGGTCGTCTATACATACAGTCTAGCTGTCCCTCACATCAATTTTGTGGACTACATTATAGAGTTGTGGTCCCTTCCAGCCAACTATCTAATCGTTGAATAGTATACTCACTCTTTTATGCAACCTCTTTCACGGACCAACGCACTAGAAATACACCCTCCGCTTTCCCTCAAACCCTCTACCGTTCACATTGCACCGACGAACCGACCGACAGTTGTCACCTACTCCTGCTCTATGCAGCAACTCTTAGACTTTCCTTTTATGTTGGCTCTTTGGCTTCAACGCTTGTGCCAGTGCAATTACCAGTCCAAGCAACTAACTGGATCCTGCTGTTCTTGGCCGGTGTTTTTCCTGCTCAGCGTCCTTCAGCAGCGTACAGCCGTTATGTTAAAGCGCACCAAGCGCACTAGTTGACGCCTAAACGTCTACTACGAATAACGTTCGTCACAACGAACCCCGATTTCGGTATTTTCCAAATGGCGGCAGCACATACACTCTCACTCACGCACACAATCATACTCCGTATGCCATATGGTTGCACACACATACACATGCGAAGTGCCCAAAAGGCTGCAAACTACCGTTTTATTGCCTATATACCAAACGCTAATACTAATGCCTGTATATGTATGTATAGGTGGTAATCACGCACACAGCATCCTGTAGCGCCGTGACGTGGCAGGACATGGCAATCCCGCGCAGTCGAGCGCCGTAACCAAAGCAACCCACCCAGGGGTGGCTGGGCCACTTACGAGCTCACTAAAACATTCAAAACCATCTATATACTATATGCTATACGATATATACGTAATACTTGAACACAACACATACATACAGTATCTCTCATCCACTCTCCACAATTTCATGTATTTGTTGCTGCTCGGCGGTAGCCGGTTTTCGCAACCCGGCCACTGTACCTAGCAGTGAATGCTCTGCCTCTTAGTACTCACACAAAGCCGCCTTCCAGTTCGTCCCCTGGTTTATGTGTATTTGCGTACGGTCCAAAGAGGGTGAGTAGGGCGATTCTCTGTAAATGAGACAAAAAAGCTGACCGTCGACAGTAGTAGTTTTAATTGAAGAGTCCAATTTGCACGCTCATAAGTCGGAAAGTTGTCCGAAACCTCAACAAGTTGCAGCAAAAAGGTTTTAGTACTTCGTGAATGGATAATAAAAATATAAAACAGGGTTTAACGGTTTGCCCAAACAGCTCCGCCAATGTTGGGCAAAAAAATCAAAATATGAATGGGTGGAATAAATTGTGCAAAAGTCGGTATTTTCAGTAGTCCATAGCGTTGTCTCTGCGTGATGTCCCTAACGAATCTACTAGCCAGTGAACTAAATATATGCTATTATAGATACTAAGCCTCGTTGTAAACTGTCGCACTTGAATATTACTCGCCCTCGGTATAAATAAAATGAAAAGTGCTAATTTTGAAGTACTTGAAAAATAAAATTACTTTTATATACGATATAAAGTATAGACATTTTCTGCTGGCAATGCCGATCAGCCTCTTTGGCGGGGGAACTTCTATCATATTATGCTGCGACACTGGAAAGGTTTGCTCTCAATACTGAGCGGAGATGAAATTGCTTTCGTATGCGTTAATCGGGACAAATACATAGACACATAGATTTCGCATGCACACATATGTAAATTCAAAATAACTATTGAACATATATGTATATATATTTAAGTATATACATGTAGCAGAAAAATCGAAATGTGAGTGTACAGTTTTCATCGTTAGAGGTATTCAAACAACCTGATTCCAACAACTCGACGGAGGACAGGAAGGAAACGCACATACATCAAAACAGAAAAAAATTTAAAGATGTTACTATAACGGTGCAGTGAGAGAATCAAAATGATGTATGAAGAATTTTCCTGCAAATCCACCTACCTCCTTTAATACCACCGACAGGCGCTTATGCCGCGTTTGCTGGCAGTATTGGTGACATTGTCGGGTTACTCTAACAAAAGTGCTGCTCAGAAAGCGTGCTTCAAACTTGCAGCTCAGTTTGCAGCGAGCGTCGATTTATTTGAGAGGCTACTGGTCCTTTTACCATCCAACTACCTCCTGCTAGTGGCTCAGTCTGTCCGCTGCCGACGTTACTTTGTCTATTACATACCGACATTGTATTAGCTGACGCTGCACCAGGCAAGGCATTCCCTTCAACTTCGATTATATCAACGTACAACTGTTGGACTACAACTTTTTCTTTGCCAGTACTTCCACCCTCCTTTTGCCATCACCTCTTCACATGGCCTAACTTTCATTAAGATTTTCACTCACTCACCCGTTCGGGTTTTGCCTTTTCGCTTTCGCTGGCTCAAGCACAGTATACGCTTGTAGAGTGTAATTTGGAGAATTTTGCCATATGCCTTCAAATGAGCTCGGGTCCAAGCTGCCCGGGCTCACAACAAAATAGCACAACTTTGTTGCTGGTTAGGTAAATGAGCGAAACTTTATACTCGCCTCTTTAAAGTTGTGACTGTCATTGCTGTTGATTTGAGAGTATGCTGAAGCTGAAGCTGTAGGCAAACAGTGTAGTATGCGTAGCCGATAACAAGAGCAGTCGCTGCTGCGGCCGCTGCAAAGGTGGCAACGGTGGCAGATGTTCTCTCGGCCGGGATGGGTGAGGCAACGTATTCGTTTTCATATACCTACTATAGCCTTTTTACATACATGTGCATATGAATTGCAAAGAATGAATGCCGCGGACAGGGTGCATTCGAAAAACTGTAAATCAGCAATTTAGAAAGTAGGAAGCTGTATGAACTCAAATAAGAGTACCTTTCGGAACAATATAATAATATTAGGGCTTTAAAATTATGAGTGAAATTATTAAAGACCGCAGAAATTTGTATGTCCCTATTATTTGACCGCCTTGACTTATCAAAAATTATGATTTCATGTTAAAGACGAGTGATCAAAGGGTTATGCTACTCTAAATTTCTCCAACAACAGCTCCACAAATTATTCTGGTAGTAAAGAAAAAGCAAGCGAAGTTCTCTCTTTCAGATATGCATTATATTTCAGTGTACAATTTTAATTTTAATTAGAGAGCAAATGGGGGCTACTACAGCAATCTTCGAAATCACTTTTTCCAAGAGTAGTTTAAACAGTAGCAGTAATATAAAATAGTAACAAAATTACAATAATAACAAAAAAACATAAGAAAATATTTATATCTTTACTGCGCAGATTTGCGATAGTTTCCGAAAATTATCGACGCGCGAATTGAAAGTTTCAGGAAAAAAGCGTTTAAAATTTTGCAATTCAATTTCTGATGCTCAGACTTCTACATTATGATGTTTCCAAAGTTGAGATTGTGATGTTCGTTCCACCTTTGAAAAAAAAATTCGCTAAAATATCGGCATCTTGAACTTTATTTAAAAGCATTGCAAAAATATTAGTCAAATAATTCAAAAGTTTAGTTTATTTTATATAGTTTATTTTCTGTATCCCTTTTTTCTCTTTTATTCCCTTAACAGGGTATATTATATTTACCACGAAGTTTGTAACACCCAGAAGAAAACGTTGGAGACGCTATAAAATATAGTATTATATATATATATCGATAAAGGATCAGTGTGACGTGCTGAGTTGGTTTAGCCATGTCCATCTGTCTGTGTGTCTGTATATACACCAATTAGTCTCTCAGTTTTTTATATATTGCTCTGTAATTTCTCACACGTCTTTTTCTCCCTAAGAAGCAACTCATTTGTTGGAAACGCCGATATCATATAATATACCAATACGATAAAAACTGAACATTCAAAATTAACTTCTTGTATGAAAAACTCTTTTATTTGTGAAGGGTATTCTAACTACGGGGCAAACGTCGTTAACGTTCATTCTTGTTTTGTTATTTGTTATATTCTATTATATTTTTTATATCTTTAAAGATTTATTAACACGACAAGCTTTTATTATAAGAAGCACCCTGTTTGAGGTATTTTTGTAGCATTCATTACATAAGCCTTTTCTCTCAAGTATATAAACAGTGAAATGGAATTAAGTTTCCAATAAAAAATAACCATAAAAGCGACAGCTAAAGTAACAGCGACAACAACACGAACGCTTGGCAAGCAAAGCCAAAGCTTCAACAATTAGAACGGGAATAAAACGCAACAACCTAAAGAATGATGCAGAAAAATACTATAAACGCAACAATGAATTGCAAAATCATATTAGAATTTTGAAAAAGAACATTGACGAACTGTTTCCATAACAAGTTAAAATGGAAGATATTTACCATATAAAATTTTCAATTTTAACAAAATTTTGCACACCCGAAGTATATAACGATGCTGTACATATAATATATTACATTATATTTCCCTATTAATAGCACTGGAAATTATACTTACATATCTACCATACATGCTCATATACATACATAACATGTATATATATGTATTTTGTACTATATTAAACGCGGCCAGCAGTTTCGCTGTAACAAGTTTTAGCATTGTCGAGAATACTCCGCACTGTAAAGGTAAAAACAGCAAACTATTGAACAGACCCACTAAGTGAGATTTAAAGGATCTTTATTTTGGCTTCTATTGGCAAAAGAGGGAAATATTTAGGCAACATGAATAGATTGTGGTCAAATAGTAGAAAGGTGGTTCAATGTTCACTTCCTAAAAACTCATATAGACGAAAAAACTGCAAACACCTAGTTTCTAAGCAAAAATTTGCTTCAAACAAAAAATTAATTGTTTGCTTCAATCAAAAAAATTAATATTTTACTATTTAATCTGCTCTACTTGGTTCAGTGATCTTGAAATTACAAAGAAGAAGAGCTTCACTAAAAATCCAAACATTTTTTTTTAGATATCTTAAAGCTATATATATACTTACAAAATATCTAACAGATTATTTGAATTCTTTCCAAAAGCTGGAATTCACTCGGAACTACCGTAAGTTATTGAACCTGTCTGGACGCCTGTATATCTTCGCTAAATTAGGGTACAATTCCACTTTTTACAGACTTGTTCTGTAAGCAATACAAATAAATACTGTTTTGGTACGAATTATATTTTTTAATTCAATATAATCTCCTTTAACTTCCTCCAAAATTTCGTTTGCATTCAAAAAAACTAATGCCTTCTTTGCTGATCGTTGTGACTTCACTTGCTTTGTAGCTGAACAACCAGCTTCAGTCCACTGTAAACGGTCAGTTTCAATTAGGTTCATGGTGGTAGGTCCAAGTCTCATTTCATAGTTATAAAACGACGCAAGAAATCGAGTTTATTTTGCTTAAAACGCTCCAAATTATGCTGAGAAATTTGTTTACGATCCAGTTTTTGTTGAATTGTTCACGTCTGCGGTACTAACTTTCCAAACAGTTTTTTCAAACAGATTCTCCATGTAAACTAGTCACACGCTTAGTCAAACTTTGATATTCGCTAACAATATTATGAACTTCCGCAATAATTTCTGGTGTGGTTGCGGTTTTTGGTCGTCCCTCTCGTGGATTAAATTCACCAGCCCGAAATTCCACGGTACGTTTTGAAGGTAAGGACTCTTTATACACTTCTAACAATTGCTCATAAATTGCCTTTGCTTGACAAATCGACAGATATATCAGCTTGAGAACAAACAAATTTGGAGCTAGTAGTGATATTACTTGGTGAGATCAGAAGCTTTTCAAGCAGCTTTAAATCTCTAATGTCTCTTGGTGTTTAATCAAACATAGTCAAAAATGCCTTGATCTCTCAGTGAATCTTACATCCTATTTCACGATAAACGTGTAATGGGTTCCGTAACATAGTGATATTCCTGGTAACTGCGGAGCAGATGAACTAGCCAGAGTACACACCACCCTACAATTAGACTCCGGAAAAGAGGGAATTTATATGCCTCTGGCAGATATTTAATATTCCTCTCGCAGGAGTAAATTCCTAACTTGCTCAACAAGCAGGTAAACGTGACATGAATAGAACATGCCGAATATTAAAATTCAAAAAGAATTGCATAAGAACTATAGAGGCAGTTCAGACAGGGAATACCATATAATGACTATTGTAGAAGCTGTCAGGAGGTAGAAGAGGAGACATCTTCCAAACGAATGCAAAGCTTTGCAGAGTTTTCCTTGATGATGTTTCGGAGTTTGCAAAGATAAAAGCTTTGGATAAACTACTTCATCAGAAGCACGGGATGGTTCAGAGAGGATATAATAGAGTGAGGCGATTTTAGTGCCCGTGGTTTCACAATGGGCCTCCTAAAGGTCTAGGTGCGTGGTCAGACATCTACTCTACTTACCTGCCAATTATATCAGTTATCAATTGATAAGTAGGTTTACATAATTTATATTGGATTTAACTTTTAAAATTCATTCGCGGCAGATTCCCTTTTTGGAAACAAGATTTTAAATTTCATTGTTGAACTCTATTTTAAATATCACTAACTTTAAATTGTTAAACATTTTTTGTTTTTGCGAATTTTTTTAAGTTAGCGAAGAGGTGATTACTAATAAATAGATTCTATGCTGATCTTCAAGAAAAGAGGGAACGCGTTTTCACTGACCATCACAAATATGTTCGTAAAGGCGAGACAGTCAAAAATATTGAAATGATTTACTTCACCTTTTTCCAAAGCTGACTTTCGGGATGTTGAAGCGATGACCAGTTAAAACTACAACAGCTAGGGAAGCTTGCTGAAGAAGCAAAGTGCTTAATGTTGGTTAGAACAAAAACTGAAAACAAGAAAAAACGTTAACTTCGGTTGCAATAAAGCTATAATACCCTTTACAAGTGCATTTTTATAGCATAAAAAAGTATAAAAAGATCTTTATTCTGATTTTGGTCAGTCAGTTTGGATAGCAGTTATAAGCTATAGTGGTCCGATCGGAAATTGTAGCAAAACTTTGGATAATAAACTCTGTCAAATATTTTGAAGGTACCTTGACAAATAAAATAACTTTACATACAAGGACATGAGTTTGGATGGTCAGTTGTATGGCAGCTATATGCTATAGTAGTGCGATTTCTTCGGAGCTTGTAGCGATGCCTTGGATAAAAATATCAACCAAACTTCTTGAAGATACATCGTGAAATGAAAATGTGTTCTACACAAGAACTTCATTTCAATGCCTGTAGGCATAGGCCATAGTTGTGCGATATCAGTGGATACGACAAATGAGCAGCTTCTTGGAGAGAAAACGATGGGTACAAAATTTCAGGCCGATATCTCAAAAACGGAAAGACTTATTCGCGTATATACACACGGACAAAGCTAAATCGACTTAGCTCGTCACACTGATCATTTATATACATACATACATATGTGTATACCTTATAGGGCCTCCGACATTACCTTTTAGATGTTACAAACACCGTGGCAAACTTAATATACCCTGTTCTGGGTATAAAAAAGCTTGCGTATTCGGATACAGAGTGAAATTGTTGCGAAAGTTTGGGTGTAGCCTACACGATAGTCCTATGCCAACAGTAACTCATATTTATGTATATTTGTATGGTATTTATATTACAATTAAAATGTACACTTGAAGAGTAGTAGCTTTCGTTTAGAAGCACATTTAGATATTTTGGTAACTCTATTGTCGATTCCCATTACTGCGTACTTATTTTCGTTGCCAATTTTATTCTTATTTTAATTATTTTTATTTTCATTTCTTTGTTTTTATCTGTGCCACACGCTGTATTGCCATTACACCATTACATACCGTTGCAGAAAATCGCATCATTTTACATGCCCACCAAGCACAACCAATGAGGTTGGTGTAGTTGTATAAGTAGGTATAAGTACTCGTAAGCATATTTACAATATAAGCATCGTCCCCGCTCTCCCCACCTCCAACTATTTCGTTTACATAGCACCCTTCCGTGCTTTTGCCGATGCCTGCGGGAAGCGCAATTGTTGCTTTGTTCCTATTTACGCATACTTTCGCCTACATGGATCCCCAACTCACAACTGCCCGCCACCACTTCATGGAATTGCATTTTGAAAGTTCCCAACGTTTAATGCACCTGAGCTCTTTTTCTTTTATGGCACCTCGTTCGTACGCATTTTTCTACACAGACGCACACACACACACATACCCACATATTTGGTTACACATTTTTAGTTCCCACAGTTATTTGTGATTTTTCTCTCACCGTTATTGTGCAGCAGAGATTTTAATAACTCTAAGAGTTTTTGAGCTGTGTTGCAGGCAACAGTTTGATCCTCACCACTTTCATAAAGCTCTCTACACTTCATTTTGTTGCTGCTTTTGTCATGTTCACAATTATCTATCGACATGTTGTTATTGTTAATGTTCTATTTCGTATATTCCTTCTTTTATAACTCAATATTCTTTGCCTTAGCGTTCTTTCAGCTTTAACAACAGCTCTTCCGTGTATTGAGGAAAGTTCAAAGCTCTTAAAAATTACGAAATTTATACGAACTTTTGGATAAGTTAAAATTGGAAAATTAAAAGTGTATTCTACTTCAACTTGGGAACTATGGGCGAACATTGTTTTAAAGTTGCAACGGCAAGAGAAGTGAACCGGTAAATGCACTTTAAAAAGTTAAATTGAAAAGCAAAGCATATCAGGGATGGCTGCAGCGCCACTCTTAGCTGAGTCTGCATTTGACCATTTGAGATAAAAAAAAAAACTAACGACTAAAGCTATGCACTTACAAAAACCAACAGCAACGTTGGACACAGAGAGCAAACACTATATATCTAGTACACCTAATTCTGCTATTACACGAGTGATTGGTTCCAGAAAAATACGTATAAAAAACCTGCATTGATCGTTCGCCTAAATTTGTGCTATTTAAACTTGCTTGTTTCTACAATAAGGGAATTCCTTTATATTTATGATATGAATATATTTCGCAAAAATTCAATTTGACAAATAAAATTTAACCCCAAACATTTTAAAAGGCCAGAGTAGATAACAAAACAAAACAAATTATATTAGTTTAAAACCCATCTGAAACAAAAGATAAAATGACAAATATACTAATATATATTTTAAAAATAGTTTGCGGGCAATCTGAGATCCGGAAACGACGGCGAGGGGCGTGACTGAATTTGTATAAGTCAAGAATGGTTTATCTCGATTTACAGCAAAACTACGGTCTTTACAGAAAAAAGTTACCATGCCCATCGTCCAATTTGTACACCCGCTCCCATGAAGCCCTTCCTTCCCTAACTGGCTGCGAAATTTAATGTTTGCGGCTCTTTCGTTCAGTGAGTTTTCGCACTTTTAGTAATTCCCAACACAAACGTTGTGTGTGGTGATTTATCTGACGTGGTTATTATCTAATTGTCCCCATTTTCACATTGTAGAAAGATATGTACATTAAACCATTTAGAGGGCGAGGCCATGTCCACTTTTTAAAAATGTTTAGCCCACAAGTGCCTCTTACCACTGCGAACCCTTAATATGGCAACTTATAAGTTTTCGATTAATGACGTTTAGTGGGCGTGGCAGTGGTCCGATTACGTCCATTTCCGAAATTGTTCTCTCTTTCTTGCTACGGAACATGTGTGCCAAGTTTTATTACGATATTTTAATATTTACTTAAGTTACAGCTTGCATGGACAGACGGACGGACAGACAGACACCCGGATTTCAACTCGTCTCTTCAATCTGACCATTGGTATATACATATATAACGCCATACCTATCTCGATTAGTTTTAGATGATACAAACAACCGTTAGGTGAACAAAACTATATATAATACGCTGTGTAATATAATATGTTGCGAGAGTATAATAAAATTTTTTTTGGTGCAAAACAAATAAACTGTAAGTGACAAAATATTTATGGTATATACTGGTACAGTATACGATATATAATATATATGTATGTATTATATATATACTGATGGAACAGACTCTCCTGTTGTAGCAGTTTCGAATTAAATGTTCATTATTATTGTTATTATACAACTTTTAATTTTTTTCACTTTCCAAAATGCGCTATGAAGCAGTCAGTCATGCAATTAATCATTCAATGGTATTCAACTTGTCAACAAATTTGCTCACTTTCTTTCCTTAAAAAAGAACAGCAATAGAACTTTTGTATTTACAAATTTTGTGTATCGTACACTTGACCACGCCGGGAGATGGCTGTAGTTTCAATGAAAAAGGCAAAAAATCAAGAGAAGCTCAATAGATTTCCATTATCAACCTGTCAAGTTGTCCTTTCACAACACAGGCTTTCTATGTTGTTCGGCTCTTTCTATTCAGCTGAGGCTTCCAGTGATGGTCTTTTGTTCGTCCTGTTAGCCGCTTGTTGGGCAAGTCGGTGTTGTCACTTAATTATAGTCCATCATAGTAAACCACCTGCCACCACATACAATTCTATTTATACATACATATGTATATGTATGCCTGTATGTGTCTGTACATACATTCATATCTTTGTTCATATCATAAATTATTGAAGGGATTCTTTTATTCTGCTTTGTTTGACGTTACTGCCAGCTTCTTTTGCGTTGCTTTTACTTGTTTCTTGACTTCTATTTATGTATATGTACGAGTATGTATGTGGTTTGTGTCTCCTCCCCAACCAATTTATGAAACGAAAGAAAGCTATTTTTTCCTCGCCGTTTACACTAACGCACCTGGTTTACTGATGATAATAATTGAGTAAAAAAAGTAAAGTGGGTAAGAAAAAATGCCGAAGAAAAACTTGAAACCTGAAAAACTTTTTTCAAAAGCCTCTTCACGCCTGGATTGCTGTGCGTTATTGTGTATACGAAGTACTCTTTTTGCACGAAAATACGAACAAGGGTATGTAGTAACTACACACTCATCTCCCGACTCGCAGCCCTCACCTGTTTACGAGCAATGATTTTCTCCCACTTCGGCGTTTCTGCAATGGCCGTCCTTTTCCCATCTGTACCAAAATTTTTACGGCTCCTTATTAATTTCTTCGTTTATTTCATTTTATGCCGAATAAGCAAGCAACTACTTTACGGCCGTTCGCAGCGAAGTGTGAAGACAACAAACTTGACTGGGAAACGCTGGCACTCAGGCGCAAACAATTGCTGGCCGTCGGAGAATATAAAGTAGGATATTAGAGAGCGTGTGCTTTGGTGGAGGCGTCGTGAGTGTTTTGTTCATACTTAATCAGCGTATTCAAAAACTCTTCCGAAATGCAAAAAAACAAAATTTTTGTAGGAACTCACGCAAGACCTAATGTCTAGTAATTTGTTTTTATTTTTTTGGTAAAAAAATTCGAAAACTTTCGTTGTTTTTTTTTTATTGCGATATTAGCTCGTACAAGTTTGATTCCACAATGCTGGAATGCTAAGTTCAACTAATGGACAATTTTTCTTTATATACATATATTATGGCTTTATAATGCTATTCAGTAGGAAGTGGTCAGTGACGCATGATGTATATATTCAACAAATGTACGGTTCCAGTTATTCGTTGGCTATTTGCCTCGTGTATGTCAAATTTTCAGCCTTGTCGGTAAGAGCAGGGTAATTTTCATCAAAGTCATCTAACGGTAGGCTGAAGAAACGGGACAAGCTGATTCGACGGAGAAGGACAATAAGTAGGCAGACTAAAAGGTGATCAGTATCATCCCAACACCCTTTGCATGCAGGCCAAATATTATTAAGTACGCCAAGGTCTAGTCTGGATAAAAAGATGTTTAATCTACTGCTATATGCAGCAACCAATTACGTAAGAGTCATTCAGGTTTCACGAAATAAATTGAGGTCCTTATTTGGAATAGGTGATTTAACTTCTAAAATGCCATTCACTGTAATAGAGTCCAGAAAGTTGTTGCTATATTCCATAACAGTTAAGAAAACATCAAGCGACATCCTATTATAGTCCGGAGTGTTGTGTTCTGATATATATCAAATTCACCTGCACATATTGGAATTTTAAACCCTGAGTTTTTGAGATACCGATCTGACTTGCACACGTCCTTTCTTCACAGAAAAGCTGCTCATTTGTCGGAGCTGCCGATATCGGACCACTATAGCATATAGCTGCCATACAAACTGACCGATCAAAATCAAGTTCTTGTAATCAATCTTTTGTATACGTAAAGGGTATTAAAGTTTCGATGCAACTAAAGTTAACGTTTTTTCTTGTTTTACTAATAGATCATACCAACTTTCATATGCACAAACAAATATATCGTAATCATTTAAGCTGTTTGTTTTTAATTAATTTGAAATCGAATGCGAGCGAGTATTAAAAACCTTTTCAAATATAATATATTTATACTGAATAGGCTAGGTAAGACTTTGAATAATTAAACTATAAAAATCTTTATTTGATTAAACGCAATATTTACTTAACCAAGTGCGAGTTTCTATGAATACAATCGGTTATATATACACAGCTAATACATTTGTGCGCATGTGTACAATATTTCATTAGTAGAGCGAATAATTCACAAAGATTTTCTTTACGTCAAACGTAAATACTCAGCCTTTAAAATGCTTACCAACAAGCTATAGCGCTGGACATATTTATATAGGTACATGTATATATTGAATACATAAAATAGCAAACGGCGAGATGAACATTACATACATACAGAGTTGCCACTTTGATTTATTCAAATGTATCCCCATTTTATCTGTTTTTTCTTTATTTTACATTTTTCAGGTATTTTAGGTAATAACCTAAACACTTGTAAGAGAAATTTGGACAGTTGACAGCTTTAATTTGAGAGATTTCAGTTTATTCCCAAAATGTATGGATTGTCGATAAGACGTAATTATAGTCAAAAATCGCAGTCAGATCAATCAGTGTCAAGTAAAAAGTATGAGTGGATAATAAATTCTGTAAACCGGGCCCTTTTTGTTTGAAATAATGTGGCAACTTAAAATTGTGCATATACTTTCAAACATATCTATAAAAGATTCAGTTTTGCTATGATTTACAGCTTTATATAAATGAATACAAACTGAGTTGACTTGGAAAATTCAAAAGAATAAGAATCCTAGGCTTTATATACAAGCACAAGTAAAACTTAAAGTTAATTCTCTACATTTATTCTTTCATTTTGTAAGTCTTATACGACTTTCGGATTAATAATACGAATTTAGCTAAGTAGGAGAATTTAGATAAGTAGAAGAATCATTGAAACGCTAGTGCTTATATTTACAAATACTTTCACGATTTTATATTATTATTAGCACAATTTACCCGAGACTAAGAGAATAACTATACTAGTTAACAAAGTTTTTATATACCTAAATGATCAGCATGACGAGCTTAGTGGAGTTAGCAATGTGCATCTACGCGAAATAGTCCGGAACTGTTTGGTGGGGATTTTGGGCTGGAGGCATAATTGGAACATACCTTTTTTAAAAATGAGGCTGAACGAGTAGATACTGTTACTAGTGCTCGTTATCGCGACAGAATAACCCAGTTCTTTTTTTCAAAATTGGATTATATTAATGTCGCCAATATGTGCTTTCAACAAGACGGTGCCACATGTCATACAGCCCGTGAAACACGTCAATTACTGTATGAGACATTTCCAGGTCGTGTACTCTCTCTTTTTGGTAATCAAAATCGGCCCCTAGATCGTGTGATTTAACACCACTACATTTATTTTTCTGGAGTTATTTAAAATCACAGGTCTATTGCAACTCAGCCACATTGCAATTCCGCCACATTTATGCCGAATAGTCATGGAAATTTTCGCCAAACATGAAAAGCCGTGGAAGCCATTTGCCCGATGTGTTATTCCATAAATAACCTTATCTTATCTAATTTATGATTTAATAAAAAAAATACAATCGAAAGACTAAACTCTGCGTTTTCTATTTAATTCCAACCGTCCGTTAGTTATGGGACACCCTTTATTTAGAAAGGGTATTATAGTTTCGGTTAATGTAAATGTTTGTTCAAGTTTCCTAATAATTAGAGTAGACTATCAGAAAAAGTATAGTTTAGCGCTTCATATTTCCAAAATATTTATTATTTTTAATAGTTTTAACAGTTTTTTTGATCATCCTGCATAACACTAGCATATTAAAATTTAAAAATGGATCATTGAATGATTTATTAAAGGCTATGCTTTTTTAGATAATTTGAATTCACCAGAACCATAACAGAAACGGTCCTGATGATTATACACCATATAGCCTTTTCGATATTTAAAAACAATACATTTATAAATACAAAATATGGAATCCATTAAAAGGACATGTCATTTATTTTAATTTGTAAACTAGTTATACTTATGATGTTGTAATAAATTAAATTCTTACAGTTTCTACTAGAACTTAATCAGTCGGTTTTGCCTCCATAATTGTATTTACTATTTATTTGTGGAACTTTTTATACTCGTGCAACATGTTGTCACGGAGAATAATACAAGTAGCTTTGTTTACTTCACGGTTGTTTGTATCACCTATCACCCAAATATAATCGAGTTAGATAGAGAGTTATGTACTTGTATATATAAATGACCAGGATGTAGAAATGAGTTAAAGTTCGGGTGACTGTCTGTCCGTCTGTCAGTCCTTTTGTCCGAGCAAGCGATGACTTAAGTAAAAATTGAGATATCGTGATGAAACTTGCTACTTATGTTCCCTGGCAGCCCAGGTATTGGTATTGCAAATGGGTGTAATCGGACCACTGTCACACTCACACACCGCAAATTGGACAATGGGCGTGGCAGTGCCCACCTTTAGGCGAATTCCTATATCTGGGCAATTGAATTGAATGACAACCACGAGTGATTCGCATATAACAAACTTTTAAATTCCAGCTGAATTTTGTCATTTACAGTATTCAAATCAAACATCAATGAAGTTATCAGAATAAATCTTTGCACAAATAGTACCCACAACCGATTTCATCTTACGCTTTAAAATTGTCGAAATCGGACTATAACATCACAATGACCCAGACACCAAACACATGGACGCAAGTTCCTTTGGTTGATTCATTACCGACCATATTGGCCAATCTGTGAGTTCTACTAAATCTCTAAGTTCTACTAAAATTCGGGGAGGCTATTAACACTATTAACTGATAACAGAATGCTCTTGTGACGAAAATGGGTAAAATCGGGTAATTACTTCCATTAGCCTATATATTTTCGAACTTTCGGTTGACTTTATCCCGCAACTATCGGTCAATATGTAAGAAATCTTAATGAAATTCAGAAAGAAGCTTTAGTACAACGCTTAGAAATTGTCCAAATTACCCAAATTCACGTTCGTCGAAAAAATATCTTCTCAGATGGCGTAATGGTTTCGTCATAAGACTAAATTGTGGATATTGGGGGGAGTTAAATCGTCGTGGTGGGGTGTCAAAGACGGACGACCTCTATTACCAGCAAAACGGTACGCCGCCTCTCGTCACGTCTAATTAATCAATTCGAGGACCTCGAAAATTGGCGTAAACGGGTGGAAATATGCACAGAGAGCCGTGGTGGCCATTTCACCGACATTTTATTCAAATCATAAATTTCATCAAATTATCTGCATAAGAAAAACCAGAACCGATTTTTACCAAATTTGAGTGTTTTATTTTATTTTAACATCACGCCGTTCTTGTTGGTAGACCCTATATTTCCCCGGTCTTGATCATTGCAAGTTGCGAGAGTATAAAGTGTTCGATTACATCATAATTGAGCCCTTCCTATTTCGTTGGTTTATCAAATTGTATATTAACTTCTCGTTTACCTACTTTTGCAGCATCACAAACAAAACTATGTCAGATTAAATTAATGAATTTAAGATCTGAAAGGTCATTTGTCAGTCGAAGGAAAGATTTTTCTAGTTATATTAAATAGGGTAGAGCAATGCCTGAAAGAACTTGACACTGCCAAGGGATCTGTTAGCAGCAATAACTATTCAATATTGTAACAATCCTTTACGAATAAGCGCACTTAAAAAAGAAATTAAGAACGTGACACAAAATGAAACACTATTTGCCTCTTAAATCTTAATAACCTTTCAAGTATAAGCGATTTTCATGCTTCTCTGGTAGCTGGTATCGCTTTAAATACTTACAAAATCAGAGCCTTTGGATCCATTCCGACGACGTATAGCTCCTTCCCGGTTCCGATTCACTAGAAAGTATTGGCACAGTAAGAACCAAAGATATTTCTCATATTATTTCTCTTGAATACCTCAAGATCAGTCGGATCGTATTTTATGTAACCAACCACAACTTTCCAACGATCAAACTCAAGGAAACACTAAGACGTACATATTATATTATTCCTCTTTGAAATTGTCTCTAATTGCACATACATACTTTCAATGCTGTTTTGAGCAAACAACACACTGTAAAGACAAGACTGAGAAAAAGCTGCTTTGAGAAATCATGGAAATCTGCTATAAATATTTGCACACTTTGTAAATGCAATTTAGAAACTCCGCAAGCAAACGCTACAACGAATCACTGGAGCACCGCTGCCGTCAAATCCAAAGCAACACTGCGTTGAACGGTAAACATTGCATACTTCAAGGCGCTTGAATGGAACGTTAAACATTAGCAAACTACAGCAACGCATCGCACCAACCAAGGCAACCAAACAGTCGGTTTGCCAGTAAGTTAATGACGGAGTTGAGAGAGAAGTTGGTAAGGCGCTCAACGGATTAATAGCAACATGGAGTACAAAGGAGCTGTTAAATTGGCAAATGTGAAATTAAAGAATGTAATGAGTGGGAAGGAAGGAAGGTCGTATTGAAGCAGCAAATAAATAATCGTGCTGCCAGACTCCAAGTAGCAGTGGCAGTGAAAGCTGCCGCACCAATGCTGGCACAGATGATGCTGATGATAATAATGGCGTTGGTGATGATGACACGTTGGTGTTGTTTTGCTTTATTTCATTTTATTTTAATCATTTTTTAATCCTCCGTACTGAGCTCATATTTTGTATATACACAGTTTTATAATGCATAAGCTTACGTACGTATATATGTATATGCATAATATAGGAATCGAAAGTCATTAAAATAAAACTCGAGCATCATGTTGAAAGCTCATTAAACGAATACGAATTTAATGGCACTTAAAGCGGAAATTGCCTGGGAAGTTTCCACATCAGCAGGCATTAGCCGTAACTGCTGCTGCCGCCTGCACAGCCAGCTACAAAAATGACAACAGCAACAAACAAAGAGCATTAAGGACTCGGTAAGTGTATGGAGAAAGAGCGAGCAGAACTGTTAGTCAGCAACAAAAAAACCCAGCCAGACAGATAGACACAGTAACTGTGGTCTGGTAAAGTGGAGCAGTCCTAAAATGCGAAGCCGCTCCTGAAGTTTTCGATTGTATCTATGAACAGGATATGGTCTCCAATAAAGAGAAAAATTTGTGCAGCAGGAAAATTGTTCACAAAAATAAACAGTTTTTTTTTCTTTTATGTTTGTATGTTATTATGTTTCATACAAATTGGAGAAATGTTGTAGTAGTCTTATTACAAGCAGACTTCTTTTTTCAGGCACCATTTGTATAAACCTGATAGGAAAATAAAAATAAGCATTACGATTAAGACTCTGCGAATATGTACATTTTTGTATTTGAATCTGTATTAAAATTTTGGACTAATCATTTAATAAAACATTTTTATCTTTTTACTACCTTCCAATAAGAGACAGTATTTCAGAGTATTTAACAGTATCTAATTTTGTGGAACCATCTAATTCTTTTTTCAGTAAATTTTCTTTTAACATTTATAATTATTTATTATCTGCAGATTTCGTTTTTACTGTAGTTGTAGTTCTAAAAATAAATTTGAGTTTTATACACACCATCTAAGTACCGAAGTCCACTCATCTATTTCGTTTATTTTAACCAACGCTGTTAGCAAAATATAAATCCGGCAGCTGACCTGAAGAAGATAACTGCGCATTTTTTTCTTCTGTGAGTCTCCAGGATTGCAGCGGATATTTGAAAACAGTATTTCGAAACCATATTAACTTTTACATGGCAAAATTTTACATAAGTATTAATTTCCAACAACTGCAAATGCATAAAATTTTTCACATGAAAGTGAAACATGTGCTTTATAATATCGTTATGAGTGTATCCTTCTCAGAGTGCGGATGCATTTTAGCAGTGCTTGTGCTTTTATAGGCCATTTTGAAAGAGAGCGACTCACACATTTTATCAGAATGCATACGTTGAATAATATTACATGGAAAACAACGATATATAGATGTTAATGCCGTTAACACTTAATATAACCAAATTTATCATTACTAAAATGAGGAACAACAAAAAACGTTAACCGAAGCTATAACACCCTTCACAAATACAAAAGGTTCCTAAGAAGAACTTCATTCCGATCGTTCAGTTTGTATGGCTGCTATATAATATAGTGACTGGATCGAACAATTTTTTCAGAAATTGAGTCATTGTCTTAGGCAATAATACATGCCAAGTTTCTTGAAAATATCTTGTCAAGCACTTAATTCCGATTGTTCATTTAGTATGGAAGCTATACCTTATAGTAGTCCGATATCGGCCGTACCGACAAATGAACAACTTCTTGGTGAGAAAAGTACCTGTGCAGAATTTCATATCGATATCTCAAAAACTGAGTTCGCATATATACAGACAGACAGACGAACGGACAGATGGGTGGACATGGCAAAATCGACTAAGGAACTAGTGTTACAAACATCGTGGCAAACTTAATATACCCTGTTCAGAGTATAAAAATTAAATAAAGATAGTAGGTTCAATTACCACAAAACATTAGATACTCGTGTAATTTGCACGAATCAACACGTCAATGAATTTCAATGTATGTATATATACCGAATATTTAATATATACATTTAATTTGAGTTTTTTTTTTAACCACAGATGCTCTCTCCGACTTGATATCTAATTCTGATACTTCATCCAGTCATTTCGACTGCGAAGCTCTCAGATATCTAAGCCGATTTCTAGATAAAGCCGAACAGAAGCAGGGCAGGTGTTCCAGCGTCTCTCTCATGCCTACTTCCCTGCACTTTCTACAGGTGTCATCGTTGCCAGTGAGTTGTGACCTGTGACTAGGCCAACAACCGTTCTACAGTCTTCTCGAGAACATATAAGTAAAATGCGTGCATGTTTTCCTTCCGCTGCCTTGACCATGAGCAAGGCATTTCATCTCATCTTGATCTATCTGTCAACCCTTTCGGAAAAACGTTTTAAGCGTATTTCCTGAACTAGTTTGATAGCCAAGCGGCTGGCACTTTTGGCAATGTCATCAGCTATAACGTTTCCCAGGACGCCCTTGAGGCCAGTAGTATTTATGCAACCGCTTTCCGGAAGCCATTATATAATCTAGCCCCGATCAATAGATCCCGGCGCCCACTCCATCAGCCATTTTTAATCCACCCATGTAGAAGTTGGAAGTTCTCTGGTAGGTCGCGTGCCACTGCGCCATCTAACCGCATATATTTTATATCAAAAAAATTTTAATTCTATCAGATGCTTTTACTTTACAATAAATAAAGACAGACAATCTCATTTAAGTGCGTTTGAAATTAGACTGCACTTTTTTTAGGTGACCCGCTAGAAGTTTAACAGACACAATAAAACAGCAACCAGTAGTATAGAGGCGAGCATCATAATGTTTGCTATTAGGCAAATGGGAAACTGGTTTCTACTTACTCATAACCCATATATTTTCGGTTTTATATATATCAAAACCATAATTATCGGTTTTATCTCACGAGTCTTAATTTAGGGACTCGGATCTAAATTTTCACTCAGTTCTCAACGCCGTAATGTGACTATAAAATGCAAATAGTACTAAGAGATACTGCAACGGCGGTATCACTTTTCCAACGTACTGAATCCCAATTTCCTACCGAGTAAAATTCAATTTTCCTATTAAAACTTCGTGTCTAATAAATACAACACGAAGCAATGAATTTGCATCTTGCGTACCACCTGTGTCACCTTGCAACATTTCGAAATCCATTTTGGCTGTCATGAGGTTTGTTGCTAATTTTTTGAGCATTCTTCTTTTTACTACTTCTCGTTTGCAAAAAACACGTGCGGCCACCGAGTTTTGAGTGATGGATGAAATTTCCAGTCAAAAGTTCAGCATATGTGCACGCAGTCAACGCATACGTGCCCTGCGAATTTATCCTGTCACATTTCAAGTGCAGCAACTTGCAACAAGTTTTTCGGCACGTACATATCTTGTAGCATAACTGCAATCACGCTACGGGTTAGGTTTGTGTTGTTGTTATTATTGTTTCGCCAGAGGCGTTTATATACACACATGCACTTCAATAAGTTTGTACAGTAATGTACAACAACAAAGTTGATGCAGCACTAATTAGCACAATTTGGAAATGTTCACAACAGCATCCGGCATATGGAAACTAGCAAAAATTCAGTCGTCTGTGAGTAGGTGTCCATATATTTTCATTAGGGTGGTCCATAAAAAATTACATTAACATTATGTAACTGCAACATTCACCATAATCATTTCGGCTGATCAGATGGTCCATCCGCGGAGTTCAATTTTCAATAACTTGTTCGAGCATTTTGACTGGTAACTGGCGAATGACACGTGTGATGTTTTGCTCCAAGGCCTTAGTCGAAGCGGGATTGTCCATTTGTGATATGTAGGAAGTGGCGCCGTCTTGTTGAAACCAAATGCCGCCGAGAACACGAGCTTCAATTTCAGGCATCAAATAGTCGGTTATTATAGCGAGATAACGGTCGCCATTGACGGCTCTCACCGGCATCATTTTTTAAGAAGATGATTCCAGTGGCCCATAAACCACACCAAACCGTTTTTTTTTCCGGATGAAATGGCAACTTTTGAATCTCTTAAAGTTACTCTGCGTCCCAAATGCGACAATTTTGCTTGTTTATATACCCATTGAGGCCGATTCTGTTGACCATAAGTTGAGCGAAGCGCGCGAAACACATTCTTTACAGAATGTGAATTTTCGTAATAAAGTTGAACAATTTTTAAACGTTTTTAAGGCGAAAGTCTTTCCATGATAAAATGCCAAACCATATTGAGCAAAAGTAATATGACAACTTTGCAGGACTCACACGTGAGCTGTCAAAATGAAGCTATTGAAAAAAGTACATCTACTTGGATCAGCCGTTATAATAACAAAAGTTACTTCTACACATTCAAATATTTTACTTTCAAAATTTTTCCCCAAGACCTTTCGCCCCTATGCGGCGTATCTTGACAGGTATATTTTTGGAACATGACGTTCACTTACTTAGTTCGTATCCAATAGGAATTTCAACTTAAAAATTGTCCTTTTAAATTTAGGGATCTCCCTAAAACAAAAATGTGTTTCTACAGACGTACTATAGATGAGCCAAGCTGAAGTAATTTGAAATTTTACGTTTCTTCTTAACGACATAAAATTCTTGTTGAATACATTGTTTAAATATTTTCATATTTTGATTCGAGTTTATACTACATGGAGTCTCCGAACTAACGGTAGGTTGTTCCATATTCTTTTAGAGAAAATGAAATGGCTTCAAAAATTCGATGAGTTCACAAATTTTTGTATTATATCCAATTAAATCATAAACTTCTAATGAAAATTTTGTTTTTTTACCTTTAATCCTTTAGGATCTTAACCGATTTTTGATAACATAACCTAGTTTAAGTCCGACGCATTTAGTAACAGATAATATATATTAATAGGTTTATAGTTAAAAATTTAGTAAATTTTAATAATATATTTTAAATTATAATAATATATTTATATTGTAAATTGAACGGACGCAACAAATTGCTTTTGCAACATATTTCATCAAAGTACAAGTATATTAGTTTTGTTCACCTAACAGTTGTGTGTAATACCGAAAAGTATTTGAGAAAGATCTATAGTTATATATGTTGTTCAAAGAAAAATGTGAATTTTGATCTTTCGCGGCCTGTGTACATTTGATTATCGATAATTTGATTTTGTTATAATCGGACACATATGTTTATCATGTGCTTGCATTAGGAGTCAATTTCGATTAGTAGTTTGTTTTTGACCACAGAAAAGGTTAGTCAAGCTGTTGTGCGCACTTCGATTTTTGAATTTTGAAAGAAATGGATCAAAGAATATACAGTGAAACCTGGTTAAGAGAGAGTACAAGGGACCATGATTTTTTTCTCGTTATAGAGGTTTCTTACTAATGCTCTCACTAAAACTCTCTAATGCGAGTTTCTTGCTAGAGGTACAGAAGAGGTTTGTCTCACTTATAATAATCATATAAGGTCGATTCCGGTAATGCAAAATCACTTTGTATTTCACACCTTGATTTTCATAACTCAAATGCATTTATAATTTTCAATTTATCACTTCACGACAGCACGTTGATTTTTCGTTTAGACATTATAAGTTGTGCTAAGAGCTGTACTGTTTCTGAAAATAACATGATTCATGATTCCTAAAAAAAAAGAATAGGCTCTCAGTTATAGAGGTCAGACCTGAGAATTACTCTCACTTATAGAGTTTTTTCGGTTACCCAGTTCTCTCTTACTCAGGTTTGACTGTATATTAAATTTTGCGTTAAAAATGGAATAAAGTGCTCCAAAGGACCTGAAATATTGACTGTGGCAGGGAGTCTATTTTGTCTCAAAAAATTGTTTATAAGTGATGCAAGCACTTTAACGAAGGCCGAGAAGATGCCAATCTTGTCAATTTCGAAGAGCTGATGACCATACCTAAAAGCGCTTTTCAGAAGTGCTTCGAGGATTGGAAAAAGCCTTGGCACAAGTGTATTATTTTTGAGGGGGCCTACTTTGAAGAAGACAAAATAGATACTGATAAATAAATAAGCACTTTTCAAAAAAAATTAAAAATTCACCTTTTCCTTTGAACGCCCCTCGTATATCAATGTGACCAAACTACTTGAAAAAGTGCATACCTCACAAGCCGCTTAAGCTAAATCAATCAAACTCTTTGAGAACAAGTCTCTCCAGTACCCTCTCATACACCAGCAAAATATATGAAATCGGATCATAATCACACTTAACTTTTGTTAATCGAAAATTTACAGGTGGGTTGAAAAGCTTCTGCTCTCACCACTCTTAGCTCCAAAACTTTTCTCAAGTGGGTACATCTGTCCTGAGAACAAGTGCAAAGCTACAAGTCATTCTGTCAATTAATTCTTTGTTTACAAGCCATTTGAAGTTGACGTGTCAAAGAATTTTTTTAATATGGAAAAAATTGAATATTGCGCAGTAATTAGATTTGGATGAAAGTTTTAAGGGCAAAAGAAATGTAAGAAGTGTAAAAGGAGTCCACACGTTCAAAACGCACCGTGGATTTTGGGCTGGCGAATTTAAGCATGGTCGCATTAGGCTTGAAGACGATCCACGCGAAGTACGACCAAAAACCGCAACCGCACCCGTAATCATTGAGCAAGTTCATAATGTTGTTAGTGAAGATCCGAGTTTGACTGAGCGTGAAATTGCTAATGTCATAGGCATCTCAGACGAACAAGTACTTCAAATTTTACATGGAGAATTTTATATGAAAAAGCTGTTAACAATTCAACAAAAACTTAATCGAAAACAAATTTCTCAACATAATTTGGAGCGTTTTAAGCAGAATAAAACCGACTTCTTGCGTCATTTTATAACTATGGAATGAGACTTGGATCTACCACCATGAACCTAAATTGAAACAAGAACGTTTACAGTGGACTGAAGATCGTTATTCAGCTCCAAAGCAGGTGAAGTTACATCGCTCAGCAAAGAAGATTATGGCATCAGTTGTTGGGATGCAAAAGGAATTTTTTTGATTGGTTATCTGCAGAATATTATTGCAGCCTCTTGGATCAGCTGGATGGAAAAATCGTGAGAAAAGACCTGGTTTGCAGCACAAAAAGATTATTTTCTATCAAGACAATGCACCTGCTCACAAAGGTGTTTTAACAATGACAAAATTCAACAAATTAAAGTACGAAATGCTTGAGCATCCATTGTATTCACCAGATTTAGCTCCCAGCAATCATATGCTGAAAATGATAAAATTATATTAATAACTTATCGCTGAATTTGAATGGAGTTGGTCTAGACCATGGTTTAGGCCTTTGTCTAAACTTCATATCCCTAACGTAATGAATTCCGATCCTCTGGCAGCCTTTTTTCAAATTGAGAGAGTATAAAATGTTCGGTTACAGTGCATACATGGAAGAAATCGGATTATAACCTTGCCCTCTCCCCATGTAACGGGTTTGTTAAAAGCTACTTAAAGTGCAATTAATCAATAACTTAATGCTTCATAAACATAAAGTTTTACCCCTAAAATGGTACAGGAGGGCTTTATAAGTGCCAGTTTCAAATTTTGTCGACGGGTGTGGCACCGCCCACATTTTGGTAAAATTTTATATCTCGAACCCACACGACTGATTTTAACCACATTTGGTATATAATATTATCCTCACTCCTATATTACGGTGTAAAAATGGCGAAATCAGGCAAAAACCACGCTTACTTCTCATATAACAAAATTTTAAATTCCATCTGATTCTTTTACTTTCCAGTATACAAATCAAAATCATATCCATATATCCGGATAAACCTGTGCGCAAATACTGCTCTCAACGTATTTTACAAGTATCTTACCCACAAAAATTGTCGAAATCGGACTATAACTTTTCAAGAATCCTGACGCCAAATATGTGAACCCCAGTGCATATGGCTGATGTGATATATATTGTTAAATTTCGGGGAAAACATTCCTTTGATTCTAATAAACCTTTACAAAATGGGTTGAGTCGGCTGAAGGCTTCCCTTAGCCACCATATACCTAATATAAAGATTTTCGAACTTCCAGTTGACTTTATACCACATATTTTGGTCAATGTGGGAGTTATCTTAATGAAATTGAGAGGACGTTTTTTTCTAATAACAATGTATATGTGTGGTTAAATGATTAACATCGATCGAAAACTTGCCTTAGCCCCCATATAACTGATATTCAGGACGTCTGACTGACTTTACTCCATATATGTGTTTCTATTTATATATGTATTTATAAAACATAGTATCTCAAGTATAGCTGAGCAATGTCAGAAATCAATGCAATCAGTTCTTTCATTTCTATGCCCCTAATGATTTTAATATAATTTTCGCTGTCGGTAAGCAAAATATAGTAATAAAACTAAGTGAGTCAATAGCCATCAAAATAACTTAATATGATACCAAATTTAATTGTAATAAATTCACGATTTCGTCGAATAATGAAGTTGAATCGCTTACGCTACAATTTTCAATATTGCCACCACGTGAAGATGTTTAACCGCCTTTGATCCTTGCATTTTGCAAGAGTATAAAATGTTCAGTTACACCCGAACTTAAGCATTCCTTACTTGTTTTCAATTAAGTTTTTAGACTGATTTTAATATAAAATATAAGTGAGTCATCGACCTATATATATGTTAATAACCTATCAAAGATGATTGCAATCCGTTCACGGTCTCATTGAATAATTGATCTAGAATTCTTACGCTACATTTTAAAAGGTTGAGACAAATGCCATCCGCATCGTCTCTGTGTCGTCACAGCAATAGTATGTTCCACTTTCAGGTCACTAAAAAACTTTCCCCTAGGGAACCGTCGCCCACCCTGGAACCGCTTTTGCATTTTCCTCATTTTGTAGCATAACAGTTATGATGTTATCCGCATTCAGGGGGCCGACCAAAGTGTGGAGTCGATAGGTGTGTTTCCGCTTATTACATATACAGCTTCGCCCGAAACTATGCCGATGCCTTTAGAGCAGCTGTGCGATACACTTTTTTGTTGAATTTGCGTCGATTATTTTTCCTCAATGTGTCTGCTCCATGGAGCAAGACATTTAGTGTTGTCGACATCAAAAGTTTCCGTTTTTCCTATCCCGGTATTGGACATCAGCCTGCTCAGTTGACAAGTTATCTTAGACGCCTTTTCCGCAGCGTGTTATATTTGTGCCCAGTAGGTAAGCCTGGAGTCTAATCTTACCCCCAGGTAATTGACAACCTTTTGTATCCTTAGTGTCTCTGTTGTTGTCCTAATGTCTATTATAGTCGGAATGTGCTTCTTTTTTAACAGTACCAGCTTGGTTTTTTCAGTTGCAAGTTTGAGACCTCTCGCATCAAGCCACATTTGTGCTCTGATCATCACCTGGTTTAACTTCCTGCGCAGATCTTTGGTGTCTCTCGCGGTGATTATCGCGGCGATGCCGTTTGCGTAGCCAACTAGGTAAGTATCGTTGGGCATGCCGAGGCTTAATATGCCATCGTAACTGACGTTCCAGCGCAGCTCCTGACGTGACCTTTAAGTGTCGTGGTCCTTCACCATTATCCTGAGATATGTGGGTATTTTAAAATTCTCATCTAATGCTTCAACCATGTTTAATCAACGAGCACTGCTGAAGACATTCCAAACGTCAAGGGTAGCGTCTGTGCGCTTCTTCTACGCTCCTCACGACATTCTCAATTGCCCCCAATTATCCCTACACCATTAAATACACGGATACACTCGAACTAACTAACTAAATAACCTTCTTACTCGTTTTTTAATGGCTTAAATTAAGGAAATTACACAAATTTATAAACACAATTTTATTTCGATCTCCTTAAACTCTATCGTATTTTGGAAAAATTAAAGTATTTTTCTACCATGGAGTTTTTCCGGTACTAATTTTATATTCGATATTATTGATCAAAAAGATTACGTAGATCAAATGTTTCCGCCGAAAGTAATGAAATTAAAAATTGAAATCGTTTGTAAAAATATTAACAAAATTGTTCACATTTTGCAATACATATATTCCACTTTCCGTTGCAATTAACTTTTACATCTTTGAAAGCAAACTATGCATTCCATAAATACGAGTACATGCTTCCACTTTCACAAAAAGGCACTTAGAGTATTTTTAATGCACACAAATTCCACAAATTCAACAAACTGCCAATCAATTTCGAGCTGCTACTGCACAACAAATCACTTGAGCTGGTCAAGGACTCTACCGTCTACATTCTACAGCACCGCTGCTGTTACATCACCAGATCCTCCGTTCAATACGTAGATCAGGGACACTCAACAAGCGTGTAAACGATAGCAGTTCTTCGTTCTTCACAGTGGAATTTATTCAAACAAAATTCATTTATTTTTAGCTTTAAACGAAATGAAAAAGTTTATAAAATACATGGTACATATATGCAATATGGTTCAAAAATGCTTTATGAAACTAAAATTTAGGGAAATTTTTAGAAATGTATATAGTACATAGTAGTAATAAATGAACAATCAGACTGCAATGCTAGCGGGTTGTATTGAAGCCAAATAAAGTACAATACCGTTTTATATAAATGCGTTCAGCTAATATCATTTTACAAAACATTGTAAATTGAAATATTTAGACATATGTGAAACATAAGCGTGTCTTTTTCCAGCCTTTACTCCGATTAAATAGACTTCGCTGTCTCTGGCTGAGTTATCTCATTGAATTCAACTGGACATGTGTTCGTGGTCACCTAGGAAATAATTTCCCTGATTGTTCATCTATCGTATGTGTGTAGGTTAATAAGCAAGGATATTAAGTTTGCCACAAATTTTGCAACACCTAGAAGGACGAGCTGAGTCGATTTAGCCAGGCCCGTCTGACGGTTCGTCTGTCTGTATATACGCGAACTAGTCCCCCAGCTCTTGAGATATCGATCTGAAATTTATCACACATTCTTTTCTCCCCAATGATCGGAACCGCCATTATCGGAACTCTATAGCATATAGCTGCCATAGAAACTGAACGATCGGAACCAAGTGCTTGTATGGAAAACTTTTTCATTTTACGAGATATATGTATTCACGAAATTGGGCATAGTGCATTGCCCAAGGCAACCGTGCAACGTTCCAAGAAATTGTTCAGATCGGATAACTATTGCACACGTGTTCAGAAAAGAACGGGATTATTAAAATTTAAATTTTCGCGTGTTTGTAGAGAAAATTTTCAGCTATATTCATTGCTTACTTTGTCTGTGGCAACCGCTAAGGCTAGACGCGATTTTGTGCGCTTTGTGATTTTCGTTGGTGATGAAATGGATAAGAGAATTTGTTCGTGGCTCCGTGTGACTTTTTCCTATTCGTGCCCCAAAATTCGAGCTTAAGAAGTGTTTCGATGATTGGAAGAAGTGCTGACATAAGTGCATAATATCGAATGAGAACGATTTTAAGACGGCGGCATTAATGTAGACAAGTGAATAAATAACTTTTACAAAAAACGAAAATTCCCGTTATTTTATGAACACACCTCGAATACCAATATTATAATTTTATTTATTTGTCGTATAAATTTTTGTTAATAAATTAATAATAATAATAAAATAAAACATTATTGGTGAGATGAGAATATCAGGCTTTGTATAACATGACTTTGCTATCAAAAACAGTGGAATATATAAATTTCTTATCATAGCTCCTGAGCCATTTTATACTCGCTTTTATTAAACTGGACCACTGTGCTTTGTGGGATTGATTCTGTCAATAGCCACACACACAATTGCAATCAACTTGTTTGTTTGAAGCAGAATGTGTGCACTGTTGCCTAGGTAATTGCTGCTGATATGCGTCTAATACTTGCTTTTCCAGTTCGTTTGAGCCAAGGCAATGCACCTGTGCTACTTCCTTAGCTCTAAGCACATATGCTCCTTTGGTGTTTTTTTTTATACAAAGTAATAAAATTGCCATTACGACACCATTCATCTTTCCTATAGCAATGTGGTGGTCACTCACTTTCGCTTCGACATATGACATGGAATAATGTATTTGTGCAGAAAATGAATGGCCCCCAAGAAAAAACTTAGTAGGTGTATAGATTTCTAAGCTCATATACATATATATATAAATATATGTGGCCTCGTGTGGCAGCATCTTAATTGACTGCGGTCAACACGAGGTTAACATAATTATACAAATACGAGTGCAGATATGTTTGTATGTACGGTTGTGCACCGAATATTGCTCGATCTTACTTATCTCCATTAATGCACACGTCTTCGGTAACCACAATCATCATACAGCTTCCCTGCTCTCTGAAATATATACTACAAGTATATATATTGAAACTTCGTTAATGGTTGCTTGAAATTTGAAGCCCTGTTCCATGTTTACATAATAATAATAACAGTACGAGTATTGATTATGTTATTGTAGATCTATTAAATATTTATTATTATGACTATAAAGCTTGCCCTCACAGTCTCTGACAATTCGGCAGTATTACCCCTATTAGGTTTCATAACTGACAACAGGGCCGTCGAGAGCCTTGCTAAAGCAGCGGGATATAGGTTTCCCCAGACTTATGTAACTTTATCGATTTTTATCTTAACAAAAATTACACAATGAGCCCTGATTATTTAAATAAATATCACACACATACTCCAACAGTGCAAGCAATATTTGTAAATACTCATTTTTTTATTATCTTCAGATGCCTTGGAACATGTAAAAAATTATACCGACCTGTAGATCGTATGATCGGACATACATGAACTTCATGTTAGATATAAACTTTATTTGATATTTTTGCATTTGTCCGATTATTCGTTGATTGAAACCGAACTCTGGCAACTTGCAAGCATCAAAGCAATTTTATAAATATGCTAGCAGAACCGGCCACGTGCTGCTGTGGCTAAGGTATATATATACATATGTCTTCGGTTACCCCCGAACCCAGCCCTACTTTAATTGTTTGCATTCATTTATCTCAAAATGCTGCTTTAAAAAAAAAATTTAATAGGAAATGCACTTTTTATAAAAAACTCAATTTCAATCATAAATTATATTATTATAAACTTTTCAATATATTGTAGTAAATGGTATTTATAAATAAAGACGAAAACGTTATAGGCAGTACAGTACCATTGGAACACGTGACAACAGCATTATTTTTCCAGTCATAATGGTTGCTTCAATAACAATTTCTGTAAACTCTTTGATTATGATATTCGAGCTGGATTCAAATTATTCAAAAGAATAATAGGTGAACCAATTTGCAACCGAGGAATATGTGATGCCATTACGAGTATATTAAGGGAGTTTAATGAGACAATTTGACATTTTTTATTTAAAATTCGTCAACAAAATTAGCGATTGATTTAAAATACATAAGATCAACTGACAATAACTGTTGTATCAAGAAATAAATTTCGTCAACATCTACATTTTTGGCAGCTATTGTAGACCGATTAGTAGTTAATAGGCTTAGTATTATGATCCAAGTAATTTTTATTTCCAGGAAAATACTCTTAATTAATCCATTTTTTGTCGTCAACAGCAGTGTAGAAATTGTCTGACAATTTAAGTATTTAAGAGTATTTGGTTGCAGTTCTATTATACCACTTCCAATTTTTAGCAATTGTTCGGAATAAATCTGGTTAATTCGTTTGCAATTGCATACGCATACTTATAATCAAATAAATCGTCTCACCACTTCACCATAAGAACGATTGTTTAAGCTGTTGTTAATCTTGAATTAAGAAAAGCGAAAAATGTCCGATCTGTTGGAAATCATCAGACAGTAGTCATTTCATCGTTGCCATTTAAATCTTGGATTCCATTCTGCACTCATCTCAAATTATGATTGCACATTTTCTCAACACTGGAGCTATTACGGTAATTTACACGAGTTTGAGATATACATATGTACATATTAAAACCTTCAATGCTAGCATAATATTATTATTTAACAGAAATGATATACTAAAATATGATAATAAATTTACTAAACCAACTTTAAGAGTCACTATTATATTATTAAACATATGTTTGTGAAAATGTAACAGTCTCAATTTCCAACTGTTTTATTTTTTCTGCTTCTTGTGCTATTCTGATTTCATTTCGTTTCTAAAAGCCTAGCGCATTTTCATTGCAATACTGTCAAAATTTTCTTTCTCTAAAAGTTATATTGTGTATTTTTGTATTCACAATAGATAAAAATCTTGATATAATCAAATTGGAAAGTGATAATGACAATTTGGATGACCGTGCGAGATATGATTGAAAAGATATAATATTGTTGAACATACTTTTCTTCTATCTTCTTCATTAATTAATATATAATATATGGAAGGTAGGCGCGGATACTGTGCGATGTTTCCGCTATGTTATTTCAATTAAATGTGGGCGGTGCCACTCCTACTATCTAATTTTGGCACCTGCCCTTATAAAGCATTTTTGTGTAATATCGGATGTAAAATTTAATGTCTCTGACGCATTTGCTATTGATATACCTTATATCGGGAGTGGACGTGGTCATCATCCGATTTCACCTATTTTCATGTTGTCGCAAGAGGTGTCGAAATGATATGTCCTGTGTAAATTTGGGTGATATAGCATGAATGGTTTTTGCCCTACTAAGGGCAAGACAGCGCTCATTTTTTTTAAGTTTTCAAACCATAGGTCCTTCTTGTTATTACAATTCATTACATCAAACTACTGTTTTGTATATTAATTATCGGCTTAGTTACGGCAATTTATATGCTTTCGAGTAATGGCGTTTTGTGGGCGTGGCGTTATGGTATTACGTCCTTCTACGAACTCGTCTTTCCAATTCAATCAAGGAAAACGTGTAGAAAGGTTCATGACAATATCTCAATTTTTACTCAAGTTACACCTTGCACAGACAACTGGATTTTAACTCATCTCGTCATCCTGATCTTTTATATATAAATAACTCTATATATAATATATCACGATTAGGTTTAGGTATTACAAACAACCGTGACTTAACTATTATACTCGATAGCAACATGTCGCAAGAGTATAAAAATTTAAATTAACAAATATTGCTTGCGTTGTTGGAGTAAGGGTAATTATTCAAATTCAGGACGCCATGTAAAATAATTGGTCTGCCCAATAATTATATTAAGATTCCGATAAGAATCGATAATGTTATGAGTGGGACTCTCTGTTTTCAATTATGATTATGTTCATTTGTCGGAATAGCCGATGTTGAATCACTATAGCATATAGCTGACATACAAACCGAACGATCAAATAATATATATCCTTTTACGGAAATTTTTTTAATGACGCGATATCTTGACATTAAATTTTACATGCAGATCGGACAATATACAAACTGGTCTGTCAAAATCAAGATGAAAATCATTTATTTTATTTACTTTTTACGTATTTATTTTACTATAAACATCGTTTCTAGGCAAATTCATAGAAGACAATATTTTCGTTCGAAATTTTTCAAAAAAAAATAGACACTATAACTGAGACGACATAATTCTGGTACCCTTCAAAACATCCTCAGTTCATAACTGAGTTGTCTCATAAACCTTGCTTTTGTCTCCGTTGGGATTATCATCACCGACCTATAAGTGCTGTAATACTTTAAGTTCGGTAAAATTGACCGTCTAATTTTCAAAGCGAGTATCTATGATTTCATCGATGTTATGTGTGTTTCTAATCACACTATTATGTAAACCAGTGACAAATCAAACAATCGCAGCCAATTATCTAATCAAAACATTCGACAACATTCTCAAAAAAAAATATGTGGGATAAGTTTTCTGCCGCAATAGTAAAAACAACAACGATACAATAGCTTCAAATCATAACTGTCCAAGTCGTACATTCTTTTGAGCAAGTCCTCGTACTTCTCGTGTACAATTAACATTAAATTTCTCCAACAAGGCGAAATTGGATCTTATGATTATTTTAGCTGAAATTGCATAACATAATCGAGTTGAATGATAATTCTATAATTGTATTTAAAAATTTTCTTTGCCAACACAAATCAGCCTTACATATGGTATATGCTACATACTCGTATTATGGCGGTGTCTTTCTATCATCCGCTCGCATTCTTAATAAAAAATTACAAAGAGGAACTAACGAGGAACAGCGAAATAAAACTGCAAACTGCAAAGAAATTGGTTTAATTAGAAATAATTTCATTTCCAGCAATGCCTTGAAGTATTTTAATTAGGAAAAGAAAGCATGCGATTCCCAAATGGAGCAAACCCTCCTTGTGTTTCAGGTGGATTGGTGAAATGTCGCGCACACGAAGAAGCAACCTCTTTTTTGTTATTCTGTTTCTGGGTTTTGCGCTTAATTAAATTTTTTCTCTGAGAAAGCGTCAAATGAAGAAAAATGTACGCTTGTATTAACTAGTATATTTAAGTGTGCCTGTATATCTTTATATACATATAAGCTTTCTGTGACGGCATTTTATTTTCCGTTGGATAAGACTTTGTTTCTCAGTTTCCAACGTTTCTGCCCGATTTGTTCGATGATTCTACTCCCCTCTCTTCGCAATGTATGTAGATAGGTGTGTCGGTGAATGTCAGTCAGTCAATCGCCTTGCGAAAATATTTCCTGCTTCGGTTGTCGTTTCCTCCGTTATTTCCTTTCGCTGCACATTTCATTTTCATTTCGTTTACTTCTAGTTGCCTACAGTTTCCGTTTGCAATTTGTTACAGTTCATTGAGTACCAACCACCAACAATTGCCATCGTTAAAATATATATATAACTTTTTATGTGCATTAGAGTGGTCCTAATTAGATACAAAAGTAATCTGAAATCTTGCCCACTTTCGCCTTATACTATCATTCAAACTGAGTCCAAAGTGAATAAATCAGTTTTGTCAACCATTTCTTTCGATAACATCTCTATAACCATTTCTTATCAAATCTTGTCACAACTAAACATCTTATTTCAAAAAATCTTCAGTCTTTCAGCATGTTTCCAAGAATGTTTAAGGTCCTTAAAAAGGAGAACTAATATTTTATTTTCTCTTGATATATAATATATAGAGTTAATGCATAAATATTTAGGACATTCCTAAGGTACACTTGTACATATAAATATATTTCAATTCAATGTCCTTCGTCCTTTTTGTTTCAACTCTAACAAATGGCGTTACAATTGAAATTTTGACATTTCTTTGGCAAACACTACGGCAAACAAATGAAATTTCCAAAGCGTAACTATTGAACCGTTTGAGTGTCCACCGATACAACTTTATAATAGTTTTCCGTCGTCCATGTCAGATGCTTACATAATATGTAATAGCTGCTAAGCTGGTATTTGATATATAACTACCTATATTCGTGCGTTTTTTTTTATTCAAAATGTGGACATTTATTTAAGAAAACCATGTACAACAGTATTATGCAAAGTGTTACCCTCGGCCAAGAATGAATCTAACAAATTTTTGATTACATATGCAAATGTGTACAGAGTATTCCAGTGAGGGCATTCTGTACCGACCGCAACAAATGAATGGTCGCTTCAATTTTATAAATTGTTTCAGCCGCTTTTAGAAGCTCATAATACAACACACCTTTTTGATATCTAGAGCATTACCTTGGCGTCAAGGATATTCGGCTTTGTCATTGATTTGGCGGGTTGGCCAGGCTCCATATATGGTCTTTTGAATTTAGGGTTGTCGTTTTGAAATGGCTGCTTAAGTGAATTCCAAACATTCTGCGGGCACTTTTTAATAATAATTATTCCTCCTTATTAAGTTCCTTATCTTCCAACTTTTGGTGCCCCGGACGTGCTTCATCTTTCAAGCCAAAATCATCAATTTCTAAGCGTGAAAACCACTTTTGCTAAATTCACTCAGATAGCGCTTGTTTACCGTATACTTCCACCAAATTGCGATGACTATTTCAGACACAAAGTTCGACATATTTAAGTGAAAAGGAATTATTATTGTTTACGCTACAAATACGCACAAGAACAATAGCTTTCCTACACATGTTCGGAGTATTGGAACAATGGATGGATTGGATGAATAGAAAGTGTACGTACATATATCTATGTACCTTCGTAAAAGAATTATATGTGCAAAGTTTTTTATGTGTATCTCCTAAATTTATAACGATAAATTTTTTTCCATATGCAGTATTCTTGGTTCCCATATTTTGTTTATGTATAACGATTAATATTCTCATTTTTAGTACCGTTAATTAACAACGGCATTGCGATATGTATAGTTCATACAAAATTATTATATGTACAAATTCATCTATTTGTGTGCTGTCAGCTATACAGACAACATATACATTTAGTTTTTAACTAAAGTGATTTTGGAAAAGAAGTAAGTTAAAGGTATTAAATCTAGTGCATATAAATATAATTAATTACTTTTAATTTTAATTATTTAGTAAGAATGCCACGTGGTACAAAACTTTCGGATGGAGAGCGGGGTAGGATAATTGGAATGCATGAAGTCAGCATAAAAATTGGTCGAATTGCTGCGTCAGTGAACCGACATCGTAATACGATCGAAAATTTTTTGAAAGATCCTCTAAACTACATATGTTGTCATCAAGCGGACTGGTCGGTTACCAGCAGTCGATAAGCGCACCAAGAGACGCATTCATCACCTAGCAACTAGCTAAGGCATCAGTTGCAAGCAGATAAAAATAGAATTAAACCTATCTAATCACTAGACAGCATGTTCAGAAAATTATGAAGCACGAAATGGGACTTAATTTTGAATCAAAAGAAACCCAGCCGCGAATGAAGAAGCGACATAAAGATGCCCGTGTTTTGTTTTGCGACAAATACCGGTTTTGGGAGGACGAGTTTGAAAACGTAATTTTTAGTGATAAGAGAAAATTTAATTTGGATGGTCCAGATGGTCATCACAAATATTGGCGAGATACAGACATCCAAGAGAGACTTGCTTTAAGCGAAACCATGGTGGTGGATCTTTAATGGTATGGGCTGCCTTTAGCGCTAAAGGTAAATCTCATATGTGGGTTTTACCGACTAAAGTGAATGCCGAAGTATACATTGATCTATTAAATAGTGAGCTCAATCACTTTGATGAGAACTTTCATGAGAACCCCATTGATGTGGCATGCGCTCCAAAAGCATTTTTTCAGTCCCGGAATATCCAATTGTTGGACTGGCCAGCTTTGAGTCTTGATCTCGACCCCATAGAGGACCTTCGGGGTATACTTTCTGCTAAAGTATATTCATATGCCAAGCAGTATGATACTATTAAACAGTTAAAAAGTGCCATCGTATCAGAGTTGGAGAAAATTGAGTATGGTAAAAGTACATTTTACATTTTACATTGTACATTAATTTAAAAGATTTCTCTATTTTGCACATATAATTATTACTTACTTAAGTAATATATATATTTATACCCTGAACAGGGTATATTAAGTTTGTCACGAAGTTTGTAACACCCAGAAGGAAACGTAGGAGACCTTATGAAATATATATTATATATAAATGATCAGCATGATGAGCTGAGTTGATTTAGCCATGTCCGTCCGTCTGTCTGTCCGTCTGTCTGTATATATACAAACTAGTCCCTCAGTTTTTAAGCTATCGATCTGAAATTTTGCACCTGTCCTTTTCTCACAAAGAAGCTGCTCATTTGTCGGAACGACCGATATCGGACCACAATAGCATATAGCTGTCATACAACTGAACAAGTGCTTGTATGGAAAACTCTTTCATTTGACGAGGAATCTTCACGAAATTTGGCATGGATTATTATTTAAGGCAAAAATTTAATCTCCGAAGAAATTATTCAGATCGGGTGACTATAGCAATAGCTGCCATACAAATTGAACGTTTGGAATCAAGTTCATGTAAGGGGCCTTTGTATTTGTGAAGGGTATTATAGCTTCGGTGCAACAGAAGTATAACATTTTTTCTTGTTTTTGTTATAAAAAATGCAAAGATAATTTGAATTTTTGTTCTGTTTACTACATTCTATGAAGACATAAATAAAAACATTTTCTATCAAAATATATAATGTGTTCTCGATACTTTAAATTGAAGTTGATGTATTGCACATATAATTCTTTTACGAAGGTATATAGAATTGCAAAGATGGGAAGAAAATTACATATATTGTACATACATATATACTTAGTTTTGCCATAAATTCTGTTACAAAGTTTTCAATGCATAGAGGACAAATTCGTGAAAAAAGTGGTTCGCGCAACGTGGCATTGATAGAAACTGTGCGTACTGCTATTGATCAATGGCCGAATCGTTTGAGGGCTTTTGTGATATTGTGATAAACAAGTAAAGTACCACTTTGTATATAGTAATTTCCAATATATACAGATGGCATAAACTTAAACTCTTATCGCTGGTGGGGGAAAAATAAAGATCTGCTTGAGCTTGTCCTCCATCAGCGGTATGACTTTTAGGATACTTTTTTGAGTTATTAACATAGATGATATAAGGTAGTTTTTCTAACAGTTTCAAAAGGTTGTATAAATTTCCCAGTAATGTTTTATCTTACTTTAAAGTGCATATAGCGGTCCCTCAAGATTTGGAATAACTCATCCTATTTTCACATTATGTCTAGTGTAAATAACTAGCAGACTCCCGATATATTTAGCTTTCAAAAATCCTATGAATTACTGTTTCTGCATCCGAAGCATTTTTTTTATGCCAAGTTTTCACAGTATAAATAATAGTAAATACAGCGGAATTTTAAAAAATGTCTATTTTACATTATTTCCACGGTTTCGGGCAATTGAAAATATTGTTAGTTATCAAGTTTCTCGATATTGGATACTGGAAGAATATAATGGTTATATGATAGCTAAGGACACTTATGGCGATCAAACTAAGTGGTTCGAAAAACCAGATCCTTTAATACCCTTAAAATACCACACATTTTAGTCGTTATAAGTCAAACGTTTTTCGATCAGAATTGCAACCTATTGTCAACACTACATAGTAATTCTTTGTCAACAATTTCATGAACAACATAACAACAAATATAACAAAAAATAATAATGGTGGTTAGAAATATTAAGTAAAAACAAACAAAAACTACAATTTTGAGTGTTTTATTTAATATTTCCCTTGACTTAGCTCCTGGCACTCATAATCCACTAACAAAATACGTGAAATGCAGAGGGTGCTACACGTACAAAAATTAGCAGCAATATGGCCCAAATGCCATACTTTTAGAAAAACTAATTTTTTTAGAAAAAAATAATACCTTTCACAAGTTCATATTTATAGCAACTGTATATATGACCTATAAGTCTTGTATTCTGACAAATTTAGATCGTTCTTTCTAGTCACGTTGTCTGATATAAACAGCATTCAAGTCGAGTTAAGGTTACCTAATAGGGACAAACGATCTTTTATGAAGATCTTATTTTAGATTTTGATCAGTCAGTTTGAATTGTAGCAATATGCTATAGTGGTCCGATCTGAACCAAATGTTGGGAGATTATAGCGTTGACTTGGACAATATTCCTTAATGGATTTCGTGAAGATATCTTGACACGCAAAAAAACGATCAGTTTCTATGACAGCTATATGCTTTAGGGGTCCAATATCAGCAATTCCGACAGATAAGCAGCTGCTTGAAGAAATTTTTCAGATCAATATCTCAAAAACTGAGGGAATAGTTTGCGTATACACGGACAGACGAACGGTTACACAGACGGACATGGCAAACTCGCCAACCAAAAGTTTTCTTCTAAATATATCCTGTTCAGGGTATAATAAACTACCACGGCAGCGTTGTGTTTCAATGAATCCTATATGTATTATGAAAACACTTGATGTATGCAACAGAGTATCGAGCCATTACCACCCAGGTGGTGGTGGAAGAAACGTGAGATGAAATACACGCGCCACCATTCGAACAGATGAAAAGATAAAATACTCGTACAATCTGGGCACACCCAGGGTATATATCGGTAAAAAAAGTAAAAAATCCTTAAAAGAAGTAACATCAAGATTTAATTTAAAGTTAACTAAGTGAGAGATACGTTAACAATGCCTCTACACCAACCCTCTCAAACACGGTGTTATATATGCTACAGAGCACATATCTTAGAGACATGCATGTACTATATATAAACATATTTATATGCATGTCCTTACAGGAAAGTCCAGGACAATTGAAACAAATTTCGTTTCTGATCACAGATCTTCGTTACATTAATGGAACTAAACTTTCCAATATTGCCAGAAAGGTTCCACTTAGCGTTATGTGTGAAATTTTGAGACGATAAACTCCCCGAACGCTCGCAGATTGGGTTACCACTAATCAGCTATTGCCGAGGTGATAGGCAACCATTATTAGTAGTAAACTCACGAAATAGGAATATAGAAATGGATTTGAGGGTGGTGTCTATCTTCGTTTTATCGATAACCCACTGAAACATTGATAACAAAGGCAACTTCAAATGAAATTTACTTAATATAAATTAATCGTAACCCATTCCTAATATTATATTATATATGTGTAATATTATCTTACATGTGATCACTGAAAATAGATTCTCGAAAAGAGAATATCCATATTTCACAGTTTGTATTTTAAATTGGGATTTGCGATAAGACTGAATATGAGGACATAAAAATTAGAAGAATTATTTGCAAAAGCACTTTTTCTCCAATTCTAATGGCTTTAAAGCTGCCAAAATGTAATTACTTGATTTTCATATATATAAAAGTTGATAACCAATCACATAATCCCTGCAGGGTAGTTGAGCACTTACCCATTCTCCTTAAGCTTGTGATTTTCGTAACACGACGGTAGCCATGACCGACACTATGGAAGCATACGCCCAGATATATTCGCATAGATTTTCACAAAATTCCTCTCATGCACATATGTGTGTTTGTGTGTGTATTTACATGCATATTCATGTGTATGCCTCCAGAATACATATATTGACTGCTGTGCTGTCTTCACACCCTCGCACTTCCTGTGAGCTCATCAACCACAGCATCGACCACTCAACCCTCCGAATCAAGTAGAGCAGAAACTCTTAATAAAGCAATTGCCTGGAGCAGTCAAAAAGCAAGCGACCCATGAAGATATCCGGCCGCACAGCAGTAAAGCTTAGTCAAAATTCAATACGCATACCAACAAACAGACCCATATAGAGCGTACACACTTGGTTTCACTTACTTATATACACACAGAAAGCAACATATCTAAGGTACTGTTACCATTACTTTCCTACGCCAATTTGGGCGCTCCTGCATCCAAAATGACTGTTTCCACATGGCCTTCGTCCTCGCATGAATCGACCTTAATCCCATGGTGCTGTTTAAGCAGAAGAGACCACGCAAGCGTCCGAGCGCGTCCTGCTGCCAAAAGCAAATCTTCTTGCTTTGTTCGCCCAGCGCAATATTTAATATTAAAGAATAAAAGGGTAACCAAGCGCAACAAACTAATACAAATATATATGTACGAGTATATACACCTGGATACATATGTACATACAACAGGCGTATATGGATATTGTAGTGCAAAGAACTTATCGCAGGGTATGTGTATGTTTAAACTTTAATCTACGTGGTGGCTTTGTGCATCAAATATAATTAGCTGTTGCATGCAACACTGGGTAGAGTGTTGCTAGCTTGGCTGGTCATCACACTAGGCGGATAAAATGTGGTAGTCTCACCGTGGCTTTTCAAAGGTACACATTTCAATTTTCATACTCACGAAACTATGCGCTGACACGAGTGTATACAACTAGATTTTTAAAGAGGAATAACATAAAGGGTTTCCCAACTTATTCCCGTGTGAGAGTATCTCAAAACGAGCGTTTTTTATAAAATTTTGTATTGCAGCGGTTTTTTACACTTTGAACTATAAATAATGTGGGTTGTTAAACTTGTTAGTCGGGTAGGAAATTTTTGTACCAATTACATTAAACTTTCCTCGCTTTGCTTGACAATTCAGTTTTTAACAACAAAGCAAAGAAAGCAACGGGTATGCCAGAATGTGTTTCGCTTTGATGCGAACGTACTTATACAAAAGCATTTTCCTGTCAAAACTGACGCAAAGCGAAGCAAAAGTTCTATGTGAATCAGACATTACGCTCTCAATTTCAAGTGACACGAGAGTTTATCTGTGCTTTCAACGTTTGAATGTTAAAAAGCGGTGTTCGTGCAACGTTTTAATGCAATTAACATCGCCTTTTAACTTGAAGGACTTCGGTTGGTAGAATCGGAAGTGGAAGGCAGAGTCACATAGCATATCATATGATTTTTGTTTGTTGTTTTGGGGGATAAATGGTTTCACAAACAGTTTCAAAATACTCTGTAGCGTTGACGTTTCTTAGGTAAACTGAAATTTGGGTGCAAAGTATGATATATACTTTTGTTCACCTTTTAGAATATATACAAGTATGTATATCAAAATAATAATGCCACGAATTAAATTCTAGATATCTGGCTGTGTGCAAGTCCGCCCGTATAAACGATATTTGAGCAGCAATTTGGATATATTGATGGAACTTGGTAAGCAGAGGTCGTACCTCATATATGTATGTATCACTAGAGCTGTACCTACCGAACTTGACGCGAATATTACATTTCACCTTTTACAACAAACAGCATTTTTTTGACAATACGAAAAATTATGATGAAAGGAAGTTTACATGCGCTGGACACAGTGGGAGAAAGGACTAATCTTGCGTCGCTTTGTTAATAACTTCGAAAAAAACAAATTTTAAGTGTAATAATCACATATTGGCCGATATATAGGGTATGAAGTCAGCTAAAAGTTCGAAAATCTTTCTATTAAGTAAATGGGGGCTAAGCAAAACATTCACTCGATTCAACCATATCTCACACATTGACTGATATTTTTGCTAGAAATTCAGAAATAGGCTCTGGGGTTCACATTTATAGTATCGGGGCCTTTAATAGTTCTGGTCCGATCTTGATAATATTTAGAGTTGAGATGGCATACCATAAAGGTAATATTCGTGCAAACTTTTATTTCGATGTATTAATTGACGCTTGATTTGCATACAGGAAAGAGAAAGAGGTCGTCCACCTGACAAAATATGTGATACTTTAATAAAATTAAATTACCAAGTTTGGGAATATGAACGAAATTGGTCCCAACCTTATATCGTTGCGATCCTCTGTTTTCACATCAAGTCATTATATTAAATTTAGCTTCTTCAGTTGAGTTTATATCCCATATATCTTATTTAAAGATGGTTTTCATATAAATTTCGCCGGCGGGAAGTAAAATATAATTATAAAACTAAGTGAGTCTATGACCCATAATATAAGTCAATAAAAGACCAACTTTTATTGTAGTCAATTTACAATTTCATCGAATAATGAGTATTGACTTGTTTCGCAACATTTTTATACTCTCGCAACCTGTTGCTAAAGAGTATAATAGTTTTGTTCACCTAACGGTTGTTTGTATCACCTAAAACTAATCGAGTTAGATATAGAGTTATATACAATATATATAAATGATCAGGATGAAGAGACGAGTTAAAATCCGGATGACTGTCTGTCCGTCTGTCCGTCCATCTGTTCAAGCTGTAACTTGGGTAAAAATTGAGATATTTTTACGAAACTTGGTACACATGTTTCTTGGTACCGTAAGACAGTTGGTATTATAGATGGGCGTAATCGGACCACGCCCACAAAACGCAATTTATCAAAAATAAATAAATTGCCATAACTAAGCCACAATAAGATAGAAGATCTGCTGTTTATAAGATTTTAAAAAAAGTGGGCGTGGTCCCTCCCCCTAATAGGTTTAATGTACATACCTCCGAAGCCGCTAAAGCTATAATAACTGAATTCAGTGGGAACAAATGTTTTTAGCACCTCTATCCACAGTGTGCAAATGTTTAAAATCAGGTGGCAACCCCGCCCACTCCACATATAACGGTACTGTTTAAAACTACTAAAAGCGCGATAAATCAAGCACTAAACACGCCAGAGACATAAAATTTTATCTCTGGAATGGTGTGAGATGACACTTGAAGTTATTTTCCTTACCTTAATTCCTGAAAGTTTCAAGACTATGAAATGTTCGGTTGCACGCGAACTTGGCCATTCCTTACTTCTTTTATTTATTTTTATACACTGAACAGGGTATATTAAGTTTGCCACGAAGTTTGTAACACTCCGAAGGAAACGCCGGAGACCCTATAAAATATATACATAAATTATCAGCATGATGAGCTGAGTTGATTTAGCCATGTCCGTCTGTCTGTATATATACAAACTAGTCCCTCAGTTTCTAAGCTATCGATATAAAATTTTGCATCTGCCCTTTCTTCAATAAGAAGCTGTTCATTTGTTAGAATGGCCGATATCAGATCACTATAGCTTGTAGCTGCCATATTAACTGAACGATCGGAGTAAAGTTTTTGCATGAAAAACTTTTTCATTTGTCGAGGTATCTTCACGAAAGTAGGTATGAGTTATTGCCTAAGGCAACAATGAAATCTCCGAAAAAATTGTTTAGTTCAGGTCACTATAGCATATAGCTGCCATACAAACTGAACGAGCTCTTCTAAGGAACATTCTGTATTTGAGAACGGTATTATAGCTTCGGTGCAACCGAAGTTAACGTTTTTTTTTGTTTCATATATTAAAATATAATTGGTATTATACATTTTAGTTCAAGCTAAATATCTTAGGCTAAATATCTTCCAGTAGGTACATTTTGTACAACTGACTAACTCTCAACTAAATATGTAAGAACTAATTAAACTGTGGGGCGGACATCAAAAATAGATATTACGGGAAAGCCCTGATTTCAACACTAATGTTTCAAGACAACCCAAACATTTTCAACGCCTGGTAGAACGCAACAAATGTTTAATCCATAACAAGGATCGGAGGAATTGGAGCATTCAGCTAAACTAAGAGAGTTTTAGAAGCGGCTTTGTAAAGTTGTGTTACTTTCCCATTACGCTTTATTAATATAATCTGGATTCTATATGTATTTCTTAAATAGACAAAAAAAATTATTAGTGCTATCGTGCTAACTATTGATACATATGGACATACATAAATATATTTTAATACACGATCAAAAGTCCAGAGTCTCTTTTTTGAAGCTATTATTAATCTATATGTTATTTATGTTCTAATATGCTGATACTAAAGCTAAGACCACATGACGGTTACTGCTAGGTATTGAAGTTTCCAACGAGCATCAACTTATAACAAGTATTTTTCACGTAAAAAATCCATTCCAACTAACTCTGTTATCAATCTTGAATATATACTTAATACGGGTTTTTAGGATTTGGTAAATTATAGGGTAAGAATCTGATGTGCGATTTTATTTTTTGCCATTCATACACATGTACATATTATTACCTCTGTTCTATTCCATTAGCTGTTATTTAGTTTTGCTGTTGTATTTCCGTAATTTTTCCACTTCGTTAGGCACATAACACTCACACTCGTGCGAATATTCGACCAATTTTCCCGAAGAATTTAAAAAACTTTTATGGCTACAGCTACGTTCCATTATTAAGCATTTCCACTCAGCTTACCTTCAGATCGATTTTGAGTGGCAGTGCATCCTTCGACTTTTCACATATGCTGTCAGAATCCTTAAATAGGCTGGTACACCTTTACAATTCTTTTATATAGCCACATATGCATATACATATGTATGTAAACATATATATTTACATATATTGCATGCAAATGTGTCAGAAAAGTGTGTTGGTGAAATGTGTTTACGCCTTTTCCTTGCGCTTATGACTTGAATATTGATTATGAGAGCGTGAAGTTGTTGCTCTTCCCCGGGCAGCTAAGGTTTAGCAAATAAGGAGCTCAAGCAACGGTAACTGTAGACGTATGTGTAAACGTTAGGAGAGTGCATAAGCGTATGGAGGAGTAACAAGTCATAAGTGTGTAAACTCTATAGCACAACACCTTATCAAGGGTCATCTTGAGAAAAGAAAACCCTTGGGAGAATTTCGGAAGCTGAAATGTGCATACAAATTTCTAGAAGCTACTTCTCTAATTTGAAAAATATTTGTGCTGAACTGAACAAAAATTTAAATTTATAAAACGAATTTAAATATGTACAATAGGTTCCTTAAAGCATTGCATAGAACAACAAAAAGTTCAACATTACTTCAATTAAATTGGAAAGAGTTCGTGAAATATTCAGTTTAGGTTATATATCACCAATAAGTTGCTTTTTTCGAAGTTTACAGAAATAATTATATTGAAAATGTTGCTAGTTTCTATAGTTCAGAAATGACATTTTTAAGCAAAGTTCATTTCAAAATGTACATACAATATATAATGCATACAGTGAACCAAAAATAAAACTTGTACAGGAAGATGGTCTGACTTTACAGTGAATTCTCTCCTAAAATATTAAAATAATGCATTTTAACCATACGCAAATAACACCAGACAAAAACAAACGGTACCTACTTGGTAACTGCAGTTGAAGTTGTGGCAACGTAATTTTCTTTTTTTTTTTTTGCTACTCAATTATTAGATATTTTAATTTTTTGCAATCGCTAACATCAAAACTTATTTACTGTTAAAACCTTTATAAAAATACGAAAAATACAAAAAATGCTCTTGGCTGCAGTTTAAAAGCTGAATTAGTTTAAGATATAATATAAATACCTTCAAAGTCAAATCATCTCTCTGTAAATTTAATTTTTTTTGTTCACTGCATATGACTAAAATTTTGAGGACCTTATAATCAATTCAACGAAACCTTATCATTCAAAAATTTGTTTAGAAGTGAAGGAATAATTTTTTCTGGATGCAATATATTTATATATGAACAAAATAAATGAGGTGTCAAATTTATATTTATAAAGAGATTATAAAAACTTTTTCACTTGCCTCAGATTCTACTAAGTTCCTTCCTCCAATCTCATTTGAGTATTTTATTTTTATTCCTAAAACCTGATTAAATGATGGATTAAGGATACTCCGTTGCAAATTTCCTAAAAGGCATCCGTTTCTTTTTAGGTTTTGCTAAATATGCCAACAGCATGTTAATAACAAGGCTTTATGCTTGGTTTAATATTTGTGCTTTATGATTATAGAGGACTTTACGAGTACGATAAGCCATAAGCTTGAAGGTTAAATTAGGCGTAAAGGGATTGGGAAAATCATGAAAATACTTACTACGTGTGAAGATAGTATTACACACAGATACCTTTTAATAAAGAATCAGAAAATGAATAAATGATGCAAAAATGAAAATAAAGTGCTTAAAAGACTTTTCACGTTGATATAATTGATTTTAATTATTACCGAGATAAATTATGCGAGATAAGCAAAAGAACATATTGTATTATAGCTTGAAGCTTTTTCGCTACTTTAACTTACTTCAAAGTAGCACAGTTTTGGTTTTTTACTGGTTTACTGGTAGTTCCACAGAGTGTTTGCTATTTAATGTATTCTGCATTGCTGTTGGGTGACATCTCTAGAGAAATCGAACTTATTATTTCGTTCCAAAATTCTACTTCGACTGCTATAATTTCTTATTTTCTTAATCGATAGTGTTAGTAGCGAATTTTATTATGGATACCTTAAAAGTAATTTCTGTGACACTAATTCTGCCACTTTTAGTTTTATTAATAACCCTACATTAGACTCGATGAACATCGTTCATCTTTCGAAAGCTTGCTCCATCAACGTTAAATATACAGACAAGGATGAGATAATAACCAAGACAGAAGTCTATTATAAATCAAACGACAAATCGTACTTTGAAAATGCTCTCGATGGTAAAATTTTTTTGTCAAAAAGTGTGTTTTAAGCGGTACGAAAATTTAAAACTGTTTGTCCTTTTAGGTAGTTTTTTTGAATATTATAAAACGATTTTGCCTGGTTGTAAAACTGTATAAGTAGGTTAAGTTAGGTTAGGTTAGTCTGAAAAACTAATAAACTACGTATAGACCAGTTTTGATATTAAGCCATACCGAATGGACTGTCTTAGTCCATGAGGAGTTATCTTTCGTTTTATGTGAATATTAACACTTTTTTGTGGCTTCACTAACAATGCCTCTTCCAGCTTCTCATAGAATGGGGCCGCCAAAAGAATGAAACGTTGCCGTGCCAATGCAGGACAAGTATCCAAGATATGTTCCGTTGGTGTCTTACTCTTGACATTTTCTGCAGTCTTTTCAATCTGTCAGCCGCATTATTTAGACGTGCGCCGCCACCAGACTGTAACTAGTGAGCATTCAATCCATGTTCCTACAGACCGATTTATCGACTGCCTGTAGAACCTTCGTGTGTTTCTGATTTACCGCTTTACACGTGACTCTTGCAGTTTTAAAATCTGGTAGATAGTTCCATCGCAATTTGACGTTCCTTTCCATACTCCTGTCAAAACCGTCGTATACACAATGCATAGGTTTACCAATGTCGCTTACGTTTCTAGATGACAGCCGATGATTCTTGACAATCTCGTTCCCTATCCCGTGTCCCTCAATGCCTTTGTGACCTGGTATCCAACATAACTGACGTCGCTTGTTCCTGGCAATACTCGTCACTGCCTGCTACTTAAGATACTTTTGGCCGATATGCGAAACGACCTTATTGGCTTGATTGCTGTTTGGCTGCCCACTCTCTGCAGTTATCTTCTGAGAGGCTAACTCCGCGACTTTACCAATTATAAAACCTTTTGCTTGAAATATACTGCAGTGGTCCAGCAGTTTAAACGGGCGTCTTATACCTAACTTCGAACAGAATAATCCCGCAACAACTCCGTCCTCTTCCGAGCCATACGTATAAATATTTAACGTGTTGCTTGCAGCTACCATATCTTTACGCTAACCATCTCTTTATAAGTTAAAATCTCCTACAGGCAGAACTCGTCCCGCCGATCTTTCCGTACCTTTTTTAACGAAAAGGTTGGTAGGTGGCAGAGTTAGTAGTTTCATCTCCCACTATAATACAGCACCGTAGATCATAATTGGTTTTACTTACAGGTTGTGCTGAGCATCTACCTACGAGCATAGAAACCGTTGCTGGCTTTTTTTAGTTACCACAGCATTTGTTGTCAAAGTACACCCCAAGGTACTTGATTCGGTCCTTAATCGTGCGTTATGTCTACTTGTAGAACGTTCCCGGAGTTGGGTCCTATATAAGTAGGTTACTCACTTCGATTTGCTACCGTTATAATGTTGGGGTTGCTCCAAATCGGGCGATGGGCATTAGCGTTAGCATCAGCACTCACCACCAACTCTGGATGTAGAAACTAGCCTTTGGAGCTTCGCAGTTGATGTCTTTCCATCGTGTGGCATATATGTAGCAGAATAGAGGGAGTATAGGCTTGGCTTCTTCTGGAACCCTTTCTTATTGCCAGAGTTGAAAACCTCAGTCGCCTACTTAGGAGAGTGAAGAAGTTCTTCTTCTAATTTCGCGTTTCTGCTCACAGCTCTTTCTTAATCCGACTCTTCATGAACTGTAGCCCCCGTAAGCTGTAGAGTTGGCTTGGCACAAATACTACAACCAAAACAACCTGCCCCGTTGCAGTAAAAATGTGGGTGCTGACGATACAGCTTGAATCGCTATGCCCGCCTATGGTAGCTGCCTCTTCCCTACCGATGTTTGTGCTGAGATCCCAGCCCTCTTCTTCTCCTCTCTTTAGTCCTAGTCTCATAGTGAATTTAATATTTATACCTACCGCCAGCACCTCACCTCCTTCTAAAGTAACATATAACCAGTTCACCATTAAGGGGATGGATAAGGATATAAACCAGCCTTCGCTATATGACGCCTACCTGCAAGGTGATAGCTCGGCCACCCCAGAGAGTGCTGAGACACCACTTTACATACAGCGACACACAATGCCCGAATGACACTTGCACGAAGCCTACAGCTGAGAGGGATCTTTACCGACTCACTTTAGATGTAAGTTATTAGAAGGATATGTCAGAATCAGTTTCAAAGTAGCAACCTTTTCTTCATATAAAATAAAGTAATATTTTCTTTTTTGTTCACCCGCTCATAGAAAAATACGCACCAAATTGAATATTTAGATAGCGAAACCTTATTCGAAAGGAAAAAGCAAATGTACAAAGGTATCTTTCGTAGCCCCTTCTCTTTGAACCCAAGACTTTTAGACCATCATGTTTTTTCCATTTTTCAACTCTTATTTCAAGCGGTTCAAATGGGACTTTAGTAATTAACTTCGTGAGCACGGCAAATTCTAAAATGTATATATTCTCTAATTGGAACATAGTTCTCTAGTTCTAAACGAAATTAATAAAGATGTTGAGAGAAATTCGCAGATTAAGACACCAGGGCACAGAAGTAAACAATTTATTGATTAAAATGTGATTTGGATTAAATAGGTCACATTAAAATAAAATATATACAATCATAGTGTATTTATAATATAATATATTATATATCTAAATAAATTCAAAACGCAGCAGTAAAATATAAAGTTTTACTCACATCTATAATTTTGTTAACAGGTTATAAAATATTATTTGTATTAAAGGGCTACGATTTAAAATTTTTTTTATTTTGTATAATTTTTATTTGTTTAATTGAATGCAAAATATTTCAAGACTATTATGTCGCAAGTTACCAGTATTTTTATATATGTCTTATGAACGTTTTGCAACAGATATTTTAATATTTAAAACTATAAGCGTTTTCCTCCCAACTCACGTTTTCAAAGTCGGTACCGACCATTTTGAAATTTTGTATACTATTTCTGTATATAATTTACGAGGAAAAATCGGGGAGCTATTTTCAAATTTGTTAATAATATTTATTTTACAATAACAAATTAGCCGATTTTTTCGCCATAAATTAAGTGTTTTCCTTCAAGAAATTCTAAAAAATTAAAAGTTGGAATTTCGAAAATCCCACACGGTTTTACTTGATGAAAATTATTATCTAACGGATGCATCTTCATTTTATGAGTTCTGATGTTGAAGCACCAAGTTATAAGGAGCATCGCAAACCTTTTTTTTTCGGGACACGTTCGAATAATTACGACATTTACCGAATTTTTTTTTAATTTATGCATGAAAATGTAACTGAATATTGTTCAGATGTCATAATTTAATGTAATGATTTTAATAAACAGCGTTTAACTTTATCGCTACAAAAAATTCACAAATACATCCGTGTTTTTGCACAAATTAACCGTACCTCCCTTAAGCTAAATTGAAAAGGTTTTATATGCTAGTTTTTAAGCTGTGAGCGTAGTTCAGTAAGTAACTTATAGTTCAGTAACTGTAGTTGTGAAAAGATTTAATTTTCAATTTAAATGCAATGAATATTTACATGTCACATTTGTTTACATATAACTCCATAATAAATAAAAAAAGTGCTGTAATTAATAATTGTTTGTCGTAGCAAAAACTCAAATCAAAATGTCAATATATTATATTATACAATATATGGTTTGAAAGTATTTACTAGTATGTGGAGTGCGTAACCACGACTTAAAGGATAAATTGCTATAGTAATTATTTTTACTATATATACAATACCAAAGTTTGACATAAAAGATCATTGATTCAGTAAGGTCCAGTGAATGTTCACTTTGTAAGGGTTAAGGCTTTAGTAGTCATTATAATTGCATTGAAATAAACTATCTTGCTAGGCATTAACAGAAGTACAAGGCTCTGTAACTGAAACTTTTCTAGTAGACTAAGCTACATTTTCAAAGAATTAATATATATCTCCTTTGCACTCTTTCAATAGATTCAGAATATAATATATATATATATATATATATATGGAGTGAAGTCAGCCGGAAGTCCTGATTATCACTTCTATGTTGGCTAAGGTAAGTTTCCGTCCGATTTTATCCACTTTAGGCACAAACATACAATCTTATTAGAAAAATACGCTCTCTCAATTTCTAAATACTGGCCGATATACAAGTATGTGGTATAAAGTCAACTGGAAGTTCGAAAATCTTTATATTTGCTATATGGAGGCTGAGGGAAGTAGTAACGCGATTCAACCCATTTTTGACGCAAGGGTAAACTCCTATCAAATATACATTTTCCTCGAATTTCAATAATATATCTCACAGTTTGACCGATGTATTCAGCACAAAATCAGCCATACGCACTGTAGTCCACATACCTTAAAGACATTATTTGTGCAAAGTTTCATCTGAATACACTCATTAGTGCTTTAGTTGTGTACCGGAAAGTAAAGGAATCATATGGAATTTTAAATTGTGTTGTATGGGAAGTAGGCGTTATTGTAGTCGGATTGCGCCCATTTTCACAATGTAACTTAGGCTCGACAGGATAATGTTGTGTATCAAATTGGAGAAGATGGTCCGGAGATATGTGATTTCAAATGTGGGCGGTGGCACGCCCATCGTCTAATTTTGACCTCTATAATAACCTCATGAATCTTGTTTTATCGTGATTTTAGTAGTTTTTAACAGAACCGTTATAAGGGGAGAGGGCGGGGTCATCATCCGATTTCAGCCATTTCTACAGGTTCGGTAGAGGTGCTTAAGGGTTTATCCTAAGCGATTTTGGTTATTGGAACTTCTTAGCCTATAGGTGCCCCTTACTACTTGCAATTCCCTGTACTAAATTATAGTTTTATATCTTAATTAAGTGCTAAGCTATGGCATTTTTGAGTTTTCGATTAAGGGCGAGTTGTGGGCGTGGCAGTACTCCGATTACCTCCATCTACGAACTCATTCTTACTTTTTTGCCAAGGAACACCTGTACCAAGTTTCATTAAGATATCTTAATTTTTATTCAAGTTATCGCTTGCACGGATGAACAGATGGACAGACGGGCAGACAGACATCCCGACTTCAACTTGTATCGTCATCCTAATTATTTATAAATACATAACCCTATATCTATTTCGATTAGTTTTAGGTGATACAAACAACCGTTGGGTGAAAAAAAAACTATTATACTCTCTGGCAACATGTTGTTGAATAATATACTTACTTCAATAAACAGAGCAAATCGCATGAATAGCCACTAATAAAACATTTAACAACATTTTCGGTAGATTCCCGTTCACCGAAACACTTAGATTTTAAATCTCAATGAATAAAAATATTTCACTGTGATATGAAATTAAAGTTGAATTTTCTGTGTGGTTTTTCTTTAAAAAGTAGGGAACCTGAAATAGATCATTCATTCATCATAGAATGGATGGCTACGCGAAGCACTGACATGAAGTTTCACTTCGCAAGTTATCTAAATACACTTTTAGTGGCAAATTCGGTAAACACATCCCACTTAAATAGGTAAAAAGGAAAACAGAAAGGCAAAAGAGTTGGCCCACTCTGCAGCAGTTGGTAATGCAGTTCCCTTAAGCTACCCTAGGCCGTTCAGATATTTCAAGGATTATTTGTGGGCAATGAACGCTAGAACAACACGAGGCACACCGCAAAAGAACTTTGGGGTTACTTTGATAGTAGACAAAGCAGAATGCTTGAAGTTTTAGGAAAGAGCGAACTAAGCAACATTGTAGATCCACCTTCAGAAACTACTGCTAAAGTAAAGTCGACGTAGTGCAGAGGAAGAAGAGACGGTGGAAGACATACAAGAATGTTCAGCCCTCATCCTGTTTGGACGTGATATCTTCCTCCGCTCCCAATGTTTCAATTTAAAGATATTGGGTGGGTAGGGTGTAAAAACTAAAAGATTTAGGCTTAATTGATTATTTCTGGGGAGGACAATTGGCCTAATAATGACTTAAGTACGACCGTTTGTGGTTAGGCACCCCTACGCCTCCCTTTTCAACCGAACAACCAGTCACAAAAATGTGTGTGCTTGTTTTAAAAGCAAAAACGATTTGAAATAGAATTTAAGATGCTTACGACGAACACCTATAAGTTATAGATCTACATATACATCTCCATAATTTGATGGTGTTGCAAACCACCATTAGGTAGAAATAACTAATCCCTAACTAGTCCTATGCTAAGTAAATGGTATGTATTTTGTGTGAGGAGTTAAAAGTCAAATTTGTCTATGCCTTCCTAGTATTTTATTTCATACAAAGTAAGTTCAAAAACAAATATTGTTTGAAAGTCCTTGTTTTAGTCAATATTGTAATATATGTTAAATAAATAGTTATAATAAGCACTCTAAACCACCACTGCTGAAACTTTTTCATCCCCTTTTTAATCCCAAGTGAATGTTCTTATTATTTCTTAATTTAAACTCAAGCTTGAAATTTTCAAATATTTGCTCACATTTTTGCTGCATTGTAAATATCTAACATACAAATACAACAATGTTTTCGTAAACCCTACAAGAACTGCGACAATCATTTTACCAATCATTTAAAAGTCACAGCGGAAAAAATTGTATCAGCACGAAGCATGCAACACTTTTGGTTTATTGCGAGAAGTAACAGCAATTCTTGATATGTCCCAACTTCTCAAGAATCCTATGGAAATTTGTGCTGTCTCTTTGCCTCTGGAAAAACCGTAAAACTTAATTGCAATTTTATTGTTCGATGAACCGTCTGTGGTGACCGTACTAGAGGATTTAGCTATTTCATTCTTACATATGTAAAGCTATAACCTAACAAATGTGAGTATATTGGTGAATCCATCAGCAGTTTCGTGTTGGGAATTTTTCGATATCTGCGAACACAGCACTCGATCCGAGGGGCGACAAATAATAAGTGGGCTGCTAAAGCGTACGCACATACATAATTGGGGGTTGTTGGTTACCCAGTTACGGACGTTTCATTTAAAGAATTGTTATGCCACCAAAAATGTATACGTGCATAGTTAAAAGTGGTCGTGAATAATTTGAAAGTAAATTTAATTTCAATTGTTAAACGCGACATTTCATGAAAAATCCTCAAGATGTAATGGCTTTCCCGAATTTATGAGTAGCACTGAACAAGAACAATTTCTGCTTAAGGTAACCTCATTAGTTGAATTACTGATTGCCTTGTATCATTCTCAGCGCAATAAACACTGTCATTAAATGTGATCTGATCGTGTTTTTATTTCACTGACGTGTTATGAATACAAACAATATGTCCTTACTTGTATATCAAAATTATTTTCGACTAGAGTGGAATGTCATGCTACTTTTCGTTTTTCTTATAGTTCAAAAATCGTGCTAAAATTCAATTCTAGCATCATGTTGCAATAGGGTAAATTAGTTTTCGACCTAACGGTTGTTCGTAACACCTAGAACTAGTCAAGATCAAATTGGGTTAGCCATGAATATCAAAACTTTGAGAACAACAACAAATCGGTTTCGCAAGAGATGTCGTAAAGAACTTGGCACATAATTGACACAGTTGTATTCAATTGCACTGAAATTTATGTAATGAAGACATAAATGAAAAAAATGGGCTTATATGGTTGAACATTTTTGACAAGTAGACGTTTTTATGCACTCTAAAAGGTGTAAGTTGTGTCATAATTAAGGTTGCGAATTTTTTTATTAACAAATTGTGGATTCAAATTTATACTTTAACTTTTCTGTTGGGAATTGAATATTTACTTTTTTGTTTCAAAATCGGGATTAACAAGTAAGGAAGGGCTAAGTACTAGTGTACGAGCATGTTACGAACTCGTTTCCTAAAATCGTCAAAAGCTTTTTCTACAAGTGTATGCATTAATTCGTGCGGTTTTCTAAGAGAGGGCTCTACTAGTATTTTTTCGCGTCGTGTTCATCTGTGACTATATTTATTTCAAAGGCGACGTTTTCAGTAGATGTCATCACTGCTACCGAAAGCCATCATATTTTACTGGACGTTTATTGTGACCATGCTTTAGCCGAACGAACGTTTCAAAAGTGGTTTGCACGGTTCAAAAGTGGCAATTTCGACTTAAACGACGGAGAACGACCCGGACAGCCAAAAAAAACATGCCAGATGCAAGAAGAACTTGCAAAAGTATTAGAAGTTGATCAAGCAACCGTTTCCATTAATCATTAGGATTTATCCCAAAGCTTGGAAATTGGGTGCCTTATCACTTAAAGCCAAGAGACGTCGAACGTCGATTCTGCATGTCGGAAATGTTGCTTCAACGCCACCAAAAGAAGTCATTTTTGCATCGGATTGTCACTGGCGATGAAAACTGGATTCATTATGATAACCCAAAGCGCAAGAGATCGTATGTGAAGCCCGACCAACCATCGGCATCCACGGTATGCAATGTATTTGGTGGGACCACAAGGGTGTGCTCTATTATGAGCTATTGAAATCGGGTCAGACGATCAATAGGGACCTCTACCGAAAACAATTGATTCGTTTGAAAAACGCCATCGCGGAAAAACGACCAGAATATGCGACCAGACACGAATTGACTCGATTCTTTCTTGACCTCCAAGCCGGAGAAGTTTTTTTGGGATGGGATCCACCAACTGCCAGAAAGATGGGCAAACATCATAGCTTCCGATGGGCAATACTTTGAACATTAAATGTATAAAAAAATTTTCACAATAAAGTCTTAATTTTCGAAAAAAAACGCACGAATTCATGCATACACCAATATTATAAGCAGTGTTGTTAAACACCGTAAGGCAGTGTTCTTTTGAAGATACCTTTCAGAAAATAACAATACGCGTTCCATACTGTAACTGTGCTACTTTATTAATGAATTATTTAAATACAACAAAAATCACAGCTTGTGAATTCCCTTAATGTATGTGTATATGTATGTACATATATTTCAAAGCGAACTGAGCATTAAGCACGCGTTCAGAGCGTGGCAAATGAAACAGTAGAGAATTGTACAGAAGAACAGCTGGCACAGCCCCGTCTACTGTTGTAGCGTTGGTGCTTCTATGATTGTCGCATGCCGAAGCGACGCAAAGTAGCAATGAAAACTTAACATTTGAAACAAATATAAACTTTTCAAATTAAATGTCAAATGCCAAAGCTGTCACCCATAAATATATTTAGATGTCTATACATATGTACATACAAGTATATTCATATATATTTATACAAGCACTAGGCCATTCGCAACTGTCACAATTGTTATTAGCATTCACTGGGATTTGAAATTTAAATTCTGCTTACTTTAGCATACATTTCCATTCACCCTCATTACAGCGTTTTTAGTACAGTAGGCCCTGGATATATGTATGTAACAATTGCATACCGGTTTAAAGTTAAGACAATATTTATACCCTGAACGGGGTATATTAAGTTTGCTACGAAGTTTGTAACGCCCAACCTGATCAGCATGACGAGCTGAGTCGATGTCCGTCTGGCTGTATGTATACAGCCTCTACCAATAGGGATTATGTGATTTTGACAGCTCATGACCATGTTCGTTTACGAATTTGTGTCAGTGTGTTCAGTAAGGTTTGCCATTTCATGATGTCACGTTTCACTTTGGTACAACGCTAAGAAATTGTCCAAGATTATTACGCAAATTCACGTTCTCCAGTGGCTACTGTTAGAGCTCTTCGTGCAAAATACGGTCTTCTCTGACGAGGCCCATTTCCGGCTTAATGATTTCGCCAAATAAAATTGTCGCTATTGGGGTGAGTCGAACTCTCGTGTAGTTCAGAAAACGCAAGTGCATTCCAAAAATTTACCTTTTGGTACGGATTGTGGTATGGCGGCATCTTCGGGTCTTATTACTGTAAAATGAGGCAGAAAATGCCGTTTCCATCAATAGCGAGCGTTATAAAATGATGTTGACCGACTTTTTTCGCCGAATTTGATAAAATCGACATCCACAATCTCTATTTCCAACAATACGGTGCGCCGGCTCATGTTCACGTCTAAATATGGACACATTGCATGCATAGTTTGGCGACCCGTTAATTTCGAGAAATGGCCCAGTTAATTGGCCGCCAAGAACATACGAGTTAACGAATCTAGATAATTTCCTCTTCGGTATGTTAAATCGAAGGTATTCGCCAGTGAACCAGCAAAGCTCGAGAAGCTCGAAGACAACATTCAGCGCTCTAGTATAGCTGAAATGCTGCAGCGGATCATCGATCAAATTGGTTCAAAGGGGTGGAGATATACAAACGTCGTTCGTTGGTGGTCATTTGACCAACATTTTGTTCAAATTATAAATAGCTTAAAGTTATCTACATAACAAAAAACCGAACCCATTTTGAACAAATTTGAGTGCTTTATATCATTTTAACATCCCGTCGTTCTTTTTGGTAGACCCTATGTACGCGAACCAGTTCAGTTTATGAGATATCGATCTGAATAAGTTACATTGATACGCGCGAATTGCCATGCAACACGTGCATATATCGAGGGGCAAGTGTATTTGTCGGTAGTAAAATTGAAACAATCCGAATTGACGGATTGCTATGGTTAGCATCATTCTTTGAAAGGGGGTTGTGTCCCGTCTAATGCCGTTGTTCTTTTTTTCGTTTTAAATAATGAAGAAGGCCATCTGGCAGCACGACGATAATGTATTCGTACAAACTGTGTATGTATGTATATTTGTGCTTTTGTTTCTTTACTAACTCAGAAAAACCGGATTTTACACGCAACACATTAATGCGATTTGGAAAACAAAGTTGCAATTTTATTTTTTATGCGAACATTATCATATTTTTCTTTGGGTGTTCTGGAGTAGAAAGCTGTACCTAGCAGATTTTCTTCACGTTTTTGTTTTTGTTGAAAGCTGGTGGAAAGGAATTATGAACAATGCAAACAAAGCTGCAAAAACGGCCTATTTTCAAAAAAAAATTTCAAATAAAAATTTAAATATTTTATTCAAATTTCCAAAGATACATATTTGACAAAGACCACTTAAAAATATTCCCTACCTTAGTTTTTGAAAATCAATACAAATGATTTCTTTTACAATGATTATACGAGTTTCAGATAAAGAGGGCTTATAAAAGGTCCTTATAAACCTCATATTCAGAAAATGCTCCAGAAAGCATCACCATTTAATTGCCACTTCTGACAACATCAAACCACTATAATGTTGTGTCTGAATTTTACAAGATAATGAAGAATCAAGAGCTTTCTGATATTGAAGAAAATATTTTACGGTCCGACAACAAAACCGAATGTGTTAGGTTTTGAAAATGGCACCAGCTTGGGAAATTTTCGCTGAGGTACGGTGGATTCAGAATATAAAAAACCTTCATCCGTTAGAAATACATCACATCAGCATCACCATTAATTTCCTTTCTTTTTTAATCCTCTATAATATTACATACCACATAAATTTTGCACTGTGCTCAAATAGTTCAAGATAACTGAACGAATACTTGAATATCTACAACTCTGCGATCAACATTCCCGTACGTAATTAAAAAGAAGATTTACTTTCATATCGGTCACTGCACTGCGTCACTATGTCCACTAAAAATAATAGCATTTCTTGCTTTTAATGAAAAATTTGTTCTGCAATATTGCACTAAATTCCTTCGAAAGAACTTCGGAAAACATCTTTGCACAAAGTTAGCGGCACTTCTCCTCCCGCGAATGCATTGCGCAAACAGCAAACAAGCAAGCGGAGAAGTAATCAGCTAAGAAAAACACTAATTAAGTAGTACAAATAATCTTTACTTTTTCTTACAGAAGCTACCCAACTGCCAACCAACGCTACATGCAAAAGAAAAATATTAGCTGGTATTACTTTTTTTATACCTCGCCCAACAAACTGTAAAGGTAGTATATGCTAAGAAAGCCAAGAGGTTGTTAAGAAGTCGATATATATAAGGCTGTATTAAAAACACCAAAATGATCATCATGCTCATAAACGAGTTTGGCATATTCATTAATGTAAATTGTGGAAAGACCGAAGAAGTGAAGATGATTAGACCCATGGATAATATATATTTAAATAATATATTTCATCGCGTTAATTTTTGGAGTGATTTTGACTGTGAAATTTATTTGTGCGGGACTTCAAGAACGAAGAAGGCGAAAACTTTCTTTACGATTACTAGGAGAGTTTGACAATTCGTTTCTCTCTTCCACCACCCAACAAAGTTACCTATGATGGGGAGGTCGGTAGGAGTGCTGCCACTTTGAGCTCAATTAGCGTTGAATGCGCCATTTTGATACACTATCGTAGGACCTCTATAAAGTAGTAGCTGTAAGTCTGTAAATAATATTCTTGCTTGGCCAACTCGTCTGCTTTTTAGTTGCTGAAAATGTTCCTGTGGCCGAGAACCCCAATTATGGAGAAGTGCAGTTGACTTGTCAGTGAGCTTAAAGCCTTCCTGCAATTGTTGACTACGCTGGAATTAATAAGTAGCGTCGGACGAACCGTGTACCAGATGTTCCAATTTCCTAAATCCTTTATTCTTATAGCTTAACTTTCCGAGTTAAGATGTCTATGGGAAGCTGATGCAGGAGTATATTGAGTGCATGAATCGCGCACGATATTCCGTGATATTCATTTCCCCATGGAATTGATTATAATTTTGAATACCCTGTATTATCAAAATAAAAATTGATGGGGAATCTTCTCACTTATTTAACGGTATTTAGCCTATTCAAAATGTGATAAATTACAATAAAATAATTAATAATAAGAACAGAGCGTCTGAGCTATACCCACTCACATACATATGTATGTTTGTGTATAGGCATCTGCAATATTTTGAATAGTATATTAATTTCCGTTACGCCCGACCTTTATTCTTCCTTATTCGGTGCACATTTGCCCTTTTTCTTTACTTCCACTTGGTTGAATAAGCAGCTTTGCTAAGCGTCTTTTTTTCAAGTTTCTCCTTTCCACGTAAACTGACATAAATGAGTAGAATGGAGTGAGAAAGCACGACGTAATAATGCTGAGCCAAAGAAATGGCAATAATTAGCAACCAATTGAAAAGTATACAATCATATTTGAGGCAAATGGAACTGCTGGTGCAAATGGTACTCATAAATATTGCAAATGGCGAATGTATAACAATATGAAGGGTACACCAGCCAGAAAGTAATGCAATAAGCAAAAATTTTCTTTGAAGTTACTGCTAAAATTTTATAAGTCTTAATTGAAAAACTAATTTTGTTTTTTACAAAGCATAGGTTATTGTGTGTAACTGTGCACCCAAGTATGTGAAATTAAGAAATTATATTTAAGTCAGCGAAAAACGGAAGATCTTATTCTCTTCTTCGAATATCATTTGAGGCTCATAAAAGATCTATGGAGTCTAAGCTTGTGTAATCTTATATTTTTGATAAGATATGTGTGGTAGGGCTTTCCGAAGACTTATTGATGTACTTCAAGCTTTTTCTTTTGTCGTTTGTATTGACTTCAATTAGAAGACAAGTTTGTTTCAGATTCCTAGTTTTCACTAAATTTTCCCGAAACATGGTCAGACGAACGAAAAGGCTTCCTAATTTGAATATTTAAACTATGAAGAAGTTCTCATAAAATTTTCTAACCGCTCGAAGTCGGCTAAGTACTCGTATACTTTACTATTTTTTTAATAACACCAAGGTGCACTAAAAATGGGAGGAGGAATTCGGCCAGGGATCTAACAAGGCCGTAACCGCTAGTTTAGTTTATTATCGAGTAGCAATATAACGGAAACGTCGGAGACCCTATATAATATATATATAAATGATCAGCGTGATGAGCTGAGTCGGTTTAGCCATCTCCGTCTCTCTGTCTGTATATACGCGAAGTAGGCCCTCAGTCTTTGAGACATCGATCTGAAATTTTGCACACGTTCTTTTCTCCCAAAGAAGCAGCTCACTTGTCGGAACCGCCGATATCGGACCACTATATTGCATATTGCTGCCATACAGACTAAACAATCAAAATCAAGTCCTTGTAGGGAAAACTTTTTTATTTGGGGAGGGTTTTATAGCTTCGGTGTAACCCAGCTAGTTAGCGTTTATGATGTTGCTTTAGTTTTGAGGGCTTTAAGAAATTCTTGATTTTTTAACAATAGTTTATCTATATAAATATTTCATATTAACTCTGGAAAAACTCCTACCAAAAACTCCAAAAATATAAAGATACAACTATAACTACTGAACCTTCAACTCCCTAACTGTGCACGAAAATTGCTTAAATATGAAAAATAACAATTTTTTGCACACATGCACACACTTATTGAGCGAGCACTGAAGTGCAATAAACAGAGAAGAATAACTTTCAAAATACACAACTACATAGCAAGAACAGCAGTGCAAGGAAGATGGAAAAGTGCTAAATAAATACTTGTAACAGACAAGCATCATGTGCACTAATATGACTAAGAGAATTCGAAATATTTCTACGTATACAGCTCCTTTTGTTGCGCCAGCTGAACTGGTGCTGCACAACGCCGGCATTGGCTTTAGCTTTTACGAGTAGTACGGTTTGTCCTTCTTCGTCATTTTGCTTCATCTACAATCGTAAGCTGATTTACTTCGAAAGTGCTACACTTGCACTCAAAAACCTCTTAAGTAGGGCCAAGCGTAATAGTATAAGCAATTCTCTGTAATAATATATGTATTTGCTTGGCAGCTGATGGTCGAGAGAGAGGCGAAGCAAAGAATTTACCAAGAATCAAATAAAACAAGATTAAATATAGCAACGCCTTGAAATAAAAAAAAATATTTATATAAATATTTTTAAGCAGTTGGGAATTAATTCGAAGACGATTTGTCAAAAAGAAAAAAATGCGGTTGAGAATATGAATGGCATAGAAACAGTAAACTAAGAACTAACAGGTAAGGAAGAGCTAAGTTAGGGTGTAACCAAACATTTTATATTTCTCGCAATTTAAAAGGATCAAAGCCAGGGAAATTCCTTCAGGTGTGGCACAACTTTATTTTAAAAATGTTACGGAAAAATTCCACATTATTATATATATATATATACAACGAAATCACGAATGGATTATAATCAAATTTGTATCCTATTAAGTTATATTATAGATCATATGCTTAATTAGTTTTATAAGTATATTTTATTTCTTAACCGTGAAAATGATATTATTATCATCTTCAAATGAGATATACCTGACATAAACTCAACCGAAGAGGCTAAATTTAATATTTGAGTTGATGTTTCAGAGGTTCGGAATTGTATTCATTAGGGATAGGAGGCTTGGGCCAAGGTCTAAACCAATTGCATTTATATTAAGAATTAAGCCACATAATTTTTGTACACTTAATTTCACTAAAATATCACACATTTTGAACAACCTAAACGTTGGTGGGAAGTCAGAAATCCCTATATAGGGTATATTGGGGCGGAAAGGATCTAGACCGATTGCAAAAATGTTTGGCATTACTGAGGTATACTAGAAAAAAAAATGTAAGCAATTTTAGAAATATATAACTCATGCACTGACCGACATATTCGGCATAAGGTTTGTTAAAACAACGAAAATCATTATATGTAGGTCATGGGCGTTTGGGTAATTAGTTGACGAATTTTACGTATTTTCGGCATTAAGCTATAGTAAATCCAATATTATACGTTTAATTAATTTTTCTACGATATGTTACATATTGACTGATATATACGGTATGAGGTTAACCGAAAGTTTAAAAATCTTATATAAGGTGTATGGTGATAGAGGTAGTATTGATCCAATTTTTTGTATTTTTGGCATTACCACTTATTAGTAACAGAAAAAGTTGCTCTCATAGCTTTATTATGATACCTCACATACCGTCATCAATATACATATAAAGAGTAAAGTCAACTAGATGTTTGAAAATCCTGATATTAGTTATATGGGGTCGGGGGCAAGTTTTTAACCGATTTTATCTATTTTAAACAGAAGAATACTTGGTTATAAAAAACACGCCCCCTCCATTTTATTAAGATAGCTCACACATTTGCCGATATATGTGGTATAAAATCAACCGGAAGTTCGAAAATCTTTCTATTGGGTATAAGAGGGCTAAGGGGAATTATTAATCCGAATCAACCCATTTTTGACACACAGGCGTACTACTATCGGAAAAGGACTATCTCCAAATTTGTATTATATTACACAGATTGACCAATATTTTCGATAACAAGCTTGCCGGCAGCTCATGGGGAAAAGACAAACAAACGTTGTTGGCAACATACAAGGCAATCGGCCGGCCGGTCCTCAATTATGCAGCCGCAATATGGTCGCCTGGATGCAGTGACACGCAGAAGAAGAAGCTTCAGACTTGTCAGAACACTGCACTCCCGACTATCACGGGATGCCTCCTGATGTCTCCAATCGAACACCTACATAGCGAGGCCCGTATGCTTCCGGTTAAGGAACATAACGAGCTCCTCTCCAAGCAGTTTCTGCTGGGATGTTTTCGCAGAAACCACCCCTGCAGTCGCCTGCTTGTAGCGGAACCGCCTCCTAGGAACATCAAGAGGTCCTTCCTAGACTACGTCGACGACATTAGACAATACGCCGACCAGACTTCGGACGCAACTAACTTCAGACAGGCACTGACCGCCATTCACAGTGGAGCCATTAACACCTTCACCGACTCCCTCTCAGTGAATGGCGTAATACGAGTCAAACCACCACCCATTGCAGACACAGAGCTCGAGTTGCCTCGCGAATCTAGAGTGACCCTCGCGCAACTTCGTTCTGGATACTGTAGCAGGTTAAACTCCTACCTATCCAGAATAGACCCTGACATACCAAACACATGTCCTGCATGCAATGAGTCTCCGCATGACACTAACCACCTCTTTGCATGCCCAACAAACCCCACTCATCTAACACCCCTCTCCCTATGGTCCGACCCCGTCGAAACAGCTCGTTTCCTGGGCCTTCCGTTAGATGACCTCGACGACAACGAATCTAGAATTTATCACCCAAACGGGGATTAGATAATCGTTACAATAACAACAACATAACAAGTTCACAATGAGAACTGGGGTCACCATATTCGGTATCTGAGGGCTAGAATAGTTTTGGTTCGATTTGGTCAATTTTTGGTGAAAAGATAGTAAAACTCTAAGGCACTATTTTTGCAAAGTTTAATTCGTTTACGTTTTTGTCTGATTTCCAATTTTACACTGTAATGTGAGAATGTCAAGATAATATTACCTCCCGCATTTCCACCTCAATGTGGGCGGTGTAACGCTTATCGTCCAAATTTGACAACGGCTCCTATAAATTCCATCCAAATACCACTCAACAAATACCATCTCGAGTGAAAATTTTTTTTTTCGTAATTTTTATTATTGTTTTATCGATTTTTAGTAGATTATGTGGAGAGTAAGCATATGATTTAAAATTTTTTTTCAAGCATAGATGAACCCCCCATATTGCAATTCATTGTACTAATTAACAGGCTGATATCTTATTGTGGAGCTTACTTGTAGCACTTTACAAGTTTTCGCTTAACGCTTTGTCGGCGTGGCTCTAGAACGTTTCCGCCCATCTGCAATTCCAACCCTACTTGGATGTCAACAAACATATGTACCTATGTCGCAAGTTTCATTAATATATCTCATCATCTGACATCCAGGTCGATTATACATATATAACTTCATATCTATCTCGATTAGTGTTAGGTGATACAAACAACCGTTAGGTGAACAAAAATATTATATTCTATAGCAACATGTTACGAGAGTATAACATTTTTTCTAACCGTCGATAAGATTTCGATTGCACAAAAGCAAAAAATTCCTAATGAAAAAATTTATATAAATTTATATAATGGAAAAAATAGTACTTTTACTGCTTTTTCATTCAGGGGGGGGTAGGATTTTTACTTTCGAAAAATCTATTTTTTTTCTCGTATCTTATTGTTTAACATTTCAAGAATTCAATTTTAGGTCGATAGAAGCAATATTCTTAAAGTTATTGTCTTATTAATCTGGCCTTTACCGCTCCAACCAATAGTTCATAAACTTTAGACGCGTTTTTCTCAAAACTACTTTTTCAAAGTCCGTGTTCACTGTCATTTCAAAACTACTTGACTGATTCATTTCAAGCTTTATACACATTTTCGATATATAAAACACCGCCTACTAACGTTTAGTAAAACTTTTTTTACATTGAAGGTGTTTTCCACGCCCAAAATGGCGAAATTTTTAGTGGAAAATAACAGTTTACTTTTCAACACATTCGCTGCCAAGCCTAAATTATATGAAGTCATTCCCATTGCCATTGATAGCTGGAAGCGATCCGAATCGGCTATTATTTGTAAGTGGAGAGATAAAAGAGATGTACTTACCATATCAAATATGCACAAAGCGGAGATGGTTGAAGTTGCTTACAGAAATGGACAAATTTCCATCAAACCCAATATTGTAAGGGATTACACAAAAGTCATGGCAGGTGTAGACCGTTCGGATCAAATGCTGTCCTACTATAGTGCTATGAGAAAAACTCTTCGGTGGTACAAAAAAATAGCTGTACACATCATAGAAATGGCTGTGCATAATGCATATATTATATATTGTATTGTCAGCAACCAAATACAGAAAAGAAAACATCACTTAAATTTAGGGAAGAAGTTCTACAATATTGGCTAAATGGAAGCCAAGATGCAGTCATTCAATCTCATCAATCTGCGTCAACCATACACCAAGAACAAAGTTCCCTTCATTATCTTGATGCTATTCCTGCCACACAACACAAGAAAAACCCAACCCGCAAATGTAGAGTTTGTGCAACGAAAAGCATTCGAAAGGAGACTCGGTATTACTGTCCAATCTGTCCTGATAAACCTCCACTATGCATTGGACTTTGTTATAAATCCTATCATGAAGATAAGGTATCATAAGTGATTTAGTTGCTATAAGATTTTGTAATAAATACACGATGAAGTTGATTTTTGTAAAAAATGATTTTGTAGTAAATACACGATGAAGTTGCTTTTTGCGTGAAAGATCTTTCTCTATAAGAAATAATGTATTATTTAAAAAAAAAAAATTGTTGTTGTATTTTTGAAGTTTTTTACATATTTATATTATGTTTGTGGCAAAAAAAATCTTTGCTAGTTCAAAAGCCTGCATGTTATAATATAGATATCTAAAGTGGGACGAGTATACTCGTCTTGGCAGTGCGGGACACCTTGCTAAAGACAAGTATACTCGTCCTTGGCAGCGAATGGGTTAAATATCCGCCAAAAATGTTTAAACGAAGAAAAAAAATTATCAGAGAACGTTGGGGGAAGATTTGATCATAATTTAACCTATTTTTTTTTGGCTTTTTTTATCATATAATTTCCAGCCGAGTTATGATGAACACCGCAAATTGTTTTTTCTCAAGACGTTCTGGGGGAAGCTCTGTTAACGGCTTATGCTTCAATATTCCTGCATCAAAAAATTACCCTATATTGTCGAAAGTATGCTCAATAATGTGCAAAAGGTCCGAATAAAATTACTCAATCCATATTTAAGAAAAAACTTCGCAAAAAAAAAGTCGTTGTTTTTTACCTTGAAACCCTACCCCTCTTCATTCGAATATCACTATTATTTTAACAATACTAAATATAAAGTAATAATGTGTTTGTATTTCCATGTTAACAACCTGGAAATGTTTGCATTGTGCGAACAAAAAAAGGTATAAGCTCGATCTGCGGGCGTGTGGCTTTGATCGTAGCCTTATAACACACATATAGGAAATGATTGTGAAAGAGAGGTATGCAAACACAAACAGATTTATTACATAGCCTATCGCAAATTGGTATTAATCAGACGATCCCAATCTTTTTTAGGGATATATATTTTGTATTACACATGATACCTTTTGACCTATAGATACATTGATTAACTAACTAACAAGCAGGTTGAAAAGTTTTAGAGAATTCATTTTTTCCTTAATTCTATAATATAATTCGTGATTGATACACAATTAATTGGAATTTTTTTAACTTAACATTAACATTTTTGTAGTATGACTTGTCTTCTACTCCAACGTAGAATTCAGACTCGGCGATAGGTTTTTGATGGTTGCTAAATTTCTCTGCAGCGAGCATTTCCTTGAGGTCTGAATGTAGTAAAATGTTGCTGGTCCGGGAAATACATTGGATGCAAAATCAATTTAGGGCGTTTTATGTTGCGTATTTTAACACTTTCGATTCATCGCTGGTCCTTTTTGCACTAAGAATCAGCTCATTCGGCAGAACCGCCGATATCAAACAACTATATTATACTTGTATACTTGTAGCTGTCATGGAAACTGACCGCTTTACCCTTTATGCTATAAAAAATTCAGCTTTGAAGGGTATTGTAACTTCGATGTAGACGAAGTTAATGTTTTTTCTTGTTTACATTCTTAACAATACTTCGTCGAAAAGCCGATATCCCATTCATGTCCAACTAAATTGTGTGCATGTGAATTCGTGTTTTTTACAAATCGGGTACCGAAAAAAGTCTTTACATCCCCACTTTTCTTTGATTTGATTTATATTTCATGCACGAGTGCATAGCAAATACCATTCACCGGTAAGAGACAGTGATATTCAATGGAATATCTGTATAGCAGTTGACTATGCTATTATGCCTCAAACTTCTTTCAGCCGTTTAAACAAATATTGAATGTATGTTATGTATGTCAAATATTCGTAGGGACACTACCTGTTACACAATTATTTTCTTTTGTATAACTTATTTCTGTAATTCTTCCATTCCATTTGTGTGAATTCCTCACCGAATCTCCAACCGACACAAGTGTAAGCTTTTGAAAATGATAAAATGTGGTTGATATATAATAAACCACAATCTTCCGTAATCAACACAGCAATTGGAAAGCAGTTTGCAGCGAACCACACAAAGCACAGCACCAGCACTGTGGCAGCCCGAGCAGTGTCAGCGCAAGAATTTCTTATATTCAATAGCGCAAGGAAAAAAGCACTATAAGGAATTTGTAACCACTCAATTTTGAGCTTCAATATTTATTTTAGTATTTTCATAACGCTTTCAATTGATTCTTATTTTTCCTTTTTACAGGAAAAAAAATGTATTTTTTAGCGCACAAAAATGATTTCGCATTCATGTAAGAACACATGTATATATATACATATATAAGAAATATATATTAATCTTCATATGTACGGTTCTATGTACGTTTATATGTATGTACATAAGGAGGTCCGTTATTTCGAAAGTTGACTTTTTTTCTGTAAGCCCCTTGAAGCTTCCGTTTTATTCCCTAATGAGAGGAAAACAAGCTCCTTATTATACCCTGAGCAGGGTATATTAAGTTTGCCGCGAAGTTTGTAAAACCCAGACGAAGATATCGGAGAACCTATAAGAAATATAAATAATATAGATCAGCATGATGAGCTGAGTGGATTTAGCCATGTCCGTCCATCCGTCTATCTGGATACAAGTATATACAAACTAGTCCCTCAGTTTTTAAGCTATCTGAAATTTTGCACCCTTTCTTTTCTCACCAAGAAGCTGCTCATTTGTCAGACCACTATAGCATATAGCTGTCATACAAATTGAACGATCGGAATCAAGTTCTTGTAAGGACGCTTTGTATTTGTGAAGGGTATTATAGGTTCGGTGCAACCGAAGTGAACGTTTTTTCTTGTTTTCAATTTAAACCGTGATCAAATCACTGTACAAAATTTTTCGTTCTACAAAAAAGGTCTTTTTCATTGCTTTATCATTGCATTGCTTTGAAAATTAGACGAAAACGAATATTATTTGCTTATTTTTTGAAAAATGTATTGGTCGCCTTCAAAATAGTCTCCTTCCGCCTGAATACAACGTTTTGCACGTTCATGAAGGTTATCGAATGACTTTTTTAGGTCATTTGTCGGTATATCGTTGAGGATGGCGGTCGTCGCCTTTTGGATGGCATCAACGTCAGCATAGCGGTTTCCTTTCATGGCCAAATGTAGTTTTCCGAAACGGTAGAAGTCGCACGGTGCCATATCAGGTGAATACGGGGAGTGGTTGATTGTTAAAATTTTATTTTTGGTCAAATAATCGGCCACATGCGTCGATCGATGAGACGGCGCATTATCGTGCAACAAACGCCAACTTCCATCTTCGCGATATTCGGACCGAAAACGTCGAAAACGTCGAATACGGCGCACCAACTCATCAAGGTAGAATACCGCATTAACGTTTTGGCCGGGTAGAATAAATTCTTTGTGGACAATACCCTTGGAATCAATGGAATCATAAAAACAAATCAGCATTGTCTTCACTTTTGACTTCTCCGGGCGCGATTTTTTGGGCTTCGACTCATTTCTCATTTATGTCCTCACGACCACTTTGAAAACGTTTAAACCACTCGTGAATACGGCTACGGGATAGACAATCATCGCCATAAACTTGTTTCATCATTTGATGAGTTTTGGTAAAAGTTTTAGCCAGTTGAAAACAAAACTTAATGTTGGCTCTTTGTTCGATGCTCATTTTCCGACCAAGTTTATATAATTTATTTTCTGAAAAACTGATTTGAAAATTCATTCAAAATTTAACATAGTTCTATTTTTATCACTTTAAATATATATGCAATTTGATTGAAAAAATATCTTAGTTCAATTGTTATTAAATTTTTCAATTTACAGCTCAATCTTATTGCAATAGGCTTTTCCTGCAGTTATCTTTCTGGTAGTCTTATTTGCTAAAATGACTTGGAGTGTTATTCGAGCGCTGCACCAGGCATTAAACATTAGTAAATATCAAAGAAACGTAATCGTTTAAAAACAATAAGAAATTTTTGACACCAAACTGTGCTTAGTGTTTGGAACTGTTCACACCCGAATTTTTTGGTCGAGATGTGATGGTGGATCCAAAATGGCTCCATAGTTTAACTCCAGAGTTTAAGTGACATTCATTCAAATATATTTTTTTGATGCGCATCAAATAGTTAGGGAAAATATAAGGGATTTTAAAGGGGAAAACCTAATGTCAGCGATGATTAAATAAAGATTTTGGTATGTCTTAAGGATACATTGACCGCAAAGCGAGCCTGAAATTTATAATTTACACTTTTTGGGACCATTTTGAAAGAAAAAAATTGCTGAAAAATCAGTTAATTGTTATTATAATAAAATGAAAAATATTAACAAATTTCAAGGTTCTCCAGCGTTACCTCGTAAATTGTTTATAGAAATAGTGTTCAAAATTTCAAAACGATCATTGCAGTAGTTTTGAAGTTATGATGGGCACCGACGTTGAAAGCGCGAGTTGTGGGGAAATGCTTTTCAGTTTTGAAATTTGATCTAAAACGTTCATAAGACAGACATAGACTTCGTTTATTTTGCTAAAATCAACTTGAAATTTAGACTCAACATATCATGCATTCATTTACGACAGAAAAAAATTCGAAAATAGATTTAAAAACCTTACTCTCCCTAAGAAGTCAGATATATATAAATATGTACATGAGAAAATTCCGTAGTAGTCAGTGAAAAGGCAAGATATGTCCCATTGCAGCTGGAGTTTGTACTTGAAAAGAAACCTGAATGGGCATATTTACAGATACAGATGTGAAAATATTTTAATTTATATTTTGCATACTCGTATTTACGATTGTTCTTTAGATTTATAATAACAAACACATTTACATACGAATAAATTTATTTTGGCCACGACATCAAAGCGTAACCCATTACAATCCTAAAAGTATATTGCAAAATATGCCTAAACAAGCTCAAATATTGACATAAGTATCTATGTATGTACATATGTATATGTGCATCAATGCTTACAATTTTCCATTCCTCTTTTGTTGAATTCCAACGTTGAAAACACATTTAAAAACATAAATTGAACACTTGAATGATTTAATGAACCGATATCCAAATGGTAAAACAAAAGTGCTTACACACACACATTCATAAACGTATAAATTTCCATATGTATACATATAAAATATCCAAGCCATCCCCCGGTAACAAGGAGCTATTTAAAATGCTTTGCTCTTACCATTCAATTTGCCATAATATTCGTTTCCGCATTCGCCTTTGCTACACATCGCATTTACAGTAGACAAATCTTCCGTACGTTTACGGTTCTCCTCGTTAAGTTACACAAACAAATACAAACACACATACACACACCCGCTGATCTATAAAATTGTTTGAAAGCCTAATGAACGTTTATCAAGCTTTGCGGTCGCCAGCAAATCGAAATTGCACACACACAAGCTTTTGGATTTGGTCACACATATGAACATTTTTCTGCGAATATTCTGTGAAAATGAGTAAGGTTGTGAGTCAACATATATACATATGTATGTATATATGAACATGCAATTATAAATATATACTTAAGTAAATATAGCTAATCAAATACCCAAAGCAGAACTAGAGGTGCATCCGATATGCGGGCCAGAGCCGAATTTTTACTACAAACTAAATTTATAATCAGATAAAAGCGAATTCATTGATCCAGATTTGCATAAGCAATATTCGTCGATTTAATTACTTGTAGACCTTCAAAAGGTGTAGTCAAAACTGGTAAGCAAAGTAAACGACGTTAGGCATGGTTTGGTGCGAAATTTTTACTAACTTAAGACCTTAGTATAAGTTTTCGAATACAAAAAAATCTGCATTTGTTGTTTACAAAAACGGTTACTGTCGCTTTAAGGAAAAACACATTGTTCTGATAAAATTCGATTTTATTATTCAGCAAAATTTCCCTCAAGGGCGATACCTTGATTATAGCGATTGAAGTACCATTCAGCCTTTGCTTCTCAATGAGGTTGCGTCGCGGAAATTACCTCTTTAAATTAAAATTTCTCTCAGCTATCATCTAGTATGAGAAGACGTCCAGGGGCCAGATCCGAAAAATAAAATGGAAGCGGAGTCAACTCGTCAATTTTATTCATTGGTTAAGGCACGGTTCATTCTCATGATGAAACAACCCTCTCCTCCTCCTTTATAAAAATTTTAATAACAATATGTAATAATCGTTGGTTTTTCACTTTGCAGATGGTCGTTGAAAATAAATCCATCCGAATTATAAAATATAACGCTATAACTTTGACAGCTAAGTGGTTTCATGCTTTAGATTCGGTTCAGTCCACTAAATAGATATTTTCTTATAAATGCTTCTGGATAAGATTTTATATATAGTATCTAGGGAGAAATCCGTTTTTATTTTCATGTCGAAATAGTAGGAATTAGTATTATTCAGAATTCACAAGTGAGTCATATTGTCACCGCATTCAAAATGTCTACGTTTTTGAATTTTTGGAACGATGAGGACTTTTAGTCATGTTTTGAACATATTCACGAACTTTTCGCTTGTTGTAAATTTATGTAGTCTTAGATGTCTATTTTGACCGGACTAATATGAAATATGAAATTCTGTTGCTTCTTCAAAGTTGTTCAAAGTTTGCATATCGACAAACGATGTACCCTGTATATGATAACGCATTGTTGTATTCAAGCAAAGGTGAAATGCTGATTGAGACCAATCGTAATCGAAAGTCTATAGAATGGAGAGGAATATGTAAAAGCAAATTCAAATTTACGGGAAAGCCGAATAAACTTGTAATTTATAGGTTTTAGCATATTTTTATATATGTATGTATGTATATGGACACATCTTAACAAATGGACGCAGGATCGACTTTTGGAAAACTTTAGCCAAAAGATGGAGATAAAAGAATTGCTTGCAGTGGCAAAATCTTTCTTTCAGAGACAGCATTTTAACGCCAACTTGCGAATGGGTGTATATGAGTAAGTTTGTTGCCAAAGCGAGAACATTCCATGCAAGGAGCGGCGACCACAACTTCGATATAAATGTAATTGCAGGAATGAACGCATAAGTTTGGCCACCGGGGATGTCGCAATCAATGTTTTGTTGGAATATTCTCAATTCTTGTATTGTAATTTAATTCTTGAGCATAAGTTGGAGAAAGATAAGAACCCATAAATGGAAGTTATGCTAAACCCTGCCCTTGGGATTTGAACTTCTGTGCACACCAACTTTTTGTGATTGGTTAGATTCAAAAAAAAAAACATTCTAAACTTCGAATTATTATTTGCCAAATGGGCTTTTAATTGCCCTATATATTTTTTTATAAATAAGCATGTACACTTAAACTCAAACTTGACTTTGACTAATCCATTTACTCTGCGCGCGCAAAATGAATCATATCCATATGACAATTAATGTTTTTGGAAGCTTCGTTTCTTTTCAACGCAAAAAGTTTATCTGGCGATTTTCTCCATGAAAAAAAGACCAACGAGTTTGCTTGAAATTTTGAGTTACCAATGGAATAACCGCTACGGAATTATTAAAAATGTTGCAGAGTACACCATATTGAGAATACCTCCTAGACGTGAATGGAGAATAGGTTTAGTAGGGAAGAAGAATACTACCTCAATATATACCGACGGGTTCAAAATGAACTGCGGAGTAGGGACGCGAGTATACTCCGAGGATCTTGATATCTCTCCATCATTCCGCCAACCAAACTCAGCTAGCATCTTCCAAGCGAAAGTACTAGGCATAGAGAAGGCCTGTGGAGTTCTACTGAACAACTGCGGCAGGATACAGAAAGCGGCCATTTACACAAATAGCCAGGCGGTACAACTTGTCTTGTCATCGTCAAAGATCAACTCCAGATTAGTAAACAAAGCCAGAAAGGCTTTAAGCTCACTATAAGGTCAACTCGACTTGTCCATAATTTGGGTTCTTTGCCACAGGAACATTTGCGGCAACGAAAAAGCAGACGATTTGGGCCTCTCTCTAGACGAATTCGAAGCAGAGACAATATCGTGTCCGCTAGAAACGATCAAGAGGGAGCTCAATATGCAGTTTGAATCTACAATATGGCCAGATTCTGACATGACAAAAACTATGGATTTATTACATACATAGGTCCAGGAAAAGTGCATATAGACTTACAGTTACCATAACATTGGCCATTTGCAAACTCGAAGGGCGCAAGGAAACGAATCGACACTTCCTCTGGGGGTGCCGACCACTATCAGACATCAAAACTTTGGAGTCCATCTGATACCAAAACTTGAATATCTATCTACAAAAGGCAAAGCGGAGGTAAGTAATTTCATTGAGGGCACCAAATGGTTTGAACGCAACAATAGAACGTGATATCAAGATATAAGGTATAGGATAACGTATAAACTCTATTCTTACCTATCTACCTATTAGTATTTAAGTGGCAAAAGACATTCAGTGAATGTCGTGAAGTCATCGAAAACCTACCGCATACCTCAGTCGTCCATACACCTCTGAATTAATGACGATAACATTGAAAAAGTTAAAGAATAGTGATTGCAAATCGTAGTGTTGGAATCAGAGAGTTAGCAGAGGATTCTAATATCTCTTATGGATCGATTAAGATGTTTTGGTTAATGTTTTGGATATGAAGCCTGTCAATGCTAGATTCGCACCAACAGACCAGAATTCGCCGTCACATTCTAGCATGAGCAAAACGAGAGTCGTCGCTCAGTCACTGTATTTATCAGATTTTGCTCTTTGTGACTTTTTTCTGTTTTTGAAAATGAAAAATCCATTTCCACTATGCAAATCAAGCAACAATGTTTGTATCGGCGTGAATAAAGCGTTGAAAGTATGCCACCGTGTGACTAAAAATTGTCTAAATCGAACCAAAACTGTTCAAGCGCCTAGAAACTGAATATGTAGACCCCAGTGACTATAAACTCTCGATAATAGTATGTTTTTGTGTCAAAAATGGGTTGAATCGGATCAATAGTTCTTATAGCCTTCATATACCTAATACAAAGATTTTTGAACTTCCGGGTGACTTTATAACAAGGTATCTTTTTGCCTAAAATTGAAGAAATCGGGTGAAAATTTTAGCTAGCCCCCATGTAACTAATATCAGGATTTTCGAACATTCCATATGTGGCATTGGCAAAAATTGATAAAATCGGGTTAATAATACCATCAACTTCCATATATTAATTATAATGCTTTTCGTTATTCTAACCAGTTTTATGCCCAATATGTCGGTCAGTAAGTATTAATATTTTTTTTTATATATAAAATTGCTTCAAAATAAGTTCTCGAGTATAGCTGAGCAATGTCAAAATTAATATCTTTCTCTATCTCCAATATATTATATACACACGTGCTCACATAATTAAGTCACTGCGTGGCAAACTAACGTTTCACAATATAAAGTCCTCGAAGTAGCTTTGCATTTGTATAATGGTATGGAAAAAGTTTCAGTTATCTATGTCGAAATTGCTAAGAACAAATTCAGAGAAATTAGTATTGTGGTTGGCGAAAAAATTTAAATTGTTTCACAGTTGGTCTAGTCCCGTGTGCTCACATAATTAAGTCATTGTAACAAAAGCCGTTATTGCAACGATCTACGTAAAAAAAAATATTAAGAAAGTGAAAAGGTGTATTGTCTTCACTAATATAATACGTTTTTTGTATATATATATATATGATTTGCGTCTTTCCATCTGACTTTGAACCGTTCCGGTTGATTACGATTCTCTGATTGACGTTTTCCACATAAGCGTTTAATATAAAATTTTGCTACTTTGGTCAAGTTAATATCACATTCATACATATTTATATCTCACTTCAAGATGTTTTTATACTCTCGCAACCTGTTGCTACAGAGTATAAAAGTTTTGTTCACCTAACGGTTGTTTGTATCACCTAAAACTAATCGAGTTAGATATAGGGTTATATATATATAAATTATCAGGATGAAGAGACGAGTTGAAATCCGGGTGACTGTCTGCCCGTCCGTCGTTGAGCAAAAATTGAGATATCTTTATGAAACTTGGTAAACATGTTTCTTGGTACCGTTAGACGGTTGGTATTGCAGATGGGCGTAATCGGACCACTGCCACGCCCACAAAACGCCATTAATCAAAAACAAATAAATTGCCATAACTAAGCTCCGCAATAAGATACAAGACTGTTATTTGGTACACAGGATCACATTAGGAAGGGGAATCTGCAGTTAAATTTTTTTTTTAAGTGGGCGTGGTATCGCCTCCAATAGGTTTAATGTGCATATCTCCTAAACCGCTAATGCTATAATAACAAAATTCACTGGAAGCAAATGCTTTTAGTCAATAGAAATGACGGTGTGAAAATAGATGAAATCGGGTGGCAACTCCGCCCACTCCCCATATAACGATACACGCCAGAGACATTAAATTTTATCTCTGGGATGGTATGAGATGACTTTATAGGAACCGCGTTCAAAATTAGACAGTGAGCGTGTCACAGCCCACTTTTAGGTGAAAACCCATATCTTGAGATCTGCTTAACCGATTTCAGCCAAATTCGGTGCATAACGTTCTTTTTATGTTTCTATGTCATAGTGCAAAAGTTAGCGAAATCGGACTACAACCACGCCTACTTCCCATATAACACCATTTTAAATTCCATCTGATTCTTTCACTTTCCACTATGCAAATCAGGCAACAGTGACTGTATCGGGATAAGACTTTGCGTGAATAATGCGTTTAAAGTATGCCACCTTGTGGCCAAAAATTGTATAAATCGAACCAAAACTGTTTAAGCCCCTAAGTACTAAATATGTGGACCCCAGTGCCTATAGTTGACCTTCTACCGAAAATATCAGTCAATCCACAAAGAAATCTCAAACGAGTATACTATTTGACTTTGCGAGAGTATAAAATATTCGGTTACATCCGAACTTAGCCCTTCCTTACTTGCTTTTATATAATTTTCGCTGAAGCGAACTAAAATATTGCAGTAAAACTGAAACTAAGTTTATGGCATTTAATATAAGTCAAGAAGATACCAAATTTGATTCTAATTTAATCACGATTTCATTAAGTAAGGAATGTTAAATTTTTTCGCAACATTTATTATGAAGTTTTTACAACACCTCAAGGTATTTATCCGTCCTAGATCAAATTGCAAAAGTATAAAATGTTCGGTTACACCCGAACTTTAGCTTCCTTACATGTTTTTTATTGTTTACATGCAATTATATATATAATATTAGCTGTCTTCGATTGGTCATTTCTCTGCTCGATTCTACTTTGTTGTCAAAAAATTTACATGTGAAAGCAAAACCAAAGTTATCGAGTTGAATTGAAGGAAGAGAGTATGCGGATACCTCATTAAAGTGGTATAACTTATATCTTCAAATGACAAATAAAAGTGCACATTTTTTATCTTGTATTTTTAAAAATTAACACTTAAACAAATTAAGGGTTACATGCTGACGCACTTGTTTGCCTCTCTGGCTTCCTCTGATCCTGAAGATCGGACTTGAGCTGAATGCTGACGCATTTGATGCAAACGAACCTTTCTGTTAAGTGTGCAGTTCCTTTATTCTCCTGTGCCAGAGAATGTTAATGAATAGCAGCCCCTTAATGAATAACATTATCTGCCCGTGCTGATCTGTTCGGTAAATGCCAATATTTGTGCATAGAAGCTATGGCAAATCATATTCGAGCTTTGTCATCGATCAGCCTCTCTGATCTGAATTTTCAACGCAAAACACCAAAATTTCTTTTTTTATATTACTAGCTTTCTTTAACCCTTATGTGTGCACGTAGCTCTGACCAGCCATGTATAATTTTAACTTAATATGTCTCAGAGAAATCAAGAAGCTAAACATCTGAAATTTTATGATAACCTCAATAAACTTATTAGTTACAATTTTCAATCAATTAATTTTTTTTTTTAATATTTGTAAATTTATATTTTATTAAACATTTACTAAATCTATAGCTTAACCGTACACCATAGATTCAGCGAGACCTATGATGTTGCGAGTATGAATTAATTTGGAAAAGAACGGTACAAATGCTCACACAAACAATAGCTGCTATAATTTCTCAAAACCTCTGTCAGTTGCTTTCATGATGCAATAAAGTGTAGTCACGAAATCATTTTTTAATTTTTTTGGAAATTTTTTCGTGAAAGGGTATATATATAATGTCGGAGGATTTTTTTGGAAATAATGACAATGAAGATAATTTTGATGGTGAGTTTGCTTCAGTTATCGAAGTTCAAAATAATTTGGAAGTGGAAGGCAATCACGAAGATTCTGATGACGACGACAAGCGCGAGGAACGTAGTGATGTTTCCAATGAAACCAATTTTTTTGTGGCTCCTGATGCAACTAAGTAAGTCGAGTAAGATTCCTCCTGCTGGAATGCACCATGCAAATATGCAGCACTGCACAGAATTATGGAAACAAGATTATTTGCCAATCTATAAAGCTACCAAGTCCATATAACGGTTCAAAGCCATAGCCCGCTTTATTAGATTTGACGACGAAAGAACGCGTGCTTCACGCCAGGTGGAAGAGAAGGCTGCAATCATACGTGACCTTTGGACGAGGCTTTATACACAATTGGAGCGATTATATAATATATTATAATGAACACTAATTCCCTTTCAAAGGACGTATGAAATGTTCGCAGTATATGCCCTCTAAGCCTGCCAAATATGGTATAAAAATATTTTGAGCGTGTGATGCCTCTAATTCATATCAATTAAAGGGAGTTTTATATACTGTCAAGGAGCTCAATCATGATGTGAATCAAAGCGTTATGATATCATAAAATCATATTTATCGAATCGTGTGTGTTGGGACCTCTTCTTTATATTACGCATGACCCGCCAGTTGACTGCAATTTCACAACAGCCACATTTACATATACCGCGTTGTTTGATGATGGTAGTAGTGGACACGAGTTAACTACTAATCTCCAAAAAGCTGTAGATAAATTGGTTAATTGGTAACAAATCAGTTTTATTCATCGAAAATAAGTTACTTATCTATAAACAAGTACTCCGACCGATGTGGAGCTATGGTGCACAACTCTCGGGATGATCTAACGCAAGTAATAAGAAAATCATTCAAGAATTCCAAAAGAAAATACTAAGTCTAATAGTCAAAGCGCCTTGGTATTGTAGAAGTGAGCCAAAGAGAGCCACTGGGAACCTGGGAGAACAACTGAGAACCAGGGAGAGCCACTGCTAAGCAAAGAGATCCAGGGAGAGCCGCTTAGTAACAAGAAGAGCCACTGAGAACGAGGGGGAACCATTTAAAACGTGAGAGAATCAACAAGGATCACTGAGAATAAGGGAGAGCTATTGAGAACGAGGAAGAGCCCCTGAGAATCAATGAGAGCCACTGAGAACCAGGGGAGCCACTGAGAACGAAAAATACCCACTGGGAACCAATGAGAGCCACCAAAACACATACACTTTCAATTTTTAAATTCATATACATACATACATATACTACTGCTGACTACCTTGAATGCATATTCTAACACATACACAATTTTATTATTAGAAAAAAAAAGGAGGAAGACATAATTGTGATTTTCTTTTTGTTAAAATTTTTTCAAGTATAAACTCTATGTGTTAAACAAAATAGACAAGAGTGCAGTGCTACCAATAGTGTTGCTTTAGTTGCATTCTTAGTAGGAAATTTATATTAATGGTTACCCGAATACCTAATATAATATATAATAATAAGCTAAAAAAAGTATAATTCAAGTTCTAATAATTTAAGTTGTAGAATATTATATATGTATGTAAAACCAGTGAAACCTCAAATAAATTTATTAAAAAAGAACAATAATTTTTTGAAAGCATCTGTCAAACCTGAAATGTTTACTTTCACGAGCAACTCTCTCACAATAAAAAGTACATCACAAAAGGTAATAAAAGTAATCATTTAATTTTAAAAATTAAAGCTACTCGAATTGGTAGGTAAATTTTAAATTATAAGAATTTTTAAATATTTTAAATAAAAAAAAAATTTTGAAAATAAGCTAATTAAAGATGATGGCCTCCGTATGCGGGAAAAGATATGATTTTTAGATAATGTGTCACTGTGATTATAAGCGACTAATTTAAACAATGAAAATATCGATTAAAGTGGCAATACAGTGCCAGTTGGGTGCTGTGATTATCGACGGCACCAGTGGAGGTATGCGCGCATATCTCCAACGTACACTTAGTATACAAAACTTATTTAATATATTCCAGAATTTACAATAGTTCTCATAGTTACTTTAATATATTCATAAAAAAATATTACATATATACGTTTTTCTTTTTCAGATTATCTTAAAATTTAAATTCAAAGTAATGTAAAAATATACTTCTTTTTTTTAATAGAGTAGTACTAACAAAATATTTTGAAATTTGAAAGTAGTATATCGTTTTGTAGCTTGTAGAATAATAATGCATAAAAAATATTGTATTTTCCAATTTGATGAGCAAAAAAAAAAAAAGAATATGAAGCGTAAGTTTCAAAATATCGAAAACTAAATGAAACTGCTCTTCAAATGAAAATGGGTAGTAGTAGCAGTAGTAATGTAGATTTAAGTAACATTCCTAGTACCTACCGGTTTTCAAAATACTGAGACTATAAGTGAGGTGTTGATTGATAGCAATGTAGTAGGAATAGTAATAGTGTTTTGTTTGACTTAAATAATTTTTCTGACAGTGTAGAAAATATACTACCAACCTTCGAACGAACTAGCGAATTGAATGCTTGAACCATTAGGAATAATATCACACAGAACGCATCGACTGACTTACTACAAATATTGAAGAAGGTGGGGGTTGACGGATTACCTCTGTCAGCGAAAACCCTTAGGTACTAGCCTAGAGACAGTTTGATTAAAACCAATATCAATATTTCGGAATACAATTTTATTTCAAGTCTAAGGACTTTACTTTTTTTCTCAGGTATGAGTAAGCCAAATAGTCTAGACGAGTTCCAATGGGGTTTAGGCGAACTGATGATTCCTTTAAAAAATATATTAGATTTAGATCATCATTCTTATGAGTACAAGCAAAATGAAAGGTTGTTAGAATCTGTAAATATCGATATGGTTTCGCAATTCCCTTGGAAGCAATGCATTTAGTATTCTTAGGTATAATGAAAAAGTTTCTCCAATTGCTTATTAAAAGAGGTAACGTTACAAAAATTAATTATTATTATTATTTGTTAAACATCGTTTTTCATAGACTCCGAAACGAGCCGAATTTCAGACCACTAACAAACTATTGCGGGAATACAAAGTGTTAATAACAAAAGTTCAACAGTCGGTCAGTCGCATCACCGATCACATCGAAAGCGAAGAAGCAACAGAATTGACATCTTTGAAGCAATGCATTTACATTATATTAGTAAGCTTATTAGTACAAATTTTCCTTATATACTTATACAGTGGAACCTCTGTAAGTCGAAAACCTCTCCAACTCGAAGAAATATTTCATCCCCCTCCCTAAATTTTAACCCTCTATTACTCGATATACTCAGTGAGTCCGTAGAAGCTATTTCTGTATATTTTTACACTCCATAACTCGAATACCTACACTCAGACCTCTCTATCTCGAATATTGAATTAATTTTGACTATAGCTTGACTTGCACGCTGGTGGAGGGAGAAAGTATATAGTTCTACAGCTCTATTTTATAAATGTCTTCCCGACAAAACTCTAGCATTTAGAGATGAAAAATGCCATGGAGGAAAACAAAGCAAAGAGCGTTTAACCATATTACTTGCTGCTAATAAGTCAGGCACAGAAAAACTCTCACCTTTTGTTATTGGTAAATCAAAAAAAAACCTCGCTGTTTTTCAAAATGTTCATCACTGCCGTTAAGATATGAAGCGAATACTAAAGCATGGATGACTTCTGCAATCTTCAGACACTGGCTCATGGACATCGATAAGAAAATGACAAGAGAAAAACGAAAAATCCTGTTGTTTATAGATAATTGCACAGCACACAACGATATCCCACAGATGAAATCTGTAAGAGTAGAGTTTTTACCTCCAAACACTACATCAAAATTACAACCTATGGATCAAGGTATTATAAAAAATTTCAAATCATTATATCGCAAAGAAGTAGTCAGAAGAATGGCGCGAGATTTAGATGAAGGAAAAAAAACTTACATAGATGTATTGCAAGCCATGCGGATGACTGATAAAGCTTGGCGTAAAGTGACTGCTGCCACTATAAAAAACTGTTTTGGTCATTGTGGTTTTTCTTCGTCAGTTGAAGATGAAGAAGTTGAAGATGATTCTCTACGACCTCCTGAGGAATGGAATACAATAGCACCTGGAATATGTTTTGACGATTTTATAACATTTGATGATGGAGTAATGACTGCGGAAAAATTATCTGACGAAGAGATACTTGATTCACTATCTCCGAGCAACGAAAACGAAGAAGATGATACAGAAGATCCAATCGATATACCATGCACTCCATTAGTTTCAATCAAAGAGGCTAGAATAGCATTAAATACTTTACGTGATTTTATTGAACAATCAAGCAAATCAGAAGAAAAATAATTTTCCGCTCTTTGTATCCTAGTTAATGCTATAGATAATGAACAACCTACTTTAAAGCAAAAACAAATTACTGATTTCTTCAAATAAGTTTGTGAATAAATATGTTGATGAGCAGTTATGTAACGTGAATTTGCATGTATATTTATTTGACTTTCTCCTTTCTGTTCGTCCCCTCCCTAACTCGAAACCTATTACCGCCTAACTCGAAATCCTCTGTAACTCGAAAACTCTATAACTCGAATTATTTTTCCACTCCCTTCGAGATCGAGTTATAGAGGTTCCACTGTATAAATTGATCAAGAAAAAGAGAAAAGATAGTTGGCGGGATGATGCCTGGCCTATTTGAGGATAAAACGGCTTCAAACTTCAATATAGAGGGAAGAGCTGGCAAGATTTCGCTTTTGAGCCTTAAAACTATCGAACTTCTCTTCGATTAGTATTATATTATTATAAAAAGATATATATGAAGTTTTTAAATGTTTTTTCTTTTATTTAGACATTTTGCTGAAAATCGAAAGAAGAAGTTCGCGACGCCATAAAGGCGTACATTAGAAGAAGCCATAATAGAAACAACCAAAAACTATATTAATAAAAAAAAAGTAATTTGTGTAGAATATTAATAACTGTAAATAAAAATGCAAATAATGCACGTAATAGTTAAAATATAAAAAATTATAAAGTAAATAATGTATAAGTCAACATTAGCTAACACAGCAACTAACATAACATAAACTGCTGCCAACGCTACGCAAGTTCATGCTGGAATCTTCATGCTGCAATGCTTTGTGAGTACTTAAATGATCAAATAGGTACAAGTACTTTAAAAGTTTTCGTTTAATAGCGTATAGTGGGCGTGCCATGAATCGATTCCACCCATTTACAATACCAACCTTCCCTGGGTGCCAAGGAATACGTGTACCAAGTTTCATTAACATAAGTTTCATTAAGATATCTAAATTTATACTCAAGTTATAGCTTGCACAGACAGACGAACGAACGGACAAACGGACAGACAGACATTCGGATTTAAACTCGTCTCGTCATCCTGATCATGTATATATATAGCGGACTACTATAGCATATAGCTTCCATATATTATAAATTGACATTGGATCCAACTCAAGTGCTTGTATGGAAACCTTTTTTATTTGATAAGATATCGTCACAAAATTAGGCTTAGACTATTATCTTAAGCATCGCTATATTTTCAGATCGGACGACTATAGCATATAGCTGCCATATAAACTGATCGATCAAAATCAAAAAAAGGTATTTTTATACATTTTAGTGTTATAAAAAATGCACCAGTGAGAAGTATTATAGCAATGGTGCTGCCGAATTTAACGCTTTATTTTTATACCCTGAATAGGGTATATTAAGTTTGTCACGAGGATTGTAACACCCAGAAGGAAACGTTGGAGACCCTATAAAATATATACATAAATGATCAGCATGATGAGCTGAGTTGATTTAGCCAGACGGACATCTGTCTACAAACTAGTCCCTCAGTTTTTATGCTATCGATCTGAAATTTCGCACCTCTTCTTTTCTTACCAAGAAGCTGCTCATTTGTCGGAACGGCCGATATCGGACCACTATAGCATATAGCTGCCATACAAACTGAACAATCGGAATCAAGTGCTTGTATGGAAAACTCTTTCATTTGACGAGGTATCTTCACGAAATTTGGCATGGATTATTCTTTAAGGCATTAATCTAATCTCCGAAGAAATTGTATAGATCGGATGACTATAGCATATAGCTGCCATATTAACTAAACGATCGGAGTAATATACTCCGCATGGAAAATATTTTTATACGAGGTATCTTCACGAAATTAGGCACGAGTTATTGCTTAAGGCAACAAATTATTCTCTACAGAATTTGGTCAGATCAGATCACTATATCATATAGCTGCCATACAAATTAAACGTTCGGAATCAAGTTCTTGTAAGGGGCCTTTGTATTTGTGAAGGGTATTATAGCTTCGGCGCAACCGAAGTTAACGTATTTTCTGGTTTTTTTTATAAAGTCACATATACTAAGGTTGTACAAAATATTTTCGATGATTATCTTATATCGAATTACATTTCCCCTTTAAAGAACGTAGAAGCTCCAAATTTTGACACAGCTAACCATGGCCTGAACTATTGATAAATATTTTGACAGTGTCTTTGAACCAAGTTTTTAAAATAGCTGATAAAGTTGAAATACATTTCATTTCAAAACGGTTTTATTTATGGTGTTCATTCACTCCGTTGACTTGGCAACACTTTAAACATCTTGAGAAAGTACATTAACCTTATTTATTTTACTATACTGCAAATGGAAAATATAGGCTGAAGACCCCTATTGTATATCAAAACCTTATTGAGTGAACACCCCATAAATTCGAGAATATCTTAAACGAGCTTTCATATATGCTACATAATGGGTGATTTTATCTAAATGATTGCGATAAACTTCCGGAAATCACCGGAACTGCTAATTCAAATGAATGCAATAATAATGAGTCAACAATAAAAATAACGGCACTCATTCACAGTGCCACAAGCGCACTTAGGCGCACATGCCACTCAACGCTGCATTTAATCGATGAGCACTTGTTGCTCGTGCACAATATGTACAACAGCTGAAACTGGATATGGAGACAGAACCGAGGTTGGAAAGCACACTTCAGCGTCTCATAATTTTACTGTATCAACTTAAACTTATCAAGATAGATATGAAGTTATATACTTATATGTTATATAAATGATCAGGATGACGAGACGAATTGAAAACCGAGTAAAAGTTAAGATATCTCGATGAAACTTGGTACACGTATTCCCTGGCACTTAAGGGGGCTTGGTATTGCAGATGAACGAAATCGGAACATAGCCACGCTCACAAAACGCCATTAATTGAAAACTTGTAAAGTACTATAACTAAGGTAAAATACATTAATTTGGGCAGAGGATTGCAGTGATGAGGAGATCTGTGGTTTGAAAATCCTACAAAATTTGGCGTGACCACGCCCCCTAATAGGTTTAATTTACATAACTCACAAACCACTTAAACTTAAGCAATCAAACTTGCTTCAAAACAAATCTTTTCAGCCCCTCTACCGAGAGTGTAAAAATGGGTAAAATCGAATAAATTTGGTACAGAATATTACCCTGACACTATTATGTCACAGTGGGAAAATGAAAGAGATCTGACTACCACGACCACGCACACTTTCCATACAACAATATTTTAAATTCCATATGAATCCTTCATTTTTCAGTATACAAATCTAGCACGAATGAATGTATTGGGCTAAAACTTTGCACGAATAGTGCTTTTAAGTTGTGCCACCTGATGACCAAAAATTGTCAGAATCGGATGACAAATATTCATTCATATTCATATTACGAACATTTTATCAAAAATATCAGTCAATCTATGAGATATATTATTGAAAGTCGGCAAAAATCCTTTCCTGATAATACTATGTGCTTATGTCAAATAAAGCTTGAATCGGATCAATCTTTCTCTTAGTCCCCATATAACTAATTTAAATAGTTGATCGTTGGAAATGGCAAGCGTAAGAAATGTTCGGTTACACTCGAACTAAGCCCTTACTTACTTGTTTTTAAAAATATTGTTGCTTCGCTTATATGCTGAATACGCGCAAGGAGTTGGAGAATTAATTAAATTTCACCTTCAATAACTGAAATAGCAAGACTTAAATGAAAATAATTGTGTACGTCCCCGGGAGGCTTTTACTATATACGTGTACTTAATCTTACATTTAAACTTGCAACGCTATATGTATAATACTATCAATGCAGGGGTGTGAGCAAAAAGTTTGGTGCGAACCTTTCTATTTAGCCGCTTTTGTATGTGAAAGCAACAACAAATTGAATACATCGTTTCGTGAAATCATTCCATCCAATTTAGGCATATCTCAAGCGAGCGAAATGGAGTACTTTCAATTGCGGCATTGATGTCGGCGGTGAAGGCAAATTAATTCCACCATCTAGAGGCTATGGAATTTCAATGAATTCTATGTTCGTAACTCTATATACAAATTTAGATGCTTCTTATCAACCGTGCTAAGATTATGAATTCACTTGCATAATATACATACAGACATAATTACCGTTCTTTTGTAGCAGGTTAATTAAGCAGTGTCATCTACAGCCAACTACAAATGATTGAGTACTGTAATCTGCAGCGCTCTGCCACAAACGTCGAGTAAAATGAGGCAAATTCTACATAGAATGATAAATGACGAGTTATGAACGAGAAAATACCGTAATTATTATAATAGCAGCAATTTTTAAGGATAATAAGTAATTCCAGGTTAATTAGGAATTATGGAAATGCAAAGTATAAACCTCATTAATTCATTTCTAAAAATTTCTTAGCAAATTGGTCTTAACAATCGAATGAAAAATATTAAGATAAAGCATTTCAAACTCTGATATGATATTATATTGCTACCTGCGATTTAAAAATAACCGGATAAGATGCATTGCCTGGAAGTTTGCTCATCATGCTCCGGGAAACTGGATACATTAAGGGTCCCAGAGAGATCGAAGCTCAAGAGGCAGGTTGAAGTAGAAGTTTTCTGTCTGTCTTGCTTTTGTAGCCATCAAGGTAGGAGCAGATATACTTCTCCAAAGAGCGGCTTCTTTTAGGGAGGTATGCATACACTCCGATAGCAGAGCTGCTATGTAGGCCTTGAGCTCGCTGACAGTCTTCATGCATTCGGAAGCTGGATCTATGGGTCTCGCGCGAGCTCCAGAGGCGTTGGTCATCAGCCAGCACTTGTGGAGTTTGGAAAGCCTTCTGGCATTGAGTGAAACCTAAAAGGTTCATTGAACTGCTAGTTCTTAACAAGGCTAACATCGCCGCAATGATAGGTGCCCTAACTGGACACTGTCCCATTGGCACTCACGATTTTGAAGTATCTCGGTTGCCATATTTTCTACAAACTCGGCGAATCGGCTGCAATGATATTAGCCGCTTCAATAAATTTGTTGCATTATCTAAGCGTTTTGTCGATATGCGACCTTTTGATCCATACCTAGAAGTTCTGGGTACAACAACGGATTGGTGTCTTAGGCTGTGCAATTGGGATTATTCTTGGGCGAAAAAACCAATAATTCTAATTTTAGAATCACTTACAAAATGTATTAACATACAAATTGTTAATTCTTAAAACTATGGGGTGAAGATAAATCATGTGTGCTACCACATTAATCTACATATATTCTGAAAATGTTAACATGCTTAGAAAATCATTAAGATCATACGCAAGATATTACGATATTATGGCAACATTTCTACCGGTCAACCATAGAATAAAACCACCAGGCTAGAGAGGAATGTGGATAGTTTTCCCCAACATAATATTATTTTACACTATTAAGCTATAATTCAGACTTCCAGCTTTTTTAGCTTTGTCACTCTAAGCTTACATTTTTTGCTTCTCGCCATAAAACTTTTATGACACTGATTGCATCATAAAATTAACAATAAAAGTCGTAAAAAGCAATAGAAAGTCATTATTGGCTCATATTGAAAAGGGTCGTTGCCACTTTGAGGAAGAAAACGCCATGTTGAGCAGTGTCTTTGTTGCTACTGTTGACAACAGTTTATGGATCAAAAGTAAAAATAACCAACACAACTAAGTATAGTTCGGTATCTGTGGGCAATTAAAGTCACACAACATTGCCACATTACTACAACACAACTTACAGAGTATCTGAAAGAATTTCCTTTTAGAGATCTGTACGTAATAAGACAATTTTGTTGTGTCCGCAAGTACGGCGAAATTTACCGTTTTGATAACTATTTCTTGAGGCACGGTAATTAACATTAATTTGATACAAATACCATTAGTTTACTGCCGTTATCAGGACTTATTTTCTGTCTGGTATTTATTCATTCCATTACAAGTATGTAAATGTATGTTATCACGGTAATCAAATCCGATCTAGCTGAAGACCTGAGTTGAGTCGTCGGGCGGTTTTCAGATTCATAGTTAGCAATAATATAGCAGACCGATTTATATATATAACCTGAACTGGGTATATTAAGTTTGCCACGATGTTTGTAACACACAAAAGGAAACGTCAGAGACTTTATCAAGTATATCTTAATATATAAAAATTCAATGTCCGTGTGTATGTTCTGAATGAACTCAAAAAACGAATTAACTGATATTCATGAAAATTGGCATATAGATGTAATTTGGTCCAACTTAAATGATAGGATAGTTATTATTTAAATTAATGGTCTCAATGATTATTAATTAATAATAAGCTGATCATCAACGAAGATTGTTGTTATTAATCGTAGGTTCCATAAGTCTGGTACAATTGGCGCTTTGAGCGAATTTCTTCACAAAGAACTGTAAAATTTTGTTCTTTGCACCTCATAGATGGCGCCACACTTTAATGTAATGTGTCTAATATCATTCTTCATTTTGTCTTTGTTGCGTACATTACTTCGAATATTTTTTTTTTACTTCTAATTTACAGTTATATAAATACAGCCAAATACTTGTATATAATCTACAAAACCACAGAACAGCGAAATTCATTCTCATTAAAAATTCAATTACAATTTTTAGTAAAATGCCACCCAAAAAATCTAACATTAATGACCGTAGCAAGAAGACTCGATGTGCACGTATTGAAAGAGCTAATGAATTAGTCGAACAGAGAGCAGAAAGAAATGCAGTTCAAAGAATTCGCATAGATTCATTTAGAGAACAAAACCGAGAAAATCATCGGACCAACCGCACAGTAACACGTGGATCATTCGTTGGTCTTGCATTTAATTATGAATCAATTACTCGGCTAATTCCAAAGTTACGGTTGGTGCGATGGACAAAATATGCTATTATTATCGGGCGTTAAAATTTCGCAATGAAAGACCCGGCATGTGTTGCGCATCAGGAAAAGTTGTATTGTCATCACTCCCTACTCCACTTGAACCTTTGAAATCCCTTCTTTCTGGCATTTCAAATGAATCAAAATTATTTTAGCGTAAGACACGAAAATCTAATTCTTGCTTTCAAATGACGTCGTTTGGAGGATCCAAAGTTTGTGATTTGTCATCTGATGTTCGTAATTTTGAGACAACATTCAAAAAAAGCCAGGTATACCATATAATTATTTTTAAAATCTATAGACATATCAGGAATGTCACCACACAATCTTCGATTGAAAATTGGATCACCGATTATTCTACTGCGTAATTTAAACCCTCCTAAACTATATAACGGTATACATTTGCTCATCAAAAAAATAGCTGGAAACGTTCTTGAAGCAACTATTTTGGCAGGGGGGTTTAAAGGAGAAATCGTTTTGTTACCACGTATTCCGATGATACCATCCGATTCTCCCATACCATTTAAAAAACTACTGTTTCTCATTCGTTTAGCTTTCGCGATGAATATAAATAAAAAAGGCTAAAGAATGTCTATTTGCAGGTTAGACTTGGAAAATCCATGTTTCTCTCATGGACAATTATGCGTGGCCTATTCAGGAGTAGGAAGACCATCCATCAAGTTTATTGTATAAACGAGGGCCAATTGATAAAAATATTGTACATCGATCGACAGCTGTGATTTATTACAGTTAAAGATATATAAAGTTTATATATATCAAATAAAAATATTTAAAGTATTTATTAAATAAATGTTAGAAAATCTTATGTTAATTTGTGTTAAATTTTGTGTTTCAAATCCTTCTTAAATCACTCAGCCACAGCAATGCGTAGCCCGGTCTGCTAGTATGTATATAAACAATCAGGGCGACGAGTCGATTTATCAATTTCTGTCTGTAAGCGAAATAGTCCCTCAGTTATTAAGATATCGATTTAAAATGTTCATCCTTATTTTTCTCACTAGGAAGCTGCTCATTTGTAGAAACAGGCGGTATCGCATATAGCTGCCATAAAAACTCACCGATCAGATTCTTGTGAAGAATCTTTGTATATGTGAAGAGTATTATAGCTTCATTACATGTATACATACTTTGCAATTATATTTAACTCGGTGGGAGCGACTTAAGCCATCTGTACCCAAGCGGATATAAATTCACTTAAGTATTTCACTCTTTTTCATGCACGTTCACATCTATTTTTATTAAGTTTATTATCTTTTTACCCTTTGCACTCGCGTTGCCGTAATGGATCATTTATCTGACACAGTTTATATCTTACAGTTACATTTAACTCTCCCCACAATCCTTTGGTTGAGTTTGGTTTGCACGACTTGAAACCCATATTTAATAAATTGAAATTGATTACTTTTGCAGTTTCTTAAAATTTCATGGCTAGTAGTCTCGGGTGGAAAAAAGTTCTGACGCACATTGCAGTAACTAATATCGTGTTTTATTTATTTTATAAAAATAATCGTTCCAAAATAAAGTTCATGCGACTGAACGCAATCTTAATAGGGGTATATAATGATACATGATGTTATGTTAAAGCATATACATATGTATATGTATAAGAGAATATTATAATATAATCTGCGATTTAGATAAACGAAGTACTTGAATCAGAAACTCAACTGACAGAGTAGCGCCGTGCCTCGCTCTATCCAATGTGATGGATTAGTGTTGGGATTGCACTCCAGCAGCATTGCCACAACAAAATTAGTACTATGCCCAGTGGTAGAGAGTACCCCGCGACGTTCAGCAGTCTTATATAGAGGGCAAAGATAGACATGACGCTCTTTGAGATCGCTGCGCTTAACTGGTTTCATCCAAATCAAGGGCATGCGGTCGAATAATTCGCGAGGACGTGATTCTGCTAGCCAATTACCACCACGATCCCAGCAAGCACCTTCTAGGAAGACACCGTATACAAACACACCATCCGCTGGTGGTTTAATGCCTTTTGTTTCATCTTCTTCTAAGCGCAGTACGTCATAGTCGAATACCAACAAATCGATGGGTATAATATACTTACGAGCGAAATTCTGCTGAGCACCAGTGAGAAAAGCCTGTGTGAAGAAGAAACCAGAGAGCCAAAATGTTGACGGCGGACCATCATCGAACCATTTCTAGAAAGTTAAATAATTTTGTCATTTTAGCTTTATGGCATAATATAATCATTTTATTTTTCTAATGTTGTGAATTTATAGTTTAAGATGTAAATACAGTTGGCATTCCTACTACAAACCAGAATTGGTGTTTGACGACTTAATTCCAACTTAAATGATCTTAGTGCTTGTAGTATATTCCATTTAAATGTCCAGATAATCGCAATCTAAGTAGAATCTTGTAGTGAAAGAGAGACGCCGACTATTGATGCGTCAATACAATTCAGGCAAATCCAATGTTTTTTACATTTGATTATTTTTCCTAATAGGAAAGGTGAACTCCAAAATGAGCACGGAAGGAAAATTTGTACAATAGGCAAATTCGACACCACGACAAATTTTATTATTAACTCTAGCGATGTAATCAAAACTCTTCAGCAACTCAAAAATAAGGGCACAATAGACCATAGGTCGCGGTGCATACCTCAAAATTAATCTAACTAAAAAATAATATGAAATCAGTTGTTGGCAAGCCTTTGTTTTCTGCGACTGTTCGGAAAAACAATTGGATTTTAGTCAGCCTTACAAAACAAATGGCAATAATGAAGTGCCCTTATATTACTGAAGATATGGACGCTAGCTATATATAGTAAATACACTAAGATCGGGCGAGAATAGAACTATAAGATACTTTAATAAAAACGTAGATGTGGACAAAGACTTTTTGGAAATTCGAATATCCCAAATCATAAATGAAGGTAACCCCACTACTGATGAGGGCTAAACACCTACTTTAACCCAGTACATAACGTCAAAATTAATTGTTCGGTAAGTGTTTAACACATTTCAATCTCAACAGTATACATCCATATGTACAGTACTCCACGCTTAACGCCACTGCACTTAATTGACAAATTCTATCAATTAACATCGTTCAACTGACTAACCTTAAGGCAGATACTTTATTAGATGATTATTGGTAGGGAAGAAGTAGGTGGAAGAATATTTTTAAAGCAGATCTCGACTCATACTTAATCTTTGCAAATCGCAACTAAATGTCATATGTTGTATATTTAGTTGTGATGCTGTCAAATTTAGAGGATAAAACTGAAAAGAGGGTACATTTAATTTCTTTAAAGACCACCCTAAACCGCGTATTATTATGCTCTAGCAACCTGTTGCTACAGAGTATACGAGATGAGTTGAAATCCGGGTGACTGTCTGTCTGTCTGTCCGTACGTGCAAGCTGTAACTTGAGTAACAATTGATACCTCGTCATGAAACTTTTTACACGTGTTTCTTGATCAAATTGGAAGAACGAGCTTATAGATGGGTGTAATCGGACCACTGCCATGCCCACAAAACATCAATAATCGAAAACATATAAATTGCCATAACTTAGCCGGTAATTTGGTACAACGAATCGCAATAACAAGAGACACCTGCGGTTCGAACATTTTTAAAAGTGATAGTTTTAATTTCACCCAAATTTGTATAGGACAAATCATTTCGTCACTTCTTGCGACAGCGTGAAAATAGGTGACATCAAATGATAACCATGCCCACTCCCCAAATAACGGTTGTGTTAAATACTACTAAAAGTGCAATAAATCAATAACTAAATGCTTCAGAGACAATAAACTTTACATTAGGGATGGCACACGAGGACTTTAAAAGAGCCGTTATCATCGCCCACATTTAGGTGAAATCACATATATCCGGTCCTGCTCGACCAATTTCAACCAAATTTGGTATATAGGACTATTTTAGGGTGAAATTCCATCTGATTCTTTCATTTTCCAGTATATAAACCAAGAACCAACCTATATATCGGGATAAAACTATGCACGAATAGTGCTTTTCAGGTGTGCCACCTTATGACTAAAAATTGTCCAAATAGGACCATAACAATTCAAGCCTCTAGGTATGTGGACCCTAAAATATCGGTAAGTGTGTAAGATATATAATTTAAATTAGGAAAGAATACTTTCCAGATAATAGTATGCAAGAAATTTTTTGAGTGGGTCCATTTTTCCTTAGCCCACATATACCTGATAGAACGATTTTTGTACTTCCGGCTGACCTTATACCGCATATATCGGTCAATATGTGAGTTATCTTAATTAGTTACTCCTAATACTAAAAGATACCATATTGTTGATGGTATGTATGATATCCGCTGACGGAAAGTAAAACATAGTTTTAAAATAATATTCGTAAGATTTTTGAATATAGAGATTTGTCAACACCTGAAAGTATTTCACTGGCTTTGAATCTGGCAAGTTGCAAGAGTAGAAATGTTGGCTTACATCCGAACTTTGCGATTCCTTACTTGTTACTGATACTTTTTGCATAAATCAAAAGAGAAAACTAAAGATTTTGGAATGTTTGTTCTTGAATAATCACATAAATTTACAAAATTGGACGTATGTAAGGAAATAAGCTGAGTCCTTTTAAGCGAAAAATATTGTATTTTGAAGGAAACCTATCCAAACGATTACAATGACATTGCTTGGCAACGTAAACTAGTTAGCTACATACTTACGTTAGCCAAGGAAATCTTACCTGCAAAAAGCTCAAACGGTGCAGAAAATCATTAATGTAGCTTCCTAGTGGTTTTAAGCTCGGATACGACTTGCCAGCCCACATCGCTGGAATTTTGCTTATCAGTACGCTACGGTAAACAGCTTCCATGGCAGCAGACATCACAACAAGACCTGTGTCAAAGTAAAAATTTTAAATATGTTGTAAAACGTACTTTATACAACAAAAGAAATACGAAAGGATGAAATAAATAACAAAAAATAAATTTGTATATACATATATATTTGTGTGTATATTTGTGATACCATATAAATGTGTGTATTTTGTTAGTACTTGTAGTTTGGGCGCACAGGAGTCGACTCAAGCAAATAAACGAAAATCAGTTATCCCACGAATGCGAGTATGATACGAATTATCGATTTATATACATAAAAAAAGTTCACTAATTTTCGAACTTCTAATTTGACATAAAAATATTTTTTGTAAATTTTTCAGCCGTAATAATAAAATAAAACTACAAATAAAATCAGCAAAACTATGGGGGAACCCAGCCATCGCAAGCTTACGAAACGCGCATTTAAAGGCGTTTACAACGCGGAATGCTCGACATCTGATGAAAAAAGCGATCTCAAGACGCTTAAGAACGCGAGGAACAAAGCTGCAACCGCTAAGATGTATCCAAGGCACGAGATAATGTTCTCGAAGGAACCAGGTCTGGAGAATTACGCATTCCGCAAGGAGTTAACAGTTACACCGAGCGACTACGACTACTCACTAACATCTGACTCAACCGATTCATTAAGTCATTCCTACAATCGTATTTCAACGCGCCTGCGAGGAGGTATTATGTTGTTATCATTTTGTTTATTAATTATTTTTGTTAAAACTGTTTTCATTAGGAGTCAACAACCCGGCCGAAAGGCGTGTCACGGGTATTGTTACTGCACCCAGCGAATGTAAATCCAAAGCACTGGGCCTAGATCACATTACACCAGACACGAAAGTAAATGTTGTCGAAATGAAATTGAATCTTTCTGTCGAAGCAGAGAATAGTCCTGCTCAAAAATATGCTTACTGTAAATATTTTGAAGAGATTAAGGAGAAAAAAGTCAAAACTAGAGGGACGCAGTCATTGTATCGGTAAGCACATGTATTGGGACCAGGGTTGCGAATCTATTAACTTATAATATTTGGATTAAAAATTTAGTGTTTATTTTTTAATCCCAATGTTAAGGTTAAAATTAAGATTTTCATTTTTTAATCAAGATGTTTGGGATTACAAAAAAAAATTGAATTCACATGTTCATTCAAATTTTTTTTTTATGCATTATTTGCAACCCTGATTGGGACTGTTTTAAACATAAAATAATTTGTTAGTAATTTATCTTAAAAAGAAATCTTAGGCTTTCTCTTTTTGTAAAGTTTCGATTATTAGAAAATTTTTTTGTCCCCTCGTCACTTTTGAGTCATAAAGATGTGCATATAACAAACTTCTCACTGATCATAAACTTACATTACCTCTCTCCAGTGAATCCTCTGCTCAAACTTTGCCTTATCTTCCTGAAATTGCAAATACCGAACGTGATTTAGAGCAAATAGAGCTTTTCAAATTACCCACCATTTTACCTGGCGATGGCCCTCCCGGTTTATATCAAGTTGAAGTACTTGAAAGAGCGCGTAAGCGTTGGGCTTTCGCTCGAGCACTAAAAGAGAATCTGAGACGTCAAATCGAGGAAGTGAAGGAACAAGCCAGGCTTTCGGAAGATAGTGTTGTACTACAAGCTTTCGAATGGGAACATTGGATAGAACGCGAAGAGTACATACAAGAATGCCAGATGTTACGACTAGAAATACTTATTGGCATGTTCAATAAGCGGGAAGAGAAAATGCATACCACCTCAAAGGTACGCATTGAGCGCAGCTATGAAGAAATACTTGCACGCCGTGATGCTTCCTTGCATAAGAATCAGGTGGAGTATGAAAGAGGGATTCGCCAACTGGAAATCAAACGGCGACGTGTGCCAAAGTGTTGGCGTAAAGAAAATATTGTTAGCCAGCTCGGTAGTCCGAGCTCGGAGTTTTATGGACCACAGTTACGTTACGGTGTCAATCCGGCACGCAGACACTTTGTTGGTGGTCGTAAGGAATTTGAAGCGCGTATGGATGATTTAGAAAAGCGAGCAGTTCAATTTACAAAGCTAATATGTCCGTTCGCAAAGCTTAAAGAATGGGCTAAACCCAAGCAACGCCTTTTGGAAATCGAACAGAATTTCTGCTCTGATGAGAACCTTCAGAAAATGTATGAAACCTTAACGGTAAGTAAATAATATTTTTATTTACGTAATAACTTTTTTCACAATTTAGTTTCTATCTTTTAGAGTTTACGTAAAAAAGCTGTAAAGCAAAAGATCATGCCAAAATGTCTCATCCAGAAGACCAAGCCAGTTGTAACAAGTAAAGTTATATCCAGATCAGATTACAATATGGAAACCAAAGTTGAAGAAAACGTTGAAGTTTATGAGATTCCAGAAAAGAAAGCCAGCGAAGGTGAGCTTAAACGCATAGAAGACCGGAAATTCCGACAATCTATAGAAGATAAAAAGCAACGAGCACAATATCTTTTGCAGGAACTTTATAATGAGGAAGTCGAAGGCATGGTCAAAGAGTATGAAGGTACTACAATAGGGTGGATTATGCGTTTCTTATCAGAAGAAATGGGTCGCTTGCAAGAGCAACGTCTATTACATTATATCACAATGTTAGCACAAAAGGAGCGTTGGCGGCGTGAAGCGGCCGAAGCTGGGCTGCGACAGAAAGAAAATAATATGCGAAAAATATACGAAGAAGTATATAACGAAACGATGGATGTTTGCCTTATTGGCCGCACATATCTGAATACGATTTTAGATAAAGACATCCCGAATATTGCTCATCATAAGGCAGAAGATGAAGTCTTAGATATGGCACGAATCATCGACATAGACATACAACGCTGGTTGGATTCACTGTATGACATACAAAACCCACTAAATTATGATTCCCTTCGCTATAACCTCAAGAAGATAATGTTTCCTGATCTGAATGAAATTTTAAAGCAAATAGAGATTAAACAGATGTTACATAATATTATTGAAGAAGTGCTTTTCGATAAAATTTTTACAGCTTTGGAAGCTTACGATATATGTACATTCCTGGTGAAAGAACTGGTCGATCGTCTCATCGATCTCGATTTGTACTACTTTACTTCAGAAGACACTTCAAATTGTTCTTGTCTCGCTTGCGAATGTGGAGAGAATGAACGTGAAATAAGAGCTCTATTACGAAAATTAATACGACGTGCTGTGCCTGGTCGGCGATGGAAAACACCACTCGAGCGCACAGTCAAAGAATTGCTAGTTGATTTGATCAAAGAAGTGGTTGAAGTCACCAATGCCAGAGGATCAATATTCGAAAGTGATAGCTGGACTCGGTTTTGTAAATTACAGTTATCTCCTTCACATATGGATTTACGTTATCCCTCCACCCACGCCCTTAAATCCTCTTCCTTATCATCCGAGTCTTCGACAACTTCTATTGATTTAATTGATAACATTTTAACTGGTGTGTATGCAGAACACGAACCATTTTGGACGCAAAGTGAATTGTCATCTTCAGCTAAAAAAGAGGAGGATATATCATCTGTCTTTCAGTATATGCCGGAAGCCGTAAGTAGCTTGAATATATCATTCTTAAATGATTGACATTAGCTCTGATAGATATTCTGGGAGATTAGTTTGTGCCAGAACTCATTTACACATATATTTCTAGTTTTACTATGAACCGTCCGAGACCACCGACCCTGAATCAGACACATTGCCAGTAAAAGTCTTAAATGAAATCTACAAAGAACTTTTACATTTCATAGGACCTGAGGATGAAAGCGATGATATAGTACAAGCTGAAGATAGACAGAGTACCAGTAGAAGCAGCCAAAGTCGTAAAAGCAATGACGGTGGCTTACGAAGTATAATGGAAGAAGTGTTTAGAAAAATATCAATTCTTGAAAACGAAAGTGAAGGTATTGAAACTATAGAGCGTTCTGCATCTTCTGAAGTACCCATACGAGCACAAATTAAAACAGATGAGGAGGAAATCGCTGAAATCTATCAAAAATCATTACCCCTTGAACTAATCACTGACCAATCAAGCGAACGATTTTCCTTCCAATCATCTGGGGAGAGTATTGAAGAACCGTTAACACAAGCGCTCGAGTTTTCCACGACCACAGCCGTAAAAGTCGTGAAGACTCCTAAAACACCATCCAAAGAAGAGATACAAGAATTAGTAGGACAACCAGAGGAAGCATTGAAATCAGAAGAAGAGGCGCACTTAGAAAAGCATTCCTGGCGAGGCAGTGATATAAGCAAGAAGTCGTCTTTACGTAGTCAACGTGAAAGTGCTTATATCACGTCACGCGTACGGATCAGTGAGAAATCAGAGATAGCTGAGTTTAAAAAATCGCCCTCGCAGATAAGTGTTGAAAAACCGACAGGAACACGTGAGTCTGCTCATGTTCGTATCAGTCAGGAAATCTTGCAAGCGGAAGACAAGCCAGAGGCTGATGAATAACGCAGTTAATCAATTATTATATTCATATTTGTTATATATTTTTTACAGATGTAATACGATTTTTATGAATATTCTCTACAAATAAAAATATATTTTCAATTATTTCTATTTCAATTACTTGTTTCTCTTAGATATACATGGGTATATAACATTTTTGTGTACTTAATATAACTACATACACATCGCACACTACTACAAAAACGTCACAACTCGAAATATGACCTATAAACATTATTAAAATTTTACAGTTACTTCGTCGTCCATAATGGAAAATATCTTCTTTAAAGAGCGTCTTACAATAGTGTGATAATCTCAATTATTTCATCAAAAGTGATACATTTCATATAGTAGAGATGAATAAACTCACTTTTTTTGATAAAGAGACACAACTTCGCAGAATACAGCAGAAAATTTACAATTTATTGCAGCAGTAGCGACACAACTACAAATATTTGTAGTAATCTTTAGTTGATACTGCACAAGCGATGCACGCGACGCAATTAACACAAAATTAGAACTAACGGTGATTTTCCAGTTAAGTAAGATAGTGATGACAATGAAATTTCTTGGGTTTTGAAAATATTTGAGTTGTGACTCTTTTGTAGGTACTGTGCGATATATGTATGTATGTATTGTACTTTGTACAAAGTTGCATGAAACGGCTATCATTCAGCGTTACCGTTTCAAACTAAATTGTGATAAGATATTTTTTATACTCTCGTAACACGTTGCATACAAATCGGTATTAAAAATACAGAATCACTTTACCATGTGTAAATTTAGCACCAGTTAAGATATTCTGATATGATTGTTTGAATTTCTTATGTTACGTTGTAACAATGGGTGAAATCGGACTATTGCAACATTTTGAATTACTCTCGCAAGCTGTTGCTACAGAGTATAATAGTTTTTTTCACCTAACGGCTGTTTGTATCACCTAAAACTAATCGAGTTAGATTTAGGGTTATATATATATAAATGATCAGGATGAAAAGACGAGTTGTAATTCGGGTGACTATCTGTCCGTCCATCCGTCAGTCCGTGCAACTTGAGTAAAAATGTTCTGGTACACATGTTTCTTGCTACCGTAAGACGGTGGTATTGCAGATGGACGTAATCGGACCACTGCCACGTCCACAAAACGCCATTAATCAAAAACCAATAAATTGCCATAACTAAGCTCCACAATAAGATACAAGGCTGTTATTTAGTACAACGAATTGCATTAGGGTGTAGCATCTAGGGATGAAAAATTTTTTAAAGTGGGTGTGGCCTTGCCCTCTAATAAGTTAAATTTACATATTTCCTAATCCACTCTAGCTATAATACTAAAGCTCGTTGAGAGCATATATTTTTAGCACCCCTACTCATCCTGTGAAAATGGGTGAATTCGCCCACTCCCCATATAATGGTTTTGTTAAAAACTACTACAAGTGCAATAAATCTATAAATGAATACGCCAGAGACGTTTACAATTAATTTTACACCTGAGATGGTACGAAAAGGCTTTATAGGAGCCAGTGTTAAATTTGAAATATGGGCGTGGCATCGCCCCCATTTAGGTGAAACCCCATATCTCATGACCTTCTTACCGATTTCAACAATATTCAGTAGGTAATATTATTTTGAAATTCAAACTACCAAAATCTATTTAAGCCTCCAGATACCGAATATGTGGATGACAGGTCCTAGTGCAAACTTGTTACCAAAAATAATGGTAATTCTGTAAAATATAATATATTATGGAAATTCGGTATGTCAAAAATGGGTTGTGCCAATATGTCAGTTATCAAAATTAATATATGTCAGTAAGAAAAAGTTAACAAAATTGGATAAGGGTGTTTTACTAATAACGGTGCATTTTGAGCCAAAAATTTATAAAAATCGGGTCAAAACTTCCCCTAGACCCCATATAACTAACTAAATGTATGCACCTGAAAATATTTCCCGGGGTTTGATCCTGGCAAATTGCAAGAGAATGAAATGTTCAGAAGAAAACGATGGAGACCCTATAAAATAAATATTTATATATGACCAGCGCGACGGGCTGAGTTGATTTAACCATGTCCGTCATAGAAACTGAACGATCAAAATTAAGTTCTTGTACGAAAAACTTTTTGATTTAAAGAGATATCTTCACAAAATTTGGCAGGGATGCCTGTTCAATGCAATGACTGAAGAAATTTTCTAGATCGGACTTCTATATCACATAGCTGTCATACAAACTTAACGATCAGAATCAAGTTATTGTATGGAAGCTTCTTTATTTGTGAAGGTTATTCTAATTCGGTGCAACCAAAGTTATCGTTTTTTCTTGTTTCTAAGTTTGTTCTCCCCTTTGACAATATAGGTAATTAAATTTTAGAAGATCGTAACTTACCCTTTATTCCTTTGCGCAATGTTATCAAACTGGTACGAATGGTGCTGAGTAAAACATTGAAACGTGTCATCTCCTGCACAAGCACCGTATTCATACTCTGATGGTAGCTTGTCGGATAACGAGATATGGCAGCGTCTCGATCAAAGTCATTTGGTAATTTATTTAGTATATCGGTGGCAACGTTCGTTACCACTTCTTCTGGCGTTAAAACTTTCTTGCCTTCGCCTTCATCGCCAGCTGATGAGGAGCTTGTGTCCTTAATAAAAAAAGGGGGAATATAAGGATGGGTTGGGACAGTGGGTAGGAAAAGGTTCTCAGGGTAACGCTTGGACAAGGTTTCAACAAAAAAACTATGCGACTTTTCTAAAATCTAAATAAAAGGGAGCAACCATTTTAATTTTTAAATTCAAAACTAAGGAAACTACAGAAATTGAATACTTACACGACGCTGATAAAAATCCTATTATACAAAAGTTATAATCTTAGTACAAAGTCATCAAAAACTAATACAGAAATGAATATACTTACCAAACGATCCTACGAAGGCATTGAATTTTAATAAAAATGCAATTTTTTAAATATTCTGAACATCAAAAAATACTTAAACTTACTATTATAGCAAAACAATAACTTATTAGGCTATTCCCTCATCTATTCAATTGCAGACTCACCTGTGTCAGCAGCGTATGACTCAGTAGCATATCCGTCTCATGTTGGTCCTTCATTATGTCGGCGTTTGCATGGAACCCGAATATACCCGGTGCAGTTTGTATAGGTAACTCGCGTGTATAATTCAAATACAGTTCTAACTCCTTAAACACTGGTATACAGTATACTTTTTCATCGTCGAAGTAATGACGATCTTCTAGGTCCAATACTTTAGGACTATAATAAATATTCAATATAGTTTTCAAAGTTCTTCGGTCCCAATCATCGGTGACACGTCCACCATAGTTGCATTCGCCAGTCAAATATCGCAAAGCGTCGTAATTCACACCCTCATATTGATCCAAAAACATTTTTAACTGCATTAAACTTATACGCAAATCGGTCTCGTTGAATTCATAAGGAATATTCCAGCCGATAGGACCAAAGTAACGTCGCTCTTGTATGACAGCGTGGAAGAAGCACAACGAATAGATCAATTGTTTGAAAGTCTGAGTCTGTTTACATGACTCGAACCACTCTGGATCACTGATGGGATCGCTTAAGAGCGAACGCGTTATATTCGAACGTAAACCTTTTGGCGGTTCATTTGTCATTTTAATGCCGTTTTGCAGAACGACAACTGGGAAATGATCGGCAGGGTATGAGGTGAGCCAGAGTCGAAAGTCTGGATGTGTGGCATCGGGCACTAAATTTTCGCACACTTTTTCCAGTGTAGGCATAAAACTCTTGGCCAAATGACAATTCTGTAGCACTACCCAATTTCCGAGTTTAATGCCGTCGTCGATCATTTTTGTGGCAATAGGCCCTTGTCCTTGTCCAAGGGAGAGCGAAAACAAACGATTTGTACCGAACCCTTGTTCGTCAGCGAACTTCAAAAGTGTCGCTGTGGGGTCCGAGCCAGGCGTTAAGATGAAAATAAGTGGTATGCAACAATGAGAATCCGAAAAGGAGGCCATCAGATCAAATTGCGGTGGATCAACGAATTCAAGGCCCAATTGTTCTGAAATGAATAGACAGGCATCATATAAGTTAATTTTGGAGTATTTTTCTACTTTTAGTTGTATAAATTCAATTCAGGTATTGTGTTTATTTAAATATCTAGGAATATTCCCGTTTAAACTTATTTACCAATGTGAAGTTGTAGATCTGACAAAGCTAAGAATTTTATTTAAAACAAAAGATATAGAAAATGACGTTCAAAAAGAGGAAAAAAAATATAAACTAATCACGATGAAATTTCACTATTTTTTATACTACCTATGAGCTTCTATAGTAACTGGTGTGGCTTCTGAGCTAAGTAATAAAGTAGAAATACACTTCTATTGGACGCCCTTTTTAACCACTTCCAAGCTCGAACTATTTGAGTGGCTTTTCAATTATTTTAATTATAAATCCGAAGACTGTTTTATTTTAGCATTTATCAATCTATAACTAAAGTCAATTTTGGATTATATGGTTAACAATTTAAACTTATAAATATGTTGGTATTGTTAAGTTCCAAACATATTAACGTATACATATATTATATTTAATAAACTGTTATATTTTGTTCTCTCATCACTTACCACCAACAAATTTCATTACTGCTGGAACCAATTTATCCGAGCGGAAGACGCGTAATAACAGTAACTTCTGGAATAAAGTCAATTTAGCCGCCCATGGCTGTGGTAACGCGGTATTGTCTTGTGGCGTTTTCGAGTCAAAGAATAATTTCCAATCACTTAAATTGCTAGTGACATGTTCACGTAATCCCTTAAAATTGGGTAATTCCGAGAGACGACAAATTTCATTCCAACTATTAACGCCTAACCAGCGGGCGGGGTTTGCATGGGGATTATCCAACCCAATGCCACCAGTTAGCAGAAACATCCATTCCGTATTGTCAATCAAGTTTTCAGCCTTCATGAGGTTTATGTTCAAAATCAATGAAAAAAGCAACTTATCCTGAGAGTTAAAGAGAGTAAAGGATGAAGAGAGTGACTTAGATTACATACAAAGGAAGTTTTTCAAAAAATAAGTGCACTACATACCTCGTTTAAAATATATACAGACATACTTGGGATATTACCATAAATATTAATTAAGTTAACAGATGTACATATGAGACAATAACACAATACAGAAGGTAATACCAAGCTGAATACGTGCATATGTATGTACACGAATATAAACTTAAAGTAAAGGCAATTGGCAAAGGGCACCATAAAAGCATATATAAAAATATTTGAATATACTATATAGATGTGTTTCCATACATACACATTTACCATCTTATACTGATGCCTGTGTTTACACACAATCTGGCACTAATGATATCAAGTAACATAAAGTTCAAAGGCCTCCAAGCATATCCCCCGTCATTGGCCGAAGTAATGGATTGTAATGGCACAGTAAAGACCGATGTAGCATGAGTCGATAAAGAGCAGCAAATTAATGAGATACATTTTTCCAAAAAAATATAAATAAATAAGAAAAACGACCAGCCACAAAGTGAATAAGTAGGAGAATATTCCCTATAGGGAAAATCTTTCAGGGCTAGAAAATTTACAAATTCGCATATCTACAAAAATACAAATTCTTGTTTCAATATCACAAAATCTGTTCGCAATAGAAGAGCCACGCTAATGGTAAAGAACATAATAACTGTAAATTAAAGTAACAGTAATATGTTATGTGAAAAAAATTGATTTTCAATATCATTGAACAATTTTTGACGCCAGAGCCAACTTGACTAAGAGACATGGAGAACTTTTACTTACCATTACTTTTATGCAACTTTCGCTACAAATAAGGCCAGAACTTACGAAAATCCTTTTCATCGCATACGTTCACTCGGAATTTGACAATTGTCTATCGAGAAGATACTAAGTCTATTTAAAAAATGCTTGGAGTTATTCCAAATAGAGATCGAGCCATATACGATCGGATCCTTAGTAATTTTTCAATTATGAAACCAAAACAGATTTGAGGAACAACCTTGTGAGAGGGTGCAGACCAATCCTAAGCTTAGTTCATAAATTAACAGAACAGCTTACAGATCACTATCTGTAAAAATACTTATATCGTTATTTATGAGACAAACTTGCAAAGACTCCACCTGCCGAGATTTCAAAGGATTTTATATTTGAGCATGCAGAGGAAGTCATTGTAATAATATACTTATAAGAGGTATTTGTAAACTTTGTGTCCACATCTGCTCACGAAGCTGTAATATAAAAGCAAGCTATTTTACATAAAACTTTTGGTTTGCTTTGCTTTGGACATTTGTTTTGACTGAAAAGTTCGATTTATGTTTTTGTATGAGTTCGTTCACATCGAAGTGAAAAGCAGTAAAGCGAAGCAAAATGTTGGTCAACTCTCATATTTTTACGCTTTGCCAAGCAACAGTCGCCATTTTCATTTGAGATAAACAATGAACGCAAAGCGTTCATTTTGGCATACCCGTTGCTTTCTTTGCTTTGTTGTTATACTTGTAGTATGAATTGTCAAACAAAGCGAGAAAAGTAGTATGTGAATCGGCCAATAAGGTATATCAGAACGAACGCTTTGAACGAACTTCTACAAAAGCATATATTGAACTTATCTGCCAAAGCAATACTCTGAAGCAAAGCAAAGGAATATGAAAATGAGCCTTAAACAATGCTAAATGCAATACTCGTATATCGGACCAATACGAATTAATTTAGAAACCGTTTTAACCTAGTGTTTGTACTTTTCTGCAGGGTAATTTGGCCATCGCAATATGGAAGTAAAAGAAGATTTATAGAGCGATTCGCTGATAGGCTTGATGTAATGAAGCAGACCTTAAAGAATAGTATTTAGTGTGTGTATGGGATTTAGTTAATAGGATTATGTATTTATTTATTTATATACAATTTACATACTTATAATATATGTATGTAAATTTTATATTCATATATGGCTCATATATATGTATATGTATATACAACTTAGATATAGCTATTCTATACATAATCATATGTGAATACAAATGTAAGAAATTTGAAACCAATGTTTAATAATCCATCTCTTGAATTGAAAGAAAATGTAAAGACTGATGCTTCACAGTTGGAGATGTTCACAGCAGAATGGCCTCAGAAGAAGTTTTAAAAAAAATGTTACAAGAAAGGGTGAACCGATTCCAATAATTTTTATTACCAAATTGCAACCTAATTGATTGAGATTCTTATATTCAGTATATAAGAACTAGGGAAAATTGTAAAACGAAGTCGCCGAAGTTGTAAGGAGTTCGTATGTATCTTGTCTTGAGTACACTTCGTGTAAATAGTGTAGTAGGGATAATAGAGGTTTAATCATTTTACTGATGGATAAATAGACCTTCACATTAGATAAATACAACTATACTACATGTTGCGATAAAAAAAAGATTCTCAACCGGCGTTGTCAACCATCAAAATAATTTATACATAACTTATATTACATATGTACATATAATAAACATATGTGAAATAGTGAACGAACGAGAGACCTAGAAAATAGAATGCACTCACCCGTTCGAATAGACTACGGCAAATATTTACATAGAGACTATACGTAAAGTGTACACGTAAATCCTTTAAACGCTCCTCAATGTCATCCACTTTATCGGTATTGTCAATAGATGCCGTAAAAAGTGAGACAAACCACAGAAGACTGTACTGATACATGGGATCAATGTTTGCCAATTCGACTGCAATGAAATGAGAAGAAAATTACAAATTAATAATAATATTGATTCTTACCAACATATTTAGAAGACATATCGGAAGAATAAGTAGTGTTAGCTATAACAAACATACACTGTGCCAGGGTAGTGCGGTCAGTAATCTAGTAAAACAAAACTACTCAAAGGTCATACAAATGCATTCATATATGTATATGTATATTATCCCTGAAGATTACTTTGCCAAATTAAGCTTGCATCATCAATAGCACAAAGTAAACTGCATCCATTAACTAATTAAATGCGTTTAAACTTTAGAAAACAGGTTGTAGGTCATTAATTTAATTAGCACATATACTGATATACATGCACAGGACAAAACAAAAAAACCAAGGGTATAAAATGATATTTATCTTGGTTTTGATCGGTCAGTTTGAATGACAGCTACATATAATATATGCTATAATGGAAAATATGTTTGTAGCGATGTTTTGGATAATAATATATGGCAAATTTCGTGAAGAAACTTTGTCAAATTAAAAAGTTTTCTTTACAAGGAATTGAGTTTGATCGGTAAGTTTGTATGGCAGCTATATGCTATAGTTGTCCGATACGACGATTGCAAAATCCAGAACGATATTTCCAAAAATGGGGTACTATTTTGGGTATAAGCAGACAGAAAAGAGGACATAGGGACATGTTTAAATCGACTCAACTCGTCATGCTGATCATTTATATATATTTTTTATAGGGTCAATGACGTTTCCTTCTAGGTGTTATAAATATCGTGGTAAACTTATATTACCCTGTTCCTGGGTATGGAAATACTAAGTGGGATATGAGTTACATAATTTGAGTCTATCTTCTTGAAAGGTTATTTTTTAACAGATGTCGCACTTGGACGGTAATTTCAAGCTTCCGATAACTTGAAAAATAGAAAAGGAACCTACGCTAATTAGCTTCCTGTTTTATAAAATACACAGGCGCAGTCAATCAATTGATGTGAAAATTGGGCACTATTGGCGACTTTGGTCCAAGTAAGACAACTTCTCATAGAAATAAGAGGTCCAAAACATTGTATGCGGTTTTCACGAAAACGAAATCGTTAACTGTGCTTAATACACAAGAAATTTTGGCAAAGATTGATACATGATGCATTTTTAAGCAGACCTGCTTTTTAAATTAAGTATTATTCAACTTTACAACTATTCACGAAAACATAGATTAAAACCAAACCAAATTATACTTGGATATAAAACACTACTCACCTATAGTAAAGAATAGTATAGTTGAATGTGCTGCAATAGGAACGTAACTCAATCGCGCTATATCGATCTGCCGCTCCGTAGCTTCAGTAACAATTTGCTTTTCATTAATATCGTTAGCTAATGCTTTCGATGAACTCAATATTTGCACAGCAGTTTCGTCTTCCAATATGTTTTCCGCAGACGAAAGCACTTCCAGAATCTTATCCTCTGTTTCCTTTAGCATACGCTTATTCTCAGCACCTTGTACGATGAGCGTATTCTTCTCCGCCTCCAAATCGGGACGTTCTCGTGCAACTGTAATGCCCAACAGCTGATCTTGTAGACCTTGTGTAGTAATCATGAAATTCAAAACTGTCACTTTAACTGCGACCTCTGGTAGATAATGTGGATTGCGCAGCTTTGTTGAAATATAAAATCTATGAAAATTAAGAATAGAAAGCAAGGTGAATGGTACAGATACAAGTCTATATGCTTTAAACTTCAGTATATGGTAGATATTACGCACTTAAAGGCATGGTTGTATTCAATCACCGAATCACCCAATTTTATACACATTGTACCACCTTGCTTGAATAGTTGTTTAAGTAATATCGCTTCTAGCAATGGATCCAATTCTTCGCCCACATTTTCCAATAGGACTGGAAGACCAAATTGTATTGCATTTTCAAGTACGCGTGTGTAGTCGGGCTGATTGAGTCGTATTACACAGAGACGATTGCCTTTCTCTAAGTTTTTCACCCATTTGTTGGCTTGGCCCTGAGGATCGATCATTAAAGGCCAGCGTCGAGAGTTTCTAAATAAATGACAAAAATAGCTTAACATTTTAGTACCATGAAGAGTAAATTAATGTCGATCATAATCTTTCAAACGGTAGTACTGGGAATCAATAAGCCCTGCATTCCTCAATGACATTAAAAGCCAATCCATCAATAGCTTGGTTCAAGTCATCTATTTTTTGTCTGACTTTCAGGCAATACAGTATAAACGTATTTAATATAACATGATAAGAGCCCATGAGCTTGAAAAAGAGAACACGTTCAAAGTCGAACACGTTTGTTTTCTGATATATTCAAAAAACCAGGCATCCCCCACTCGCAAAACCTTTTCAATTGTACAAGTTTGTAAATTATATTTCCTGTTTTGAAAATGCAATGATGTTAATGATGTCTCATATAACTTGGTTTAATAGTCACCCTATACAATTTTACCAATTTTCGCGGAGTTTTTTGTCGTTTACTGCCTCTTGTGAGCTTCTTGAAGTGCATCATTTGTCCTGGTACGGTCACTACGAAAACCAATACTGGTCCCGTTGTCCGTTGAAAATTCTTGGATAGGTTTCCTGTCATCCTAATCAGAAAACGGGAAATTCACTTTTTTCAATATCAATTCAGGAAGGATCAAGAATAACCTGACAGCGATTAGATAAAATGTTATGATACTTTGACAGTATTTAGAGCAATGGTCGGAATGAGAGAACCTGCGACTCTATAGGTGAGGACAAAATTGAAGACACCCAGTAAAAACTCTATTAACTTTGTGAACCTCATTTTGTGAATCTGTTTCATTGTTTTTTTGAGCAAGTACATTCGTGTTTCATAATTTATTTTATATAAGCGTGTACAAAATATTTATTTCAATTATTTTGGACCCTTAAAACCTTTATTTTATTGTGCTTAAATTACGTAAAACACAAAATGTAATTCATAACACCAAAAAGCATTCATAATATCAAAAAATGTCTACAGGGCATATTTTTCTTAGCGGCACGACTATGCGCGATGTTGTTTCGTCGCTGTCTCGACAACGACAGAACGATGGAGCGTAAGCACACGTGTGAAGTTAGCTTGCACAATTGTGCTATGAAATTCCGACCACTAATTTAGGACAACTTTTTGGTTGTGGTGCGATATCTTAGTCGGGATAAAAAATTTTTCAGAGATCAGAATCAAAACGATGGCATTGATGTACTGATACCTAGCCATGACAACGCCCGCACCACGGTCTTTTTACGGAACAGATCAAGGCCGGCTATGATATGTTTATAGCGTACATGCATCAGCTTATCTGCAAAATTTGACTATACGAAAGTATGTACAACGTTTGGAACCTCACCAAACTGTGTCCCATCTTGAAGAAAGGCGACACTACTATGTGCAACAAATACCGAGAGATCAACCTAGTGCCCATCGCGTATTTGTGTGAAGGATTAAAGCCACTTGCACAGCAAACTGATTGGACTTTATCAGTCCAGATATAGATGGTCGTTTCACCATTAAACAAATACACATTGCAGCAATTCCTGGGAAATTCCGCGAATATGAAATAGATACCCGCCATATATTCGTTGATTACATGGGTTAGAGTGTAAGTGCAAAAGTAATACTTTTGAAGTACGACGTTAAGCTCTTCAGCTTCGTCATGGAGGTTATTTACGCAAACCAGGTGTTCAACAGGTGGCCACCATTGTGTCCAGCTGCTAACCTAACAACATAACATAGACAGAGCACAGCGAGCAGCATGTCTCTGAAGCTTTTGCGGCCATCAAGAAGGAATCTGATAGAATGGGTCTGGTGGCTAGTGAGGACAAGACAGAATATGTGCTAGCTACCAACAGGATGTGAATGGACTATATTTTCCAAGCGGTGAAGATGTTTCTTTATCTTGGCACCGTTATCAACAGAAAAATGAAGACGCTCTAGCAAAGAAAGTATTCGATACGGGAGTCAGTGATAAAAGACGTAGAGATAGGCCGTGTCCCCGGTGGAGTAAAGAATTAGGAGAAACTGTGACAAAAATTGGTATATGAGACTGGAGAAGGTGCAGGCGTATCCAAGGCATTATTACGTCAGGGCGAAACACAATAGGGTTGATAAGGCTCATTAAAGAAAAGTTGGTTTCTGAGGTAAAGTTTATGAACTCGCCAATTCAATTGATTTCCCCATTTACTACTATTTACAAGGTGTAACATTAGCAAAAAATTACAAATGTCAACTCCATACCGTACAATAAAAAAACTCAACCAATGAATTTTCGTACTTTCACTTCCCTTGGTAATGGCGACTTTCCCGAGAGGGAATTTTTTCAATACCTCTGTTGAAATTTCGTGTCGAAACACAAATAGGAATCCATAACAATTACTAATGAGAATATGTATGATTGTATGTATATAAACCGCCATGCTTGAAGATTTCGTAGTTACACAGTTATTTCAATAATTGCAAAACATCGTCATATGGCTTCTTTCTCCTGCCTAGCGTTTTCTAATTACAAAACATACAATACAAAAGTTCACGCATATTAGGATACATCAACCATGCGCTCGACGGCTGCGGCTCTAAATGGAAGCTACAGCGCGGTTACTAGGTGGGGGTTGCGGACGTAGCAGTATTACAACAAAGTCGATATAAATATCAAATGTGTGTACCTATTGTGTTAGGATTGTACGTTCATGTGTTCAGCATTCGGAGGATGCTGCTTGCGTGCAACATTGCCTGTGGCAAAATACGCTTGTTTCCTTCCGTGCCACGCATCTGCTGGATATACCGCGTTTTCCCCTATAATCTGTGAAGTAAGGTGGCGATTGTCGAGACAGCACGGTTCAGCAGGCCCAGCGATTCTGTGCGGTTACAGTGGCTGTAGGTAAGGCTAAACACTTCTGCCAGACATTACCACTCGAATTTGTACATTCATTCATTTACTTTGGTATGGCATACTTATATAAAATGAATGTTCTGCAGTAGCACATTTATTGTGTTCTTGTGTTGCAGCAAAAACGAATTGATTAATGCGTCTCGCTAGATTAAGGCGGTTTTATTAAGCACACGCATTATTTTTCTCATTCGAATTTGGAATTTGGAGAGGAAAACAAATTTCATTAAAATACACGTATTTGGCCATACAATTTTTAATAAAATTCCTCATTTTTCATGTAGAAGTGTGTATGTATATTTGAGAGTATGTAGGTATATATGAATATGGTACAGTATTTATTTGTGATTATATGTAATCTACATATAATGTGGAAAGTGAGGAAAAGGAAAGAAGGAGAATTTGGCAAATGGCTATATAACTATTACATCAAATCTGTCCCGCATATTCAACGCCCAAGTATTGGTTTGCTAAATTTCATCGTGCTCTTACCAGTACAAATGATATAAATGATGCACCCTGCTCAGGAAAGTCGCAAAAGGCAGTAACACCAGAAAAAAAAAATTGAGTGACCTTGTTAACATCATTGGAATTTCAAAGGATTATGCAATCATTTACGAAATTTTTATAAAATAACAAGTGGGGAACGGCTAAGTTCGGGTGTAACCGAATATTTTATAGTCACGCAGTTTGCAAAAGTCAAAGGCGGGGAAGTACTTTCAGGTGTTGCAAAACTTGAGATAAAAAAATGTAGCGTAAGCGTTCAATATTTGAAGAAACCGAATGGCATCTTATTAATTTATATTATTTTTATTGTCTAGACCAATTTCAGTCCGGTAACTTCATTGGCGTTTGATTTGCATACTGCAAAATTTGTTTTCAAATTTCACACTGTAAGATAATGTTGCGCAGCGAATTGGGTTGAAATTCCTGAGTTATAGAATTTCCCCTGAAGATGGGCGGTGCCACGCCCATTGTCCGATTTTATATCGACACCTACGAAGCTGTTTCCTGCCATCTTATTTGTGAAATTTAATTCTTCTGACGTATTTATTTAGTGAGTTATCAGACTTTTAATAGTTTTAAACATAACCTTTATATGGGAATCGGGCATGGTTATACGCCGATTTTACCCATTACTGTCACTGGAGGTGCCAAGAATATTTGTACTAGTTTGTGAGATATGTACATTAAACATTTTAGGGGGCGTGGCCATTCCCACTCTTTTCAACTCACTGGTGCCCCTCACTACTGCGATTCACTTTATCGAATTACAGTTTCATATCTTAATTTGAAGCTTAGTTATACCACATTTTAAGTGCTCGTTTAAAGCCATTTTGTGGCCGTGGAAATGATCCAATTACGGCTATTTACAATACCAACCTCCCTTCTGTGCCGCCAAAGAGCATATATTACAAATTTCATCAAAATATAATATCTCAAACTTTACTCAAGTTATCGTTATAACTCTGTATCTATATTGCCATCGGTGAACAGTTCGATCATGAAGACAAACGAGCAAATGACAATGTGGCATTATTCAAATTCAAATTTTGGTAAAACAATCAATATTTAATATTACTGTGCGTTTTTGGATCGATTGGACGTCGAGATCCAAACTATTCCAAATTTTTAGGCTAAATTTATAAAATAAAAGATGAAGACCAATAAAGATCTGAAGAAACCAGCTTACTTCAAAATGATGGCACTCTCCACAGAAAATGCATCGGTTGGCAATCCACAAATATTCCATTCACGTATCTCAACAGCTTCGCCCAAAACGACGGCCAAAGAGAAATCCGCGCTGCATACCACACCATAAGAGGCAACCTTATTCACCCATTTGTGGATCTGTCCAACGCGGTAATCAATAGTGAAGGGGCCCAGATAGGCAACGACACCAGATGCTATCAGCACATCGCCAGTTAAAGAATTGTATACGCGACCCAAATTTCTGGCCGTCTCCAACCAACGGGTGCGTTCGCCACCCAAACCAGATATCAATTCTTGCGCACGTTGCAACTTTTTGGTACAAGCTTCATGTTGGCCTTGAAGAATGCTGCATATATAAAGTTCATAAATTCATATTAAAACCGCTTATTACAAGTCGTGTGGTCTTTTTCTGCACAGAAAATTATTACTTACGCATATTGCGCCAACTCTTCGTCTAACTTCTTTTGAATAGCTGCCAAATTGGCTTCAACGCGTGCCAATTGCGCCAATTTTTCATTCAGCAACTTCATGGCGGCCTGCATGTAACGTAAATGAAAGCGGTAGGAACATTATTCACTCTTTCAATATAGGTTCTCATGAAGGCAATATGAACTTACATTATACTCCGCTTCGGCTGCTGCCAAAGCGATTTTTTTCGGCGCCACCACTTTCGCTACCACGTCATACTTGGTCAATGCAATTACCCAACGGCATAGACCCTCGCAAGCTGTGGATGCCGATTTTACTTTATCTGGATCGAAAGCTTCACTGCTCAACACACGTTGCGCCAATTTCTGCATCACATGTGGTGGTATATTGTCTTTGTCGAAATTGATTAAACTGTCGAGGAATTTAATGTCGCTCAGAACACGCTTCGAAGCGCCCCAATAGTCTTCAATTGTTCCTAAACCCGACGGATTTGGCACCTTATCCGGCTTCACATCTTTTAATATACAGACAGCCTCCATAACAATGCGCACACCAATCGGTGGACTCTTCATGGTCTTCACTACAGCAATGTCGGCTGTGGTTAAAGTGTTTAGAGCAGCTAAAGCTGAATTCAATATCGGTAGTGCTTCACTTAATTTAGCGTCGCATTCGTCTTTGATCGCTTGTGCTTTGCCTGCTTGCTCAGTGGCAACTTTCTCATCCTCCTTCACTAATTCACGCTGTTCAGCGGCGATCTTGCTATCCGCGGTTACTTTTGCCACTTGGACGGCCACCTAAGAAAGAATGAGGATTGTTGCCTTTGATAAGTTGTAACCATTTATAAAAAGAAGTTTCACTTACAATCTCTGAGGCTTCCTTCAGTTTAGGTTCCAAGGCTTGCAGCTCTTCTTGCATCACACCGACTTGCTGAGCTGCGATGTCGAGCTGGGATATGCCAGTTAAATATCGATTTTTATTAGTCAAAATGGTGCTGTATAAAGAAACCAAAATCAAATCCATCAAAATTTAAATAAGCCATGATCATTTCGAATAGGTTAAGTTCTGATATTATGGTAATTCACGATCTCGAAAACATACCAATGAGCGAATTGTTAAATATCTTAACGTGAACAGTTGACGGGGTAAAAAGACTATTGTTTTGGGTAGGTTAGATTAATAGGCTGATTTTTCGTGAGGTCACGAATAATCCCACATGGACAGCTAAAGCCGCCTGTCCGTTGTTATGCTCAGAACTTCTAGGTATGAGTAAAAAGAAAAAACGCTTAAACCTGCCAAAAACTTATTAAGGCGGCTTATATAAATTAGAAACCTGGACAGTGGAGGAGAAAGTGTGTAGATGTTTCCACCTCACATTTCTCATTGCAACTTTGCCAGTTGCGTCCTCCAAAATATTTTGTCTCAACACGTAAGTGCCATTGAGACAATGTCCAGCGGCGATGTGAACCTCGCTAAGAGCTAGCTTGATACTACTGCTAGCGCTCAAGGCCTGTATAGCAGCTCTGCTATCAGATTGTATGCATACCTAAAAAAGCCGCACTTCTGCTTGAAAGTGGTCTGGCAGTCTGAAAAAAGAATTGATTGAGAGCTCCCAACAGAAGACTCCCTCTCATTGAGCTTCGATCCATTCGAGAAAAGCTCACTGCGCCTCTTCTCCAGCGACTGCGCCCACCCACATATCCTATAGAGAGGATGCCGCTAGGAGTAGGCTCCGCAGTGATAAAAAGACAATAAGGATGAGTAATAAAATAGGGTTATAAAAAAAAGTGAACATTCACTTACGTTCTCTTCTGATTCAACAACGCCTTAAAAGTCTGTATTAACTCCAGATAGGATGTAGGCGTTACATAGTTGTAACGTTTTAAACGCAAAGCAAATACTTCTGACAAATTCTGTGTTGAAGTGTGGAATTCCATACACATATCAATAGCCGTCTTGCGTTCCAAATCGGAGAGGTCTTCGCTAGCCAAAAACCTTGTCGACACAGCCAATAGAGCATCTTCCGGCCAAGGTTGGAACCAATCGATTGTGCAACAATTGACGATGGAAGGAAATTTGCGTATGCGCATGCGCAAAGCATCCCCAATGGGAGACATTGCGAGCACAATGTGCAGCTGGTCGCGACAGGTCTGCAAAAGAAATTGTTATAATAAGAAAGTGTTTGCATATAACGATAATGCAATTACCGTAACGAAGAAATTGAAAAGAGCCACTGGACTTCCGTCAGTTTGCATAGATTTGTCACGTTGCTTGTCAATCTGAGCCATTTTTTCGACCACTTCAATCTTCTCCTCATTGGTGAACAAATTGGGTACTTCACCTGAGTTGAGCAGATTATTTACGTCCTCCAAGAAGGATTCGTCTTTTATCTATGGAGTAAAAATTTTTTTCCCAAAACCAGAGTTATTTGGAAGTAAGCAAACTTGTGGTTCTTATTAATAAATATTATAAATCATTTTTAGCAGCGCCCACCTGTACATCAGTGAATAAGAATACAGCATGCATCTCCGACGCGCCAACTCTCCGCAAGATATTCTTAATATCATCATGCCATTCGTTGGGTCCATATAAACGTGTAATTTCGACTTGAAAGAGCTCATAGTCGCATATATGCGAAGCCAAACGAGTTAAGCTCTGACGTCCGGAGCCGCCGACTCCGATGAGTAGAGCATGACTACGTGGCTGCTTTATTATGCGACATATTCTCGATAAATGTTCAATCGCGAAGCGGAAGAGTACTAGGTTCATCGGTTTTTTTGACATATTATTATACTCAACCAAGTACGCTTCCACTACATTGCGCAAGTTTTCAAGATCTAAAACCTCAATATAATTTTTATTATCCGCCTTTGGATTGGCGAAATCACAATAGATTAAACGCCGTAGATCTGATTCGGTCAATTTTTTCCCCTTTGGTATAAGTCGCTCAAATAACATCTCTGGTGTACTATTCATATGTCTGTTGATTTTATCACAAATTGCACCGAATAGCCAATGACGATCACTATCCTCCACTAAACGATCGCCATAAACACGCATCACTTCATGTACCCATAAACGACGCATGGAATCCAAATCTTCCGTGGCTTCGGGCACAGAGAGCAGTACACCTTGTACAACACGCGAGAAATCGCGCAAGTTAAATAGATAGTGTGATTTAGCAGGCGTAGGCAACAAATTCTTCTTTGCTTCATTGTAAATATTCAAAGTAGCTGTGACGATTTCATCAATACAGGGGTCGAACTCCTTTGAGAAACCACTGTGAATTGAAAAATACAGGTAAGGAAGTGCTAGTTTCAGTCATATACGAACGTTCGATGCTCACGCAATTTGTACGAACTATTGTACAAATACGTCAAATATTTCAAGTGTCTGCAAAACTTTATTAATAAAAAGTTGCATATGAGTTCAAGTTTCGTTAACAGGCGAAGTTGTAAGCAATTTAGCCCAGCTTTGGTAATCAATTTTATTATACTGGATCCAATATTCTTAATAAATAGTTTAAAATATATATGAAAAATCTAAGTAAAAACCAAACGAACTAATAGAACTCAATACATCGCTAAGTAGATGGTAGGTAATATCAGTTTTTGACCGATATATATATAAAGACCAAAATCATTTTGTTGGAAAAGAGCTAAAACAAATTATATTCAAATATACTACGGTCACTAAATTTCTTTGGGATATGGGGTCTAGTGCAATATATGGACCAATTTCGACCACTTTTGAATCAAAGTTTCCAAGTGTTGGAAAATAAGCTGATAAAGTACACAAAGGCATGTATTTGAAGTGGAACACAAACACAATCCGATTGCTACCATTTTCACACTTGATTTGTAATGGTTTTATTCCGTCCAGAAAATTAAACCATATGCAACATGTCTGGAGATTATAAAAATAATTTACATTTTTAAGACCCTAACACTACCTACCGAGTATCCAAATGCCAGAGCACAATTTTACTGAAGATCGTGTTGAGAATCTCATTGTTGAACTCATCGATAGCGATCACATTGAAATGTCGCTGAAAACGTGGTGTAACTGTATTACCCGTAGATGGTGGACCCATCGCAGTTATCATCTGTAGGTCAATCAATTTCATAGGCACAATATTTTTGCGATCATACCACATCCAATGATCTAACATCATACGTAATAACTCTATGGGAGGTTGCGCACCGTAGGTTTCCTTCAGTGGCATTGACACATCGTCCACGAATATAAGAAACTTTTTATTCAAAGGCGGTCCAAAGACACCCTTTCGTCGTTTATCTAACTTGGACATGATAATATCCTGTGTCTGATTTGCTGAAGTTTGGGCTGAGAAACTGATTAGTAATGGCTTGTAAGTGTTCACATCCATACGCTTCAGCATGTAGTCCAAAGCATAGCAGCTTTTGCCCGTACCGGTAGGACCTACCAACATTATAGGCTTTCCATGACGCACTAAAAGATCTAGCACCGCAGTAACACGCACACTTTCATTAGTTGTAATAAGTATTTGATTGACAGGTATGTCACGTGGTATCGGTGGTGCGCTATTGACATCGTCTTGCCATGCCTTCCATTTACCTTTGCCTTCTTTAATGAAGCGATAATCGAATACCGACCCTGATTTCGGTATTGGAAATATAAATGGTTTGGTCAATACTGAAACAAATAATTCTTCTGGTACGCCAAAATCTGTATACAATTGCTCTGGAAAATTCTTCTCCATTAACGCTCGAAAAACTACATTAAATTTCTCACGGCTACGTGAATCCAAAGCGCCGCCAAGCGACCAAATGCATGAGAAAACAAAAACCCCTTCAATCTGCGCGCGAAAATCCAAATCAGATAAGTTCGTAACATACTTTTCATCTTTGAAGTCATCAATGAAACATTCGAAAATGTTCATCATGGAGACGATGAGATTAGTATCAGATGTCGGTGCAATTTCATGTAAACCACCCTTGCGTACAATGTACAGCAATAGCGGACAAAATCGCATTATAAGTGCTGAGATTAGTTGTTTACTCACAACGTGAAAGGAGGGCGGTAAGCTGTTCTTCCATGAAGTGACGAGCGGTTCCCAACCCAATGAACTAGGCTCCATGTATATCATGCCGCAACGCGATACTGTTGCGGGCGACGCGACTTCTAAGTCCATTGGCTCGAATACTAAATTGGTAGTCGGTGAAAGTTGTATAATTTCACCAGACATGAGACAAAGCTTCTTATTGTCGTCTAGTACAGTATTCATGTTCTCAATCCATATAGCGTCAACGGGGCCATCGAAAATCAACCACTTGCGATCGGGCGTATCAGAAATAGCGAACTGACGATAATTGACTGCTAATACGCCATCACTCCACTCGTGTGATACGGCATCGAATTGTCCATAGAGCTGGCCCATTGTAATTGCTTTGGGGTTCATAACTGAATAGATGGCACGATTCTCGCTGCCGTCCTATGAATGTGAATAACGTAAGTGTTATTGACCATAACTGCGCGATACTTACCCTTTTCTCTATGCCCTCCAAAGCCTCTGCCAATATACGATATGTAGTCGTCTTGCCACCAAAAGGCAAGCCAACAATCATCAGTCCGTGACGCACGCAGATCATTTCATAAAGCTGGTGGGAAATAAGATTACAATAAGGTAAAATTATTAATTTTAAGAGGACTCACTTGTTGTACTTTTTCCAAAAAGAAGGCCGTACATTGTTTATTATTCTTCTCGCAAGCTTCGCGCGTACATTCGTTGAACACGACGTAGTCTGCTTCAGGCAACACTGTGCCAGGAAAAAGATCGGAGGTGATACCTTGGAACAGCGGAACATCTTGATTGAGGAACTTTGGTAAATTAACATCCTTAATAGAGCGCAACACTAATATGTCTTCATTTTCATCACGATAGCGTAGCTTAAGGGCTCCTGCTGCTTTCAGTACGGATTTAACAGCACGCATGCCGTAATCGTAATGACATTGTGTACTCAATTGCTCTGAACATAAGCGATAAGTGGCCACTATTTTAACACTGAGCGGTTTAGCGGTGAGGAAGCCATATGAATACAATTCTATCTCAGATATAAGAGCATAATCGGGCACCATCATAGCAACGGATCGGAATAGTGCCTACAAAAAATTAGAATGGTGAGAGTATTTAATGGTAATCAAGATATTTTAAAATGAACTGAAAATAAGTAAGGAAGTGTTAAGTTCGAGTGTAATCGAACATTTTAAACTCCCGCAATTTGCAAATATCAAAGCCGGGGAAATACCTATAGGTGTTGGCAAAACTATGTACATATATAGTTCCGAACTGATGGCATTAACTTTAGACATTAATCAAGTATTCTCCAGAACTTTCTTCCACGCATTTTAGGAAGATAACTTCAGTATAGAGTCTGCTAGAATAGCAAAAAATATTATAAGTATGTACTATATGAGAGCTGTGGTAATTCGTGGATCGATTTTACACAATTTCAGCATATGAGTCCTACGGGTAATATTGACCAAATTTTATGCATTTTTGACGTCAAGACATATTATTACCACAAAATGATGTTCTTTAAATTTCTTTAAGAGAATTCACATATTGACCGATATATATGGTATAAAAAACAACCTGAACTTTAAAAATCCTTAAATTAAATATATGAGGGCTACGGGAAGCATTCACTTGACTTTGCCCCTTACTACTGTGATCCTATGTACCAAATTTATATCACTCAATAACATTTTGTGGGTGTGGCAACAGTCTTGTTAGGCCCGTCTGCAATACCACCATGCGCAACAACACGTGGATGGTAGATATGACGATATCTTAATTTTTACTCAATTTATCGCATGCAAAGACAGACGGACGGGCGGACGGGCAGACAGTCATCCGGATTTTAACTCTCCTCATCATCGGCTGATCATTTACATATACATAACTCTATATCTATCTCGATTAGTTTTAGGTGAACAAAACTATTATATTCTCTAGCAAAATATATTTTACTGCACCAAAGAACCGAAGCTTAGAATAAGGATATGGATATTTATTTCAATAGTTATTTTCAACTCAACGAAGAAGTCAAGCAAACAGTAACGCTGTATATTTATAAATACCTTCAAATTATCTGGCAGCTCAGAACGACCTGCATAACCGGGATTCATGGTAATAAAGACCGCGCATGTGGGGTCCAATGTTAGTGTGGTACCCTCAAACACCAAAGTAGGGCTACCCGAATTAATGCCACGTTGTATGGTGAGTATCTGTTGGGCCACAACAGATAGCACTTCCAGATCAATACGATTGAATTCATCGAAGCACGACCAAGCGCCACACGAAGCCAACCCTTTAAAGAATTTGCCCAGCGCAAGGTAATCTAATCCATCAGAACAATTAAAAACCACGCACTGTTTGGCCACGGCTTTAGCCAAATCTTTGGTGGTCTCAGTTTTGCCTGTACCGGCAGGACCTTCGGGTGCTCCACCCAAATGCAAATTCAGTGCACTAAAGAGCGTACGATAACAGCGATCTGTGAGAGGTGTAACTACGAGTCGTGTCGTATTACCCAAGTATTCATAGCCATATTTAAGAGAACTGTTAATCATGCGTGTGTCCAAGTTATTGTCTTCCCAGTAGTAGCGTAGCTGTAAACAGATAAGTTTGAATAAAACTTTTCATAATAAAAACTATATGGGAAAGCGTCTCACTTGGGATAGCCATTGGAAATCATTAGCGTCTGAAACTTCGTTTTCTACCATTTCGGCCAGCACATCACGCGCGTGCACATCTAATACCACCAAAGCACCCAGTGTGATCCTATTCTGCGCATTTAAATAACCTCGCACGAGATCAACAATTTTAGCAATCTGCGGATATGTATATTTAATCATGTCAGTATACCATAAAATTCTATAAATTAGCTTCTGATAATTTACCTGCGATTTGCAAAGTGTTAAGTACTTGCGCAAATTGGGTACGGGCGCGTCGGAGAAGAAGCACTCAGTGATCTCGAGTGTCCAGTAAGTAAGTGAAATAGATTGCACACACTGGCCAGGCCAAGAGAGTACCCAAGTTTCGCGTACCATCTGTCGATAGCTAAAGAATGACTCACTTATCTTCAAATGTACGCTCTTCTTCATGTCAATCTCCAGCTCTAACAGCCACTTCTCCACCTGACCGCGTGCCTTCGCAGTGGAAATTATATCGACAAGAGTTACCTCTTCCCGTTCCGATGAACGCATTGCAGTTACTTCCAGCTCTTCGGTGAAGTTCAATGTGGCAATACCTTCGAAACATTTCTTTAAGTGTGGTTGTACACGTGTGGGATCCTTAGTTTCGGAGAGTATCTCAAGCAGTTCATCGTTAGAGAGAAAGAAGAATCGTGGGAAGTAGAGGCGTTTCTTCTCCAAATACTGAAAATGAGAAAAATATGACACGGATAACAAAAAAGCTATTGCTTGTAAAACATACAGCGTTGAGTCCTTTCTGTATTATCTCCAAAAGTGAGTACGCTTTCTTCAGTTTCTCATTCATTTTATCGATCTCAACCACAACCATTACTCGCGGATCTGAATTCACCTGCTTCATAAGTTCTTTCCATATCTACGAAAGAGATCAAAGGTCAATTATAACTAGTTTTCCATCCTCGGTGTTCTTCCCAAAGTATTTCAACACACCTTATCCACAGCTGCGAATCTACGCCCTTCTTCTGGCATTTGTTGCTGAATATCGGGACTAGAGAAAATTGGCTCTAAATACATCCAGGTCGCTTGCACACGTAACCACTCATCCAAAATGTCTTGCAGCAGCATTAGTTTCGCTTCCCATTTCCTGAAAATATTTCAAATTTCATAAAACTTTTGGATGACAACTTTCCCGCCGCAGTATGTACTCACAATATGTCCTCTTCAAATGGTTTAATGTAGGGCGAACTCTTCATAGTCTGTGTCTTGATTATCTGATCATCCAATAGGATCTGTATATCGTCCACTGCTGAAAGTTTGAATGTGCCGGAATCCCTGGTAACAAATGGTAATAAAAACTTATTTTATAATTCAACTCATAGTCGGCAAATTGCTTTTCAAACCTGTACGGCGAAATGGTGAATGCCATATCTTGCCACTCGGCTACCATTTTCGCCATTGCACGCTCCAAATTGTTCTCTTTAGTTGCACTCTCTGAGATCGCTTCAAATTTGGGCACATATTCTTCCAAGCCGTACTCAATGATCTTTTCCAAAGTCAATTCAGGCGATACTTTGATAGGGAAACCAATAATCTCTGATACTTGCTCCCAGTGACGCGCTTTCATGCCGGGGTTGCCGAGAGTGCTTATTATCGGCATATGTGTCCGTAGCTCCTCAATTTGTTCTCTAACCTATTGATAAGTAAAACAGGCACACAATCTTAAAACCTCATTGAGCAAACTACGTGAACTCTAATAATGTAAAAATCAGTTTTATATATGATAGTCAAAATCTAATTCAGAAAAGTAAGGAAATTTTAAGTACTATCGTAATAGGTATGTACATTCTAAACCAGGGGTGCTCACGTCATAGCTCACTTGGCTTCATTTGGTGACAAAAAGAAAACATATTTCACAAAAAAGAGCCGATTCAAACTTAGACTCTTTTGTCTTCCACAACGTTTTTTTTGTAGGCGAGCGGACGACACGGAAAGGCGAAGGGACCATGTCACTCGCAGCGAGAATGAAAAATAGAACCAATGGATTTTTAATGCCTGTAAAAGTTTTTATGAATTACTACTTATGTTCACTCACATCTTTAATCAATTGTGCTGTTGCTGGTTTATCGCTCAGCTGCTTTTCCAATTTCTGAACCACGCGATATATATTTGCCAGATCAGTTTCGATTTCATCTGGATCGTAGGTGCCAACTTGTGAATGCATCCATGCGTCATGCTTTTCCATAAATTCCTGCCCAGTGTCGAACAAAGTTTTGAATGGTTTGAGCTGATCGTGTGTTTTCTTACGTATAGGATACTGGGTGAGATCCCAACCATAAGCTGTTTCCTCTTCATTTATGCGGTCGATTGTATCCATAGCTGCAACTAAGCGACTATCCAAAACTGTTGCCCTACGCTGAAATATTAAGAATATACATAAGTCCTTACATTATTTGATTCGATATTCGTTAAACAACTCTTCTTACCTTATAACGTGCCAAATGTTTAATATCACCCCAATTCTCGTAGTCTTGCACCTGTTCATAATAAGTCTGTAGCTCACGTCGAAACGCTTCAATGCGCTTTTTAAGTCGCTCCTGATACTCAATTGTTTTATCAGCAATGATCAAGCGGTGCTCTTCGAAAACGGAAGGCATTTTCAAATACCATTGAAATGTGTTGCTGTTATTTTTTATATCCAATGGCGAGTAGATTATATTATCCATCAGCCATAAAATGTGGTTCATATTCTAAAAAAATTGGGTTTATGTTTAGGCTTATATTATTTTTTAATTTTAGTTAGCCATTTTGTTCATACTTACCACTTTCAACCGTTGTTCCATTTCCGGTATTAGCGTTTCCTCCGCATTGATCACAAATTCTTTGAGCGCCATTAACTCTGCCGTCGTGTGTGGCACCGTCAGCGCCTTCTTAGCTATACCCTCATACTCCTTTCCCAATTTAGAAATTTGTGACTGCTGATCGGCAACCATTTTCTCTAGCAATTCCTGTTGCATGTAGCGAGCTAACTGTTCTAGGTTAGTTATAAATTTCTCACGATGGAATTCATAGAGCCCCATACGTAATTCACCCCAAATATCTTGAATTATCTGCTCCTCTCTACGACGATACTGTAATACCATTTCACAATACTGCTCAAATGTGGGCTCAGATGCGATGAACTTTGATATTCGCTCTGCATCAACACCATTCATCAAGTCTATATATTGGTCAAAATCTTGCAGGCGCAATTCAGGACCGATTCGTTGATCTTCCAACATGACACATATGCGATTACGAGCATTAGCTATAATCGACTCTGGTATTGTCGGTTTCAAGTGGTATTGATCCGAGATTTTCAGCTCTGTGTACAGTTTGTTTTCAATTCGGGGCATCTGATCAACAGACATTACAATGGACTCGATAATGCGCAAAAGCTCGTGCTGCACTTTGGAGAAGTTCGGATTGAAGGCAATGGTATCTTCATCCTCAAGTACAAGGCTAACTTTAAGCCCGGGATTACTTTTCTGTTCAAGGAAAGGAGAAAAGAGAAATAGAAAATCTATAGTATAGTAGTGGGGGTATATGGAGTTTTGTCGCAGGACAAACCCTCAAAATAAATCACAATTTTGCTTGTTTTAATGCAGCAACTGATAGATTTTAATGGGAGGTTATATGCCATTCACAAATAGGTTCATAACATTCATATTCCATAAATCCAGATATACATATATTGACTCTAAAATTGCGCCAGCAGATCGCTGAATTATAGAATAATTTTAACAGCTGATGTACGGCGCTTTTATTGGCATTCTAAGTCTAACATAATATAGCGTTGAAAATGAAAATGTAGGCCCAGTTTATATATACTGGGGGGGGGACATTTCCAAATTAATGATTAACTTACTCCATAATCGCAAATAAAATCAGCGTAGGACGTCAAACTGCGTATGCAGATATCTTCCAGTTGTTGGGTCATTAATGCTGCCACACAGTTGTAAAAGCGCTGCAACAATTTCATACGCCTTACATTAGGCAGAAGCCCACGTCTACTGGCCCGCAATAAAATTTGATGTATCTCACCATACCATTCGTTCTCGAGCAACCCCTTGGCGGTGTCGATTTGACGTCCACACAAATACTATGTGTAAAATTTCGTATAAATATTATAAGTGTTATTTGGAAGAATTTATTATTACTTACGGTGAACTCGTACAGTTCATAAGGTGTCTTAGCCTGTGCCAGCTCTTTAATGTCTACAAAAAACATATCTTTATATTTAGTGCTCCATAAATCAAGAATGCTGGCAACACTACGGTGAATGCAAAATAGTGTCTTCATAATGCGACAACGATTATCGTCATATCTGCGAGAACATAGAAATATCATTGAATTGAATTTATCATTTAAATGAATTTTTTGAAGCAAATGATAACAAATTATATTACAAAATTATATCACAATATATAATCTGACTGTAAATATAAGTATGCATAAGGCAACTAACACTGCCTTTCCAATAACTGCTTTAGATATAAAGGAAATACGCAATCAGGGGTGTAATATTATATAAGAGTTCGCAAAAGAAGCGAGATGCATTTTTCGACGAAAAAAGCCAAAGAAATACACTTGGGGTATTAAAGCTTCTGTGCATTGATATCCATTGAATAATATTCTATGCCAAATTTCGTTAAGACACTATTAACTAGCTCGCAAATCTGATCAATTATGTATATACTTTGTAAGGTCTTAGACATTTCCTTTTGGGTGTTACAAACTTCGTGCAAATTTAATATACCCTGTTCAGGGTATAGTAAGTGCCGAACGCAATTGGAGAGAATAACAAGTACAAACAGTCAATAATTTTTTGACGAGTCTGATATGAATCGACAAAGATATGAGTAAGTATGTGCACAGAAGCAAAATTAAAGTAAACGCAGAAAGTGAGACTGGTGACGACAGTGAAGTAAGAATACCATATATCGAAGTGTGAAAGATAACATCAAGCCACGGGTGATATTTGATCATTTTCAATTGTGCCGAATTTAGTTCGAAAATATAGTTGAGAGTGCCGAGATTAATCAATTTCCAATATTTTTTCTATAAAAAATAAATTTTATTTTGCCCAATTTATTAACACAAATATCTAATAAAAAAAAGCGGCTCATGTCTTGATAGCTATATTGCTTCTACATTTTGTATAACTGCTACATTTTGTAGCAGTGACAGCAATTCCTGTGCGATGCGAAAAACATTTGCAAATAAATATTTGTTCAATTCATCCTCGTTAAAATTATTTTACCTCTAAATAGGTAGATATTGCTCTATATTACACACTAACCTAACGGTTATTTTTCAGTTAAGTAAGATAGTGATAACAATGAAATTTCTTAGGTAGATAGATAAGTGTATTACGAATTGTTATATTTAAAAAAAAATATTTTGAAAGTTTTCGAGTTGTAACTCTTTTGTATTTAATGTGCGATATCTACATATCTTCGTTTTTCCTCAAATAGTGAAAAAACGTAGTCGATTGTGCGTAAGGTGCCGGCTAGAGTTAAAACGGACAAGAATACATGTAGTGATTCAGTTCAAGCAATAAATATTGTATTTTACTCCGATTTTTGCTGAAAATTTCGAGAACTCGATCAAGTTACTTTAGAGAACAAGCTAGATCATTTCGGTCTCGTTGGATTTATTCGAATAAGTCATATATTTTAGACTATCCATAAAAAAATTTTAGGAAATATTCTTCCATTTTTTCAAGTAGTGAATGAAGATGGAAGATCTGTCTTTAAATTCTTTATCTTATTCAAAATATTCTTCTGCCCTATTTCTATTAGTGCAACTGAAGGTGAACATTTTTAATTTCTTAACTCTATTAAAAGATGTCTTACGTTGAAAGCACGTAAAATTTTTTAGATTCATTAGTTCTTACGACCTTAGCTAGGAGTTATTCGGTTAGTGAGTAGTAAACAATTTTTAATTGGGAAGGACAAGGTTTTACTTCAGGGCAATTCGCGGTGACTTTTGTTGAAGAAACTAATAGGACGCTAAAGGGGATTCTTCAAATCAAGAAGAAGTTCCCTAATCTCTACATTGAAAAGCGTATTTGGCATAGAATGTAAATATAATATGTATATATTTTTATCTATATACTTTAATGTGATCTTTTCAATACCCGCTCAAGTATTATTACAAATTAAATTACAAATTTTTATACAATTCAAACACTCAGTGTCAAATCAAGTAAATCTAAATAAGCAAAAAGCATGTCGGTATGTGTAAGCATGTGTGTCATGTATATAGTATATATTTATGTATATGTGTGTTCTTCATAACCTTAGTTTATTGCAGTGGTTGCCTATCATGGGATATTGGAAATTTATAATCACTTCGGTTTCATTTTCCATCCGTGAGCAATGCCTTCCGATTTATGGCATAAGCACTTGCGCTAAAGAACATAACGGCAACAACTAAAATTGAAAATTTGTTACATTTTAGCTAGTATAAATTTGTTCAATATTTACCAAACGTCAAAGCTATTTTAATGACGGCTTTCAATTTCACCATTTTTATATTTTAAATAATTTGCTTTTCGATTATGATTTCAACTTCACGACTTGGAGTTTTGACTAGACAAGCGATTTACAGACGATTGCTTTAAATAAGTTTTCGCGACCCCACTCACATATTCTTGAGATATGAAGTCATTCATTAGACAGCGATCAGTTAATATGTTAAAGGTTTGAAATCGTGACGGAAATTAAAACTCGTGCACATTTTACGACTTATTTCAAACACTAAATAATTTTTTGTTTTATTTTCATACACTGCCAACATGCTACACCAAGTATAATAGTTTTGTCAACCTAACTGTTGTTTGTAACACCTAAGCCTGACAATAAACTTGCCCAACGGATTTGAAAATGAGCGAAATCGGACTACGTTCCACATGCTACCATTTTAAACACTTATTCTTTTACTTTATAACAGATAAATCAAGCACCAAACAACCTGTCGGTATAAAACTTAGCAGAAAAATCGGCAAAAATTCCGCTTAGCTGTAACCTTTGCGCGACTGGGCAGGATGTTGCAGGCAACCGTCATCCAGCGAAGGCTAGTGTATTTCCCTATTCATCTATTCATCTTCTTATGGTGGGCTGCTTTATATGCAACCTCAGAAGGAGGAGAATTGGGAATACAACAGCCATTGTTAATGAAATACCTGGCGATAGGTATAAAACGCTAGGCGTAGAGATCCCCGAATTTAATAACTTAATATAGAAGCCAAGAAAGAGATGAAACGGGCGAAGATATCACCGCAAACGTCGGTGTGAGACGAGATATGAGACACAGGAAGAGGTGGCTTTAGTTCACGTCAAGCGCAGGCATTCTGCAGAATAAGTACTCCTCATGGACTACGTAAAGATCCATCTAGTATCACTAATGCCTAAAACTGATCTATGCCTTCGGAGGACAGATTTATTTTATTTTACATGCGCGACGAAAGACATCCTATGAAATTCATCCTCTCAATTTGACTGATATTAAGTCAACCAGATGTTCGGAAATCTTTATATTTGGTATATGATATGTATATAGCATCTCACATATTGACCGATAATTTCCGTAAATAATTCGGTAGATGGGGGCTTGAACAATTATTATTCGATTATGACCAATTTTAGACTTGCATATCATACAGGCACTGTGGGGTTCTAAGCAAGATATGACCCAGTTTTGTCACGATATCTCAGTTGTTACTCAAGTTATCGCTTGCACGGACGGACAGACGGACGGACGGACAGACAGTCACCCGGATTTCAACTCGTCTCTTCATCCTGATAATTTATATATATATAACCCTATATCTAACTCGGTTAGTTTTAGGTGATACAAACAACTGTTAGGTGAACAAAACTATAATATTTTTAGCAACATGTTGCAAGAGTATAAATTTTATATATTTTCTAGAACATACTTTAATTAAATTCAAAAATCAGATAAAATCTGTCCAGATATTGATCTAACCTCTATATACATACGTATGTTGTTGTTGCAGCTATTTTAAAATATTCGTATTACTAGATTTATAAATTAGAAGATCTGTGCAATGAGCACAATTAAAACAAGTAAGGAAGGGCTAAGTTCGGATGTAACCGAACATTTTATACTCTCGCAAAGTCAAATGGTATACTCGTTTGAGATTTCTTTGTGGATTGACTGATATTTTCGGTAGAAGGTCAACTATAGGCACTGGGGTCCACATATTCAGCACCTAGGGGTTTGAACAGTTTTGGTTCGATTTAGACAATTTTTGGTCACAAGGTGGTATACTTTAAACGTATTATTCACGCAAAGTTTTACCCCGATATAATCATTGTTGCTTGATATGCATAGTGGAAAGTGAAAGAATCAGATGGAATTGAAAATGGTGTTACATGGGAAGTAAGCGTGGTTGTAGTCCGATTTCGCCCATTTTCGCACTATGACATAGAAACATGAAAAGAACGTTATGCATCGAATTTGGTTGAAATCGGTTGAGCAGATCTCAAGATATGGGTTTTCACCTAAAAGTGGGCTGTGCCACGCCCACTGTCTAATTTTGAACGCGGTTCCTATAAAGTCATCTTATACCATCTCAGAGATAAAATTTAATGTCTCTGGCGTGTTTAGTGCTTGATTTATCGCGCTTTTAGTAGTTTTTAACAGTACCGTTATATGGGGAGTGGGCGGAGTTGCCACCCGATTTCAACTATTTTCACACCGTCAATAGAAGTGCTAATTTGAATTTTGTTATTATAGCATTAGCGGTTTAGGAGATATGCACATTAAACCTATTAGGTCTACTTTTTAAAAAAAAGTTTTAACTGCAGATGCCCCTCCCTAATGTGATCCTGTGTACCAAATAACAGTTTTGTATCTTATTGCGGAGCTTACTTATGGCAAGTTATTTGTTTTTGATTAATGGCGTTTTGTGGGCGTGGCAGTGGTCCGATTACGCCCATCTGCAATACCAACCGTCTCACGGTACCAAGAAACATGTCTACCAAGTTTCATAAAGATATCTCAATTTTTACTCAAGTTAGAGCTTGCACGGATGGACAGACGGACGGACGGACGGACGGACACAGTCACCCGGATTTTAACTCGTCTCTTCATCCTGATAATTTATATATATATAACCCTATATCTAACTCGATTAGTTTTAGGTGATACAAACAACCGTTAGGTGAACAAAACTATTATACTCTGTAGCAACAGGTTGCGAGAGTATAAAAAGAAATTAATAGGTGTTTTCAACAATTCTCGAAATTCGGTCTGCTCTTTATTTTTACTGGATATAAGCTAAAGTATATAACGTAGATAACGATTAAATTGTCTTCTTTCTTTTAGACCTTTTCGGAACAGTAGATAATAACGTAACGCAAGTTGTACTAATAATTACCGGAAAAAACGTTATTAAATTGTAAGAGGTTGAATTATTCAAACTTCCCCCTGGGGGGCAATATATGAGCAATGATTGAGAGGGGGAGAGAACACAGATACTTTTGGACTATCGACCGAAGCCACTTTTATTTTTTCATATATTCTAAAAGCTAGGGCCAATAGCTTACTAACTTTTACAAAAATCCCAAATAATAAATAAGGATTTATTGAAACTTACACCGAGGAAAAGTTAACGATATAGTTTCTAAGGAACATAACTTCTTCTTAGAAGAATTAAGTCTACAAGTATATAGCAAAACAACAGAAATTTTAGTTTTGTTGAAGTTTGTTTAAATCCAAAGTTTGCTATTTTTACGAATTGAGAAGAAGCGCAAAAAAAGTAAGCACTGATCATTTTTTTCACTATTTATCACAATTCTAGCAAAAGATTAGTTGATTTTATATTTTGTTACCATCACATTCCCTCTTTCAATTTGCAGTGAAAAACCCGTGTCAACTGCAGTTAGAAACCAGAAGTGATAATAACAAAGGACTCTTTCCCTTAACAACTTAGAAGAGCAGATAGGGCATCTTACCATCCAAGGAAATAATATTCCAGAGTTAGAATGCGTTGAATTCAAAAACTTTACATTAATAATATGTAAGTTGTGTTTCATATTTCGCTATTTGGCAATACTAGTGTTGCAATCTGGCAACTCACAACTTTATCGTAAAGTTTGATATTTTTGATCTTATACGTACTCAGAATGTGTTGCGCTATTGTTGTTTACAGTAACTCAATTTTAATTAAATTTTTGGCGATGTTCCATCATCGATGATATGATGACTTCAACCGAGGTCGTGGCTTACTCCAAGATGAATTTCGTGAATTTTGGCCAATAGCAGTTTTTGTTTCGGATCGTATTGATGCTGTACGCAAACTAATATTGCAATATCGTCATGTAACCTTACGTGAGATAGGACATTAGTGGGACCAGCATACATTCAATAGTGTATAAACATTTCCCTATAAAAAAAATTTGTTCACTTTGGATACCACACAATTTATCAATCGCTCAAAAAAAAACCTCTTGTCGGTTGGTTGAGAGAAAGGAAGGTTGGATAAAAAAAAACGATAGCGGAAACACGTTTATGAAATCCTGAACCCGAAAGTTAACAGCAGTCGAATTTATGGGTGAGATAAATCGAATCCAACAAAAGTTTTCGCACGAACCACTTTCAAGCAAATGGTTGCCTGTTTTTTTGGAAAAACTGGATATGTCGTAACCATACCACTAGAACAACGCAGTACAGTAATTTTTAAATGATACACAGCCATTTTTTTGCCAGTTGCATTACAAGAAATAGAAAAACCAACCGCCGAAGACAGATGCGACCTCTCATACATCGACTGAAACAAATGCATTTTTGAGCACTCAAAACATCGATTTGATGAGCCATCCACTGTATAGTCCTGACTTGGCACCGAATCACTTCAACATTTTTCAAAATCTAAAGTTGCGGTTAATACGGTCAGAATGCATGTTTTGGAGACAACTCAATCAGAGGGACAAATGGGTCTAACCCATTCCAAAGTGTATAGATCTTAATGAAGAATATTTTGAAAAACCATAAAGCGATTTTCGATGCTTAATATTTGTTTTTGTTCTCTAGTCCCGAAATATAAAAGGCAACCTACGTATTCCCCATTTTCAAAGAAGTACTAAAAAGACGACCGAGTACTTCGAATACGAGATCAACGTTTAAGTAATAACTGAATTATGGCACTAGTGACTAAAAAGGAGAAATAATTCGAGTTCGAAACTTACCGATACCTCCAACGATTCATCATTATTTTTATTTCCTTTCTTTCTGGGGTCAGGGCTAGCTCTTGGCCTTTACGTAAACTCGGCAATGTATTGTTCAAAACGAAATCAATAACAGCTTTTTTCATAGCGAAAGTGTAGTCCGCTTTAATTTCACTTACCGTTTCATTGAGTTCGGTACGCCATTTATTTAGCTCCGGCCTTATGAGCATTGTAATTCTTAAATGAAAAAATTAATATTTATTTTTAAGATACGGTGTAATTATCTATTAACCCCACAGGAGCACTGACCTATTCAACAGACGTTTGCCCATCGGGGCCACGTGAATTGTGTCAATGCCATGCTTTATGTAATAGTAGTAACGCAACATTTGTTTTTCTTCTTTATTCGGAAACGTGTCATCACCTTCGCTTTGTGACATCTCGACGTCTTCATCTTCGCAGGCAATTAATTCCACTAATTTCTTGCGAAAGTTCTCACGTTCCAAGCGCATCTCCATGTAGGTGCGAACTCCTGTGGAACGGATAAGAATCAGAGTTACACGCCATTTCCATAATTAATACTTTTACTTACGCTCTTTCTTCCTCACTTTCCGCTTATTCTTTGAGCGCATTTCCCGTGTGTGGCACAATAGACTGTCTGGCAGAGAAGTGGAAATCATTCTGCCATCGAATATTGCTGACGTACACTCGGGCATATTCAGCTCGTACCAAAGGCGTCGTGATCGATAGCGCGGATTAGCACGAGATTTTAAAATGCTGTTTAGGACATCCGGTTTAGGGCGATTATATACTAATTTCAAATTGGAACAGGGCCGTTTAACGGCTCCGGTGGAAGAAGACGGTTGAGACATGTTGTAGTAGCTGTTATTAAAAAAAAAATTTTTTCTGTTTAATTCAATAAATTTCAGAAAATTATTTTTTACAAATAGACGTCGTGATCGGTACACAAACTATTTCAAAAGCTTTGTGAATGTAGATATCAAAGCAGGTACATAATTCACCCCACACAATGTATACACTTCACCACTTTAAGATTTTTAACAATGCCGCCAAATTTAGGAAATATAAATTTCACTAAAAAATTGCACACTTCCGCTAGGCGACAGATCGCGACATCTGTATGTGGATTTTCTGTTAAACAATCATTCTCACTTACATTAATTAAACAGCTGATAAAATGCGATGTTCTAAAACAAAAACAAATGTCAATTTGACAGCCATAATCGCACTCATTTCATTGTGCAATCAAAGAAACTGGAAAACTAGCTAAAGTGTAATTACCGGCTATTTTATACAATTTTACAAAAAGCAATAAATGTAAAATAACCAGAAACCTTATCGGTTGCTGAATTCACTTTATTCAATAGTTCTGACTTTCGTGCTTACGCGATTTCCGCTAACACCACCATAAACATCTTAACGGATTTACTAGTGATTCTTCGATTAAGAATAATTTATTTCTAACAAAATTGCTTGATGTTTATATGTAGCCTATTTCAAATTATATTTTGTCAACTTAACTCAAAATATGCACTCACTTCCACTGTTAGTTGCTTATTGTGTTTGCATTTGTTTTCTATGAATAAACATGAAACAATGAAATTTTTGGTTTCCTTGGCAGCTCTCTTGCACGTGTCGTTCCGGTAGGCAGGCAAAAAATTTGAAGCAGTGCAGTTAATTGTTAATATCCTCAGAGGGAAGCTAAATTATTTAAGTGAAATAATAATGTTGCTGCAACAATTCGCCCGCGCATTCCACACCACACGGATAGCGTTAGCCGGTGTTGAGAAGAGTGCTTTGGCCTCACTGCGCAAAAAGACTGGCTACACATTCGCCAATTGCAAGAAAGCATTGGAAAAACATAATAATGACATCAATGCGGTAAGTATTAAATTCACTGTTTTATATGTATTTTATTTACAATTTTTTTTTTATTTACAGGCCGAAAAATGGTTGCACGAACAAGCTCAAAGTCTGGGTTGGTCAAAGGCCACAAAACTTGCTGAAAGGACAACTGCTCAAGGTTTAGTAGGTGTACTTATTCATGGCAACATCGGTGCTATGGTGGAAGTCAACTGTGAAACCGATTTTGTTGCACGCAATGAGCATTTCAAGAATTTTGTCGATCACGTGTCACGCATTTGTGCTAAGTACACCGAAACTACTGATTTCGATGGAGATTTGTGGAAGGTATGGAAGGAGTAGCTTAAAGATTTCGTAGTGAAAGTTTTGGCACGATTCCGAGTCTTTAGCGCCACAATCTGACAGTGAATTCGGGGTTAAAATGGGTATGTTTTGAGAGAGGACGAAGTATGTTCTGCAGATAAAGAATATATATACAATATAGCTGCCACAGACTTATATATTTTATCTCGAAATATAATTGTATATCGATTTCTCGGGTGTATATATATATATATATATATATATATATTCTTAATATGGAAAGCCGTTATCCGTCAATACCATCAGATCGCGGCGGCGAAGAAATCGGAATTTTGCCTAAGTTTTTGATAAGAGAAAGGGGTTTCCTAGAAACCTTATTGGTGCTGGCTTGAAGTAAGATTATTTATTTAGGCCATATCCTTAAAGAATTTTGCATTGTGTTTTAATATTTCTGTAATTTCAAAATATAGCATCGATAGAGGGTTTTAATATTTACCTTGTTTTGCAGCAAAATTTTCTGTAATTTTTAGTTATAATTTTAATAAGTATAATTAAGAAACTAAAACCTCCGTGATAAGTTTCACTGTAGCCACGACCGTTTGTCCGTATGCCTGTCAGTATATACGCAAACTAGTCCCTCAATTTTAAAGATATTGTTCTCTTGTTTCTCTTCATGAAACTGCTCATTTGTCGGTTCCGCCTATATCGGACCACTATAGCATATAGCTGCCATACGAACTGAACGCTCAAAATAATGTCCTTGTATAGAGTCAATAGCATACTGCTGTCATACAAACTGAAATATCAAAATCCAGTCCTTGTATGGAATCTTTTGTATTTGTAAAGAGTATATAAAAAATGTTTTAAATACCAAAAGCCACCCCAAAAGTTTTTTATATTGTTATTCTCAAAATGAAGCACTACATACTAATTAATTTCGATACTAATTTTATTAAAACGATTATTTTTTTATAATTAAACGTACAGCTAGGATTCGAAGCTGAAGCGCTGAAGAACCTCCGGATGGCAGATGGCAAAACACTAGGAGACCACCTGGCATTACTCATTGGTACTGTAGGAGAAAATGCTTCAATTAAACGTGCGATATGCTTTAAGACCAGCAATGATTTACAATTAGCTGGGTATGCTCACCCGACATCCACAAATGTGGCTGCAGCGGAGAACACTACGCAAATCGGCAAATATGGAACAATTGTCGCCTTCCGTGGTTCTGGAGTAGATGATGAACTTCAAAAAAATCTTTGCCAGCATATTGTTGGTCTTAACCCCGTGAAGATTGGAGAAGAAGGAAAAGATAAACCAGTGGCCAATAAAGATGATGAAACATGTCTCATACACCAAGAGTACTTGCTCGACCCCGATCGCACAGTAAACGAAGTCCTTAAGGAAAATAACGTGACAATCATTGATTATCAACGATACGAATGCGGTGAGGCAACAAAAAATGAGCGGTTGGAACAGGCTGAAGTAAGCAATTAATTGCGTGTGCTTGCAAATATGTAATGTTATATAATCCATGAATTGTTGTTTTTAACTTAGTCATTACTTAATTTCAAATTTAAATTTATAGAAATATAAACAAGAATAAATATTCAAAATTCCATAAATTTCACAAAATAATTAATACGTTCATTGTGTTCGTTCCACAATACATACTTATGTATGTACATATGTATGTCGTACAAGTGCACAGTATTGCAAACATACATTATATAGAACCATATTTAATTTTGTATATAACAGTATATACACTTCGATACGCATATACATAATAACACTTGGACTACTAAGAGTTGTCACACTATATACTTATATACATAAATATGTACATATGTATATACACGGTTCAACCACGCTCTGTACTGGCGGATCTACGCATGAGCGCCTTTAACCAAAGACCTCTTTTTAAGCTTTGAAACAACGCATGTGCACAGGTATACCAACAAAACAGGCGAGAGAAATTATGGCGGTTATGGGGAGTTTAAAATGTTCTCTATTATGTGTATTCGCATATTTGTATATACATATGTATTTATTCATAATAAGAGTTCACAATACTGTGATTATAACCAAAAATAAGTATGTAGAATAAAATTAAAGAACAAAAGGGGGAATGCTTAGTCAACTGCTAGGGCAATGGCAAATGCGTTGAACGGCATCGCATGCCCGCATGTTTGCCTATAGATTCAAAGATGTGAATGTGTATGTGTAAATTGTAAGCCATGGATTTGTACTTACTAAGTAAAATTCAACATCGGTAATTGCGACATATTTTACAAAATAGGAAATATTTGATCTTCCTAATAGAATTAATAATAACTTTTAGGTTTTGTAAAAGAAAATTGTAAGGTATATACTTAAATATATGGTATATATATTAACACACATTGCAAATAATTAAGGAAGCCGACATTTTATACATTTATTTTTGGTAGTCGCAAACCGTGTCCTTGTGGAGGTCACGTCGATTTCCTTATGAGTAGTTATATATGTATATCCAAAATTGAACGTAACACTCCACGAAATATAGATATGTATGTGTGTATGTTTCGAAATATGCAATAATGATCCACAAAAGTGACTGCCACAACAACAAAACGAAACATTTACTAACTCTTCCCTTTTTCAACTCCATTTCTAAATCACCAACAAATAGCAACAGAGTTTTTCTGCTCACCAAAACAAAGAAATTTTTTTTTTAATATTACAACAACAAAATCATAAAACTTAACTTTTTATAACAGTAGCAAAAACAACATAAACAATAACAAAACCATTTCATTTCGGACATTAAAGGTCTCTAAAATGTTTTTGTTGCAATTGTTGTTATTCGTAATGCCACATTGTTGTTTAGGTTTAGTGGAGTTTGAAATATGTAGATATGTAATTAAAGTTCGCGCGCTGGTCGTTGGCCACTCAGTTATGAATTTTCTGATTTCACGCACTCATCAACGGACTCGCATAAACGCACCATTACAATAATTTACATTTAAAATCAAAACCGAAAAATTTACGTCTGCTGTATTATAAAGTGGATTGTGCATTAATTCAACTGTGTCGCTGGCCAAAAGAGCCAAATTACTTCTGAAAAATCTTGTTTTAGGACCTCGAAAATAAGACAGCAGCAGGTGAATATTCAGCAGAGATGAAATTTGAGAGAAATTATATGATATGACAGTGGATTAGTGAAGTGCAACGAATGTCGTGTTTGACATTATCAGTGATAGATTATAGAAGAAAAAATGCAAGAAAGTTGCAGTAAATACATACATGTGTGTTGAAAACATACAAATTATAAACAAATTAAAAATACTACCAGCTAATAATATTTAAAACAAATCAGATGCTTTGCCTGAATTGCGCAACACAAAACCACATGTACTAATTAAGCATTTGTTTTACTTCGTTAACAAAACTGCAAGGATTTAATATTCATATTATATAGTAAATATATACTCACATGCATAGGCGCATACTTTTACATAGTATATTAGTAATTAAAAGACTTTAATTCCCTTGATAGATGTATTTCCTATAGTATTAAAGGGTATAAAAAGATCTTTAACTTGATTTTGAACAGTCAGTTTATATGGAAGTATGTACAAGTGTATGTATGTGGTTCGATATCAACAATTTGTTCGGAAATTTTAATAATGCCTTGGATAATAATCTATGCCAAATTTCGTCAAGACACTTTATCAAATAAAAAAGTTTTCCATACAAGGACTTGAGTTTGATCGGTCAGTTTGTATGACAACTAAATACTATAGTTGTCTAATATTGACGACTCCGACAAATGAGTAGATTCTTGGGGGAAAAGGGACGTGTGAATAATTTCAGATCGATATCTCAAAAACTGAGGGACTAATTCGCGTATATACATATATACAAACGGGCATGGCTAAATCAACTCAGCTCAAAATGCTGATCATTTATATAAATTTTATAGGGTCTTCGACGTTTCCTTCTGGCTGTTACAAACATTGTGTCAAACTTAATATACGCTGTACAGGGTATAAAAATAAATAAATAATCAAGTAAATACAATCATTTTTTCAGAAATATATACTTTTCTCCATTTTCCGTTTAACAAAACACCCTGAAGTTTATGTAAGAAGATTAATATTTTAAACGACGAAACTAGTGGAGTATATATATACAAATATACAGACATACTCCTCGTTATTAATAATTAACAGTTGGATTTTCACATTTTTGCTGTAAAATAATAATTAAATATTAATTGCTTTGTTTTTGTTCTCCAGCTTTAAAAAACAAAGAAATTTGTCCGCGTGTGACACGAACTTATAACGAGAAATCTGTACATTTTGTAATAAAGAACCTATGAATCAACGATTAGCAATGCTGCAATTCAATTTCATTAGGCAGGTAAGTAAGCAAGTAGCTTTTGTACATATAGTTTATTTCAAAAAATTACTACTTTATTGCACATAACGGAAACTCCAAACCAGCTATACAAGTGCCAAGGGTTCCAGCGTTCGTAAAGGAAAATTCTTCTCCTTTAGAACAATCTCTTGCAGATAACAGTAGGTAATTCATAAAATTGTTTAACCCGGGATTGTTTGATTTTATTTGAGCTACAAGTATATAACCCAATTCTGTTGTAAAAACTATTCGTCGTCAAATACGCGCAAACTTCCCAAAAAAAATTTGCTCTCTTTTTTATACTCTTGCAACATGTTGCAACAGAGTATAATAGCCTTCTTCACCTAACGGTTGTTTGTATCACCAAGCACTCATTGAGTTAGATGTATTGAGACATCTTGATGAAACTTAGTACATATGTTCCTTGGCGCCATCGGACCATTGCCACGTCCACAAAATGCCATTAATCGAAAACCAATAAATTGTCATGACCAAGCTCCAAACTCAGATATAAAGCTGTTATTTGATATAAGGAATCGCATTAGGGAGCGGTATCTGTAGTGTAAAAAAATTGTAAAAAGAAGGCGTGGCCACTATACCTATAATAACCAAATTCACTCAAGACTAATCTTTTTAGCACCCCTACCGACAACGGCTTTGTTAAAAAATACTAAAAGTGCGATAAATCTATAAGAAAACTCATCAAAGACATACAATTTTTCACCCAGGAGAAGGCTCTATAGGCGCCGCTGTCAAAATTTGATGATGGGCGTGGCACCGCCGACATTTACGTGAAAACCCAAGTCTCGAGACTAGTGCCTTTGTAGTATGCCATCTTATGACCAAAAATAGAACGAAAGCTATCCCCCTATCCTTCTTTTCTTGTTTTGTCATCCACTATCAATGAAGTTCCGTAATATGAAAATACACATGCTTTAAAATATCATCTTCTCCGTCCAACGTGGAAGAAATAGTAGATGCTATTAAACAAGTCAAGCCCGGAATAGCGTCAGGTGGTAATATGATTGCTCCCTGAGCTCTACCGTATGTAAAAACTATAGAGGGATCATATTAATCAGCATCCTATCAAAAGTTCTCACCAAACTTCTTCTGAAGCGAATTTATGCCCATAGCACAAACAGATCGCGTTCCGATCATACTGTCACTCTTGCTTTGTAGGCCTCAGCACGGCTTTTGATAGTATCGAACGGACTCATATCTGGAACTCGTTATAGTGAAGAGGTTTTCCAGAAAAGCTCATAAACAGCAATAAAACTCACTACGTTGGCTTTGAATCTTATATAGCAAACAGCTATCAGACCTAGCAGCATCTCTAATCAGACCCAATTTATCCGAAAACTGGCGTAAAACAGGTTTGAACGAAGAACGAAGTACTGAACAAGGCGTTAATGGGCAAACACGGCGTGCCTTGGAACGATATATTTCCCTTAACAAAAACGTTGATACGGAAACTACAGTCTTTTGCAAACTCATGTTTACGAAAAATCTTAAGAATCTGGTGGCCTCGAATCATCTTATTTCCAGATCTACTGGAAAAACGAACTACCTTTAGGGCTAACAATCAAACGTAGAACATTTGCCTTGCTAGGGCATACACTAGGCAAAAATACTAATGAGGTTTGTAGAAGTGCTCTTTATTTTAACCAAATACATATACCTATACATACATAGCTTATTCTGTTTTTATACGGTAGCTTGGTTCCCGAAAAACCGTTTTAAAAAAGACATTAATCATTTCCCCAAATTTGTGCTATTTACAATTACTTTGACCAGTAAACTTAGTTCTATTGACAAAAAGAGTATTCCTTTAAATTTGAAATGTGGATGCTATTAAACAAGTCATGTCTTGCGTAAATTAAATCCGACAAATAACATTTAAGCCCAAAAAATTTTGAATCGTGCTAAATGAAATAAATAGTGTAAAAAATAAAAAATTGTTTTATTTTCAAACCGTGTTAAAACAGAATACGGTATATATACATATGTCGAGCATTCCTATTGAATTATGTGTCAAAACTCAATGATACCTTAATTACAATTACTGGAGCCGAAGCAGAAACCAAAACACCAAAACATAACAAAAAATCGATTGATAGATAAATGATTGCGGTAATGCAACATAGAAGATACGGGGACCAAGGTGTATGAATGCAGTTAAAGTTAAAACAATCTAAAGGGAAAATTAATTTGTTATTGTATTTCTATTTACATGCTGATATTGTGTCGACATTGATAAAAAGTCATTTGAGGATACACAATACTTTGCTTATCAGCGTGGTTGATGTTGTTTTTTATGATTCGTATTTGCATCTGTTTAGGATGAGGGGCGTGCAGAGTGCGTGGGATGTCCTCATGATAACAATGATATTGCAAGGCTTATTGAAATATTTACGCCACAAAGCAATAAACACATAAAAGCCAAACGGAAGAAGTACCAACACATAACACACATTCATATATGTACATATGTACATATACTACATACATACATATGTAATAGGACTAGATAAAAAGAACAAACGATCGTGATTAATTGCAATGATTTCGCTAATGAAAATGAGGGGCAAATTTATTTACATTAATCTCAAATCTGAGAAGAACGCTACACACCGAAGATGAACAACTTTAATTAAAGAGACTGTAAACAAACCTTGTCCAAGAAATCCAAAGAAAGCAGTGTAGAAATAACCAAAAAGTGTGTTTAAAATATGTAAATATAAATCTACGCATAGTACATAAGTCGCCACTTTTGTCTAGTTGGAGACGTTGCGCATACTTCCGGCAATCAAATAATAATCAGCGCTGGTCAGCAAAGTTCTCACAAGCTCGGGGCAGGTAGCTTCATACATATGCATGTATGTAAATGTGTGTGAGTATGTACTCTGGTGCAAAGAAATAACCACGAAATGAGCGCCAAGCGATCCGGAAACCACATTGAGAATGTGTTCGCTGAAGTATTGTTCTGTGGCGAAGCTATCCCTAGCTTTCGTAGACGTAATTAGGTCAGTAGCAAATATACATCAATGGGAATATGTATCTACATCGGTGAATAATAAAACAAGAAAAAACGTTAACTTCGGTTGACTTGATTTTGATCGTTTAGTTTGTATTGCAGCTTTAGGCTATAGTGGCCCGACATCGGCGATTCCGGCAAATGAGCAATTTCTTGGAGAGAAACGGACGTGGGCAAAATTTCGCATCGATATTTCAAAAACTGAGGGAATATATTCATATCCATTCAATATATAAAGAGTTTCACGCAAGTTTAATAGCGTATTGAAAAAATACCAGAAATCTCTTATACCTCAAGAATGATATCGACACGTAACGTCATAATTAAAGCGACGTGTCAACTCTTCTGTCTACTTAACTTTCATGTCTGTAGCCAAGCGGGAATTAAGCCAATGCGCTAAGTCATCGGAAAGGTCCATTGCGTTAGGTTATGCAAAGAAACGATTAATATAGTTTTACTGTGAAACATAGTGAACATCATTTTGGTACCGAGTCAAATACGTATGGAAAGAAAGAACGACCGAGAAATCGAATCCAATGGGGCCCGCCGCTAAAGCTACTTAGATAGATTTATTAAAATTTTTTTAATAACCGACCACTGTTATAACTATGTACATAGGTACATACGTGAGAAAAGTATTATTTTCTAATAAGAATTTACATGCATCAAAGCAATTATCTCTAAAGTTTTGAAGATTGCACCAAGCGCGATCTGTTATTATTTTTTTATTTTTTTACGTAACTACACTGGCACATAGGTATGTATTTAGGCATGCTAAAAACTCTAGCTAACAATATGTTTACTTACCATTATTCTTCACAGTAAATTAAAAAAGTGCGCTGCTAAGTGTAAAAAACATAAAACGCTTTCTTAACTCTTTTAAAATATTTTCCAACAGTTTTAAACACATTCGCTTTTATAATAGATTTTATGATTATCTTTAAGTTAGTGGTTAATTAAGAGGGAAACATATACTTTCGGTTTAACACTTCAAGAGTAATGCTTTTACCAACAGTGTGAGCTAAGTTTATGGCTAAAGAAAGTCACTGAACCGTAAGCAACTACTTAAACGAATTGAACTCACGAATATACCAACAAAGCGTTATACTTACAGTGTGATAAATTGATAAAAACGTAACACTGATAATTATTTTATATAATTTCTAATGGATTTACCGCTAGATGAATGTATTGATCATTATAATATCACCTTGTTTACTTTGCAATGCAGAGTTTTTAGATTCGCAATTATTATTCATGTTGTGATCACTTACTACCGACCACGAACAGTGTATTTACCATAGGTGATCTAATTTTTATATTACCAGTGGAGATGATATTTGTTCCGACAAAACGTACATGAATAAGTCTTCATTTGTAAAAATTATGTTACTCATATGATTTAAATATCCGAGATCATGCTTAAGCATGATAGGGTTGAAATACTGTTACATTCTTTCATAAAATGTTATCAGCCAAGCCATATATATCATAGAATAACACTCATATTACGTTGAAGATGTGTAGGTTATATTGTTAAAATATACTAAGATTCTTTGTCTTGTTGATTGTTTCAATTTTTTAGCTCTAAGTGCGAAGCTTTTGAGTTTTGTGGAAAATGTCCGAAAAAAATTTAGTATTTTTTCGAAGACCGATGCATGCATGTACTATCTACTGCTTTGTCCTACTTTAAAGAAAACAAGAAAAAACGTTAACTTCGACTGCTCCGACGCTAGAATACCCTTAACATGTTCAAGTTTCTTGATTCTGATCGGTCAGTTTGTATGGCAGCTAGATGCTATAATGATCCTATCTGAACAATATGTTCGGAAATTGAGGCATTACCTTGAACAATAATCGTTGTCACATTTCGTGAAAATACGTTATCAAATAAAAAAGTCCATACCCTTGTATGTTTTTAATTTTATCGTTCAGTTTGTATGGCAGCTACATGCTATAGTGGTCCGATATCGGCGGTTCCAAATGAGCAGCTTTTGGGTAGAAAAGGACGTGCGAAGTTTTTCAGTTCGATTTTGGGCATGGCTAAATCGACTCAGTTCGTCACGCTGATCATTCATGCAAGTATATATTATATATATTTTGTAGGGCTTCCGACGCTTTCGGGTGTTACAAACTTCGTGACAAACTTAATATAACCTGTTCAGGGTATAAATATGTACTCGTATGTAGTTTTTATTTTCTGTAGAAGGGCTCATTATAATAATTAGCCTTGCAATATTTTTACGCAAAATTACAGTTATAATTACATCGTATTTTTGTTAATAAGAAGCTTAAAGAGTAGTAAACCAATACAAAAACATACAAAGATAATTGAAATTGAATAAATGAAAGTGCAGAGTTTTCCAAACATAAAATTATGAATTGAGTGCACCTTAATTACATACCTAATACGAGTTCATATGTATGTTTGTAAACCTTTTTTCCAAACTAAATTTCTATATACAAACGACTTCAGCCACCTTTCATGCAAACCCCAAATCAAATATTTCGTATTTTTTGAATTTACCAATGAAAATTTGGCAACAACATCACCACCTATAATAGTACTAATGTGATCCCCACCTCTGCTGCTCTTGACTTTTCAACTGACTTCGAGGGGAGAGGCATTTGCTAGTAGACTTTTACAATAAGCCAGATAAAAACTCTGCGGGTCAGCAACTGCCAAAACAGTTTTGACCCCTGAATGTTTACTTTACATATTAATAACAACAAATAAATGCTGTGAATGTCAGAGTCTAACTCATACATACATAAGTACAATTACATTGTGTTACTAACTATTTATGTGAGAAGGGAAGTGGTAATAAAACACAAGCAGTTGCTGCGAACTTTAATGACTTTGATTGCTTCAGCAGATGTATTCAAATGTTGAAATTAACTTTAAGACCGCGTTTTTCTATACATTTTCTTACCATAAATAATTTAAACTTGAAGTGTTTAGCCCGCTTAATTAGATTGAACCAAAAAATAGCCCGATGTTAGAGTTGGATTTGTGACTGATGTTTCGACAGGAGCGAACCTAGATCGTATATGTCAAAGTTTGGAGAAGTCTCTTGTATAGCTATCAGCTTGGATGCTCTTCCTTCAAATTTTTTACAATCTTATTTGCTACAAGTTACCACAGGAGTGGTGACAGTACACTCCCTGAGGAGTTCCTTTTCACGCTAATCTGAGCCATCTGGTCTCGTTTCATTCCGCAATAATCTTCCTGCAGCTTTTATCCAGCTTATGATGGAGAACTCTATCCGGTCTGCTTCCAGACTATTCACGATTGCGTCATTGGAGACGTTGTGGAATGCTTCACTTATGTCAAGAAAGACTCCCAGGGTGTATTCCTTATACTCTAGGACTCTATCTATATTTCGGGTTAGTAAGTAAAGTGCTATCTCAGAGGATCTAACCTTAAGCTAAGCTTGTCTTTAATGTAGGCGTCTGGAATCTTTTCGAATGTCATCAGAGGGAATGAGGTTAGACTTCTTAGTCTTCATTCTTTCGAATAGACGGGGACCCGCCTTCGGAATGAGTACGACCGCCGCCTCTCATTACAAGTTACCAGTATGAGAAGGATGGCAACGTCCATTGCCTAGTGAACACCCACGAGAAGGATATAGCTAAGAGGACTTCTGCCGACCATGATATATTATAAGACCGTATTAATTTTCATACTCAATACTACGTAAAGATCGGTTCGGCAAGCTATTGAAATAAAGCCCATGAAGTTAAGGTGTACTATTGATGTCCAAAATAACCGGATAAACGATAAACTCGTTGAAATTTATCGCGTTTTTTCAAGTAATTAGCAATATTGATTTTGAGCATCATTTCGAAGAACGATATAAAAAAGTTAAAAATATATCATACAGAAAGCTAGATTCATAATATGTACATCAGTCGTATGAGCCCATACCTTTCCTATTATTTCTTATTTAAAAATCCGATACTGACGTGAAATATTAAGATAGGCAGCACCAGAAATTTAAAATCCGCTGATTTTGCCAAAAATTCGCTTTCAACTTCTTGGTTCTCAGGCATCGACATTCCAACTTTTCGTACGGAAGCTTTTCTTTCAGTCGTTGATGAATTGTGAGTGCACTGGAAAATAAAATTTTCGCTTACGAGTTGGCTTACGAGCGATTTAATTTTATTGCTGAGCTAATACACATGAAATAAGATGATATAGATGCAAAACTTGTGGAAACATGCAGAAAAGCTTAGAAGCTTACTGAATGAGCTCACCCAACTCAAGACCACTCGGACATGTCAAAGTACGGATTACTGTATTAATAATGAAATGAGACATCTGATTATATAATTAACGCCTATGTTGAAATAAATTGATATGTAATTTTTCAATGAATTGTATAAAATTATGACTGCGAAAAGGGCCCCACATACTTAATCCGGCCCTGGTTATGTGCACTGCCTTCATCTAAATTTTTCAAGTTTCGATGAACCAATATTAGTACTTGGTGTACGTACATACGAGTATAGTACATACAAGTATAACTATATGTACATAATTTTCTAATATGCATACAATTTTACACAGTTTTTTGTTGGCAATTTTCGACTTAGCTATTACAAATTATACAAATTATTGCAATTAAGTTTTGCCTTTTTCGAAAGGTTCATTAAACTCAAAACGGCGATTGCGCACTCTAAAAACAGCTGTCAACAGCTTGCCATGCTATTGAAGCACTGCGGCATCACATGTTTCAGTCAAAATCTTGGTGGGTTATTATATCGCCGGCAATTTCTTCGCATAATTATCGCAATGGATAGATGGATGAAACAGAAAAATCACACAATCGTATTGGCCATAGGCACTTTATGATTTTGCATACAAAAGAGGAAAAACGCGCATTCGAAATTTCTTTATATCGCCATTTCATCGCAGCCGTCTCGCCTGCTTTTCTCGCAGCATTTCTCAGCTAAAAAACATCGAAATTGAAAGTGCGCTTTTTATAAAGCTGCGTGCAATAATGCGGCAAGTTGTGCGTTTTATTTGTGATTTATGCAAAGAGCACAAACGAAACCACAAAAGCAACAGCAAGCAACCAAACACTAAAGTAACGCACGGAGATGTTTTCTTTTGGTGTTGTTGTATGCATTTTGTTTGAACACAGAGCTAAGCACATTAAAAACACGTCAATATTGCGGTTAAGAAAAACCAAGAAGCAGCAAACAAAAAGAAACAATTACACGCCATCATAACCAATATAAGGCATGTTGTTGTTGCTTGTGGCCGCTGGTAGTTGCGTGTGCACCGCACACAGAGCAGAGCCCACATCTCAATTTGAAACGCAACAAAAGCTTAATTGCTGAGACGCAACAACCGTTAGGTGCAGCCGTATGCATTTGGATAAATATAGCGAATAGCGAAGACGATAAACACCTTTGCGTTATTATTGAGTAACTATGTACATATGTATTCGCAGGAAACATTTAGGCATTCAATTTACCCTGCAGGGAAACCCTCAGCCCAGTAGGTATGAGTTAAGGTCCATAGTCACTAAAAACAAGCGATATGGTTGCTTCATTAATAAATAAAATCAATAAAAATCAAATGAAATCAAGAAAAACCGTTAAGCTCGGTTGTACCGAAGCTATAATACCCTTCAAAACTACAAAAGGTCGATTACAAGAACTTGATTTCGATTGCTCAGTTTGTACGGCAGCTATATGCTATAGTGATCCGATCCAAACAATTTCTTCGGAGATTGCGTTATTGCGGTATTGTCGAAAATATCTCATCAAATTAGATAGTTTTCCATACAAGCGCTTGATTCCGATCGTTCAGTTTGTATGGCATATAGCATGCTATAGTGGTTCGATATCGGCGGTTATGACACACGAAACACGTTTATGACATTATAACAGGTGATGAATCGTGGATTTACATCCACCGTGTATGAGTTGTCCTGACTTGGTACCGAATGACTTCTTTTTATTCCCGTACGTAAAAAATAACGCATGTTTTGGAGACACCTCAATCAGAGTGGCAAAAGTGCTTGGACAATTGATTCAAATGCATTAAAAAATTTATAGATCTTAATAGATAATATTTTGAAAAACAATAAAGCGGTTTTCGATGATTAACATTTGTTGTTGTCCTCTAATCCCAGATATAAAAGGCAAGCCTCGTACCCTAGTCAGGGTATAATTAGTGAATCAAACTGATTTGTGTGCACCGCGTACACGAAGCGCACCAAAATTTGAGAATTTGTTATGTAAGGGAATGCAGAAAATTCAAGTTGTCGGACTGGTGGAGTATTTATGGATAATAAGCAACAAAAAGTCCTCGTGTGAACACAGTCTATCATTGCGAAACTTCATATTTTAATATTAATATAAATATTTATAGTCTAAAAAGATATCTTCATTTTGCGGAAACTTCCCAACATTTATTCCAAGTATTTATCATTTTCGCTTTAACTATGATTCACCAAAAACCCCTTTATTGATAAGCAAGAACCGTTGATACCAAAACCCTCACAAAACTCATTATGTAGTACCTATCATTAATTTTTGGATTAGGTTGAAGAGTCCATACATATACATTATTGGTGTTTCGAAGATATTCTGTAAAACTTGACTAATTTTTCCAGGCAGTATGAAAAATTCTTTGTACGATTTCCGAGCAATGATAAACCATCCTGATGATAGTCATTTTTCTTGTAGGGCTGTTATGTTTTAATAAACCGCAATTACAAGTAAATTAAATCAAGTTTGCAAGCAAAGAAAGAACCCAGCAATCTACAGTCTTTGTCATTATACAAGAAAAATATCTATCTTCCGATCCCCCATGTGGAGATTGGATGTGAATCAAAGCAAAATATTTATTGTAGCAAAAGAAACCGTTCGAAGCACGCATGCGTAAATGCTGTCAAATAAATAGCAGTAAGTGCATTCGTTTATATTATAGACGGTTTTAAACAGTTATCTCCTTAATTACGAGCAACTAGCAAGTCATGGCTACCGAAACTCCAACACATTGAAAGAATTAGCGCTGAAACTAAAACAGACACACCCTGTAACTCATAAGGCCTTTGCGTTAGAAAGTGATGAACGATCATACGTACACAAGAGGTTCGGCTAGAGTTATCAATTAGGCCTTAAGAACGTTATAGAAACTTTAACAGAAATCTCTAGGAACGCTGTTGTATCTAACCGGTGACAGAGCAATTAATTTATTTATCGTTCTCGAGTCTGGCCATTATATAATATATAAGTAAGTATTTCAGATAAAGCATGATATCGGACAGAAAAATTAAACTGGCTTTTAAATAAAATTCTAAACTTAGACTTGACAAAGTTTTGCTATACAACGCGATAATTAAGCCGATTTGGATGTATTCAACTTGGTATACGGCCTGTGCAACAAACATTGACATAGTACAGAGATTCCACTCAAAAATCCTTAGAGCGATAATGGGTTTACCATGATTCATTCGAAGTGTAAATATTCACAAAGAGTTCGGCATTCCTATGGTAAAGAAAGAGGTAGAGGACAGCAAAAAGAAATACGAACTCAAACTCCGGGATCATCCAAATCCATTAGCTAATGCCTTGCGACGATCCTGTACAAACTTGCTTTAAAATAAGAGATTTACTTTATACTTACTTATTATGCATTAAACAAGCAGATAAATAAACAAATGTGAAAAAAAGTAAGCTCTAATATATAAACTTAAACTATATTCAGTCTGATCACCCTATACCATATACGAGTATGTCGTTGAATTTGAATCATTTGAATACCATCTTTACCATCATTACTAAGTTGGATGGTTAGAGCGAAGGGCTCTAACGTTAAAACACGGTTTTTGAGCACAGTTAAGGCGCAAGAATACACTCGAGTATAGTGTCCAGACACTCTACTGAATTCCTTGCATTACATAGTCCATATATAAGTGCAGAACTATTAGATTTATAGAGTAATATAGTATGTACACAAGTATTTATTTATGTAAATCTGCAAGTAAATAATTTCATTATTGAATTTGCATTTGCAGCATAGCTTGTTGGCAGCATAATAATAAGCAATGTAAATTACCAATGATTATTGCCAGCGCATTGTAATTGCCGCAGACTCCTAACCGAGTTGTTATGCAATACCAGAAGCAATATAAAATTTCCAAGACATAACCATTTCCTTAAAGTACTACATCAACAGCGGTTAGGCGCATATTGTCGCCGCACTCGCTTACCAGTTACACAAACAATTTTACTATTCATTAAAGTTGAAAAAGCACCCACAAACCTTCACCGAAATGCCGACATGCCGACGTGCAAACGAAAACAAATATCAAAATATGATCAAATGCCGAAGCGTTTCATAAATTTCACATATTAGCTTTAACGCCAAAAGATAATAAGGGGACATCGAGAAAATTGTTTAATTTTGCAAAAACATGCAATGCAATACAGGCAAGTTTGAAAACAAAAATTAAGAAATGCTGAATCATGGAAATCATGAGGTGCTACTACCTCATGCGGCAATGGATAAAAATGATTATGGTATGTATTTTCCTAAAATCAATGAAAACCGACTGAAAACGTTTACTTTTCTTTTGCCGGTCTCTTGTGTCATACTGACGATAAGCTTATTTGTGCCTCTTACCCAGTCTTGGATGGCTCAAGTGCACATGTGTTGTAAGACGAATGCGACACCGTTGCTTTTGTTACTTTTGAACACAAATACACAATCGTTTGTGTTTTCACAAACATACGCGGTGAAAAGTTAAAAATTAACTCAAGTACAAATCATAATCCAAAAGCGATTGGGCAATGATGCTAAAAGCGCATAGCGTTAAAGGTAAAAGTGTTAAGTGCACAAATCACACAAATCACGAACCAAAAGCCACATAACATAAGCTACACACAATATATGCAACCAAAAAACGTGCTCAAAAACACAAATGTCGCGGTGGAAAGCTTATTTACCCAGGCACACACACTTGACTGCTATTTGAATAGCCAAATGTCACAAAATAGTGAAAGACACAAACCTCACGAAGTGACATAAAGTAAGCGAAGAAGAAGATAAGCAATACTTATGAGAAATGCAACTCACCGTTGGTGGAACAATGAAGCGGCGTAATGCAGCGCAAGCGCAACAGCCACAGTCTTGAAGATCAAGTGGCAGCTATGCAACAGTTGACCATCAATGGCTAATGTTTGTGACTTGAGATGCTTGATTGATTACTGCGCACCTATATATATACACACACACATACATAAACTATTTTAAATACACTTGTATGTGTATGTTTGTCTACCAATCGTCTGCCTTGAAAAACTGAATGTCGTTGCATTGTTGGTGCAACAGTTGTGGCATGCAATTTTTAAGGCTCACCGTTTGAAGAGCAAACAATTAGCACGTTGTTTATACTTATATAGGTACATACATACATACATACGTGTGTTTGGTTTTTGGAGATTGCACCAGCAACAAGCGACTTTTGTCAATAAAAGAATTGTAAAAGCAGCAGCCTACAAAAAGGCCAGTCGTAACATTTTAACGCAACAACAAGCCAGTAAGCCAATAACGCAACCAACGTTTTAGCTTTGAGAAGAAAATTATTGAGCAAATGGCAGACACTAAGCTGCAACGTAGCAATCTCAATGGAATTTCGTATTTAACTTAATTATTGGACCATACTTATATGTAGGTGTAAATTATTTCATACAATTTCGAATTTTTTGAAAAAACAAGACTATAATACCCGTCACAAATACAAAATATTCCATACAAGATTTTTAATTTGACAAAAGAGCAGCTTCTTGGGGAGAAAAGGACGTGTGCAAAAATTTAGATCGATATCTCAAAAACTGAGAGACTTGTTCGCCTATACACAGACACAGTGACGGACAAACTAACAGACATACGGACATGGCTAAGTCAGCTCATCATACTGATCATATATATATATATTTTGTGGAAACTCCGACGTTTCCTTCTGAGTATTACAACTACTACGTACTTAAATATGGAAATAAATGCATCTCTTACTATTTTCCATTATTACTACTACTAGGGGAGATCACAAGTTGTGTATACGTATGTTGGTATATACATTCCAATATTTTTAAACCATATAAATAAATACAGTTTGCCCTAGAATCACGCTGAGGTTCTGTATTCATAATGGTTGAAAAAAAATTTAAAAAAGATATGCAATACATCTCAAACTTTCCGATTAGTCGATTTACCTCTCGTATAATCGAACTTCCGAGATATTATTACTCCTAACAGCTTTAAAACATCACCTCTGCGTCACATGAGTTCATCGGTGCTCTGAATAGCCCAGAAAGCATTGCTCTCGCAAGAAAAATTATCAAGAAGGGGCGTATACTTTCCACTTTTCTATTTTGAATGTGTTTCTAGAAAACAACACAAATATTTTTTTTAAATAAATACAGTAAATGTAAAATTGCAATATTATTTATTGTTCTCTTTTACATCCGTAAGCAAACAGATTCTTGGGAGACTGTGTTTTTAACTCTCTAATTAGCAGAATTGTACACGGAAAACATGTGGGACTGAGCTTCAACTATAACCAAAGTTCGGGTTACTTCTCGCTTGATTGCATTAATTCAGCTTTCAAGAGGTGCAGAGAAGTTCTTATAAATAAATATTAGCAAAAGCTAGCATAATTAATTGCTGAGAAAGAGGTAGACAGTGAAATTTTCTTTGTAAAATGTTTATGAAATATGAGAGAGATACGAACGATTGATCTCGAAACAAAATTTAGTTGATATCCGAATCTACCTGACCTCAAAATTTTAAGGAAGAAATCCTTTACGATGATGTGCTTAACATTCTTCATACTGGAGAACTTTTATGAGTTTGTTTTTTTATTAACTGACATTTATGTACAATTGGCTGAACCCCACACAACATTTATGAAATGATCTTAAGCTAGATAGAAATAAAATGCTCCAAATAAACAAAGACAAAGGAAGTAAAAATAGGCTAAGTAAAGAATCTTAAAAGGCTTTTGAGAGAACTTTGAATTTGAAACTTCATTAAAACTTTAAAACTTAACGGCTTCAAATTTAATAAGAAACAAAAGAGGTTTATGACCTCAAATATGACACTGTACCACAATTCCTAGTTATGATTCACGAATATGTATATGTATGTACAGTTACGTAGTGTACACGAATCAGTCGAGAAGCATTATATATATATAGTTGTTGTACTGACTTTCCCGCTGCTTGCTACCGCATTTTCCCGCTTTTCTCCCAGCTATGTATGTTGTACAACTGCGTTTAGTTCGCACCGCACCGTCAACTGATTATTTCATTCAGCGTCTTGAGAGACCCCATCAGTTTCGCGTCGTGTTATTGTGTTTTCATGCAGCTAGTTGGCAGAAGCGGCGGCAGCCGATTGCAGACTTGTTGCTAGTGTAGGCTTTAGTGGTTAGTAATATACACCTTGCTAACTCTTCGCAGACGACAGTCTGCGTTTGAAGCTGAAACGCGCTTGACGGTTGCAACGGTTGCTTTCTTCGATAGAGAAAATTTGCCTTAATAATTGTAAGAAGTGAAAAAGGTGTACCAAACTCAAAACACAGCAAAGACAGTGGTTCTTTAAGAAAAACGAAAGTGTGTATAATTTTTACTCGTTCACTTAACTAGATATTCATTTAACAAAAGTTAATACTTTCAAAATAATTTTTTTTTTTAATTTTAATGGAGCTACTGTTCGTTTTTGTGTCCCATAAATCATTAAAGTTGTTGTGTTATCAATTTTGAAGCTTTCAACAATTTCAAAATTTTCAGTGACAACACCTTACAGCAAAAAATATATGCTTACAAAAAACTGAATTATACAGATAATAGCCAAATTTTAAATTTCGCATATTCGCGTGTTACCGTAAACAATATTAATGCTCAGCTGTGCTCCGTCATTATTTGAAAGGATTTTCACTTTCACACGTAGTGCACGGCAAACGGAATAAAACCGATTTAAATCCAAACTGTGCCGTGTAAATTCAAGCCAAGTAAATCGTGCGCACACACACTCGCAACTTTTGCCGGCCACTCTTAGTCGCGCGAAACAACTTCGGACACAAGTTTAAACTTAAATACGCGTGAGCATTTCTCCACTAAGGCACTACGAAAACACAAGAGCAAAAAGTTTTACAATCACTACGCTTGAACTGAATTGTGCCACCTTGCCGTTGTGGCAGCAATCAGCTAAACGAATTAAGTCAAGGCTGTCGTGATAAACGAGCAGCAGCGACGTAAAAGCACCGCCCAAATAATAACACAATCATATTCGCAAAGCAAGAAAAAGCAATCACACAATGCAAGTAATGGAAATATCATCGAAAGACATGGTAATTATTGCTGCTGTTGTTGCATTAACCCGTCATACATACATTAAATTGAGAGTAGTAGGCCGTTAGTTTAGCGAAATTCACTCACCATCTAGTTTTTATTAGTTATAGATTGTTTTTAATTAAAACGGGGCAAATCAAACTGGTTGGATTCCATGCTCCTCACACTTTTACTGCAAATAGTGAGAAGCTCTCCTATTTGCTCTCACCTGTCGCTTGTCTGTTCCCGTTGATCGATATCTGTCAGTGCGTCAGTGTAAACCAAAATCTAACGGTTTATTTACAAACGAATCCAGTTTTTAACCACTGAGCTCAGCATTCCTACTTTTCAATGCAATTATGTCCTCTTTATTAAGTTATTGACACATGTTTGCGGCATATTTATGGCATGTGAATTTAACAATGGTCGCAGTCGTTAATGTACAGTCCTCCAACTTTGGAACATACACCGGTTTCTATTTTTTATACTGACCAAAGTGAATATAGTGAAATATTGGTATAAATGAATTCATACAAAAAATATCTGGTAAGACAAGTACAAGCAAAATGGAACACTGTTCACCCGACAGTTGAATACATCCATACGTAAACAAAACGGACACAGGTTTTTCCGGCAAAGAACTCTCAACTTAGCAGGTTAGGTTAGGTTAAAAGGTTGATCCTAACAGGGATCTCACTTAGACAGTTTATAGCCGATCCGTTGTGGTACCTCCTATAAAATCCTATAAAAATCATAAAGACCATCATAAATCGACGAAGCACTTTGAGCCGATCACAAATTTTTGAGGCGGCTAATGTTAGTTTCGGCTATGTCTCCTGGTTCGCCAAAGGTATTGTATAAATGCCGAGATTTTCCAACCTTAGTCTTGCAAACACTGGACAAAGGAGGTGAATGCATCTGGATGTTTCCACCTCACGTTCTTCAATACAACTGTGACAGTTTGAGGACTTCACATTGTCTTAAATTTCCGGCAAGATGAACTTTGCTAAGGGCAAGTAGTTCAATAAATCTACTACGTTCTAATCTAGACCAGAAAGATCTCTCAGTCGCGCAGAAGCTGGTCGTCAACCAACGCGTGCTAAGCGGACACGAGTTTCATAGGTTCAGTGCTAAAACACAAGATGGCAACGGGGATCCAATTTGTTCCCATTGTGATGTGAGCGGGTAATGGGTGCGCTCTCTAGCTAGCTCATCGGCTATGCCATTTCCACCGAAACGAGTGTAATCGTAAAGTTGCTTGATACTAAAGCGAGGTAAGATACTCCTTGATTAACTGTGAGCGCCATGTTTGCGGGCACAACGCTAGCATTGCCGCTCGGCTGTCGGAGTAAAAGCTCACCATCCTAAAAGAAGCTACACTTTGGAGCAGTAAGCCTATCGCTACTTTAACTGCAGCGTTTCTGCTAGAAAGATACTACTGTAATCCGGTAGCCTAAAGCTAAGCTTGACGGAAAGCTCCTTACATAAGACTCCCTTTTCAACTTTCTCTCCTAGCTTCGACATATACGTGAAGAGTCTCTTCTCCAGCAAATCTCTTCCCGTCCACATATCTCTTGTCGATATACATTTGAACGGAGAAAAAGCCACCCGAAGTAGCTTCAGTGACGCAGTGGTCCAAGTATTCAGGGTGGAGAGAATTTTAGCGTGGCCCTGTTTGAATCCCTTCATATATCCAGCTTCTTTGGACCTTAGAGCGACCTTTGCAGCAATGCACCTGCTGGCAACATCTACGGGTGCTATGTGTAGAATGGCATTAAGTGCTATTGTTGGTGTAGACAGTGGACCGCTTTTTGGAAACGTATTGGTTCAGCAACATTCCTTAAAATCAGCATTCGAGTGTGTAACTTTAAGTTACAAGTAGTCGTTACAAAAAAATATGTCTTGGATCAATTTTATAATGGCCCATCTATTTTGTAACTTTTCTTAATTAACGATGTCCAATAAAAATTTCCCGTAAAAAAGAAAATGCTACACTTCGTATAAAATTGGATTCCTTCTAAGAAATCAATCTAGAAGCGTTATTTGACTTTGGAGAAAAGAAACATTAGTCTAAATATATCCACCAAAAGAGTTAAGTCGATTCTGAACCACGTATACGATATGTGGAACATAACAAATACTTGCATACCGAATTCGGTTCATCGAATGTCTTGGACATTCAGTATTATGTCTTACTGAACATGTTATCCTAGTTCAGATTTTCATATCTTTGTTTCGTGATCTGGTTGAAAAAAAAATTGTATTTAGTTAACCTCTAACATTTGGTACAGGAGAATACCATCAAGTAATTATGGTTCCCTTTTTAAAATCCCGCAAACGGAAAATTTATGCCATATGAATTATTTCTCGGTCCTTTTTTTACCTTCTTAAGGTTTGAATGAGTACCAAAACTTCTGAAAAGAAAGAACCTATTATAATTATTCTATTTCTTTTTTATTTCTTTTTTAATAAGATTTCGACATGAGCATAGCAATTTCCTTCACTGAAAGTCTTTCGATTCGATTAAGACATTTAATTATTCATCATAGTTCGTTTTATTTAATTTGGAGTAATACATCCAACTAGTCTTAAAGTTTAAGCTGCAGCACTGAAGAGAGCAATCCCAGCTAAAACTTTGAAGAAATTGAAATAGTTTTTAATATACTTTGCTCTTGCAATTATAACTTTTTTCCATTCTATTTTTGGCAATAATTTCGAGGTTCCGCAATTAGAGGTCAACTTCAGTAGGAAGGAACGAAATAAAAAAAAAATGTTTTAAGACACTACATTATACAATATAAATACTATTGTATATCTAAGCGCACACCATTTAAATAAAAATAACAAAGTTAAACTCGGTTCCTCGAATATTTGATCCCTTCAGCTGCTTTATCTTTACTAACATGATATGAAATTTTAGAAAATCACTTCATCATCATATTCTACGCATAAGCATAAAATTCTTCTAACTAAACTTAAATAATCTCAAATTTACAAAATTTCATAAATAAATCAGAATAAAAAGTGAGGGCATTTTTAAGATTAATAGAAGATTTGTTCCTATAAAGCCATTCATATATGCACTGTTTAACTTCGAAAAATTAGGAGCTTCAAACATAAGTGGTATATTTAGGGCGGTCAAAAACCACACCGGGGGAGTTTCATTTACAGAGCGTTAATTCACATTAAGAACGTTTTTAATGCGAACTTTGCGACTAAAACGCCAAAGCTCTTCAAACATTTTTGATTTGTGGTAGGACGCAATAATTTTTTTTTCCAGGATAAGAAACTGAATGAACGTTCACCTTCACTTGAGATTGATTGATATATTTAACTAGCGGAACCCCTCTCGACCTAGGTATTATCACTTATTAATGTTTGATAGTATAATTTCACATATAGAATGTATTTCTTACTGGATTAAGCTCAAAAAATAATCGTTCCCATTTCAATTAACAACAATTTTTAAAAAATCCATAGAATAAAGGGAATAGTGCATTTTCAGTAACAACAAAGACAAAGAGTTCAGAGAAGGAACAAATGCTTATCAATTGTGTTCAATTAATTTCAAAAACGTTCATCTTATTGAACAAATTGGTTTCCTGTTATTTGAACGGGGTTTATTTGAATGAAAATGCTATATATTTTTACTCATTAAAAAGTAAACACAATGTTATCTATTCATTCATATATATTTATTTTAAATTTGTCTATTTATATTATTATATTGAGCCAAATTTTGTTGAAGTATAATGTGAAAATATCTGGGCATTGATTATATAAAGGGGGCGAATGGTCCTATTTTGACGACATTTTCTACTTATACCTCTTTTTATACAACAAAAAAGTGTAATTCCTTTATGTTTCCTTATTTCAATAATGAGCAATTTGAATTTACCTCATTTTTCAGGAAGTCTGCTCGAATTCCATATCCGATTTGAAGGTGGATGCATCCTTTCGAAAAATTGTAAAAAATGCAATTTGCTTCCATATTTGGAAAATTGAAGAGGATCGTCTGGAAGCCGAGCCAAAAGCACAGTATGGAAATTTTATCGACGACTGCGCGTATATTATTTACGCGGCTGCGCCAAAAGGATCCTACGTTAATCAGGAAACTATAGTAAGTGACGCGTAGAGCCAGCTTAAGTAAATCGTATAATGTTAATATGCTTTACTATTAATTGTGCAGACACGTGAAACAAAGTCCGGAACTTACTTAGAACGCTTCATACACTTCTGGCTGGGCGAGAAGGTTTCCGAACAGAAGCGTTCTAATGTCGCGCATAAAATACAAGAGCTCGATTCCTACTTCAACAATGTTGCCACCGAATATCGTGAGACACAGGGCAATGAGAGCGCGCGTTTTTTGTCCTATTTCAAAAAGGGTTTTACGTACGTACATTTTCTTTGGTATTATGAAAAAGCAGTTTCTTATCAATCTGCATTACTATAGCATCCTTTCAAGCAACTTGATTGGTTCTAAAAGCAGCAATCGTCTCTATCAGCTGCATGGTCGCAAATGGTTGCGTTGCATAGAAATGGACAGTATCTCATGGGATTACTTTGGTTCCGACTACATTATGCTGTTGAAAACCGAAACATATGCTTTCGTTTGGATCGGCCGTTCGAGTAGTACAGCCGAACGCCGCAGTGCGCTTGACTGGGTTACAAAACTTGGCGTGAATGCATCCAATGTAATTATTGTGGACGATGGTTATGAGCAGTCGTTGCCGGAAAAGCTGAAAAATCAGTGGAATTCTTTTCTACCGCTAAGTCAGCGTGTTGTCAGTCAAGTTTCAGCAACACCAGACAGACAGCAGAACAACAAAATCAAAATATATAAATGTGGTTATAGAGGTACGCGTTTACATTTGGATCAGCTTGATGTGGTCATACCAACCAAAGAAGACCTAAGTGACACGAGCACTGCTTATGTTTTGGATGGTTGTTTGCAAGGTATCTGGCTGTGGGTTGGAAATATGGCACCACATCAGGATAAAATAAGCGCCATGGGGAATGGTCGAGCTTTTGTTAAAAAGGTGTGTAAAAAAAGACAATTCATAAGTAATTTTAACTTAAGTAGATGCGCATCAGTAGTGTAAATTATTTATTTATTTACTTATACAGAAAAAGTACCCTTATGCAACGCCCGTTATACGTGTGGTGCAAGGTCATGAACCAGTAGAATTCATACGTCTATTTCCAAACTGGCAGCAAGACGCTACTGAGTCAATAATGGCCATCAAACCGGTCTCGACCATATTCAAGCGTTTCGATGCGCTTACGCTTAGCCAACGTCCAAAGATGGCAGCAGACACACAACTGATTGATGATGGTACCGGTGAGAGGAAGATCTATCATGTAACCAAAGATCAAATTATGGAGAAACCACAATCTAAGACAGTTATATTTATAACAAATCATTGTTATGTCGTTGAATATACAGTAATGGTGAGTGTTTTAACTGCAATAGCACAACTCGAATTCGAATTAAGGTATTTTCATTTTCGTACAGCTACCGACAGCAAGTCTCGCTGATGCACAAAATGTGGGCGTCAGCACTATTATCTATCAATGGAATGGCTCTGAAGCCAATGCTGATGACATCGCTAACTGTGAACGTTTTGCTTTGAGTACTTTCGAGAAATTCCATAAGAAAGCTATGTTTGTACAAATGTGTGAGTATGATGAGACTCCGCATTTTTTACAGATTTTCGATGGAAAGCTAATTATACTACAAAGTGAAAGAACCTTGTTGTCGCATCACAACAACAACATTAACTATATTAGCAACGAGTTGACGTTAATGAATAGGGACTATTTTGTGTTGCGTGTTCACGGCGATACAAGTTACAACGCAAAAGCTACCGAAGTATACCCTTTGAACACGATGAGCGGTAAAGAGTGTTATGTGGTGAAGACAAGTCACGTTTGGGTATGGTGCGGTCAGAGCTCGACGGGTGATGCACGTGAAATGGCAAAGAATATCGGTAGTCTTCTGGGCGAATGTTCGTTGGTGGTGGAGGGCAAGGAGCCGAAGGAATTTTGGCGTTCACTTACCACATACATGTCACAGCCGCTGATCAATGGTAGCATTAGTTCGGGTAGCAGTAACGGTAGTAGCACATCGCCACTGAATGGTTCTTTTATGTACAGCAATAATAATAATACTACAAAGTTGCGTCTACAGCCACAACTCTTTTTGGCCTGGTTGCAACGTGGTAAATTCTTCATGAAGGAAGTCATTGGCTACGAACAAAGTGATCTCTCACCCGAGTCGATATATGTACTTGACACAGGTCTGCTTTCGTACCTTTGGTTAGGCAGACAGGCGTCTACATATGAAAAGGATAAGTATATGAAGATAGCTCAGCTCTACCTGGAATCGGTGCCCATAGCACGTCGGCCCACGACAGCGGTGGCTGTAATTCGACAAGATGATGAACCTAATACTTTTAAAGGTCTATTCGAGAATTGGGATCATAACCTTTGGAATGTAAGTAAAGTTTTTATTTATTATTTGGTTTAGAAGTTTTAACGGTGGTTTAATATTGCACTCTTTGTAGAACTATGTGAGCTATGAACTCAAACGGCAGGCTTTTATGAAGCAAGGAAATACGACAAATACCAATGATACAATTACGAATGGTATAAACGGCAATGGAATCATACCATCTGTGTTGAAAAATCATTTGAAAGACTTTGACCTTCATCATAAATATCCAATAGTCACGCTACAGCAGGAAACCGATTTATTGCCACCAGAGGTGAATCCACTTAAGCGAGAGGTAAATATTTATAGCATGAAATAACGGTTGTTTGTTACACCTAAAACTAATCGAGAGAACTATACGAATGAGAGGAAATAGTTTCGCGATGTCTGGTTGTCCGTCAGTTTGTGCAGCCGATAACACTGAAAAAAATGTACATATTTTGGTGAATCTGTATACTCAAAATGGGGATCATGAATCACAATAATAATCAAGTTAACCTCCCATAAAGAGCTTACGGTCTGTGCAAAATATAAAACCAGAAATGCAAAGATTCTCCTGATGCCCTCTTCGTGTAGCCCAAAAATTGTAGAAAGAGAACAACCACCTCGCCTATTTCGCTTTTAAAAATGGGGTCAATAGATCGATAACTTCTATCACTGTATCTCAATTTGCCCAATATACGAGTACATTGGTTAATAATTGAGACATTTTAACAAAGTTGAGCGAGACTGCTTCTCTTGACAGACACATTTTGATTTTGTGCCGTTAAATAGTCTTGTTGCTGTTGTAGTAGTTATCTAATTCGCGCTTGGGTGGTAAGGTTTGAGTTTGTTGTCATCGAAGTCACGGTAGGCCCAGAAAGCGTGCTGTTTCGACGGGGTCGAACCATTGGGAGAGGGTGTCCTTTAAGAAACTGCTTAGAGAGGAGTGCATTGTATTTCTTCACCGGAAGCATGCGGGACTCACCATGTATTTCGGTGTTCGACGGGAGACATTAAGAGGCATCCTGTTATCGTACAAGGTGCAATGTTCCGACACGCCCAGGTGCTGCCGGCTACCGCCCTGAGGATTTTGTTGCGGCTCTGTACTTTGGCACTAATCGCCATCGTATACGAAGTGATACTTATATATATTGACTGTGATATTAAGATTTAGCCGGTACTCCTTCGTCCAGTTCGAGAATATGGGGGCTGAGGATTTAGTGTGGAAGAATGTTAGGCTCCTTTACTTTACCTAGTTTTATATTTGCTGAATAAAGTATAGGAAAATAAACACGAAATAGCTATGAACAATACAGCTTTGTAACAATTATCGGTTTATTATTAATATTTAGTCAAAACAGTCGTTTATTATCCTTCAATAATATTATATTGTTAATATAAATAAAAAGCTTGTTAAATACATTTCTCTCACAAATATATTATTTGTCTTTACTTTAGGTTCATTTAACACATGATGACTTCGTCTCGCTTTTCAACATGTCTTTCTGGGAATTCGATGAGCTACCCGTATGGAAGAAACAGGAATTGAAGAAGAAATATAAACTATTTTAAGCAAACCCAGTGTAGCCACGTTATCCTAATATGCTTAAAAAAACATTTGAGTTGTTTTTATAATCGATGAGAAATATGTACCCTAATGTATTGAATGAAGAAAACAAAAATATTAAGTTTTCATACGTATTACCTTACCTTACGTGTATAATTAATTTTAAATGTCTATATATACATATATATTTACAAATTGAATTTTTGTAGTACTGAATTATTACATACATACTTATATAAACATATGTAAATGTAAATACGTTTTTATGGAATAAAATTGTCGCTTGAAATATGGAAATGGAGAGGAGTTCGTTGTGTGCGAGAAAGATCGGAGAGGTAGCTGTTTACTTTTGAACACATTTCATCGATTCCATTTCCCGACGTCAATATCGTACAATCATCAGCGTACGAGGTCACTGAAATTCCCGCTGGTGGCTGGGGGAGTTTCGAAATATAAAAATTAAACAGTAGTGGGGAGAGGACACCGCCCTGCGGAACCCCCTGTTTAATTTTCCTAAGTTTGGAGTTTTGACCTCGAAACAGTACGGATGAATGCCGACCGCTCAGGTAGTTCATAGTCCACCGCTTCAGCCCTGGAGGGAGCGTTAATTGTTCTAGGTCCTCAAGTAGCGTTGTGTGATTGACTGTGTCAAAAGCTTTTGACAAGTCCAACGCTACGAGGATCGTCCTCTCGCAGGGTGGCTTCTGGTTCAGGCCATGAACTATCTGGGCGTTTATGACGCTAAGTGCTGTGGTGGTACTGTGAACTTTTCGGAAGCCATGCTAGGGTCAGGTGGTGAGTGAATGACGGGAGTAACAAGACCTCAAGTGTCTTCACTACTGGGGAAAGGAGAGTTATCGGGCGATAAGACTCCCCTTTGTTGGCGGGTTTCCCAGGTTTCAGTAATGGGACCACTCTTCCGACTTTACACACATCGGGTATTTGAAGAGTGGATATCGACAGGTTGAGGACCTTGGTGAGATAGTTTACTCCCGTTGGGCCTAGGTGTTTTAGTATCAGCATGCTTATTCCGTCAGGGTCAATGGATTTAGACGATTTCGCCTTTTTGATGACACTCTGAACCTCCCCATCGGTGAAAGTAAGTGGTGCGCAGCCGTCGGGTAACACGTCGTTTGGCCTTGTCAGTCGAAGGGTGCAGTGTAAATTGCCGGCTGAAATAGCTCGCGCACTTCTTCGGGTCCCAGGAGGCATGGCCATCGAATTGAATTTCAAGCCGATCGTCATGTCTTCTCAGATTTGACAGGGCCTTGACAGTAGTCCAAAGGTTACTCACACCGGTGGAGAGTTTGCAGGACTAAAGGTGCTCTATCCATTTTGTCCGCTTATGATGGTTTACCATTTGCCGAATCTCCAAATTGAGATCCCTTATTCGAGGATCACAGGGATCGGCATGGTGTAAGGTGTCGCGCTCGATTGCTAGTACAGCTGCTTCGGCTGGGAAATTAGGGCGGAGTTCCGCGATTCTTCCAGCCAGTACTAAGCGAGCAGTAGCAGCAGCGATCACCTTGCGGAATTGACGCTCGCCAACGATGACGTCCGTAGGAATGGGTAGTGCGTTGAAGGTGCTCTCGGTAAATCTGTGAAGCCGACCCAGTTAGCTTTGTTAAAATTAACATATGTGCGGTTGTCCACAGAAATAAAGTCAGGAGGTTTCTCGATCGAGATAATTATGGGCAGATGGTCTGATGCGAGAGTTAGCATAGGTCGCCAGGTTATACTATTTATCAGACCAGCGGGGGCTTCGTCATTCATTGTGCAGAATGTCGTATCGTCTATCTGTTCCGCCAGCTCCATCCCCCTACGATCGTTTGACAGGCAGGAATGCCAAAGATCGTGATACGCGTTAAAGTCGCCTAGCACCAAACGGTTTTCACCACGAAGTAGCGCATCTATGTTCGGGTGATATCCTGTTGGGCAACATGTAACTGGGGGATGTATATATTAAATATTTCGAGCTCGACATTGCCTGACCGGACAGCTATACCCTGACATTCTAGGGTAGTGTCCCTACGATCGATGTCATCATCGATTAGACGATATTGCATGGTGTTGTGCAATATGAAGGCTAGGCCTCCACCATTATCTCGCTCGCGATCCTTACGTAAAACGTTGAAACCTGCACAACTCAAAAGATCTGAGCGGCTGTTTAACTTGGTTTCTTGGACCGCAGCTATCGTTACGCGCTCCCGGCTCATGAATGCAACTATCTCCTCGATCTTACTCTGGAGTCCGTTGCAGTTGAATTGTAAGAGTCGCGTTTGTCGCGGGTGTCCAGTCGTGATCCTAGGGGTGAGTGGGGTGCGTGTAGGTGGTGGTTGTTGCAGCTGTACTATCCGCATGGGCGGTTGTCGCACTGTGGTGCTGATTGGCGACGTCCCTGTATGTGATTGCGGGGGCAGACTCCTACAGCATGGGGCAACGTACGACGCACTCCACTCTCGTGTGGTGCGCAGACCAGAACACGACAGAAAGTGACACCAGCCAGTACAGGAACATGAATCATTGTCCAAGACAACGGTAAAATTTCCGAACAAATTTTTCAAATCGAATCACTATAGCGTATATATTATATTTCATGCAAACTGAACGATGAAAATTAAATTATATAAAAAATAATTTAAGATATCTTCACGAAATTTGGCATGGATTATTGTAAAAAACAAGGCTACAATATTCGAAGACATTTTCGTCAAGTCGAACCACTATATCATACAGCTGCCATACAAACAGAACGATCGAAATCACGTTCTTGTATGGAAAACTTTTTTATTTAAGAAGGTATCTTCAAGAAATTCGGCACGGATTACTATTCTACGCAATGCTACAATATCCTTATAAATTTATCAGATCGAACCGCTATAACATATAGTAGCTGCCATACAAAATATGATCAAAATCAAGTTCTTGTTTGGAAAGCCTTTTTCGATACAACCGGAATTAATGTTTTTCTTCTTTTAAATATGCTTGGTGTAAACTTGATGATTGTGTACACTGAAAAGTCAACTTTATTGAAAAACCACAAATAACTTTGTGGGCAAGATATAATTTCTATGAGTACTGAAGTTATCAGTCACATCCTTTTATTTCAAGAGTTTTAAACAAGTACATTGAAATATTTAATTATTAATTAATACAATAATGTTTAACAAGAACGTTTGTAATGTGATAAAAAATTAAAACCGCAATTTTCTTATATTATATATATATATATATATATGTATGTACATGCTAGTTCAAGTTAAAGTTTCAGCATCAGCTTCCGTCGTTATGTCGACCGTCTCTACTTCCTCTGAGTCAGGTTCATCGCCGGAGCCTTAGTATTAAAAAGAAAAAATTTTAAATATAAAGTTTGCGTCATAAAAAAGTTTAAAGTTCCTTCAATACTTGGAAAAAATAAACCCACTATGAAGTCAAAGAGGCCTCCTAATAGATCAAAAAACATTTCTAATGAAAATAGATTTAGATTTTTGTGCGTTGGCCAACTATAAGCACTGGATAACTAAGTATTACTAAGTGATCATGTGTTGCAGAATAAGTGTGTGTTTCAGTGAGATACATTCAATGAGCCATGTAATTATTTTATTTTAATAACCGTAATTATTCGGATGAGTCGTCACACAGCATGTATACATATATTCATGATTATTTACGATTACAATAGATTTGAAACTAAATACTTATACATAAAAATGTGTATGCACCACGTTTTTGAAATATGAAAAAACAAGTTTAAGATTCCTCAGAATCGTCATCATCGTTACCACCGCCTAAAAAAACCAAGAAAATCATAAATTCTATTATCTTTTAAAATGCAAAAGGTGCAGCTTACCGAAAGAAAACAAGCCTGTTATAAAGTCAAATATAACTTGCAAAATATCAAAAAACATTGCTGCTAATGTTTTTCGTATTACCTATTCATTGCAGATTACCAATCTAAACTAAATCATTGCACCAGGTTTGGTGAAACAAATACCCTACTGATATAGTTAGTCTATTATTTTTAATGATTTTGCAACTTTTAAAAGGAAGTAATTTAATGTATGCAGCGTAGACTAGAACCGAGGTAATAGGTTACCACAAATACAATTTCATTTTTAAGGGAGGAGTCGGGTTTTTAATTTTTTTGTTTCGTGATTGCAGAACATCTCAAGAATGTTGTTTCTAAATTTCAAGTTGAATTTTAACAAAATTGACGAAGTTATGGCTATACCTACATTATGCACGTTTTCAAACTTTAAAGTGAAGTTTCAAAACCTTAAAGCGGTTTTTTCACAACTTACGTTTTCAAAGTCGATGTCCCTCATAACTTCAAAACTACTTCACTGATCGCTTTGAAATTTTTTAACACTATTTCTGTACGTAGTTTACCAAGCAACGCTTTTCAAATTTTTTATTTAACAATAACAAATTAACCGATTTTTTCGCAAAAAATTGCGTTTTTTCTTTAAAAATATTCCCAAAAAGTGAAAATTTTAAATTTCTAAAAACCTTTCAGTGTTACTTGGACAAAGCGATTATCTAGGGGCACCACAATTCAACTTTTTTCAAGACGGCCCAAAGTAATTGCAGTCATTGCCGTATTTTCTAATATATCTCCAAGAGAATTTAACAAAATATTCTTCAAATGTCATACTATAATGGACCAATCGTTTTTAAAAAATAGATTTTAAAAACTATTGGTATTTATATATAAATCTTAACTTCATATCACTACTCACTATATGAAAAAATCATATTAGTTAGAAAACTAAACACTATACGCCCAAAACTCCCAATTTTCCATTTTCTTGTTTAAACTAAAATTAATGCCAAGCTTATGCTGGATTTATAATCTCGCTTAAAACTTAAAAACGAATATATCACACATATGGACTAATAAGGTCATGGCTTATATACGCGTTTTATATTTGCTAAAATTTTTTATTTTGTATATGTGAAAAAATATACCTGCTAAATATCATAGCCATACATTGGACCTTCCATGTAGGCTCTATGTTGATCGGGTGAATTCCGTCGTATACGCCGACCGATTGGTTCCAAGTCTGCGTAGCATTTTGGAAACACACGTTCAACCGCCTCAATAGCTTCAAGTTTTGTTACATTTCGCACCGCTAAAACAGATTGCAGCGCTTTTGTTTTTACACAATTCTAAATTAATGTGGTATATAAAGCTACTGTGTTATGTATAGTTATTATATGTACTCAACAAACCTGGTGAGACTTTTTTATGTCAAATATGGAGGCATCACCTTGCATCATAGCGCTGAGGAAGGAACAATGCGCCAAATTAGCGGCCCTAATTTCAGTGCATGCTAAATGGTCGATATTTCGAAAGTCCAACTCATTATTGCAATAATCGAACATATGTATCATTTCATGTGTAAGTACACCTTGAACCATGCCTTCATTGCGAGCCATATTTTGGCACACAACTATTTGATTCATTACAGGATCATAACCACCAGTTACGGTGGTATCACATACTTCACAAGATATATGGCGACGAAGATCGATCGGACAGCCGGAACTTCGGAGCGCTCCCATCATTAGTTTGACCAAAGGGCTGTTTTTTACACACCAGTATACGTTGCGTTCACACTTTACCTTGTCAATATTTTCACGACCTTCCATACCCAAAAGAATTTTCGACCACTTTGGCTTAAATGTTTCACCCCTTCTTTCTGGATACAAATCATAACCCCATTCTTTTGTTTTGGGGTTATTTGGGTCGCCATTGTCATTGATTTGCTCAGCATTAGACACTGATTCTTTAGAAACATCAACCAAAGGTTCCTTATCTTCTTTGGCTTCAACTTTTGCAAATAGCCTCATAGCTAAATAAACCGGCAAGGAACTTGAAGTCTGTATTAAAAGTTAAATAACAATGCAAAATGAACACTGTGCGACCAACAGCTGATATATACGGATGCCATGTCAGATTAATAAACAAAATTTAAGTCTCTAATTTTAGTACAAGAAACAATATAGTAATGGAACAGGAATAATACCCACTATGCTATACCAAATGAATTCTCTTGAGGTCTGAGTAAAATGTTGTATACAATGCAAAATTGTATGTATGAAACTCTTGATGAAATATGATTACAAACAACTTTCTTACGTTTCTACAAAGTTGTTTTCCTAACTCCGAGTTGACAAAACTACACGATGTTTTTGTGTAGATGTGATTGTTCTTACGTTTCGTACTCATAGGGTTAAGACTTTTGCAATATGTTTCTGAAACCTTTCTAATGCATTATAGTTTCGGGTAATATATATGTATATATTGTTGATTTAAAAGAGAAACCTTTTCCACATTTTGGTTGAACAGATTGTAACACAAGTCTGTTTGACAAGATTGACACTATTATGTGTTAAATGCCTTAAAGGTTAAGATAGAAGACTTTATCGCAGTTGGTCTACCCCCCGTTATAGAAGAACATACGAGTGATAATAGGAAAGATCATAATTGAACACAGGTGCACTTAATATACTATGGTTAATCTATATATCTATCTTACCCATCACTTATGTTTATATGACAAAAAATTTGTATTAACATAAATTTATTCGTTGACTGAATGCTGATTAGACCGATATATAATATTAGTATTTAAACGTGTAATTTTACAATTAAATTGTTATAGAAACACAAATTTTTTAATTAAGATATCTAATATAATTTTGTGCATTTTTAGTAGCGTGAGCGAATATTGTGCAAATAATCGTTTTTCTATATTCAAATATGTCTAATTTGAACTGTTGACAGAGAATGTAAAATATAGAGAAGGTCCAACTACGAACAGGCGTGTGAATTGTCAAAACCTAACAAAATGCGATGAGGGTATTTCACCACAGTCGGCTCGGAAGGAGAAATTTTAACAGTGCCGCGTGAACAGAGCTGAGCATTGTATGAAAATTATACTCAGAAGTTTCTTGATATTACAGCCAAGGATGAAATGATGCGAGACGCGAGAGAGAGCTGTCAAAACCCACATTTTTTATAACATTTGCCAATCATGCCACTGTCGAACGAAAATGGATTGGGTATTATAAAAAAAACTTGGGGGTATTTTCATTTCGATATTATTTTTAGGTGCTCCGTCCCCGAGTAGGCCTATATAACGCATATACATCCCTATATACTTGTATTTACATCATAAAATTTTTAAAAAATCACATAACATAAAAAATAGCATATAAATAAAAAAAATTATAACAAAGAAACAATACAAGTCATAAAAAAAGATTATGGTTTTATAATGAACGTTTTAAATTAAATTAACAAATAAAATTTATTCAAAAGTATAATATTTGTGTCGTTCCTTGAAATTTCTTTTCGCACTGCTTTTGTTTGCTATTTTTAGCGGGTTTATTTCTGGCATCTCGCCTTTTTTAACATCAGCTGTTCGAAATTCCCTGATTTTAATAATCAGGGAAAGAGAATAACAGAAAAATCAGCGGAAATGAGAGAGTCTCGCATCATGTCATCCTTGTTACAGCCGCATGTTAGCTTATATTTTTATACGTTTATATGCAATCATATTCATAGATATGAAATTCCTTTTCTGAATATCTATGATATCATGAAAAATGTATTACATTTTATTTAAAATATATTACTTCAAAGGAATATTTGGAGTTGCTTATTAAATATTGCTTATGTTTGATGATATGAAATGCTTTCATATAAGTTCATTGTTGTATCTGCTATGTTATATATTTTACATTTTCTGCTGTTGGCAACCATTTTTTTCTAAGTTTTGGCAGCATTGTTTGCACTTCATATTTCAATTCTAGGCGCAAAATCAAATTTACCTGCAACCGCCATTTGTAATACTTCGTAAAATTTCTATAAAGAAAAATAATTGTTAAATAAAAAGTTCATTTTTAAATTTGTAAATATTTGTAGGAATATATTTTATTGTAATGGCTCAATTTAATTTCTTGAATGAAATGACCAGTGCATTGACACTGGATGGCGAAATTACACGAGGACCAGCACCTCGCTGGCAAAAAAAATTGGAAGCTTCTGCAATGGCTAACAGCCTTAACGGAAGTATAAATGCGTCTCGTTCCGTACTGTCTATGTCATATAATACTAGTTTTTCTGGTGTAAATCCACCCTCAAGAACCCCACGGAAAGTTAGTGGAGACACAAAGTGCAAGAAAACACCTACTCCCAGTAAAGGTACAAAGACGCCAAGTGGTGGTGATCGTTTCATTCCCAACCGTGGAACTAGCAACTTCGAACTTGGACATTATTTGGTAAGTTCACAATGTATTTTATTAAAAGGATAAAACTATTTATGTATCTATATATAAATATAGATTAAACAAGAACAGGACAAATCGGAAAACGATGACAATGACAATAGCAATAACGCTAACAAAAAGACACCTTCAAAGGTTGAGCGTCAAAAGCTTATATCGGACTCATTGCAAATTGGTGATACGAAAAGCACTAGAATTTTATGCTATCAAAATAAAGCACCTGCGGCACCAGAATCTCATCAAAATCCTTTAAAAGTGGTTTATTCAATAAATACACCTTTATCGACAAAGAGCGGCTCTCGTTTTATACCAACCACATCAGATCGCATACTGGATGCACCTGACATAATAAATGATTATTACTTAAATTTAATGGATTGGAGTGCTGACAATATTGTGACAGTTGCTTTGGGTAATGCAGTTTATTTGTGGAACGCAGTAACGGGCAATATAGACCAATTGGTGGAGTACGAAGAAGGAGATCATGCATGTGCCCTTTCTTGGATACAAGACGGACAAATATTAGCAATTGGCAACAATACTGGTGTAGTGGAATTATGGGACTGTACGAAAATTAAACGTTTGCGTGTAATGGATGGGCACTCGGCTCGTGTGGGCACTTTGGCATGGAATTCATACCTAGTCTCATCGGGCAGTCGAGATGGTTCCATCATACATCATGACGTACGAGCGCGCGAACATAAAGTAGCTAATCTCAATGGACACACACAGGAGGTGTGTGGTCTGAAATGGTCAACTGATTTTAAACATCTTGCTAGTGGTGGCAATGATAATTTGGTTAATGTATGGGCAGCAGTAAGTGGTGGTGCTGGTAGTGGTACCGAACCTTTGCATGTTCTCAACGAACATCAAGCAGCGGTACGGGCATTAGCTTGGTGCCCCTGGCAGCCAAACCTCTTAGTTAGTGGTGGTGGTACCGCGGATCGTTGTATAAAATTTTGGAATGTAAACAATGGTTCTTTAGTTAATTCAGTCGATACTAAATCACAAGTATGCGCTCTTCTATGGTCTCGAAATTACAAAGAGTTAATTTCGGCGCATGGTTTCGCACACAATCAGCTCACGATTTGGAAGTATCCATCAATGATAAAACAAGCAGAGTTAACTGGACATACTTCGCGAGTTTTGCAAATGGCAATGTCACCTGATGGCAGTACAGTAATAAGCGCAGGTGCAGATGAAACATTGCGTTTGTGGAATTGTTTTGCACCAGATCCACATACCGCGAAAAAAGCGAGCAAGGGAGCAAGCAAAGTTAAACAAAGTGTTTTCCGCCAAAGCATACGATAAGCTGAGAAATCGAACACTTATGACAAAAAATAGCAGTAATATTTTAAATCGAATGTTCCGAATTTCAGTTAAGACAATTTATACATTTGATAATATGTTGACTTTTTTAATTTTAACGAAATTAGCCTAAGTATTTCGAAATGTATTGGAAGTGATGAGTAGTTATATTTTAACAAAGTGCTTATATACGAGACATTTTATAGCTGTTTGTATTTAATATGTAAGTCTGCTGTCTGCTTTTCATTATGTATTTATTTAGAGTGTTCATATGTATTTCTATTAAATTCGATTTATATTTTTAAATTAAATTGCAAGTAAGTTTTTAGTAAACTTGACTTGTATTATGTCAGATCATATTGCGATTTGTATTTTTAGATTCATTCACATTTGTAGTACAAGCTTTTAAATAAAGGTAAAAAAACATGATTAATTATTTTCATTTACACTTATTTAAAAACAAAGAGCACCAGATTGGAATATAGTAGATTCACTCTGTCGTCGAAAGTAGTAAAAGTAGTTTGTGGCTTGACTCTCAGAAATGCATTCCGAGGGAGTGAATCAAGACAGATATTAATTGCGCGTTAGCACAAATCTGTTTAGTGTCGGATATCATCTGCATATATCTGGAAAGTCGTCTAGACTATATCTGGACTTCGAGGGTATTCAAGTTGAAACAAGTTTGAAAGAGTGGTTCCCACTAAAAGTGTGCCATAGTGTCAAAAATGGGCACAATCGTGTTAGCCCTTAGCCCTCAAATACCCAACACAAAGGATGAATTTATACCGTATCAATATCAATACCCAAGATAAGCATACATTACTTTCCGATCCCACGACAGTGAATGGAATTGGTCCGCAAATTACATCAGCTTCCATATATTCTCTCAATAGTTGGGATATCTCTCTGACCTTTTCTTCTCAAGAACTTGATCATTTGTCGGAGCCACCGATATCAGGCCACTGTAGCGCATTGTTACTATACAAACTGAACGATCAAAATCAAGTTTTTGTACGGAAAACTTTTATTTGTGAAGGGTATTCTAGCCTTAACCGAAAGGGGAACATTGAATAATGCAGCTATATAGCCGATTCTAAATCGGTGACCATTGGTGGAAAAATATTGTAATTCCCAACATATTGTAATTTTTCAACCATTGAAAGTATTTTAAATTAAATGGTAGCTCGCCCAGCCACAAACTTCAAAAAATCGAAATTCGTATTGTATTTACCCTTTACCTATGTATGTGGTATCTGTACCGAATTTTCGTACTTTTTTGAATTTTTTAATAATTCCGTTTTGTGGCCGTAGCAATTTTCTGAATTTCAAATTATAATATAAAGTTTAATCAATTTATTAAATTTTTCGATATCGCAGACTGACGGATTGTATATATTATATATAGATGACGGATAACAAGGAATATAATTAAATATAGTATAACTATTTCACTCCTTTAGGTTTTGTGTTTCAAACAACCGTTAGGTGAAAAAACTCAACATTTCGCATTTGTAGTATACTTCGTGACGACTATTGATTCGAAACCTGAACTCTGTAAAAAACAAAAGTAAAAGTAAAGGCAAAACTCATTTATGGTTTTATAATTATACTTATTTATACTAGAGCAATCTAAGGGACCAAAAATTGCATATTCTGCACTGAACCATCCAATTTCAAATAAAACAAACTTTTTCAATACATTTTTCTAAAATTCTTATTTTTACATATTTAATATTTCCTTGCTTATTTTTCATGTGTTGCGTTAAACTTTTCACCGACATCATTTTTGTGTTGATTTATGTGTATTTCTAATTTGCATGCATGTGTGTGTGTTTATGTGTTATATTTTATAAATAACTTTACATTGCCCACTTTGCTATCAACTTCACAATTTTAATTTAGTTCGTTTGTTTACAAATACTTATGAAATTATAGGTATATGTATGTAGATGTGTGTTTGCATGCGTTTTGTGAATGTCATTTTACAATTCCAATTTCTTTGCCAAATCTGCCATATGCCAATTGATTGAACCGGGCTTTTCTTAACGGTCGCTGTTTATTGTGGTGTAAGGTTAGTTGATTTTTAAGTATGTAAAATATGTTCTTATGTATGTATGTAATTATCCTTGCTGATTACAGATTAGTTAGGTATTTTCTATGGTCCTGCTACGTTGCTACTATATTATTTTTGTTGTTGTTTTTTTGTTTTATTTTTTTTTTTCATCTTGTTATTACATTATTATCTACTCTAAGTTGAATCTTTACTGTATACTTCAGTTGCATTCTTATATAATGAGTAATTTTCATATATATATATGTATGTATATTTATGTGTATATATTGGGTATACATACGAATGTATATACTGTCATGTATACGATTGTATATATATATAGATATATTTGTGAATATTTTTGTATATAATATATATATATATGTATATAATTTATATATAATCCTTTCCGTCGCATTCTTGCTGTAATTAATGTAAGTATGCATGGAATTATGAGTTTAATATTAAGGTATTGTATGTATGTAGGCATGCTTATATTTTATGCTTTAAACTGCTTATTGTTCTCACAAACGTGGCTGCTGTTTTCGGCTATGTTAATTTATTCTTCATTTGTTTATTAGATGTTTATTGATTTACGTTTGTTATTGTAATATGTGTCTATATTTACTGCGTTTACTCACCTATAAATGTATGTATTTATGTATGTAGGTTGCGATTATTGCATTTTATTTACTTATAGGAAACATGACGCTTTTGCTTCAGTTAATTTGTTTGGATTGATCTGTTCAAGCGTGTCATTAGAAGTGTTTATTCTTTACTTACTTAAAGCTTCCAATATACATATATCGAGATTTCTCATCATAAAGTTAACTTGTCATCTATTGGTGTTGAGATATTTCTTGTTAAATATGTTTGAATTTTTGGGCATCAAAAAAACAGATAAAAGAATTCCGAAAACATAACTACTAATTTTTGCATGAAAAGTTCCTAATAGTTTAGTCTTTATCAGTATACATAGGTGACATAACCACCACCCTTTTAACATTTTTCTTAAGTTAAGCAATATTATTACTTTTAGTAGTTTTCTGTGACGAAATGGAAAGTGGAGAAGAAGAATGGGAATTTTTTAGTTGAAGATGAAATGTTATTGAATTATAAAGCAGAATTTTGTAAGATACTTGGTACATCTGTTGCTGTTTATGGGGCACCCCAGCTAGTCATATAAGGAGACTACGTTTGAAACAAGTTAAGATTATCAAATTAGTGTTTTCTTAATTTCTGCGTGTAGTTAGTGCACACTGTAACATTGTCTTGTCTCAGTTAATTGTATTGTTTCTTTTTTTGTTAATCTTTTAATATTATGAGTAAAAGTTTACAATTTAAAATTGTTCCCTGCATGGTTTTTTCGCCCTTAGTTCTTTCATATAATTAATTATACTGTTATGTTGTTGAGTCTGTGATAATTAATAGAAATAAAACAAAAACTAGTTTTGCAAATGTAAAATACAGAAGAACACGGATTAAAGATAGTGTAGGGTTGCAAATAATGCATTAAAAATATTATTAAATTAACATTTAATTTGAATTATTTATTTATTTCGTAATCCCGATAAACCTATAAATTTTCAATCCCAAATAAAAATTGGAAAATAAAAATTTACTTCCAAGCTTATAATTACAATTAAATAAGAAATTACTAAAATTTTCATTTTTTTCGCGTTTGTGCTTGCTCTACCATTTGGTCACATTTTGAAAAGGAAAACCTATTTTTAATGAAATATCGACATAGTTTAGCTCTTTTCGTCTTATTTGTATTAAATTGCTTTTAATTTTAATGTTTCAGGAAAAACTATGTAAATTTTGCTTTTTTATCCCTTTTCATTCCAGCTTTCTTTTTGAAAAAATATAAAATAAAATAAAATTTGTTACACCAATTTTTGCAATAACAAATGTTTTCTCAATTTTTAAAACACGATGTTTAGGATCAAAAATTTAATTTTTACTAGTAAAACTAGTATATTAAAAACTGAAACTTTTAATTTTTAATACAAGATGTTGGAATTAATTTTAAATCCAAAAATTTTGAATCAAAAAACTCGCAACCCTGGTGGTGTTTAATATAAAATTGGTAAAAATACAACAAACTAGAAATGTCATAAAATCACCGCCATAAAAATTAAATCAGACCAGAAAAAAAATTGATTTTGACAAAAAAAAATCTTAAAAATAACAAACCACAAAAGAAATAAATAAAACACAGGATCATATTATTTTCAAAAGCAAATCAAATATATATGTATATATAATTGCAGTGCATTAAAATATATATGTAGTAAGGTTTATGTTTATAGCAATTGTTATTTCTTGCTGTTGTTGCAATTGTTTAACGATCTATTGTAAGCTTTTCATTTAAGAGTTCAACTTAAAACAGTGCATACATTTCTATTTTTATGCGCTACAATATTTTTTGTTTATTAAAACATGTTAATTTTTGCTTTCATTTGACAAACTGTGATTTAGTTGATACAAGGATATGTTTTTATTACTATTTCTTATTATTACAACTTTAATTATGTTTTGTTTATATTGTTATATATATGCGTTTTTTAATTGGTTGGTATTTTACTTTTTTAAAGTTTAAATTCCAATATATATTTTTAAATATGTTAATCAGCGATAAAGCGATCAGCAATAATATTCTTCTTCTTAATAATAATACATATGTATGTATATCTTTATACATTTTCAGTGTAAAAGTAACTTCATACACATTCTAGTAGACTGCGCATTTGATTGGCATACACTTATTAATTTTTTTTTTGTAATTTCGCACAATTACACATTTTCTGGAAGCCGCTAAAAAATAACGCACATTTACAAAGCTAAAAGAAACTTTCAACATTGCCATTATCATTTCTTAATTAACTCTTCTTAGCTATGCGCTAGTACATAAGGTGGCCAGTCTGTACAGTGAAGTGTTAGCCCTTTCTCATTTATTACCGTGTAAGCGTCTTGCTCATAAGAATTTTATTTGCGACCAACAAAGTGTACCGATATTATAACCAAGTAGCCACCAATATGTCAATACTCAATACTATGCCGTTACATTATTTAAGCGTTTACACATGTGACATTGTCTATGTTCTTCAACGCTCCTAATTTGTTTAGTGCTTGTGCAAAGTTAGTTACATATTTTAGCTATAAATACCTACATACTTGTATGTATATGTTTTTCATTGTCACCCTTGCATTTATGCTTATCGAACGCTCAGCGCGCATAATAATGTATTTCAAAATCTTTATATTTTTGTGTGTTTTTGGTTTTGTAATTAACCATTAGTATATATATTAATTGCATTACTTTTATACCCATATAATAACAATCATTGTTGTATTAGTTGTTAGCTTAGTAAATGAGCCTAAGTGTATATTGTATATATGTATGTATATATATTATTATCAACTAACACTATGTTTGCAATAATTTTAGCATTATTTTATTTATTAGTAATGTGTGTATATATGTAAGCATTAGATTGCTATTTCTTATAAATTATTTTACTGGTGTTATCGTTTACTACGCTTTCTTAACGCTGCTGCTCATACGAAAAAATCAAACCCCACCTTTGTATGGTTCCTTATTAATAACTATCCGTTATCCTTTTATCGTACATTTATTTATGCGTATCAATTAATTGTAAATTAAAGCGTTAACAGTTAATTATTTTTATGTTTAGTTTTATATTTGCTGTTGCTATGTATAATTAGTTAGTTTAGATATTGTATTTGTGTGTATGCAGTTGATAAATATGTATGTATGAAAGTAAATGGTGTATGAATGATTTTTGTTATTATTTGAATACTTTCTGCACCAGTGGAAATATAAATTTGGGTCAGTCATAATATAATAAAAAGTAGAACGTATAGATGAATGTAGATAATAAATATGTAAACGGTTTAATTAGAAAACAAATAAAAGAAAATTTAAAAAAAGTTAAAAAAAAAAAAATACAAAGATCATATTATATAAGGTTGTGTTACTTGAGAGCGGGCTTTTTCTTGCGAAAATATTTTGTAACCCTTAATGTCAATTCAACTTTTTTATGGTTTTTACATGAATTCCTTGTTAACATTTTGATGTTTTACAATAGGTTTGTTTCTTCACTGTTAACTATCACTTGCTAGCCAAATTTCTGCTTGAAAAGCGTTTCTTAACCCAAAAAACTAGCATAAGAGAGCACAAGTTGAGCGCGTAAGAGAGCTGTTAGTTTCTGCTAGCAGAAATTAACTACTGCCATATGATGAAATAGCTGTTTAAAAACATGTAAAAAAGTCTGATACTTGAAATTTGCTTTGATTTTATTAATTTTAATTGTGTTGAATTATTAAAATAAAAATTCTATTAATTAATTTTCAAGTGTTTATATGATATTATTATTATTAAAAACAATATTATGATATTTTCTTCTGTTATTCTCCGAGTGTTTACTTGTTCCTTATTCCGCTCTTTGTGAGAGTAAATTGTCAATTTCACATTTTTCTTCCTGATGGTAGCTAGCAGCTACTAGTAGTTCGGAAACAAACTTTTTATCAACTGTATGTATTTATATGTATTTATGTGTATATGTACGTACGTGTAATACGCGTTAGATCAACTACTTTCTGATTAACGGATCCAATAACATATTTATATATATATATATATATATATATAGTATGTATAGCATGTATGTATGTATAACTAATTTAATGATTTTCTTTTAATGTTCACTAAGTTGTCGCTTTAAAATTTTTTCGTAGGCTTTTATTTTAGACTTTAAATATTTTCTTATTATTGCTGCTGCCTTAATTTCTAGTTGCATGTAAATGAATAATTTAATTTGGAATTGTACACGTTCTTATGCTGGCTTGCGTACATATTTTAATTTTTCTTCTTTTGTTTCTTTCACCAATAATAGTAATACCGAATTTCAAATGTTTAACTTTAATTTACAATTTTTGCATATACTACGCTTAAAGCCATACTACTACACATCTAATTTTATCTTTCATATCATACTTAAGTTTCTATCCAACAAAAAAATAAATCAAAGTCAATTATGACAATAGTTTTCACTTTTATTCTAATTACCTCTCACCGCTCTTGAGAGTCACTTAATTTTACTCATTTCTAAAATGCGAATAATACAGCGTATCTTTTTATATTTTACTTTTAAATATTTAATAAATTGTAGTTTAATTAAAAATGGTTGTCACAGTAAAATTCAAAACCATTTAGCTGCAGATAATAAAGATAAAGTCGAAAAAAAAAAATTTAATGGTGAAAACAAATATCGAGATCACAACCTCACTACATGTTGTTGGCGATATTTTCAAAATACTTCTTTCTACATATAATCATATTTTTAAATATGTTTGTATGCATTGCATTATATACATCTCTCGTTGATACCTTGTATATTTGTATGTATGTATCTAAAACATATAGCATATATATAGGTATATAAAATTGGATGGCACGATTTGTATTCTCCATAGTGTGTAAAGAAATCGTAGAACGAAGAGAACATGATTTTCGAAAATACATTCAGTAATTATAATGCAAAATGTGACATATTAAAACTGTAGGAAAATTTTACTCGATATTGTGTGTCTAAAATGTTGGTTTTTATATTGTTTTTAATAAGATTTAAAATAAATAAAGCATTTGGAAGCATATTTTTATTAACAATTATTTAAATAAAAGTAATTTACAAAAACTTTCCTTGAACATAATAATTTATTAAAGTCTGAACTATATGATGCCAACTCAAATTTGGCAGTTCAAAAATTTTAAGTAACACTTTTAGGTAATGTGTTAACTAAACATTCACAATTCAGCACACATCCAATCGTTTTTACCCAAACATGCTGTTAACCTGATTAGCGTAAATCTGAATTAAGTAAGCGCGAATAACACTGTTTATGTAAAGAGAAATGCCACTACTTTAAAAGTAGAGCTTTAGAAAACTCGTCAATATTGCACAAAACTACCATTTGGGACTTTCAACACAAAAAGTTCGAAATAAACAGTAAAGGTGAAAAGTAAAGCTTAAAAATAGAGTTTTCAAATCAGCACAATAGAATAAGAAATTACTCACTAATTCAGGTTTATTCTAAGCGGAGAACAGCGTGTCGCGAGGTTTTGGATATTATAGCGACAATCTTGACTTCATTTTCAAATTAAATGGGTTTTAAACTTATGTTCTAATTACAGTAATAAAAATGTTGCTTGTAGTCTTAATATTGGACTCAAGATATATATGTGCATTTACAGTAATGCAGCACGGTTAATGTTTGTATAAATGGCTTAAATTAACAACTTAGAAATAAGTGCAGAAAAATAAACTTCTTTTACTATACGAATACCGTCATACTTTAATGCATACGCGCCATATAAAATGTTGCATTTTCACAATCACGCCATCAACTTCCAGTCTCGGTTGCATTACTAAGCCCCAGTCGCCATTGCGCCATTGTAATAGCAGCTGCAACCTCGCGTTTATCTCAGCACCGTTCTATCCACCTCGCTAATATTATTAACGTTATTGTTATTATTATTATTATTGAACGCTGCCGTCAACGCGCCTCACCAGTGTGTGAAATTATGCTGCTGTTAGTAAACCACCGGATGCTGCTCGACATTCGCTGGCAGGTGCTGCAATTGCATGGCGGCACGTGCCAAGACGCTCGGATCGGTTTGTATTAGTGCGATAGGCACAGGTGGCGGTTGTTGTGGTTGAGGTTGTGGCGCATGAGCTTGTTGTTGTGCTTGCGCTTGTGTTTGTTGGTGATGCGCCTGTTGCTGTTGCTGGTGTTGGCGATGTTGCTCCTGCTGTTGTTGATGTTGTATAGATAATTGCAGTAGTTGTTGTTGTTGCTGCTGCTGTTGCTGCTGTTGATGTTGTTGCTGCTGCTGTTGCACTTGTTGTTGGTGCTGTTGATGTGCTTGTTGCTGCTGTTGTTGTTGTTGTTGCTGTTGTTGTTGCTGCTGCTGCTGCGGTTTCTGATTATTATGCGAAGTTATCGTTGAGGTAACCAACGGCACTAGACTAGGGGCCAACTGCACAGCATTTGCCGCAGCTGCGCCCGATGTAATTTGTTGGATGGTGTGCATGGTCGGTGTTTGATGAGGAACTAAGCGGAAATATGAAAATTCATCAAAGTAAATGCATAGCACATCAAGATCATAAATAATATCCCTCGTTTACTAAAAGGATGCCGAACAATAATATAAATAATTTAAAACAAAATTGTGTTAAGTACATGGAAGTGAACTGGGTACAAAAAAAAAAACACGAAAAAGCGTTCAATTCGGCTGCACCAAAGCTATAATACCTTTCAAATGTGCATTTCTTATAGCAAAAAAGGTATAAAAAAGATCTTTATTCTGATTTTGGTCAGTCAGTTTGTATAGCAGCTATACTATGGTAGTCCGATCTGAACAATTTCTTCGGAGATTGTACCGCTGCCTTGAACAATAATCCATAATAATATACGATGCCAAATTTCGTCAAGATATCTCGTCAAATACAAAAGTTTTCTATATAAAGACTGGTTTTTATCGATCAGTTTGTATGACAGCTATAAGCTATAATGCTCCGATCTGAACAATATATCTGATAACATGAAGACTAGAAATCTATTTTTCTAGAGTTCTCTGTGGCACTGTAAGAGTACTAAATATATAATATTTACTGCTGAATTTGTAGGATAACTCAATCTACTTAATCATATGACGCTTTTATTCTTTAGAAGAATTTTTAGAGAAGCGCACTTCACCAATATATTTTCGCAATATAACTCACAATACAATTATCTTAACACTTACGAAATATTGGTTTTATTTCCTCTTTGACCGAAGTCAATATACCAGCTGGGATTTGCGGATGAGGTTGCGGCGGGGGAGGCATTACCGCATCGGGATGATTCATCTTCATGTGACGCTTCAAATTGCCACGCTCAACAAAAGCTTTGCTGCACAATGTACAGGCGTGCGGTTTTTCGCCCGAATGCGAACGCATATGGGAGACAAGATGACCTTTAAGAAATATAGATTATAATAGTGGTTCTAATATTTTGAGAATTTTGAAAATCTCTTACCCTTGCATATGAAGGTCTTGGGACATTTCTCACATGAAAACGGACGTTCACATTCCTGTCCTTTAGTGTGACTACGTTGATGGAACAGCAGGTTTCCTTTGAGAGGAAACGATTTACCACAAGTCTCACAAGCAAAAGGACGATCACCGGTGTGGCAACGTGACATATGATTAATGAGATGCTCTTTACGAGTAAATGGCTTGTTGCACACATTACAACAATGTGGATTGTCACTGGAGTGCTGGCGCATATGATTGTTTAGATGCTCTTTCCGCGTAAATGTCTTTTGACAATATTCACATTTATGCGGTGAATCGCCAGTATGCAAACGCACATGATTCGTCAAATGCTCCTTGCGTGTAAATGTCTTCTTGCAGTAACTGCAACGATGAGGAGATTCACCAGTATGCTGACGCACATGATTTACCAAATGCTCCTTTCGTGTGAATGTTTTTGTGCAGTATGTGCACTTGTGCGGCGATTCTCCAGTATGCTGCCTTATATGATTCACCATATGATCTTTGCGCGTAAATGCCTTCGTGCAATAGGTGCATTTGAACGGTGTTTCACCAGTATGCTGACGTATGTGATTTACTAGGTGTTCCTTGCGTGTGAACGTCTTCAAGCAATATGTGCAACGATGAGGCGATTCGCCGGTATGTTGACGTACATGATTTAGCAAATGTTCCTTGCGTGTAAATGTTTTAGAGCAGAAATCGCAACGATGAGGTGTTTCGCCTGTGGATTGAGTTTATAAGATTAGTTTTGGAAACGACCACAAATGTTTTACTGGTTTACCTGTATGCCAGAGAATGTGATTGGTAAAGTGCTCCTTGCGACTGAAACTTTTGCCGCATATCTCACATCTAAATGGTGTGTCATTAGTGTGTGAACGCATATGATTAGCTAGGTGCTCTTTGCGTGTATACTTCTTGCCACATACATCGCACTGGTGAGGTGTTTGACCTATAATAAAAAATAAAAAAATATATATATATATTATAATATTCTTCAATATTCTTTAGTACATATATCTGCACTTAAAAGTTTGTGTGTTTATGAAATGGTGCTAAGGAATGGAAATGTTTTTTAATTGGACACACACAGAGAAAGCGTAACTTTTGCTAATTATTTACTTGAAAATTCGACACCACTTTGTTTCACAAGATTATTTAGAGTAGTGGGTGGGGGAAAGAAGAATGGTTCCTCTTCTTCCTTTTTAATCGTAATAAATTCTTTGTAATCATCGTGGGAATAAAATGGAAACATTATTGATATTATTTTAAACTCTTGGCTAACAAAACCTCAAGCAATTTCTATTATTTACAATATACTAAACACAGTGCTGCATTTTCAAAAAAGGCGCTTGAGGTGTGCAGGATTAAGGATGACATGATGAAGACTCTCTCATTTTCCCTAATTTTTCTCTTAAACGCCGCGTTTCCTGATTATGTTGGCAGCGATGACGATCAGGAAATTTGAACAGCTGATAAAGATGGGATGCCAGAAATAAACCCGCTAAAAGTAACTGACAAAATCAGTGCGAAACGATATTTCAAGGAAAGACACAAATAATTTGGTATTACGTGCTACAATGATTTTTTTTGCTATTCTTTGTTACAAATGCGAAATATTATTATTTAAAATGTTAATCATATGTCTTTATTAATTATAAATTATTTTATTATATACTGATAGTACTGATATAGTACTGATTCATTATTTACTTATAATATGAATGCACGTATTTACGATTTTATATGCGTGGAAATGAAATGCAAAATGAACAAAAGTTATTTTTAAAATACCCAATCAATTTACTTTCGACAGTGGCATCATTGACAAACGTTATAAAACATGAGAGTTTTGACGGCTCTCTCTCGAATCAAATGGTCAATTCACATTGCACTTTTGCTTCGCTTTACGTCAGCTATTTTGTTCTTAATGTACGCTTTTGTAACAGTACGTTCATATAACAAGTTTTCGACGCGAAGCCAAACAAAATGTTGGTGAACTTTCATATTTTTACGCTTTGCCAGGCAACAGTCGCCATTTTTATTTGAGAGAAACTCTGCAATCAAAGCGTTCATTGTGGCATACCCATTGGTTTCTTCGCTTCGTTGCTTCAATATGAACTGACACCTAAAACGAGGAAAGTTTTATGTGAATAGGTCTTTTGATTGGAAGCCTTGCTTTCCATGCTTCTCTCAAATAAAAATGTGACTGTTGTTTTGCAAAGCGTAAAACGATGAGAGTTGCCAAACATTTTGCTTCGCGTTGCTTTGCGTCGCCTCGATGTGAACGAACTCATACAAAAGCATACATCGAACTTTTCTATCAAAGTAAATATCTGAAACAAAACTTGCATTTGAATCAGCCACAAGAAACAGAACTCGTTATTCCATGGTTTGCAAATGCCCAGCCGAAAATTTTTTAATAGTTAGATTACAGTTTAGAGTTTATCTAATAAGAATTGCACTTATTTGGCATTTGCAAAACAAACAAAGCAATTTCTCATTTAGACTTCAATATGTTGGAACTGATTTGCAAATTACACATGACGCACTAAGTAAAAACCATTCCAGTAATAAATTCTCATTGTTTGCATAAATGACGTGAATGTTAATTATATAAAATATTTTGAGGTTAAAGAGGGGAGTTGTCTTTTAACGCGCTCCCACCACTCACCAGTGTGCCACATGTAGTGGTTAACATAGTGTTCCTTGCGCGTGAATGACTTCTTACAAATATCGCAACGATGTGGCGTCTCACCCGTGTGTTTACGCACATGATTCACCATGTGCTCCTTCCGTGTGAATGTCTTAGCGCAGTATTGGCACCGGAAAGGTGTCTCGCCCGTATGCGAACGAAAGTGGTTGTCCAAATGTTCCTTGCGTGCAAATGTCTTTTGACAGATCGTACATGCGAATGGCTTATCGGTTGAATGTCGTTTCATATGCCGTTCCAGACTTGCATTGTTAGCGAATACATTGAAACAAACGATGCATGTAAACATTGGTCCGCCGATGTGAATCTTCCCATGCCGCGTTAAATCTTGTGAGGTTGTGAAGCCCTGTCCACAAACCTGGCAATTGAATGGTTTCCGTTCGCTATGATAACGTCGATGTACGATCAATTGATAGCGAAATTGGAAGATTTTGCCGCAGATGTCACAGACATGTGTGCCAGTAGCGATTGGTGTGCCATCAGGAGCAAGGGCGATGGTTGTTGTTTGATCCACAACCGGCAGGCCACCCTCCATTTTCGGCATCAAAAGCTCCCCGGTCACAGTTGGGGTTGCTGTTACAGCAGTTGCGGGGGCAGTGGTAGTGCCACTAGTGCTGATTGCCGTTGTTAAATTGGTAGTTGTTGTGGGGGCAACAACACCGCTTGTTGTATTTGCGGCTGCCGCAGCCGCAGCAGCAGCAGCAGCGGCAGCATTAGCGCTGGCCACTACGGCCGCAACTGCGGCATTGTTGCTCGCATTACCGTGCGGTGGTGGTGGTGCAGGATTGGGCACTGCATGTGCGGCCTGATTCATAACATCACCGTGAATTTTACCAAAAACTTCATGATAGGTGAAAAGCTGGGAAAAGTCTTCAATGTTAACTTTATACATTTCAATAGGCGGTTTGCCCATTCCAACATCGTCTTTAACTTCGGTTTTCGGCGCACCTAGAGTTATGGTGGTAGCACCGGATGTCGTCGGCGCGGACGAAGCTGTTGCGCCTACGTGTTGCATTACTATGGATTGATTTAGCTTCCCGTTATCTAAAAATGGTTTCTCCTCCTTAATATTTTCTCGTTGTAGGAGTTGTTGTTGGGGCTGTTGGTGCTGTTGTTGAGTTTGCTGTGACTGCACAGCGGCGGTTACATGTTGCTGCTGCGAAACATGTTGCTGTTGTTGTTGTCGATTGTCATCGCTTGCATTGACTGCAGCTGCAAAAATAATAATAATAATTAGGACTAGGACTATTTGTCAACAATAAAATAAAACTCTATTTTTGGCAACTACCCTCAAAGAAAGGGTGGCATGTTTAACCATTTCGACCACGAAAAATCTAAGCAAACAAGCAGACAAATTTTCTAATTGGAAATTTTTACATTACCGTGAATTTGTAATGCATTAGCTTGCTGTTGCTGCTGCTGCTGTTGTTGTTGTTGCTGTTGCTGCTGCTGCTGTTGCTGTTGCTGCAGTTGAACCTGTTGTTGTGAATGAGTATCCTGTTCCGTCGTTTGCTGCCGCTGATGTTGTGTGATTATTGTTCCATTCGGCAAAATATTATAGGGAAGCGCTTGCCCATTTGAAACTACCCAATATTTGCTCAACTGAAACAATTACATACATAATTCACATACAATCGTATAATAATGAAAAAAAAAATAAGATTCACTGTATTTAATCAATAAAAGAACGAATTAAATGAGATTAGTGCGACTGTATGAATGAAACTAAGCAGAAATTCTTAGAGTATATTTAAGAGAAAGAACAATTAAAGGTAAATTATAATAAAGGTTTGCTTTTGAGTCATTACTGAAAAAACAAAAACAATTTCCTCGCAAGCGGGTCATTAGAGAATTTTGTTTGTCGTGCATTGAAAAGTATAGATCTACAAGCTGAAGGTCGAACAAATTTTACTGAATATTAGATACTAAAACTTTCTTAATTAATATGTTATGTAATCTAATTGAATGAAAATAATCAATTCATGCAGAACGCATGGCCCTTCTTATAAGACTTTCTACAGAATCAGTGGCGGGCGTTTAAAGTAACTCCAATGTGTCAATGTTTGTTTTCTTTGTTGGGATGATTGTAAGTATTGAATGAACTGGTGATTGGTTGATATGCATGATGAGCTAGTGTGTGAGTGTGAGAAAATTTTTAGTTTTGCTCTTTTTTTTTGTTGTTGTACTACGACGTAAAAGTCTTACGTTTGGTGCATTTGGCAATAGTGCAGTTGTTGTGGTTGATGCCGTTGCTAATGTGTCTCCAGTTGAATTTATTGTTTGTTGCTGTTGATGCGTTTGTTGTTGGTGCTGTTGCAATGCCGTTTGGCCTATCTTTGTATCAGCAATATTGCCAGTAACGACAGTTGCAGGATTCGTGACACTTATGCTCAGACCACCGATAGTTACAGGCGTCGCGGTTAGGGTGGTTGGTGTGCCACCTCCAGCTGCAACAGCCGCAATTGTCGCCGCCGTCAAAGTGGCTATTGAAACTGGCTGATGTTGGACCGGGGCTGCCAGTGGTATTAAGGTATTACCGCCAACACCAACCATGCCGCCTCCAGCCCCGGCGCTGACAGTGGCTATTGTGGAGGGGGTTGTAACTATAGCAGTGGAGACGCCACCACCACCCCCACCACTCGCACTGCTCAACGACATTAAATTACTCTGTTGCTGCGACTGCTGCAGCTGCAATTGTTGTTGTGCTGTTTGTTGTCTTCGGATTTGTTGTGGCTGCAACATGTTGAGGATGCTTTTAAAAATGAAATATCACATTTTCAGACTCAAAGGATTTCTTTTTTTATTTAGGATGCAAATTGTTATTTTTGGCATTATTTTTGTAAGCTACATAACATTCATATATGTATGTACATATGACATGTGTACGTTTATAGTATATGCACATGATTTGTTTGCCAACCAACAGCTCTTTTAGCACACACAATATTCTAGATGCAAGAACGTATATCCACAAATGGTTGTGTGTATGTAGATGTAGATGTGTGGGTAAGTATGTATGTATATGCGTCTGCTTGCTCGTATGAAAAATTGTTCTCAAAAATCATCGTACGATATATGTGAGTGTTTACAAATGAGTGCAAATGAATTAATATACAGGTAAAGTGAGATTTTAGACAAATGCATTATATTTCATGTCCATAAATATATTTTCACACACATATGTATCTATATTAAACAATTATACAACGTACGCCACATACGCATACATGTGAGTAAAGAAATACATACAAAGTCAAAGGTCAAATGGGAGTAGGACAAGAAGTTCATATGAAATGCTTATGTAAGCTCATGACATTACGATTATCTATTAGATGATCATCAATAATTTTTTACTTATATGGATATTGGTGTCTGTAGATATGTATATATTTATATATGTGGTTCAGGCTGATATATAATATATTTTCGCTTCGTTTGCGGAAATTCGGTAATAATTTTACAATCAATATTTATACCCTGAAAAGGGTATATCAAGATTGCAACGAGTTGTGTAACATCCAGAAGGAAACGTCGGAGATATTATAACATATATACATATTACAAGTATACATAAATGATCAGCATGACGAGCTGAGTCGTTTTAGCTATGTCCATCTCTCTGTTTATACGCGATAAAAGCGGTTCATTTGTCGAAACCGATATCGGACCCTATGAAAAACTTTTTTATTTGAAGAGATATCTTCACGAAATTTGAAATGAATTATTGTCCAAGACAACGGTACAATCGCCGAAGAAATTGTTCGGATCTCGAACCTTGTATGGAAAACTTTTTTAATTGGCAAAATATCTTCACGAAATGTGGCACGGATCTGAGGCAACGGTACAATCTCTGAAGAAATGGTTCAGATCGGACCTGTTTGCTTACGACGCGAAAAGTTTGTCTGACGATTTTTACCATTGAAAAAAATGAAGTGAAATAACGAGTTTGTGTGATTAGTTTTAAAGTACTTTAGGAAGGAAGTATAGAGTAAGTTTTACGTGCATGTACAGTGCGCTCGCTAGCCAGTTTTGGCTGATTACTAACAACATATGTACATACAATTCGTGTATACTTACATACATAAGCATTTCAAGTATCTGATTTAAGGCTCTCCTCGCATTTATAACAATACGAATATCTTCAATACGTACAAACCCATTTAAAACTGCAGCAATAACGAAAATATTATCGCAAATTGGGTGCGCCATCCCATAAAATGGGCCAAAACATTTCATTGCAAGCCATACTCCGCACAAACAACGTAACATAATTTTATTTTGTATATCGAATAAGAATACTAAAAGCTAAGGACGGCAGTGGCAAAGTAAAAACTATTCGTTATGAAAAGGACTTGGAGAAAATAGAGAAAGAGCAGAATCAGAGATGAGGTGTGGCGTTAATCAAAAGGCACGAACATTCATTTAATTGTGATAGGGTAAATGGTATATGTACAAATGTATGTAAAGGAGAGTTTCTTAGTAAGCATAGGATTTGCGCTGCAAAATGTTTCAGAGCATAACCGAATGAAGGGGGTTGAATGAGGTTAGAGAGAGGACAATTAAACTGCAAACGACATTTAACAATTTAAGCAAACTACCTTTGAATATACATATGTACATCAGTATTATTATATTTTAAATGCTAGAAAGTATTTAATGGTAAACTATTTTGAAGGTGAACAAAAACTGTTAAATAAATATAGAAGAAAATATAGAGAAAGTTATGGAAGTTAAACAATGAGTAAATGAATTAAATTTATGTTTACTAGATGTGTACGGATACAAATAAATAAACATACATACATATGGGTTGTAATTTGTGTGAATTTTTAATTACAATAAAATATATTATTTGGTATCAAAATTGATTAAAGTTATATTTTCTATTCATAAAACAAACTATATGTATCAAATCAAATTTTCATAAATTGGAGCATTTTTATATATTTGACCTTTACACCTCTCCTTTTAGAATGCAACGGGATAGACCTACAAGTTGTTTTTATAAGAAGTTTTTTCATCTAAATTGCTAACGGTAGGTCTAATAACCTAAACACAATTTAAACACTTCACTTAATATATGGCTAATTAGACATTTCAAAAACTCCGGAATATAATCTATATTAACTGTATATATCAAATATATGTATATACAGACATACGTACACTGGTGGCAGATATAATTCATTGGCTTATTTTAAAGCCCAAAACAATTATAATCAACATAGGCTTTAATCATTAGTCACTATGCAACGATGCTTGATACAGTCCTTTGTGTTTAATTAATTTTCCTTCAATTATTTCTAAAATGTCGGCGTTTATATTATTTTATTTAAATTGACAGCGTTTTGAGCTGGCAGAAATAATAGGGACACTCATAATAAATTTAAAAAATTAATTAAAATTTCGAATTAAAACATGTCAAAAACATTTTGAGTTTTAATGGATACATTACGGGTAAATAAATAAAAATAATATTGGTTTTTAATTTGATATTAATAGGAAGAGTAATACAATATTGACCGCAAAAGGCCCTTTTGAACGGAAAAGAAGAAAAAACGTCTCCTTACAAAAACTTGATTCAATTTGTTTGGCAGCTATATCATATAGTGATCTGATCTGAACAATTTCTGCGCAGACGTTGTTGCCTTAAAAAATAACTCATGCCTAATTTCGTGAAGATACCTCGTCAAATGAAAAAGTTTCCCATACAAGTACTTGATTTCGATTGTTCAGCTTGTATGGCAGCTATATGCTATAGTGGTCCAAAATCCGCCGTTCCGACAAATGAGCAGCTACTTAGTGAGAAAAGGAGAGGTGCAAATTTTCAGATCGATATCATAAAAACTTAGAGACTAGCTTGTATATATACAAATAGCCGAACAGACAGATTTTATAGGGTCTCCGACGTTTCCTTCTGGGTGTTACAAATTTCGTGGCAAACTTAATGTACCATGTTCAGGGTATAATGATGATAAAACTATTTATGAAAGAGAAAAGTATGGGGGAAATAGTCAATATCATGGCAAAATAGTGGTTGATAGTTAATACCCTTGATAAAAACCCGAAACTAGCGGTACAAAAGGCAAAACCTCAACCCGTTTCAAATATTGTAAAAAAATCCTTTTAAAACTTCTAATGACTTTAAAATGGAATTGAATAATGCAATTGCAAGTCCTACATTTCGAGAATAACGTTCTAAGAATGTTTTAATACTCTTCTGCACTTTCTATCACTTATCCAGATAATGAAAAGCAACCAGTCCATTTTCAAGTCATTGGAAATTTTAAATGGATTTTCCTTGGTGTAAAGTACCAACATTTCGTTGAAGCGGGTTGAGATTTAGGTTTTCTTTCTTTTATTTTCGGGGGTTTTCGCGTTGTGAAGGGCCCTAATTCTCTAATATTATAGTTTCACCATCATTTGCTAGTCAAAAGGATTGCAATGCTTTTCGCGGCCCATATTTAACCATTCATTTTCGTAGTATATTAGTGTATCTATTAAAAAAAAAAATTTTTGTCTTGTTTTGATTCGATATTTTACTTTTGAAACGAATATTCGCAGATTTTTACCAACTGAAACAAAGTAAGACTCCCACCGTCATTATAGAAATATTTGACAGAAAATGCAATAAACACAAACTACTGTTATCAAACTTCATTGCTTAGTGACTAATGATTAAAACCTATGTTGATAAAAAGTGTTTTTGGGCTTTGAAATAAGCCAAATCCATTGTCCCTATTATTTCTACCACCAGTGTATGTATGTATATATTTATTATGTAATGCTGTTCTTAACTCTCTTTATAAAAAGCTATATAAGCGTGCACTGATTTGTGAATATAACTTTATACGTATGTACATATGTTCATGCACAAACATACATATATGAGTATTTAATTTTGGCGGCCGCCGTAGCTAGTGTTAAATCCTAACAACTACCAAAAAGAAAAAAATGCCTTAAATTCTTATTCTGTTTAAAACTTGTAAGCCAGACCATTTATCAATTCATTAAGAAATAATTTTACGATATACCTAATTTTATGTAAATGAAAAAACACAAAGCCATCTATTTAAATCATTATTAAACAATAAGTGTATGGAAATATGAGATAGAATCCGAGACGGACGATGCAAGTAATTATTGTTATTGATATTATTTGTGAAGCTCAGTTACAGTGCGAATAGACGAAAAGTGATGAATAATAATCAAACAAGAACATAAACAACAAAACAAATGTTTATTTCACTATAAAAGCATAGTAACCAAAAGTTGGAAGAAATAAACACAAACACTGGTTTAGCATATTATTATTTACCAGTCAAACTCACCTCGTTCAGTTGATGGTTTTGCGTCTGTTGTTGCTGTAATTGCAGTTGCTGCAAATGATGAGAATTGTTAATATGTTGCTGTGGTGAATGTCGTTGCTGTTGTTGATGTTGTTGATATTGTCGATTCAATTCATTAGCTGTGGCTACAGTAATTGTGGCTTTCGCTGACTCACCAGGAGTTGCTTTTACTGTTGCATGTTCACTATTCATTTTCTAAACACCACAGAATTCTGTTCTGCATGGCGAACATCTTCGATAATATTTTGAAGTGCTCTGCACTGTCATTGATTTTAAATATTTTATAACTTTTTATAATCTTCAAATTTATTGCTATTGAAAAGTATTGTAAGATTCTACATACATATACTTATTGTTGATTATTTCGTATAATACTAGATATGCATATACATATGATGTATGTATAGACATTCATTTGTAAAGATGCACATATACAGCTTGTTAGCGTAAAGGCAGGATTCTTAATCCTTGAAAAACTGAAAAATCCAAAAAGATTGCAAATATAACTTTTAACTTATAATACCAATGATAAATTACTTATTTGCATATGTACTATGATATGAATAGCCAGTCCTACTATACACTATTATCCATACGACTAAACGGTTACGCATCTAGTAAAGAGGTACCAATTTAAGAATTGTACTTATCGAGGTTTGAGTACTGTATTGTATCCAGAAACTGTAATTGTACATATGGTGTCTCTCCAGGATTTTAAACTGTTACTAATAATCTTCCTATTCCCCACAATAAACTTACTGATTTTAACTTTATGAACATAATAAAAATTACAATAAATAAAAATGGAAAACTGCCTAAATGACTTAGACATCGTGACCACCGTACATAACACCTCACCTCAACCTTTTTCCCCTTTCAATCTTCTTTCTCGGCTTATATTTTGGCATTCGTCTTGTTCAATGCATGCAATAACGTATGCATATGTATGAATGCATATCAGCAATATTTGTAGGTATTGATGTGTGCGTTCACTACCAATTTGCTCTCTTTACGACTTTATTCACAAAAAAGCTTCCTCTCGCTCTTGCCAATGCCCCGCCGCATCAAGTTAGAATAGAACAAATACACCTTACCGCACTAATGCCAATAAGATAAAATACTACTACAGTAATGTAGAACTCCGACCCATTCGGTAAAAACGACGACAACTACGTCAGCCCGCATATTGCCTATCTACTGTCCAGTGCTTTTGAATTTCTATTATTTTATGTACCATATACTTAATGAATTGAAAATACCAAAAATTAAAGGTAGTAAATATATAAACACATATTAGGCAGAGTTAAATAGTGGATTGACAAAACCATATGAAATATTTATTCAATCCAAGGCGAATAATCAAGCTCTTTTGCTCTATTACTCATTTAATTAAAGTTCATTCATTCTCTTTGCACTCTCTCTCCCTCTCCCAAATTTGTTATAGTCATCGTCATAATTATCTTCATAATCCACTGTCTTCGTGCTTTCGTAATGCTGTGTTTTGTGTTCTGCTATGTCGAGTTTTAGCTGAGACTGAGCTATTAAATGTTCGTTCTATTGCAATAAGCTTCTGCTACTTTTCAGACGTTTTAATTTCATTTTCCACTATACTCAATTAGAGTGCATTTCATAATTGTTTAACAAATAAAAAAACGAAATTTGGTCGAGGTGAAGGTGGGGAAAAGAAATGGATTGCAAAGTAGATATACATATTTGAGAGGGAATAGAATACTTTTTTTGGCAAAGCACTTAAAGTATTACAATTTTTGAAGTTTAACAACTAATATAATGAAACATAAATAATTAAAAAATATACCTTAAGTTCATAGCATGTCTGAAAATTGTAAATATTTCAGCTGAACAAACTACAAACTCTATACAGCCGACAAACAACACTTTTTTTCCTTGACTTTCCCTGACCTTGACGTCCTCCACCCACCAAAAACCTGAATGTAAATTTTTGTCAAAACAACTTTACATTTATCAAAAACAAAATAAATGCAGCTCAGTATTTTAATTGAATAAAAGTATTCCATTGTTCGTCTTATATCAGATCAGTGCTATGGTGATCTTCTGTCCGTACAATATTTGTTATTCTGTAACAAAGAACCTTTCCTCCCAAAGCTTAAATTATTTATTGCATACACATTTAAACTAAATTTTGCATATATTTTCACATACAAGTATGTTAAGTAAATACCATCCATATGGAAGCAAGAATGTACTTATATACAAATGTATGTATGTATGGCAAATTGTGCATTCGCGGGCAAAGTATCGGGCTGTCTGTTACTTGCTACGCACGGCCTAGGTATATTTCAAAGCTCATTTCGTTCCCTCATAAATGCAACCCTGCCTTGTGCTGCCTGCTCACTCGCTCATAAACTAACTTATACGCTATTGCTTCCCCAACCCAATTGCTTCGCATTCAACCAGCCAGCCGAACGTTTACCCACTCACTCACACTTCTCAACTTAATACCTGATACATATTTACAATTACCAGAATGACACGATGACGTTAATAAGTCGTCTTTTCTGTACGTAGATGTTTAAGTTTTCGCCTCTTCCAAATCTATATTCATACATATGAATTATTTGGTTATTTGTTCGCTTCACTTTACAAGAATTATGACAATTGCAAATTCCGTGCCGATTACGACTCACTTTATTTTCAAAATTTCTTTCTCAAATACATATTGCACTTTACACTATATGCCACCATACATTTATGTGCTTTAGTTTTTTGTTTTAGCCAACATTTAAGACTTCTATTTTTTAACACAAATTTTCTTAATACGCATATTTAGAAGTGTTCATAAACAAATTTATTCAATCCATTGTGCATATTCGAATATATTTTTTCTTAATGGGACGCCATTGAAGAATAACTTTTGAATTAACTTGATTAAGAGGGGAAGAACTTTGGTGCCAAGCAAAAAACAAGGAAGAAAGAATCCGAATAGAACAAAATACGTCGGCGGAGGTGAGACGACGAGTTAAGGTGCGTAGACTGAACTCAACTGAACCGAATTAGGTGGAGAGAAGTGAAGAGAACTCATCGAATTCGCTGCCATTTCCTCAGCCGCCAACACCGTCAGCATAGTGCTTTCAAACGTTGATTTCGCTGAGAGGGAGATGAGAACGAAGGAATAACAAATGTACGTACAACGAGAATGATTGACGCTCAATTTAGTGCACTCATATTAATCGGCCGCTGCGCCTGACGCGTCAGACAACTGCTTTTACACAGATTCTGATTAACGCAAAGTGAGGGGCCACTACCCAATCAACAGTGCTGTGTTTCTTATTGGGAAAGGTAGCGGTAAAAATGCAATTGGCAAAGTGGTATTTTGGTAGTCAAATGAACCCAGCTTTCGTAAAGACAAATAATTCTACTATACATATATACAATATACATAAGGAAGATACATGTACTTTTGTACATTTAAAACTGTTTTTAAGCATAAGTAACTAGATCTGAGCTGATAATAGATAAAAGGAAGAACGGAATATAATTGACGTATGTTCCCACACAAAATTTTGCAGAAAAACACATATATTATTTATTTGCTTGTTTTTTAGAAACATCAGCGGCTACAATAGGACACCATTTTATTGTTTATAAACAAATGCTAATTGGGTATAAATCATTTTGACCCTTCTTAGAAAACAAGTCCCCTTCCAAGCTCATATTTCCAACCAGACATAAACATTGTTTTCTGTCTCTTTACCCGACCAACAACTCTAAACCAACACAACAAATACAAACACAGCGTCATTCGCTGCCGCTACATAAGCAACATCATGGAATAGCCGCGGTTCGGCGACTGTGAACGACGCATGCCCACAAAGGTCATGTTGAAAATTTTGGGAGGAGCGATGAGAAGGCGGTTACGCGCTCTTTACACAACTATAGCATATGTTTTTAATTTAGCTTAAATATGAGACATTACACATTGCTAGTATATGAAATATATATGACTATTACTTACTATTTGATTTTATATAATATTACATATTACACCTTCTTTTATATTAAAATTATATAAAATTTGCATATTCACTTTGCCGCTTATAATTCTCACTTTTGGTGCATACACCATAACTTAGCTGATATAACTGGATCACAACTATTACTCACTTATTAGCTTTTAGTTTTAATCATTTTTACGCACTCAAATGTTACTTTCCCATTCTTTCATATATAAAAAAATTGTAAACAAATGCTAAAATATGCGTTAATCTTTAAGGCAGTGCTACACTGTTACATCTGGCAGCACTCCCAATCACCACTCCCCTCTGCTGGCGACACTTTGTTTAGCTTTAACCGAATCCCGACGATACTTTGACGAATTAACTCATCTCAATCTCACGAATTCCTTAATGGCCGTCGCCACCACCTTCGTCGTCGAGTATAGTTCTAAACTCTTGCCTTCTTAGTGTCATTTCACTTTCAGAAAATTCATATAAGAATCTTTATTTTTTCAAACTATAACTATTAATTTTCCACATTCTTGCATGAATTTAGTTTACACACAATCTTCACTTTTCACTTCAATACTTGAATAGCTTTTTGTAATGTTTTGAAATGAAATTTCTTATCAGAATAAAATAAAAGTTCAGACTTTTCCAACGAGAAATGTTCTACCCGAACTCCTCAACGATTGCCAAATATTAAGAACAGTGCCACACGTTTGCAAACTTTTGTTCTATATAAAGTTGCCACATATTACAAACTAATTAGGCACACATTTGGGTAGGGTTATATAGAAATTGTGTTTATTATATAATTATAATAAGCTCTGTTGTAAGAACATAATTTTTAGATAATTTTCAGTTGTGTGGAAAATATGTCGCTTACTAAGAAATGGAATATTCAAAATTTCTTAATATATTATCAATAACAGTCACAAATAATTTTAATTTCTGTTAATAAAACTTTTATTATTGAAAGCTCTTGTGTATGTTGTTATTATAATATTTATAATTATTTCGTTATGATGATTTCTTAGATTATCTTACCTAGATGGTAAATATGGCCCATAATAATTACTGTAATCGTTGGCAATCCTATATTGAAAATTTTTATTAAATAAAAAAATGGACAACATCTGGTAACGAAATCATTTAACAACGTTATTTACATTTTGTCGCGTATTTTATTCTGTTTTTCTTTGCAAACCAAATTTACAGGATATCTGTGATATTTGTTTACTTCATACTTGTATCAAATTAAAGCTCAAATGTAACGGCTTGTTTTAACGCAAAGTATAACATCATAGTGAGCTTAATTATTTATCGTCCTTAGGTCTAATTTGGAATTAGATGACGAATCTATCACGAATATAGATGCCAACACGACAATTCAGGAGCAAATTCAGGAACTTACAAGACGTTTGCAAAATGTCAATGATGATCTCCATCACCAAGTGCGTGAAAAACATGATGCTTTACTTCAGCAGGCAACACATGCTGGGCGCTTCGATGTGGCCCTCAATACTTTAGCTAACGATGTGGAACAAATTCGAGGAACTGGACAAAAGTTGAAAACTCAAATTGATACCCAGTACCAACAGGTCGATAATCAAACGTGTATTTTGGGGCGATTGCATGAGTTGTCACACCTATTACGTTCGGCCGGAACATTACTTACATTGACAGCGAAACTACGTTCGACGAAAGATGTTCTTAAACAAGCAGAGCTTCATTATGAATTAGGACAATTGGTTGATGACGAAGATTTGAAAAAAATAGATTTCGTTCAAAATGCTCGAGCTGAAGTTATAACCTCTCGACAAAAGTTAAGGAACCTAACACAAATGCAACTTGTAACCGGTCTGCAGGAAAGGAATGAAGCTTTAGTAACCAATGCTCTAAAGGTAATAACTCAAATTATGTGAATTAGTACGCACAGTGCATAAAGTGTTTAATCAACTTTCCACTTTTTCTTAGATAGTTAAAAACTTCAACTTGCTACAAAAGTCGTTGGATAACTTAGTAGCAACGTTCATATCGGACTTAGAGCAATCACTAAGAGAATGTTTTGCTGGCACCGATATTACCGTATTGAACAAAAGTGGTAGCAACGTTTCCCCCAAACCTAGTGGTACAATTCGTGGTCCTGGAAAAACACCTATGTTGACCACGACTCAAAATTTCAGAGCAAAGTTTTGGAAATCACTACACTGGTTATTATATGAAGAGCTTTATGAAAGTTGCGAACAAGTAAATTTGTTAAAACGCGCTTTGGATCAAATAAGACAATTTGGCTTTGATGCAGCAGAAATATATAATGTTCATAACCAATTTTGGTTAGCCGTGCAAGAGTTATTTCGCAAATCCTTTACCGAAAGTCCGGTTCATGTTACACAAACCTTGCAAGAAGGCTTAGCAAAATTATTGACTTCAGTCCGCGGCTTCGAGCAGCGTTTGAATGGTGAATTTCTTTTCGATAATGACATGTTCTCTTCATTAGAAGTGGGCTATATAAGCAAGTGTGCCGCAAATATGAAAGCTTGCCTCTCTGGTGTCGACTTACCATCAAATGAAACAGTTGATTCATTTATACGAATTGCTTCTACAGAATTAAGTGCTGCTCTAATAGATGCGCGCTTAACAAATTCTGTTGGAGCTGTTTTTATAGCTTGTGGCAAAGAGTTATGCACTAAATTAGAGTCACAAATCAAATTGGGCCCCGATTCCAAACAAGTAGTAGACATACCAAACTTTCAGCAAACACAGAATGTGATATTAGCAAATATTTTGTATTACTATAAGGACTCCGTGCGTCGAATGTTATCCGACTTGAACGTACAATTTTCGAAATCGAAATCTTCTGCACAGCAAGAAATATTAAAATCTTTGGAACAGTCAAATATAGTAATGGGCACTATATTACAGCAGATAATGGATTCAATTTTGTCAACGATTAGTATTATACTGCTTAGCATGCATCGTGAACCAGGACTTAGTTCCGAAAAAATATCTACTGTCGGCCCTTCAATGTACATGAAGGAATTGCAGGTACTTAACATTCTGAAATTGCCGATAATGCAGAATATTTATATTTTATCTATTGCGTAATATGTTGCATTACAGGAATTCATTAGCCGCGTCTGGATGAATCATATTGGTCCTTTTGAAGATAAAGAGATGGTGGCAAAATGTGGGCATGAATTGGCAAAACGTTGCATAGAGTTATTTGTGCACAATATGAGCATTTTACGTCCAATCAGCGATGCCGGACGCCACCGTCTGAACAATGACTGCAACCACATGGAACAAGCACTTAATCCGATTTGCTCCAATTTGCCAGATTTAGGAAATTCTGCTCGCTTACTACGTGCAATGTCGTTCTTAATTGTACAACCTCCGCAAGAACTGGTGAAGCAAAGTGTGGGTAATGATTCACTGGTGCCCAGCTATATTGTGTTGTTTCTATTATTCGGTCATGCCAATGCCGAACTTCAGAGTCCGCATACCACCGCGAATTGGTCGAATGAACGTTTGATGGAATGGCTAGATGGGCATACATCGGACCGTGAAAAGTTAGAATTAATATCAGGGGCATTACAGCGTTACCGCGATCAAGTACGAAGGAAAAAGAGTGAACAGTACGATGATGTGTATCCACTAATGGTTGAATTTTTTGAAAAGGCTTTAAAATCATAATATTGAGTGGTGCGATGCGGCCGCTCCATTTCGTAATATTATTTAATTCGTTTTATTGCAATTGTTACAAATATTTTTTAATATGTTGTATGAAAAACATAACCAACAACAACAAACAATGTTAAAGCTATAATACCCTTCACAGGTTCATTCTTATAGCATAAATGGGTATAAAACGATCTTTATCTTGATTTTTAATAGTCAGTTTGTATGGCAGCTATATATATGCTATAGTGGTCGGATCAAAAAAATTTCTTTGGAGAATGTGTCATTGCCTCAAACAGTAGCCCATGCCAAATTTCGTGAAGATATCTCGTCAAATAAAAAGGTTATAGTGGTTCGATTTCGGCAGTTCCGACAAATGAGCAGCTTCTTAGGTAAGAAAGGTCGAGTGCATTGAATCAGAACATACAGGTGAACCACAATCTGCAAAACCAAGTCATGCCAGACAAAGTCAGAAGAAGAAGTGTTAGTATTAGCTTTACGGATAAATAGAATAGATAGAATAGAATAGATAATGATTGAGGTATGCACCGCGACCTATGGTCTATTGTGCCCTCCCCTAAGTCACAGCGACTCATCTAGCCCCAGCATATTGATGAACTCCAATATACTGCTAAGTGCTAGTGAAGCGAAGCGAGCCCTGTTTGGAAACATGGATCCCAGGGCCTTAACTCTACGTCTGCAGACTGCTGTGCAGTCCACTAGCAGGTGTTCTGGGGTTTCCGACTCCATGTCGCAGAACCGGCAGCTTGCAGAGGAGACCAAGCCCATGTTAAATAAATGCTTCTTAAGCCTGCAATGTCCGGTGCAGAACTCGACAAGTAGCCGGAATTTATTTGTCGGGAGATTGATTAGGGTTTAAACCGTCTGAGGTCATAACCCCTCATCAGCAACCTGGCATGGCGCATGCCTTGGAAATGTTGCCAATGTCTCTCCTTGGCTGCTCTTTCCTCTTTACGGAGCAGCTCTTTAATGGTGGGTGGACCAACCGCTATGTACGGTTCTGGTCCTACCATTTTTGTGGAGGCTGCAGAGTGGCTCGTCAGCAAGTTCATTTCCTGCTATACCCCTGTGACCAGGCACCCATATGAGGTACACTCTATTGAGACTTGATAGGCTGTTTAGCCGTTCTATACACTCCTGCACTAGTAGCGATTTGACCTCAAAAGCCGAGATCGCTTTAAGTGCCGCCTGACTATCGCTGAGTATGGCGATACTCTTATTGCGATAGTCGCGTTGGAGGTTTATCTCTACACACTGACTTATAGCATATACTTCCGCCTGGAATATGCTAGGAAAACATCCCATGGGAATGGAGAGCTTGGTGCGTGGTCCTGCGACCCCTGCACCAATCCCCTCCGTCGCAAGGTCTGTTTGGCCTTCTGCTCGATCACTATATGTAACGGTGTTAGCTCCAGCATTACTTCCAGGCAAGTCGTTGCAGCTTCCATAGTCGAAGTCTGCGATGCTACCTACCGAGGTCTGCGATGCTTTGCACTTCACTCCTCACACGACCGCGATAACTGCCAAAGTACAGAGCCGCAACAAAATCCTCAAGTCGCTTGCCGGCAGCTCTTGGGGAAAAGACAAAGAAACGTTGTTGGCAACATACAATGCAATCGGCCGGCCGGTCCTAAATTATGCAGCCACAATATGGTCGCCTGGATGCAGTGACACGCAGAAGAAGAAACTTCAGACCTGTCAAAACACTGCACTCCGGACTATCACGAGATGCCTCTTGATGTCTCCAATCGAACACCTACATAGTGAGGCCCGGTTAAGGAACACAACGAACTCCTCTCCAAGCCGTTTCTCCAGTAAATTGCCGGCTAAAATAGCTCGCGCATTTCTCCGGGTCCGAGGAAGCATGGCCATCGAATTGAATTTCAACTCGGTCGTCATGCCTCCTCGCATTAGACAAGGCCTTGACAGTAGTCCAAAGCTTACTCACACCGGTGGAGAGATTAGAGGACTTCAGATGCTCTATTAATTTTGTCCGCTTATGCCGTTACCGTTTGCTGAATCTCCAAATTTAGATCCCTTATTCGGGGATCATTCGGCTGGAGTTCCGCAATTCCTTCAGCCAGTATGAAACGATCTCCTTGCGGAATTAAAAAATAGAGTCGGGAAGTTTCTCGATCAAGATAATTATGGGCAGATGGTCTGATGCGAGAGTTAGCATAGGTCGCCAGGTTATGCTATTTATCAGATCACCGCCAGCGATAGTAATATCTGGCGAGCTATTACAGGTGCCTATAATTCTGGTGGGGCTTCGTCATTCATTGGCAGAATGTCGAATCGTCAATCTGTTCCGCCAGCTCCATCCCCCTACGATCATTTGACAGGCAGGAGTGCCAAAGATCGTAGTGCGCGTAAAATCGCCTAGCACCAAACGGTTTTCACTACAAAGTAGCACACCTATATTCGGGTGATATCCTGTTGGGCAACATGTAACTGGGGGTATGCATATATTACTGTGGTGTGGTTTGGCGACACCACTATATGGGATTGTGGGGGCAGACTCCTACAGCACGGGGCAACATACGACGCACTCCACTCACGTGTGGTGCGCAGGCCGGAACACGACAGAAAGTGACACCAGCCAGCACAAGAATTGCACTTGACTGATGTGACGCTCCGGCGTATTACGGTCTGACGCATGGAACAGACTGTGCGAGGAACCAGGAGTTGCTGAGTGGTTCTCGCACGAGGATTGCAGCGTGTTTTATTCGCCTAACGGTTATTTGTATCACCTAAAAGTAATTGAGATAACAAGGGGCACCTGTGGTTTGAACATTTTTAAAAATTAGGCGTGCAAAATTGCATATTTCGAGACCTACAACCAAATTTGATATCTAAGACTAGTTTGGTGTTTTTTTCTATGTTACAGTGCGAAAATGGGCAAATTCGGATTACAAACACGCCTACCGCCCATTCAAAACAACTTTCAATTCCTTCTGGTATTTTCACTTTCCAGTTACAAATCAAGCACCAATTAATGTACCGGGATAAAACTGCACAACTGCCTTTATGATATGTCATCTGTCTAAAAATTGTCGAAATCGGGCCATAACTATTCAAACCTCCAGATACCAAAGATGTGGACCCCAGAGTGTACGGCTGACTTTCTACTGAAAATATCGGTCAATGTGTGAAATATATTATTGAAATTAGGAAAGATTTCTTTCCTCATAATAAGATGTCTGTATGTCAAAAATTGCTTGAATCGAGTCAATATTTCCTTTAGCTCTCATACCTAATAGAAAGATTTTCGAACTTCCGGCTGACTTTATACCCCATAAACTTCAAACTTCCGGTTGTATCTATAGTCTTGGATACACCTTACTTTAATGCCGGAAATATGTGAAATTATATTATACTACAATACATATAATATAATAATATCCATTATTCTAACAAACCAAAACCTTAGACTTAATCTCATATCCCTAATATCATCAATTGCGGTCTTCTGGTTGACGTTTTGCACATCAACTCAATATATTAAATTTAGCCTTGATTTGAGGATGATTTTCATATAATTTTCGTTGACGTAAAACTAACTGAGTCTTTGACCTATAATATAACTTAATCAAATACCATATTTGATCGTAATTCCTTCACGATTTCGTCGAGTAATACATGTTGAATTCTTTCGCAACATTTTTTAATATGAAGTTTTGACAACACCTGAAGGTATTTCCCCCGATTTGATCCTTGAAAGTTGGAAGAGTATTAAATGTTCTGCTCGAACTTAGCCCTTCCTTACTTGTTTTATAATAGTAAGAGTTTGTCAAGGCACTAGCTAGTAGTGGATAACCAATAACAACAAAAAATGTTCAAATTTGATATCATTATTGTTTTGCTTTTGGTAAAATACTTAGAATACAAAAATTTCTTAATTAAAAACTATAATAAATTCAACTTTAAGTATATTTCATTATTTTCTTACGTTCATACATACATACTTAACAACTACGGAAATTTAGAATACAGACATAACTATAGGTATTTCACCAACCAAGATTAATTTGGATGCACAAGCTCAGTTCATACAGTTTTAGACTCAATAAAATGGTTTTGCATCAATGTATTGTATTTCAAAGTCTACTGAATACTTATTCTATAACAGATTTACTAGGACTCAGGAAAAAAATCAAATATGAGACAAATGTATATATATACTATTATGTCGTGTACTGTAGAAAACATAAATGTTTAGCTTTAGAATATGTAAATAGCTTTTGTATATATGAAAACTCTCATAGAATTTTAAAAAATAGACCCCCGAGTCCCTGCAGTTATTCTCACAGTCTTATCTTTTTTTTCAATAAAATATTGATTACGTTTTGTTTTTCACTGTTTCAAACTGCTTTACGCCGCCGCATTCAATGCCCAACTCCTTAAGCCGATTAATGAGCATTGCATTTTGATTCATTATTTGTAATACTTCTTCGTGTTGTTTGTGAATTTTCTAAAATAAAAAAAAATACTTATACATTTACAAAAATATATTTATATACATGAAAATTTACACACCTTAATAAGACTTTTCTGTATGTTCTTTGATAATTTATTATTATTGTTTGTAGTCGCTTTACTATTTTCATCGACTTTCATTTCCGACTTCAAATGATACAACTCATCACGTAAGTCGTTTAATTTACGTTCATAATCGCGTACGTCTTTTTCCAATATTTGTGTTTTAAGATAGACGGTTTGTGCTAGTTTATACCAATCGGCCAGACATTCGGCCATTTGCGCTACGGCGGGTTTAACGTCATCAATTAGCAAAGCTTTGATGCGATCGCCATTACGAAATACCTATCAAGAAAAAGGGGATAACAATTAAAATAAGAGTTACACTATTGTTGGCTTAACCTTCTTTGGCAGTTAAAAACCATCACATTAGCTAAATTGCTTACTTTTATCTTTTCCAAAGCATGGAATTGCTCGTCATTGTATGTGAGGGTACGTGTTGCGCGATCACGTAGCAAGTGTTGCCATGAATCACGCAGCCGCTCCACCAAGTACTTTGCTCGCGGACTAGCCCTGGTGCGACAAGGACACCGCTTGCCGTGCATGGCAGATGACCACTGATCACTAAAAGTATGAACTTTTTAATTTAATATTTTAAAAATATATAAGGACGCACTTCAGAGCATCTTCAGCGACGAAATGCTTATACATTTGCATTATTACGTCGGCAGCATCATCGAAATTGGGCTTCAGATCATAAAGAGTGGAAATTATTGGTTTAAGTTCATTGTCTGATTTTGTCTAAAAAAAAACAGAAGGAAATCGATGAAGCATACAACTTCTTTGTAATTTATTTATTAAAAACAATAAAAAAACGGACCAACGGTTTGCATTCAGCGGAAAAGGTTTTCTTAGTCCTTTCTAGCCATGCTCCTTGATATAAACAGTCTTAAAGCCGAATTTGCGTTACTTAATAAGGAGAAAAGTATCTTGAAATATTATATTTAGCATAAGCGGACGAAATGGGTGAAGCACTTGCAGTTCTATAATCTCTCCATCGTGTAAGTTAGCTTTGGACTATTGCCAACTTGCTTTGTCCAATCCGAAGAGACCTGACGATCGGGTTGAAATTCAATTCGATGGCCATGCTATTTGACCCGTGGTTTACGGTGCACCTACAGGGTGAACTGATAAGGCGTGTTACAGCATATTACCCGGTGGCTGTACAAATGCCAAAATGCCGAATCGTCGAAATCTTAATGAAGCTCCTCAATCTGTTGTTGTTGTTGTAACGGTTACCTAGTCTCCGCTTGGGTGATATGTTCCTCCTCAATCAGTCTCTGACCACTCTTCTTATACCCGATGTGTGGAAAGTCAGAAGAGTGGTCCCCCTGAAACCTGGGAAAACCTCGGAGGGTCTTATCGTCCGTTAACTCTCCTTTTCCCAGTAGTGAAGGTACTTCAGGCCTTGTTGCTCACGACCTCCACTCACCATCGGAGTCTAGCAGACCATTAACATGGCCTCCGTAAAGTGCACAGCATCACCACAGCACTTAATGTCCTAAACGCTCAGCTAGTTCGTATCCTATACAACAGAAAACATCGAACAATCGACGCTCAAATGAGCAGCTTCTTGGAGAGAAAAGGACGTGTGCAAAAGTTAAAATCGCAATCTCAAAAACTGAGGGACTAGTTTGCGTATCAACAGACAAAAAAAAGGACAAAGGAACATGACTAAATCGACTCAGCTCGTCACGCTTATATATGTATATATATGGGTCATTCTATCCAAAATTTACATTCATAATTTTTTTTTCGTGCGACACATTCTTTGAGGCAAAATATTAGACATTCATTTCGACTCAATATGAAAAAATTTGGAGTTATGAATTTGCAAAATTTAAGCGCTTGAAAAAAGTACTTTTAAACATTTGCGTAAACGAAGAAAAGTATTTCATTATTAAAATAACTAGTCGTCCTAATGTTTCCGATTTTTTCTCAGCTTTCTAATGAGATTTATGTACGTTGAATTAATTCGACTCTTTTTTATAAACAAAAGGTACATTTTTATAAACAAATAATATTTTTTTTTTCAATTTGGAACTGGTTTTTGGAATTTGAAAATTCATAACTCCAAAATTTTTCATATCGAAATAGAAAATACATGCCTAATTTTTGCCTTAAAGAACACAAGGTAAAAAAAATTTTTTTAATGTACATTTTGGATGGAATGACCCATATATCTACATACATATACTTTACGGAGTCTCTGAACTTCGTGGCAAACTTATACCTGAACAGGCTATCCATAGGTATTATAACATGTATGTATACTTACTAAATTCCCAATACGTTTAACTGCATCAGCATAATCAAGTGTTGTTGTTAGCAGATTCTCCAAATGTTTTGTTTTTCTATCAAAAAATATATTATTTTAAACGCTATTTGAATTACAAAAATGTAAAAGGTTAAATACTTTAGTAGTAAAGTTATAGTTGTTATTAACATTGCTATGAATTGTTCTACAGAACGCTTCATTAAAATATCCATGGATGTAAAGGTGTCAATACGTCTCTTGCATTCATGACCAACGCTACAAGCAGCCTAAAAATTAATAAATAAAATACACACTAAAACAAACGCAGTTCGAAATATCAATAACCCACCTTGGCAAGACTGGCATCATTTTCAACCGACACGTTAGTTGGGAATACTGGAAACTTAGGTAATTCTAATTGTTGGGGTAGTTGTACATTATTGTCATCATTACTATATAGAAATATTGGATTTTCAGCTGTAGTTTTAGGAAAAGCTTTAGCTACAAAAAAGGAAATTACAATTGAATTAACAGAAAGTGTATTTATTTAAATAGCCGCTTCAGCACTTACATATGGAAGAGGACGTCACCTTTCTTTCCAAATGTTCATTATTGAATAACAATATTTGCTTTTCTATTGGTACTTCGGTTTGTAGAAATACGCGTTCACGAAAATTATCAATTTGTTCGTCTGGTTCGAGATAAACCTCCACAGAAGTGGTGCGATTTGTGAAGAAAACATGCAAAACGAACTTACGCAAAATTAATGTTACTTCTTGGAAGAAACGATCAAACGACCAAGTTTTCTCTCGATTTTTTTCTAACAAACCAGCCAATAGCGGTGTCACCAGTGTCTTTAGACCTTCTGACAAATTGCAATATGATGGCAGTGTAGTTGACCATTCGATTGGTCCATTTTCGGATAGTTGTGTGCCCGAAATTACGCCCGAGGCCTTTTTTGTGGTAATTTGATGCATTGTTTCGCGATTTTTACGGCCTCCAAAAGGACGGAATGGTAAATTTCCAGTTGCTACATGGTAAAGAGTGACACCAATAGACCATAAGTCCACATTTGCAGTAAATGAGCGATTTATTTGTTTACGTAGCACAGCGCGTTCATACATATCTGGATGTAAATACTCCTCTGTTCCATAAAGTGAAACAAACGCTTGATTATCATCCAATTCACGGGCGGCACCGAAATCAGTTAGCTTGTATATGGTTTGACCATCTTCCGAAATAAATTTCATTATATTCCCTGGTTTTAAATCGCGATGTACTAAATTATTGTCACGTAAATGTTTCATGCCAGCACATAAATGTTCCAGCACCAAGAGAAATTCATTCTCAGGTAATCCATAAGAATTTTCAGGGTCATCGAGTATATTGAAAAGACTACCACCGGTACACAATTCCATAACAATTACTTTGCCCCGTCCTTCTTGATCTTCTTCGATTGCCAATAGTTTGACAATATTTTCATGGTGTAGCTTTTTGAGTGCTTCGAATTCGCGCATTTGAACATCCGGTGGGCGCAAATGACTGTAAGGATTAAATGTTTTCACTGCAACAGATTCGCCTGTATTTTTATTAACTCCCTGTTTGAGAACATTATCGCATTACTTTTAGTGACAACCGAGTTAAATATTCAATATTTATACTTACTTGAAAAACCGACCCAGTTGCTCCTTTTCCAAGTACACTCGTCGTGCACCACACATAATTAAGGGACCCTCGTAGAAAAGCCATTATTCTTATTTTATTTGTTGTTGTTCAATTCTGTAACAATAAAACACTATTAGCCATAAGAAAAGTTCAACACATTGACTTATATTGTTTAATGATGAACAAAAGTTAAAATTTGTGTCAAATAGTGGTGAGTAAGTACTTTTGAAATTATCGATAAGGTCGATCACGATGGAAATTTGATAGAGACGCATTTTAAAAGAAAAAAAGTTTTCTTTTGGATATATCGTTATATTACAAAACAAAGAATCTGCAAATTAACACTTTTTTCTAGTTTAATGAGTAGCTTGATTAGCAAAGACAAATGTTTTCTATAAATTTGAATAATTTTACGAATATATTTAACAATTTAATAAAGCAACCTAGCAACGTAATTGCGTTTACTTTAAATTTCAATTGTCAAAAGTTTACTTTTCATTTGACATAGCAAAAAAATTGTTTACACCATAGTAAATGTTTTCTCCCCTATTCACAGTCATAATCGTAAGTACAGATAAGTTTTCTCGTTTTAACTATACTTCAATAATTTAATAAGATTGGTAACCATGGTACTATGACAAAATCTCGTTGGATTAATTCTCCAGTAGATAATCGAGAACCCTATTTGATTATTTTAACAGCTGATTGTAGCAATCACTTACTAATCAAGGAATATATACGAATTGTGGATTGTTTTGATTAGAAAGCTAGTTTTTGTAAGTGAAATATTGTGACCAGGATTTGCAGGATTCGCAGGATCTCTTGAAATATGACGGATGAAGTAAAGAAATATTTCAATGGTCTACTGCATAAGTGCGTATTTGTTAAAAATATTATGCGTTATCTTTTATAAATTGTTAATTTCTTAATCGCCATAGGGTCAATGGTCTCTATATAATACAAGTTACAGACAGAGATGGAGTACCACTGTTACGAGTAAGTCAGGATAAGAATGTTGACTTCGCGCTAATGCCTTCCTTCATACCCACTTTTGCAACAGCCAGTGAACAAGCAGGAAAATTGGGCTTGGGGCGTAACAAAGTAATTATATCGATGTATTCAAATTATCAGGTTGGATAAAGAACATTTATAGCCCTTTTCATTATGTCAATATATATAAGTACATTTGTTTACAGGTAGTGCAAATGAACAAATTGCCACTGATTCTTACTTTTGTTGGTGGTGAGCACTGCAATACTGGCCATATATTAGCTCTAGAACACCAATTAGATGCACACTTAGAGGATATTAAATTGGCCGTAAATGAAGCGTAATCGTATTTGATCTTTTTCACTTTTCTAAAAGCATATATGTACATACATACATTCGATACCTTATGATATATATTTTTCAATCTGCGCAGGTTTACTCTTGATATACTTCAGATTTCTTGAATGATTTTTTTTTTTAAATAAAAGTCAAACTAGATTTGATGTATTTTTCTTATAATAATCATGTAATATTATAGTTATGTGAATAGGCGATCGGAAGTATTTACTTTATTTCAATTAGGAAATTATTACATTTTATATGATGTTGGTCAATATATCAGTTAAATACAAGTGAATAATATTTACTATTTAAACTTACGTATATATTATAAAAAGTGTACAAATAAATTTCCTGCACGTATGATTTACAATCAAAGGAATGCTGATGATGATCCTAAAATTCTGTATAAATTACATTTATTAAATACATTGAGTTTACACTTAACTTTTTCCGTTATAATTAAAACGACACTAGACACATACTTGTGGATAAATATCTACTGAAGGTTCATTCAAAATATGAATGTGAGCACTTGTATCTCATTTTCTCCTTATTTTAGAGTTCATCTCGTTGACGGGTGTCGTCTGCTACCACGCCATCACAAGCAGCTGGTGTTTCAAACACATAGTTGTATTCACAGCGATTAGGTTCTGCTACAGATTTAATTGCATGTTCAAGACCACATTTAAAGTCTACAATTGTTATGCGTTGAGGTCCATTCCAACAAGCAGTACCATGGGCATACTTCTGTTTTTGGTACTTTTTATCACCATCTCCTATCCACTGCTCATAGCGTCCCAAATTAGTTTCATGTCCACTGCTGCGTTGTTTTTGTGAAGCTCGATCGAAAGGACAAAGCGTATAAAGGTATTCTCGATCTTCAAATATAAAACATTCACCATCCAGTGCAGCATATTCCTCATTAAGTCCATAATCCTTTGAAGTATGATCTTCAATATCTTTAATCTCATTTCCGATTTCTCGTACTTTTTGTTCAGCCTCAGAATAAGCATTGCGAGCCTCGTTCGCCAGATCTATTAAATGTTTAGTCTCAGGATCATAATCAGGCTCCGGTTGTGTTGCGTCTGCCACACTTCCTACACCAACATCAGCTTCACCTTCTTCATCCTCATAAAGGTCTTCCTCCCCGTAAGCATCCTCATGTTCACGCCCTATATAGTAAATTATGAAAACATCACATAATAATAATTAAAAATTGGGTGTGATGATTAATATGAGAGATTACCTTCTTCGGTTGAGGGTTGATCTGATGCTGTGGCGTCCATCTGACTCTCTTCTTCTCCAACGTCTTCGTGTTCTGGTTGTTCAACGTCTTCTAAGGTTGGTGGTTTAAAAATACCTTCAGCCAACATCTTAATCGGTTTAATGCGTGGCCACGACAAATCATAAAATGAATCTAAATCGATGCGATCGCGTTCATCGAGGAAATATTTGGCTTCCTCAACAGTTACAATGCCATTGCGGTCACGATCGAGTGTCATGTCTACCATTAATTCAGTTATTTCAACAAAACCGTCCTTGTTCGTGTCATATTTAATAAATGCCGCTTCAGACTCATACCGCATGGTCTGTGAATCTTCGAGTGCTTTTGCTGCTTCGGCCGCAGCTGCATCTTTTTCCCGCTGTTGCTCCTTGTATATTTCTAGTGCTTCCGCTTCGGCGGCTTCTGCATTTCTTTTTAATTCTTCCTTTTCGGCTTTAATTGCTTCCTGCTCATTACGTCTTTGTTGCAGTACTTTATGTCTTGCTTCACGTTCGGTGCGCATTTGTTTACCTTTGCTAATCAGTTCTGCCCGTATTTCACTACCGCGCTTATGCAAATCTGCTAGTGATCGTTTTATCTCTTCCTCTACACGTCCTAACTCTAAACAAATGTTTGCACATTTATTACCACCATCCTCCCATTCGTCGCTGCCATCACAGCAATCACATATTCCATCATTCACACGTGAACTTTGTATGTCTTCTTGGCGGAATCCAACATTTTCACAGTTAAAAATACCATTTGAGCAAGCTGATGTTCCTGGTTCATCACTACCATCTTCACAATCGCAGAAATCATCGTTTATTTGTGTATGACGAATTGTTTTTTTGTTATCTAGACATACCCAACTTTTATCCGAGCGAGGACTGTATAACGAAGCCTTGTATAGCGGTACACCTACCGGTCGAGGGACGTCCGCTACGGATAACGTTACTATTACTGCCAATAGAAGTAGCTGCAATTGCAGGATTTTTAATGAGGCCAACTTATACATTTTCCTCATTTCAACAATTTAAACAAGATTAGTTGATTGGGCTTACGTGGTATTACACTAATTTCTTTTATTACGACCCAACTGAAGAGATAAAATGGGAGAAGAGGACAAAGAAATGTCAAATGCCGGCATTTACCAGAGAAAACGTTTATTTTATGTTCTCTGCTATTTATTTGACGTTTACACGAAATTTAGATAAATATCGTAAAAGAGGCTTATCGATAATTGTCGAAGTATGAGGCGCTTAACCAGAACTTTATCGGCAACATGTTGAAAAGTAGTTTTCTCAATATCGAGTTAGCACCTATTTGTCAGTTAAGTTCTGGTCAACTTCACCGAAAGAAGGAGTCGGTTAATTTCTAACCAGAACATGAAATGACAGCTCTTAGCTGTAAAATTTATAAGAAATATCTGCTGCATAGACTGCGTTCAGACGGGGACTATTTTGTCGGTCATTATTATCATGACGCTTACAAAGTTTTGCATGTTACACATTGCAAGTTTTGTGAACTGTTTTACCCACGCATTCACAATAATCAAATTATTTTTGGTAAGCTAACCACAACTTGGGGAAAACGGTTCTGTCAGTTAAAGCTATCATCCAGTTAAGCTACCAGCGGTTACGGATAATATTAACTGGGTATTGAGAAAACGGCCCTAAGAGAATTTAAAAAATGTAGCAAGTATATCTGCAAGTAGGCAGAGGCATATAAATTCCCTCTTTTCCGTAGTCTGATTGTAGTGTAGTGCTTGTTCTGGTTAGTTCATCTGCTACACAATTCCTGGGGATGTCACTGTGTCCTGGGACCCATTGAAGGTTTAATGTGAAATAGGATGTCAGATCCACTTAGAAATCAATGCATTCTTTTACTAACTTTGACGAAACCCTAAGAGACTTTAGTGATTTCAAACCCGCCTGGCTGCCTGTATATATAAATATGTTTATTGTTGTGATCACACTTCTTCAGTTATTTTACTATAGCCGGAAAATTAACAGGTGATTTGGAGTAGTATATTTTGCCGTTTATGCATATATTTATTGCGTGAGGTTTGTTGTTGTGCCATTGCACGGATTAGAAAATTTTGCAATTTCCTTAGATATCTAGAAATAAGTTGAGACTTGCGCCTCGACCTAAGGTCTATTGTGCCCTCCCCTTTATCACACAGACTCAGATAGGCCCTCAATTCTGATAAATTCCAGTAATCTGCTGGGTGCTATAGAGGCAATGTGATCCTTATTCGAACAAATAGGTCCAAGGGTCTGGATCCAGCGTCTACAAACTGCTATGCAGTCTAGAATCAAGTGGATCGGGTCTCGATCCAGCGTCTACAAACTGCTATGCAGTCTAGAATCAAGTGCTTCCAGCTTCATGTCACATAATCGTCAGTTTGCACATGAGGCTATACTTATGTTAAACAAGTGCTTCTTTACTGTGTTGTGCCCAGAGTAATTTTGTCTTTAAACCTATTGAGGTTGTAACCACTTTTCTCCTTGCGGAGCAGCTCCTTTAATTAATTTCGTAAGCTGAAATCGCCAAATAACCAAATGGCTACCAAGGCTCTGTTTGTATATCTCCACCCGTTTACGTCAATTTTCGATGACACGGTGCAGTTTTTCGGTTATAATTTTGGTATAGTATGTTGTCTTCGAGCTCCTCGAGCTGGTTGATTGGCATAAACCTTTGATTTAACATACCCCCAGAGATAATAATCTAGAGGCGTTAAATTGCACGATCTTGGCGGCCATTTGACTGGGCCATTTCTCGCAATTAACGAGTCGCCAACTTTGCACGCAATGTCGAGTCGATTTCATCAAATTCCGTTGTAAAAAGGTAAACAACATCGTGTTATAACGCTAATAATGGTAACCGCCTCATTTCGAAAGAAATAAGGTCCGATGACGCCGCCATACCACAATCCGCACCAAACGGTAAATTTTTGGGGATGCAATTGCGTTTCTGAGAAGATGATTTTTCGATAAACGTGAATTTGTGAATTTTTGGAGAACGCGAACTTGCGTCATCCCTATTGGTAGACGCTGTATTTTCATTGCAATAGTTGCGTTGGAAATTTAACATCAAACAGTCACCGACATTCTGTTCTCCCGTACTAAACCAAATTTGCCAAAAGTTATGCCAGTCATGGATCCTTGATCCTTATCCTTAATGCCAGTAGTGCCAACGTAGAAATCAGTTGTTCTCTTTTGTTTTCATTTGACCAATGTTGCCACTGTTCAACTTGTATACACGATTTTTCACACATTTAGTTTTCTAGTTCTAATTTTTCATAGTGTAAAGGCTCAAAAGTAAAATCCAACTATTAAAAATAATCTACCTATTTATAAATAAATGTATGCGAATGTGATTTTGAGTTATTTTAAGAATATTTCAAATATTCAAGTTTATTTTTTAATTACTATAAAATATCGAGATTGACAGCCCTGCGTTGCAAGAGATTGCTCTCTCCCTTTCATCTCACTCGTTTCTACGGGAAGAATCCAATTTTCGCGGATATCCTACTGTACTGTGAGTGTTCATTTACATTACGCTCTCATAAGATATGTCGTATCAACTGATTCGTTCTACGGTTTTGCCTCGGTAATTGTTTCCAGCATTATGCTTAGAAATTGCTTGCACCCCATAGGTATGAGAAGTTTGATGCGCTTTGGATAATATCTTAGTCCATTGGCTGTAATACCGAGATAATGTTGGGAGGGTATTAAGTAGGCTCTATATCTTTTTCAACTGAACATTTTCTCCATCTTAAAAAGCCATTTAAAGTAATTTTCACTTGTCAGCCGTGATTTTTCGCTGTACTCGCAATCTGCTTTCAAAGATCTTTTGGCCATGGATGTTTTTTGTTGAAAAGTTTTGCTGACACCGGGAAATACTTCTCCAAACGTGTTGTTTTCATACGGCTACACTATAAAAAATTCGGCTGCATTTAACGTTAGCATTTCTTATATCTTTGAAAAAATCAAGTATCAAATGTAGGTACATTTACCATATTTTTAAGTACAAGTATATATTGGACTAAAGATCCTTTCTTAACTACAATACTATTCATATCTACTTATAAATATACATACCTGCACTCGAAAATATTTGTATATACTTGTATATTATACATATACCATGTAGAATATAACTAAATAAAAATAATAAAAAGCATAAATATTTTTAATATTGGCAATGAAGTTGTTACGTGAAGTTATTCCGCGTTATCGTGGTCTAACTTTTGATTCAGCGAAGAAGATATATATATTTGTAAGAGTCAAACATACCCCATCTTGATGCGTGTGAATGTGTAGGCGAATGTTTAGTATGCACGGCGCTTGGTGGTAACAGTAAATTAGTAAAAGTTACGTGCAAGATAAAAACTTTGGCCAAAGTTTTGGGGCTGATGGCGTGGTTGACGCCATGTGATTGGCTTTCTGGAAAGATTCTAAGCAAAGACATCCACCCATACCCGCAGCGAAGAAACGGTTTATTCTCTGTGCCCCGCTGACAGCTTTACGAGTATCGATGCTGCGTTGCGACTGCTAATTATTGTTTTTATTATTGTTATTATTATTATTTTTTTTAATTTTCCAGTGATTCTAATTGTGCCTGCCTCCATTGCAAGTGTCGAATATTTATAGGTTAGCACAGCTGGCGATGAAAGCTGCTTCCTGACTTAGAGCAAAGCGCCGTCAATTGCACGTTTTTATTATTTTTTATATTGGCAAACAAAAACTTTCTCATTTGATAAAATTTTAATGAAATTTTGCGTTTTGATTTGTTAAGCGGCACAGCGATGCATTTTGGCGAAGGCTATGGTGTGTTAGAAAAAGTTGTTGCAAATGAAGTTGATGAGTTAAATATTTATAATATTAGCAATGTATACCCAATTAAAGAGATTTAATGATTATTACTTAGCTTTCTTTCAAGTGAGCCGAGTGAGTTTCGTAAAATTTCGAGACACATCGAACCATGGTCGATATTTTAACAGTAGCTTTAACAATTTTTGTTATAATTAACTGACTCATAAAGCAAATTTAAAGCAGTATAATACACCATACAAGTCATTTAAAAATTCAAATTACCATGAAATAAACAAATATTTCTTTGGGATCTATTGAGTTGTGATCTATAGACTTCAATCAGTCGATGAAAAAGTCAACTACTTTTATGAAATAGTCTACAAAGGTATTTCACAATATGTACCCAATTATATGTTATAACTAAATAACAAAAAATTAAACTCAAGAATAAGTTACACACCGATTATAAGAAGAAACGTACCAAAGCAACATAGCAGCACTTCTGAGAATTAAGACACGAATGTAAAAAACTCAGCACCGAAAGCTATGATAGATACTTATACAAAGTCGAAAACCTAATCCCTTCACAATTTTGGAAGTTCTTTAAAAATCAGAGACGAATAAACCTAGACATCCTATCCACGATGAAATGGAACGACAACACAACAAGCAACTGGAAGGAAGTAAACTCACATTTTGCATCCTACTCCAAGAGTCAGACAACGCAATGTTGTGGACACGAATGTTACGACACTGGTAGTTATGTTTGATGAAGTAGTTCCTTCTATGTTAAATGTAACTAAAGGAGCCGGACCTGATGGTTTACCCAACATACTTCTCAAGAGTTTTGCGTCAACTCTCTGTGAACCAATTGCACACATCTTTAACAAACATTGCAGTTTAGCGTCTGCCTCTCAGCGTGGAAGTTGTCCTACATATGTCCTATTCATAATATGGGATCAAGGTTTGAAGTATATAATTATAGATCCGACTGTATACAATTATCAATTGCTAAATTGTTCGAAAAGGCTATACTACCGCAATCTACCCTTGTCTTTAAAGGGATCCTATCAACTAGGCAACACGGATCCACCAGCGGCGGTTCCACAACTACGAATTTATGCACAGACTTCAGTAAGGCGTTTGCTTATAGCCAAGATCAAAAAAATACAATAGTTAATAATTATTGTTATGAATTTGATTTTTTCGATATTTCACCAATGTTGTTTTTGAATAGTGCAAAAAAGCGTATACTGCAAGTGTCATTTTAAGCCAGTGTCATTTTATTTGAAATAAAAATAGTTATGTTATTATTGATGTGTATTGGCGATTGGCCTTTTTTGATGAAATAAAATAAAATAAGGGCGACTGATGATACTGATATTATTGGCCATAACAACCTTTAATTCTGCTTTCTTTAGATTGTATGAAGAAACGAAGCGAATGGGTCTGGTAGTGAACGAGGACAAGACGAAATATTTCCTGTCGTCAAATAAACCGTCAGCATTTGTGTCTTGGGGAATACGACGTTACTGTTGACAGTCATAACTTTGGGGTTGTAGATAATTTCGTCTATCTTAGAAACAGCATTAACAACTTTAACAATGTCAGCCTTGAAATCCAACACATAATCACTCCTACCAACAGATGCTACTTAGGACTAAATAGGAATGTGAGAAGCAAAATCCTCTCTCAATGAACCAAAACCAAACTGTATAAATTGCTCATTATTTTCGATCTGCTACGTATATGGTGCAAAAGCGTGGACGACACCTCAATGTCAAGTGAGGGCGATCTGAATAGTAGCGAACAGTGCAAAAAAAAAACCGAAAATTAAAAAAAAAATGGCGATTTATTATTCAACAAAGTATCTTTTTAGCTCAATATACTAGATTCAACGATGCTCCAAATCCTTTAACCGTGTGAGAAAAATGTTTTCTGGAGGGCTGCAAAATAGGTACACTTATGGACAAAATAATAGGTGTGCGTTTAGCTGGTACTGTTTTCTAGCCAAATTGCGTTACTATTTTGTTAATTTTGCGTTTGAGTGACAAGTTATCATTGCTTCATTAAATTTGGTTGGGTCCTAAAAGCCACTGTACCGATGTAAAGTATAGATTGGTAAAAAATTTGCGTGATGAAGGAAAAACGTATAAGCTCATTGGAAATACGTTAGGGAGGTCGAAAAACTTTGTAACTAATGCTCTAAAGCAAAAAAATGAAATTTAAACTCGTGGTCGTCCAAGAAAAACTGGCCTGATTGATAACCGCCGTATACTTCTCCTGGCAAAAAAGGACCCTTTTGGGACTTTGCGGCGAATTGCAGCGGAAGTTGGACTAAATGATAGCTCACGGACAATTCGGCGTCGATTAGTGAACGGTAATTTACCGGGGCGTAAAGATAGAAAAATTATTCTTTTAAGAAAGGTCCACAAACAGAAGAGAAAAGCTTTTGCCGCTGAACATAAAAATTGGTGCGGTTCCACTGGAGAAAAAAGTTGCGAAATATTTTATTCAGTGACGAAGTTAAGATTAAGTTAAGAAATTATTATAAAAGAACTGTCCATCGCCCTAAAAGCAAATAATTTGATTGTTGATACACCAAAAAGACAATTAAGCATGGGCGCGGAAACATAATGGTGTGGGGATGTTTATCCTGGCAAAGCGTTGGTCCGTTATTTTGGATAAAGGACACAATGAAATTTGCAAAACGTGTTGCTACTAAATACTGAAGAAAACATGCAGGTGAGATGGAGTTATCAACAAGATAACTACCCGAAACATACATCGAGGTTCGTATCTGAATGGTTCAGAGATGCAAATGTGACCTGTATGCAATGGCCTAGTCAATTCCCTCATCTCAACCCGATTGAGGACTTGTAAAGTGACCGTAAGAGGAGATTGGCAGTCTTTTCGTTTCAAAATAAGGAGCAATTCTGGCGAAAAGCAAAGGAACTTTGGGATGCAACCCCATTAGGAACCTGCCAAAAATTAATTCAATCCATGCCGAATAGAATTAGAAAACTAATAAAAAACCACGGAGGATATACAGGTTATCAAAAACCCATGGTCCGATAACTGGAGGATAACTTGAATTTTTTGATTTTTATTTAGAAAAAAATATTTTACACCTATTGTTTTGACCAATGATATTTCTTATTTTGAAAAAAAATCAGTTTTAAAATTGGTAATGAAAGATTTCCCATATATGTTTAATAAAGTAAAGCGTAGATATAGACATTTGTCACGTTATCCATTATTTCACACCCAAATGACACAAAAGGGCCTATTCTTGATAATAATATACAATTGTGTCAAAAATGGGTTGAATCGGGTCAATACTTCGCTTAGCCCTCATATACCTAATATAATGATTTTCAAACTTCTAGTTGACTAAATACTACAGATATCGGGCAGTGTGGGAGTTATTTTAGTGAGATTGAGAGAGCGTATTTTTGTAATAATAGTGTATCTTTGTGTCTAAAATGGATAAAATCGGACGAAAACTTGCCTTACCCTCCATATAACTGATATTCACGATTTTGAAACATTCGGCTAACCTTACGCTACATTTATGTATGTTTACATTTATATATTATAAAATTGCTTGAAAATAAGTTCTCAAATATACCTGAGCAATGTCAAAAATAATGACATCAGCCCTTCTATTTCTCTACCCCCAATATATCTTATATAATGATTTCCGACATTCTACCTGCCTTTAAACCGTGTATGTTAAAATGTCAAAATGTGTGATATTTTAATGAAATTAAGTGAACACGTTTTCCTAAAAGTTATAAAATTGTATTAATGGTTTGGCGCTCAGTATAATTCAAATTAGTTCGGTCTCATATAATGAATTTCGATCTTTTCGTTGACGTTTTTCACATCAACTCAATATATATAATTAGGCGTCTTCGGTTGGTTTATATCACATATATATCATTTGAAGATGATTTAAGTATATTTTGCGCTGACGGGAAGTAAAATATAATAATAAAATTAAGTGAGTCTATAACCTTCCCAATAAGCTAACACTTTACCAAATTTGATTTTAGTCTCTTTACGATTTCGTCGAATAACCCTTTACCTACATTTTCTAATATTACCAACACCTGAAGGTATTTAGCCGGCTTTGATCCGTTCAAGTTGCAAGAGTATGAAATGTTCAGTTGCACCCTTCTTCTTGTTTAAGTTGTCTATGGAATATTCTTTTGTCATCACATCATTGAAAATAGGCGGCGGATCAACGTCTTTAGAGAAGACACAACCCAAAACCATAACAGAAAACTTACCCAACTTTATTGTTGGTATAATGCTTTTTTGTTGTAGAGCCGTATTGAATTTTGCTATAACCTTTCTTCATTCATTTCCATTTGTGTGTCGGACGGACTGTCTGTATATACGCGAACTAGTACTTCAGTTTTTGAGATAACGATATGAAATTTAGCACACGTCCTTTACCGACCAAGAATCTGCCCATTTATCGGTACTGCTGATATCGGACCAATATACAAGCATATATCATATAGCTGCTATAAAAACGGTCTGATCAAGTTCATATATGGAAAATTGTTTAATTTGAAATTTGGCACAAATTTTTGTCAAAAGCATTGCTACAGTCTCCGAACACATTGTTCAGCCCGCTAAAGCATATACTCGTAGATAACATTCAAACTGAACGATCAAAATCAAGATACAAATCTTGTTATACCCTTTTATGCTAGTAATAAAATAAAAAGTGCACCTCCTGTGAAGCATATTATAGCTTCAGTACAGCCGAAGTTAATGTTTTTTCTTGTTATAGTATTATAATAATTAATTTCTGATATATCTTTTGTTAATATTCCCTTGTGTAGGTTAAAACAACCAATGAATGACGTTTTCATCAATTCAAGCAAATCATTTACAACCGATTATCTATTGATAAAATGCACAGCTCAAAACCCAGCTTTAAACCAGTTAACAGTGAAACTTGGTACTAAGTTGTATGAATCGACAGATGTATGTACTTGTACGTAACTTCGTTTTAAGATGTTGAAAATGGCAAAGTATTAGTTTAATGGCCAGATAAAGAATCTTTAATAGCACACTAAACGTTTGGAAGTATGCTATTGCATTTATCTCTCCTGCCAAATTCAGCGTTCATTGCCTTCTTATCAGCTTTACTGCCATTTTCTCCTCTTAGAATTTTAAAATACAAAGGCAAACAGCAAAAAGTTTAAAATATATACATATGTACATAAAAAACCGATTGTAAAATGAGTGTGCACTTCAACCCTATCAAATAGCCAATCGTTCGATGCCATCCCACCAGCTCCACCCTAATCCTCACTCTACTGCAACGAGTATTTTCGCAAAATAGTGTGAAATTGTCGAAATAAATGCGTATTTTCGCACGTTTTCCCAAATGAGTTCCTTATAATAGCAATTGAAAGGTGCGTTTATTTAAAGTACAGTTGAGGGGTGAAGTAAGGGCATGTGGGTGTTTACCATTCTTTAATACCATTGATATAACTGTATGTGCACGCGCCGAATTTGAAAATCTTTTTTAAAGTGAATTGACTAGCTTCTCCAAGAGATATGTATCTGCACACGCATTTAAATCGTTTAAAAAGTAACGGTGAACATAGAGCATATCTGTAAACGGTGGATGAGGAAAAAGGATTTGCCATTATACTAATGTTGGCGCTTATATAAAATGGACAAGAAGCCCAAAGAATTCAGTAACTAAAGTGTATACAATTATTTATAATGAGTCTATTGGGATCCGATACATTAAATATTTCATATATTACATATTCTTTTTATAGTGCCAGAGATCGGCTTGGGTTGTCCTTTTAAATCTTACATAAACATTTTAAAGATAAACTGACATTTTTATAGCTGACAAACTAGATCGAAACTGTGTTTTTATACTCAGAACGGAGTATATTAATAAGTTTGCTACAAAGTTTTGTATCACCCCGAAGAAAATGTCGCGAAGACAATGTGTCCTTCTGTCTGTATATACGCGAACTAGTCCCTGAGTTTTGAGGTATCCAAGAAGCAGCACATTTGTCGGAATCGCCGATATCAGGCGACTATAAATGCCTGAGAATCGGAGTAAAAATTGGTCAGTGGATGTGGCATTGCTCTCTACCTCACTATTCGACCAATTTCAATTGGTGCATAATATTTTTTTGTTATTTTTACGTTACATTTGGACAATAGGCAAAAACAAATTACTTCTCGTATAACACAATATAAAATTTAATCAGATTCTTTAACTTTGCAATATTTAAATCAAGCACTAATAAAGATATCGAAATACAATTTTACCCAAGTAGTATCTAGAAGGTGTGTCATCTTAATTTTGTGAAGCAAAATACCTGCACATCACATCAGGACATATGTATACATTTTAAACACTAACTAAACAGCGGCGGGACATCACCTGACGTGCATGGGTGTAACATAAATTAGGCCGGAAATTATATTTATTTCCGCAAATTGAGTGCAACTCAACATTTCAATATCCTTTACTCGACGCCTGTCTACAGCGCTGTTGGCGTTAGTGGCAGACATTGTCAGTGGCATTATCACCCCACCACCTGCTCGTCGACCTGGCGAGCTATTGAAATCCGTTTAGCTGCATTAACGCCAATTTATCACGTGACGAACGATCTGTGTGCGACTAGCGCGTCTTTTAAGTGACTTTCTGCCTTGGCCCACAATTATTCGGCGCTCTCACCAGCCTATTGTCGAGAAGTTCGCAAAAGCATTATGGCTGAAGAAAAGTTTTGTGCACTGCTATTTCCGTGACAGTAATCAATTTATTTTTGGCATGGCGCTTATTGCATTTCCTAGCCACTACGGAGCGACAGCGAAATTACAGAAAATCTTTATGTGTGCAATTCTGCTACTTTTTGGTTCGAATATCTTATGACAGTGTGATAAGTTCGGTATTTTAATGCATTGAAATTAATACATAGGGGACTTAGGTGTGCTGGAAGAAAGTACTCAGATTTAGTTTTTTTTTGTATAAAATATTTTTACAACGGGAGCATCATTCAAGAAAATAACCCTAAATGCGCACCCCTATATATTATATTTTGAAGTACTGTCTTATGACTTTTATTTCCGCTAGTTTGTACCAGAATCTTATAATTATTGATTTCATATTCGAATCGATCGCTTTCTTTCTCCATTGACTCTCGAATAAAATATGGATCAACTATTTTGCTTTCATTAAAAATCGTTATTTAACGATTTAAGGGGAAAAATTATTCATATTTCTATACTCAAAGATTGATTTCACAGGATTAAAAAACGTTGATGATTTTAGCCTGTGAAATACTCGTTTTTAAAATAAATAAAAAATACTTTGACCTTATCAGAAAAATATATAACTAAAATAGTACCATGCAATTCGATTTTTCTATGGGGTGATTTTTCGACCAACTAAGCTCCTTTGCAGGAATTTTTATTTTGTTTTATTAGTTTTTCTGAAAAAGTGTATAAAATCACCATCTGAACACATTCAGTACTTAAAAAAATATTTGTTTCTTACTTAAACTTTTTATAATCATTAATCTCAACAATATAAAATTTCCTAAACACAACATGTGATAGTTGCAAGTTATACTTATGCACTACTTTATTATTTAAATAATGTACATATATATCTATATTTATAAAGTAGTTAAGAATTATAATTTTACTGCCAATGACAGAGGGGAAAGAGATTACAAGTAAAGTCTTCAGGATAGTTTTTATAATAAATCCTTAGATGTTACCACAATTTGCAAACATTGCGGAAGAAATTAAAACTAGGAAACGTGACCCTTGATCGTAACTCAATGACCAGCTGTTGTAACGTTGTATCATTTCATCCATTTGAAGATATTGTAGGTTATTAATATAATATCCGATAAATTCATATTATTTGAACACTGTGCCCCCATAAATTGTACGCTTTCGCACACAATTTGGAGTAATACGCTTTTGGCAGCAAAGTTTAATCAATCTTCCGTGTCTATAACGGCACTATCAATTATAGGCAATTTCTTGTGTGTGTTTACTAGGTATGAATGTACACATGTAGTTTCTATTAAAGTCGGGAAAGGGCTGATAATAGCAAGAAAACTCGAATATCTGTCAATAAAAGTAGTAAAGTAGAGAAAGTGGAAACTTCATATGTGGAAATCTGTCTTAAGCTTTTGTATGGTATTAGAAGTTTTCTTTTCAGTTTTATTAATAGAGAATTTCTTTTTATGCTATGGAAACAAAAGAGATTACTTGCAATGGAAGAAATATCCATTAATTTTACTTCGACCTTAAAGTTTTGGTTAAAAAATGCGTGTTTGCAGGAGATAATCACGAGAAAGTGAGTTAAAATGATGTTTTTATGTACATTTGAAACTGGTCTAATCTGTACCTTGTCTTGGTCTGTACCTTGTCTTGGTCTATTACTTATAACTTTGCTCATACTTGTACTCATATGTATGCATTATGAAAAAGATTAAGAGCGAACGAGTGAGACTTTTGTATTTGTCTGTTTATTGGTTCTTACAATTTTAAAATATATCCTCCATATCATTCTTCTAAGTTCTACTTATCCTCAGTCGTTTAGTGCAATAATCCATATAGCACTTGAAATCATCACTTTATTGATGATCGAATCATTTGAGATATCGATCTGAAAATTCCCTAACGTCCTTTTGTCTCCTGCTCATTTGGCGCCACCGGATTATAGCTTCGGTGCTAACGCTTTTTTCTGATTTTCGTCTGCAATAAAAAAAAACCGTTAATGCAAAGCAATGGCTTGTTAAGTGTTACGGCTAACCTGCCCCAGCGTATTCAAAGGTCAAATACCGGTTTACTAAATTTCTTCGTTACTGTACCAGCAAAAATGATACACAATGGGCCATGCTGACCACATAAGGGATAGTAGCCCCAGAAAACGTAAGTTAGTTAACATCATTGGCATCTCAAAAGAATACTTCGACCATTTGCTAACGAATTTTTACAAACTAGAAAGTTTCATCAATCAGTAGACAGTAGTCCTCACCCAACGTATTCGCTAGATTTGGTTCCCATCCACTATTGAACCGGTATAGAGATATTGGAGCCCCCAAGAGTAACAAGTATTGTACAAGAGTCTAGATTTATTAATAAATATGTGGTTTCAATACTGAGTCAAAAGATTTTTAGCTTATGTAGTAAGTTTTCCTAAACTATTTTTTGATGGGCGTACATCCAGTTAATGCTCTATGTTGATAAAGCACTTCAATACAGTTGGCAACCGTTATTCGCATACGCAGTCGTGGGTGCTTAACATAATTGGGGCTTACACCTTTAATAATGCTTAGCTTAGTTTTGTCATGTAAGCCTTGTTAACAACTTGAGGCACCTGCTTTGAAAGGCTACAGAATTTTATTAGTTCCTTTTCCATTAGAAATACTCTGGGAGGAATGCTATGGTCTTCGAAGAGCCAAATGCTATTTGAAAAAACTTTTAAATTTTTCATAATTTTCTATGGTATATATGATAATAAGGCGGATTTCAGAAGTTATTGGACCGCTTTGAACCAAATATGGTTCTAAAATTTTTTTTGGTCTTATTGGACCATTTTGCGAATGGTCGAAATCGGACAACATAGCGCCCCCTTTTCAATATATTGGCATTCTAAATAATTTCTTATTAAAGTTCAATATTTCTTAAAGTTTTATAGACACCTCGAAATATGTATATTATACACCTTTAATAGTAACATATTGCGCGAGTATCTAATGTTAGAATGGGACTGAATTTAGTACTTTCTTATTTTCTTTAGGTCCACCCTACCTACCTACCTTCCTACATGCTGAATTTGGTTTTTTGTTGTATAATCTGCTGGAAAGACCACACTATCGAACAACAATCGATTGGAACTTTTGATAAAGGCCGTGATGCAGCCAATACGAGAAAAGTTCTTCGAATGTTTTATTGACGAGAATATACCTACACATAAATGCTTGTAAGGAAATACCTATATTTGTATGTAAATGAACGTGAGTATATTGGTAAAGTGAGCTGACAATATTGCCATAATTCTACTTCTGGCCACAAGTACACACGCTTCACAAACCCACATACATATGTACATTCTCGACGGTATCCTTGTGACCATATAAACTCCTACACATACACACACACACTCAATAAATCGAAGTTTACGTTCTCGATATTACGCCAGCAGGGGTCAAGTGCTGGAATTGATGTTTCGTTTATGATTTATCGTCACTTTGCCTTAAATTGCAAATCGCAAATGTGGCGAGTCATTGAGTGTGTCGGCGTCGGTTATTAGGGCGGCAGTGGTGGCGGTGGTGTTACCATTATGAGTTTCAAGCAATTGTTGCTAGACGCAATGTGGGACACACTCGTATCAGTATTACTATTGACCTAACTACACGCACACATATGGTACATTCATACACATGCAGGCGAATCATGGGCAATATTAGTCAACAGTCGATTGTTACGTTTGATGTTGGATTCAATGAATTACGGTAAAACAAAAACTAAATTACTCGTAATGATGCGCGTGTATTCGGGGTGGGGGTGAGAAGTGTTTACAGTGTCTTATAGTTGGAAAGTTATGATAAAAAACACGAGGAAATGTTAACTTCGGCTGCACCAAAGCTATAATACCCTTCACACCTGTTTTTATAGAATAAAAGGGTAGGAAAAGACCTATATCTTGATTTTTATCGGTCAGTTTGTATGAGCTATATGTTATAGTGGTCCGTTTGTATGCTTTAGTTTCCGATATCGGTGGTCGGCGACAAATGAGTAGATTCTTAGTGAGAAAAGGACATGTACATAATTTCAGATCGATATCTCATAAACTGAGTGACTAGTTCGCGTATACACAGACGGACATTGCTAAATCAACTCAGCTCGTCACGCTGATCTTTATACATTCTTTTGGATGTTACAAACATCGTGGCAATTTTAATATAACCCTTCAGATAATATCTCCCTTACATTCGCACACCACTGTCTATAAATACATATAGTATTTATCAGATTCCATATTCCATATGGAGTTGTGCGACGACACACTGTTGTCACGCTGTCATAATCATCATCAACAGCTTTACAACATCATTGCAAACATAACAACACCCTGACCTCTGCACCCTCTGCGTGAATATGGACTACAACCCTCAACCGTTCAACATAGAAGTAATTTGCCCACCATACAGTCCATTGTATGTATGTTGCAGCATCTTGCGCGTCAAGTGACGTCCAAAGGGGAAGCAGTGACAACAACGGTATTGCCGAAAACCTCAGTTTATTCTGATGTAATAACCATGTTCTTGACTTGTAATGCGTCTCAGAGTCATTTGCCACGGCGAAAACCAGATTTTTTCGAGTTCTAAAGTGGTCTCTAATGCGATTGTGTGTGAATTGAAGTGGATGAACAGTTGCGGTATGGTGGGTGTGGCAAGCTGGGTGGTTGAGCAAGTGTAGCGTACACAGACAACGGAAAAACAGAAAGGGCAGTGAATGTACGAATGTCAGTCGGAATTGCTTAGAGCATGGTTCCACGGCACTAACGGTCGCGATGTGCTCAGTGAACATCTACAAAATGCTGTAAGTGTGCTATTTCTCTGTGCATAGCTGTATTCCTAACGGGACGGTTTATGGCTCATTTACAGCTTATTCAGCATGGCATATGCTCGACAGAATCCAGTGAGTTATGCTACTTTTCAATTGTTTTGATGTTAAATGTGTGATAATTTAATGACTGCTGACGCCCGGACGTTTCTCCGCCACTACGGCATCTCGACAACGCACCGACCAATATGATTGCTTCCGAATCGCAGCGTTAAAATCGTTCATTGCAAATTGTGTTGTTTGGAAAATTGTGTTATGAACATTTTAATTTAAGGGCATTACAATGCACAAACACAAGGCGCAACGGGAGATAATAGATGGCCATGGCCGAGATGGGTGCGGAAGGATTTTATGAAAGCGTGTCTGTAGATGTGTGAAGGAAGTGTAACAGATTGTCCATTAATTGAATTGAGGAAAGGGATTCTTTTTAATAAGCACCATGACAAAGTACGGGCAGAGCCATTTGTCACTATTTACTACTTTAAATAAATATTTTTTATCAAAGGAATATTGTAATGAATATAGTAAAATGAAAGTAATCGCTAACTACTTATACCTGTATACAATGCTTGTTAGGATATTTACGTCGCAAAGATCACGTTTGGATTTAGAAACTGCCTTAAAGAGATACTCCAGCTTTTTTTGGAATCAGAAAACGTGACTATCTGGTATAATTTACCTGCTGATGTGTTTATTGGTTTTTTGTATCCTGAATAGGGTACATAAAATTTACCACGAAATTTGTAACATCCAGAAGAGAGCGTCATAGACCCTGTAAGATATAAGTATATGATCCTGATGACGAGCTGAGTTGATTTAGCCATGTTCGTTTGTCTGTTCGTCTGTCTGCGCTTTAGTGCCCCACTTTGCATGCTCTTGCAACATGTTGCTACAGAGTATAATATTTTTGTTCACCCAACGGTTGTTTGTAACACCTAAAAATAATCGAGTTAGATACAGGGTTATATATATAATATATAAAAGATCAGGTTAATGAGTTGAAATCCGGCCGACTGTCTGTCTGTTCGTCCGTCTGTCTGTGCAAGCTGTATCTTGAATAAAAATTGAGATATCAATACGGAACTTGGTACAGGTGTTCATTCGAAGTCCTTTTAAAAATACAGCAGTTAGAAGAAGGAGATGTTCGAAGCGCTTAGTTGGCAGAGTTGAAACTTTAAACGAATTTTTCCCAAAACTGTATTTTTCATATTTTCCTCCTTATTTCAAAAACGGCTTGAATGAAGGTCTTGAAATTTGTAGGGCACCCTCAGCATATGTAAACGCATAGAATGAACTATCAATCAAAAATTCCCTAAATTTCGATTTTTTATAGCAAAAACCAAAAAAAAAAGCACGTAGAAGTTTTAACTTCAGTAAAAATTAATCTGTGGTTCAAAAATCTTTAAAAAAATAAGCCCTTAATAAGTTTAATGTATACAAGTATATCTTTCCGACCAATAAAGCCATATTATCCAAATTTGCACAGGACAAATGTGTTCAACCTTCTTACGATAGTGTAAAGTAAGTGAAATCGGATGATAACCCCGCCCATACCCCATATATTGGTTAAAAACTACTAAAAATGCGTTAAATCTATAAATAAATACGCTAGAGACATATGAAAATGCAGATGATGATATGAGACCCGAGATGATACAAGAGTTCAAAATTGAAAAATGGGGATGGATGGGAGTTAATGTTTTTCTTGTTAAAATTGAAGATGGGCCCAACATTACCGTCATAGGTAAATGCTCCGCCACATTTTGGTTCTTGACGTCAATATCAATTGCGCGTGAAACCAACACTGTTAGACTACTTTGTAAAGAATCACCTTCACCTTATTTACCTGTAAAATAACCATTTTTATAAAAAGTGTCTAAGATTTTATTGGAAAAATCAAATTGTCTATTTACATAAGTTTGTATATAAATACGTTTCCTTCTCAATATATTGTTGTAAATCGGAAAATACAGATTTAAAATAACTTATTTCTAACACGAGGGCTCTGCTGGTTTCGGCCAATTTAACTATTTTCCATATTTATTTCAATTCAACCCTAAAGGGTTTAGTATGAATTACATTAAGATTACTTTCGTAAATACTATAATGATAGAGCATACCTCAGCATACATACATATATATGATACTATTTCAATGACCAAATATGTTTGTTTGTACATATATAACAATAATATATAATATTATATCTACATACATACCAAAAAACCATTATCTATTCATAATTGCAAATTTGGAACCACTTGATTTCAACTGAGCCGGTAACCCGTACGACTTTAAACGAATATGCATAATAACTGGTTTATTCGTGTTCGCCAGACCTCCCTTGTTGTTGAACTGACATCCAAAAATTTGCATATAATCAAAACAAACTAATATTCATTATATTATCGTGCTTTGTTGGGCAAGTATAATCACGTAAGGAAATTAATTGACCGGTAAAGGTAGTGTTGTAATTGTAAATAGCAGATGCTGTACCCGTACGTTGTAGTGTAAATTATTTGTACATACCGGTACATAAGTTAGATTTGGTTATAAATATAACAAGTCCAGGGTACATATTCTAATTGAGCGCCAAACCACATACTTTTTAAGAAAACTTGTCCATATAATTTCATTAAAATATCTTATTTTGACCAACCTGAACGGTTTGAAGACAGGTGGAAAGACGGAAGTCATTATATGGGATATATTGGGAGCATTGAACTACATATTTGGCATAAAATTTGTTAGAAAAATGAAAATCATTATATGCAGTATATGGGAGTTGAGGGTAATGTTGACCCGATTTTATCTATTTTAACCAATACCACATACTATTAACATGCCACAACTAATAAAATGCTTCCAGGGTTTCATTCAGGTACCTCACATACCATCAGCAATCATATTGAGTAAAGTCAGCTGGATGTTCGAAAATCCTGATGTTAGTTATATTGGGGCTAAGCCAAATTTTGATCCAATTTTATCCTTTAAAGGCACTATTCGTGCAAAGTTTTATTCCGTTATACTAATTGCTTCCTGATTTGTATACCGGAAAGTGAAGAAATCATCAAATGTACCATCATATGTGTAAAATTTAATTTCTTTCGCTTATTTATTTCATGAGTTATCGTACTTTTAGTAGATTTCATCAAAACCGTTTATGGTGAATTGGCGGAGCTATCGCCCGATACCACCCATTTCCACACCGTCGATAGAAGGGCTAAAAATATTTGCTTTGAGTAAATTTGGTATAATAGCTTCAGTGTGTGAGAAGATATGCACATTAAACCTTTTATAGGGCGGTTCCACGCCCACTTAAATTTTTTTTTTCAAATTGAAGATGTTCCTCCCTAATGCGATTCGTTGTACCAAATAACAGTTTTGTATTTTATTATGGAGCTTTGTTATGGCAGTTTATTGATTTTCGGTTAATGGCGTTTTGTAGGCGTGGCAGTTGTCCGATTACGTCCATCCAATACTAACCGTCTGAACAAAACTAGTCGTTAGTTGAACAAAACTATTATAGTCTGTTACAACATGTTGCAAGAGCATAACAACAAAATTTTGTCGAGCCTATTTAAGTAACTACGGGAGGATGAGGCCTTATATAGAAGTTCAGTTAAGTCAGGGAAGTCTTTGACTATCATATACCTAGGAGTGAACAGCCAAGACACCTCCGTTTCCGGACCCACCACAAAAAAACGGACCATATAAAGGAGCACAAATTGTGTGTTGGATTTGTGATGGAAGAGAGACTCTCTCGCCTATAAGCGCTGCCCCTACCATGATGTAAAATCGTGCTTAGCGGTTTCACTAAGGTGGAGAAACATGCGTTTTCGGTAAAACAGTTGGAAAATTTAGTCTCCATAACGAAACATTCCCAAATGGGCTGAGGCTGATCGACTTCGCCGAGGACGGAAAAATGGTTGTCTGTAGCACCAGATTCCGTTGTAAGAAAATCCGTCTTGGCTGTCTCTGGATCGACAATCGCGCAACCATATCGATCATGTTGTGAAAGACGGTCATCTCCAGTATTAAAAACGTGCGTACGAAGATATGCCTCTGTGCAACGAAGAACGTTTGCCAACAAACACAAGGGGAGTTCGACACCGAAAAGCTGCAATCACAACAGGCAGTCGAGCAGTTTTCTACAATTAGATTTCGGCAAGGTTCTCTACTGTAGACTACCTACCACGCATCGTTACGATGAAGAACAACACGTGCGGGATGGGATAAATCCGAGAACTGAAGTGGTAAGCGAGACGCATTTGCAGACGAAAAAAGAAATAGAAAGAATTGCGTGAGTACGAACAGCTTGTGAAGCTGGCATACGGGGGTAATCCTAGTAAATTCTACGAAAAGATGCGGCGACTTATAGAAGGTAGTCTGGTCACCGATGCCCAGAGAATACTGAGTTTATGGAGGGAACACTTCTCCAACCTGCTGACTATAAAACTATTTTGATACTCTCGCAACTTCTTGTTACAGAGTATAATAGTTTTGTTCACCTAACGGTTGTTTGGATTACCTTAAACTAATCGAGTTAGATATAGGGTTACATATATATATAAATGTTAAGGATGAAGATACGAGTTGAGTGGCAACTCCGCCCACTCCCCATATAACGGTACTGTTAAAAAATACTAAGAGCGCGATAAACCAAGCACTAAACAAGTCAGAGATATTAAATTTTATGTGCGTGTTTAGTGTAAAACCAAATTCAATTTATTGTAATATGAATAAATGTGACTTTTGGTTTAATCCCAAAATAATTTATATATATGTAAGTATTCATGAATGTGTATATACAGGTAAATAATCATAAAGAGAAGCTTGCGGAAGGTGGAAAACTGTACGAATCATTGCACTGTGCCTATGTGCATATACTAATGCTTATGCATATAATATATAGGAATGTGTATATTTCTGCCCATGTACATATGTATTATACATGCCAATATTTGTATGTGGGCATGTATGTGCGGCTTTTATAATCTGCTTACAATTTGTGGCTTCAGCACAATGCAAAATGTGACATCAATAACACCGAATAACAATGAAATATGAGCGTCGTTCGCCATTTTGCGGATTTGCAAAATAAAATCCACAACAACAATTACAACAATATGCGTACAATGTAATAATTTAATTTGGCAAAGGTTCGTGGCAGTTGAAAAAAATTACAACAAACGAAAATTTATATGTGAAATTTCTGCATGCACAGACACATACACTCCCCGAATGTGTACGTATAAGGTATGTATAATTGTTATTGTGCTATTTGCTTGCACTTTGCAAGCGTGCGTGCGCTTTGTGATGACTTCAGCCATTTTGGTGGAGAAGCGAAATCGCGTGCTGGATTGGCTTTCTCCATAAAAAAGAAAAAGTATAACGGTACAAAAATCTGCATTGCAGATACGCATAATATACGACACGTGACGGTGTTGTCTTTGGTATGCACGCGACTGTGCTAAGACATACAGTAGGTATGTGGCTGCGGTTATTCCGATTTTAAGTTATTAGACATTAGCTTAATGAAGAAAAATGTTTTGGGATTAACGACGGAAATCATGAACAACTTTTTAGTTTATTCAATCGGGATGGAGCGAAGCTAATCTTCCACATATATCCAAATAGACTTTTTTACAAAGATAACGCTTGGGATAAGACCGATAAATTGAAGGATTTAGGTTATGAGACCGCCCACCAACCACCGTATTGTCCGGATTTGGCCTCCAGCGTCTATATAATCTTTGCTAGAATGAAGATGTGGATCGCTGAAAAAATATTTCACACGCATGAGGGGGTCAAGATAGAAAAATCGGCTATTTTGTAGGCTCGAAGCTCCACACCATCGAACTGTTAACTAAATGTTAAAAGACCGTTATAGCAAATGCATTTACTTTACAAGGAGTTTATGCCGAAGAGCAAAACCATTCTCATTGAAAAAAGCGTTCTTTCATCTATGGGCCAAAGACATTTCAGTCCATGTGGTAATTGCTATATGCTCTATATACAGTGGCATTTTAGTAAATTAAAACCTTCCCCACAGCCTCTTTACTACAGAACATTTTGCCAATTCGCTGCTAGACTTTCGCCAAACTAAACGTAGTTGCTAGCTGCTTGCTAGCTGTTTCTGTTATTTTTCCACTTAATTTGCAATGCAAATAAACTCGCCGTCAATAACAGTTTATGTTATTCAATGACAGCCAGTGAAATCACAACAGGTCCTACACATACGATTATACACATTTCTAATGTTTAACTCTAAAATATATAATTTATTGGAATGCTAAGAAACAACTTGGATGGTATTTAACATTACATATATATATTAATATATATATATATATTTATATATAAATGTGTGTGTTTGTAAGCCTTTTGCGTCTAAACATGTACGCCGATCTTGCTGCTTTAGCGAGTAACATTTTCAAAAATTTCTAACTAGAACTTTGGACGCCCGCTATCGGTGGCCACTGCCTGCAGCTTAGCAGAAGTGCAAACTGTTGAATTGTTCGCGTTGATTGTTCACCATGTTGTTGTATTTCCATTTGTCGGCGTTGTTGCAGCTACTCGATGTTGCCGAGGGCACACATAAGCGGCCACCGAAGCTCAGCGCCATGCCGTTGGCGGGACTCGAGGCGAGGGCCTGCTTGTTAATTGTCATGTTGCGCATCGGGCTCAAATCCTTGGCGAGGGTGGCTTTAGAAACTGAACGATGTTTTTGGACCATTTTTTTGTTGTGGTTTACTAAATTTTCTTTTCACTTAAAAAACGAAGTACTAGAAAAACTAACGACGTGTTAACGTATGAGCCGGGTTGGTTATTAACAGAAGCAATTGTAGAGCTTAGTCGAAGAACTTATTGCTCAGTCTATGGGGAAGTGTTAGATGGCGTTCGATTCAAGGAACGTTCTGTAGCAGCGTTAGCAACGCAAATTCTAGACAATTACCGCAATTGGTGGTACGTGAGCCGCCTTGTTTGGATGATAAATGTTTAGAAAGACTGTAAAGGAAAGAAAGTGAGACATTTAGCAGTACGAAATACAAGAAATCATTTAAGCAAGTGGGTCTCAAACTTACCTTAGGTTGTTAAGTAGCTTCGCTTTGGTATCTGCGCGGTTATTCATTGACACACAAGTTTAATTGACATCGGTTTCGAAAAATTTCCAATGCTAACATGTATTTTGTTACTTTGGGTTGGTCTGCTGATTTGATTTTTTCTTTTTAGACGCGTACGGTTTTAAACGATCCTAACGCTTTGACTTTGTTCAACGAACTGTTTGGAGTCATGGGTGAGCTGGCGGATTTATACAACGGCCTCTGGCATGTGCTCAAGGCGTGTTTTTTTTCTCTAAACAAATATATAGATAATTAAAAGTACGCCAGCTCTTGTCAACTAGTTTTGTTTATTTATTTTCCTTGAACTCTCGTTTTGCATAAATTACGAAGTGGTTACGTGTGAAACTCAACGAATTGCAGATACGAAGACGATTCGTCTCAATCGGGTTGGTAGGTTTTTTACATCATGTCTGCTCTATGCGCGTGTTGGGGGTTTCCTATATAGCTATAATGTTTGGTTGGTTCGGCAATTTTAGGTAAATGAGGCTTAGATGAGTTTAATATCGACTGTTTGTTTCTAATTTAGGTGAGTCTTGTCGTCTTAATCATTACTTTGCCCATTTTTCAAGTGTGTTGTTTATTGCAAAGCGTTTTGTGCGTTGAAAAATAAACTACACGTCACGAGCACGACTTAAATAAGAAGTTCAGTGGTTTTGTAATATAATTTTCCCATCATAAATTTAATTTCTTGTTTTTTACTATTTTTAAAACATTAGTTCGGAATATATTTACGCTAATATAGTTGTTGATATGACGTACTAAAACACGTGATCTTTTCGCTTTTGTTTAAAGGCTCGTTTTAACAGGGCCTAATTATAATGAATATATTATAAATGTAGCAATTCAGTCGATGAAAGCCGTTGTCGAGTGGTTTATGTGCGCGTTAACCACACGATTGGTCTTGTGCCTAAATCCTAACTGCGGTTAAATATGTGTATGATTAGTATTTGCTCTTCTGTAAAAAGTTTTGTCGTCGAAATTCAAAACCTTTCCTTTGCCATCTTAAAATACACATCTTTTATTTTTGCGGTAAAACTGCTACTATATATACTATAAAAATAATGGCGAATTTGTTTAAAAATATAAATTCTTTATTTATGCTTACAAATTAATCTCATCCCCTTAAAAGCAATCCCCGTCCTATAAAACGCACTTTTGCCCACGCTTTTACCAGTCTTCGACACAGTCGGAATAGTCTTTTTGCGGTATAAGCTTCAAGACCATCTTCTATTCCGTTTTTATCTGCTCAATCGATATGAATTTGGAAAAAAAGTCACGAAGAAGCAGTGCAGTATGGCATGTTGCATTATCGTGATGAAGTAACCATTTGAACGCCTATAATTCCGTCCGTTTCTGACGAATATCTTGAAGCAAACGACGCATAACGCTCAAATAATATTCTTTGTTGGCCGACTGGCCCAGTGGTAGTGTAGTGTACCACACCACGATAATCACCTTTTTGATCACAGTAGTATGTAGAACACTATAAATTAGTTTTTTTCTAACTAAAGAAAGAACAAAGAAGTCTATTATACCCTTTTTTCCTTTTTATGTGAAGAAAACAGCCTTACAAGTATTATAACAATATTTTGGAAGTGATCACTTGGATAGAAAATCAACTCATATTCATTACTTAAAAGAGTAGGAAATAAATATATTTTGAGTCCCTGTAAATAAGTGTGAATTTTCTTAAAAATAAAGAAAGCTTTCAGAAGAAGATTTGGAACTTTGCCTTTTGCAGAAAATAATTCATTTATATAAAATAAACTTGTATTCCAATACTTTGCAACCAACATTGACATAATACAAAGGACATCAGAAAGAAATACGAACTTAAATTCCGGGAACATTCAAATCCATTAGCTAATTATTGTCTGGCTTCAATGATGAAATTAAACCCGCTTAAAAAGGAGGGGTCTACCAGCCTCCTAAAGAGCAACATTTGAAAAATTTGATAAGGCAGAACAAAATTCTCTGTCAAACATCAAATAAAGGTGCAATTGTTGGCATACATTGATTATTAAAACAAGTTATTCTAAAACATGAATAAAAGTATTTTTAAACTAAATTTCATCCAATTTTCGAATAATATGAATAAATATGATAATCTGTGTTATCCACATTTTTGGAAAAAGAAGATGTGAACAAAACATCTTTATGAAGAAATAACATTTTGTGGCGTTATGGAGATCAATCAATCTTTCTTTCATTTCTTTCATTCTTGTATTCTTTATCTCTGTATTACGAAAGGAACATGAATAACTTTATAAAAAGGTACTGCTTTCAGCTATTATTTAAAAACAAAATACTGTGTGAAGTACGAAAAGAGCTCAACTCGGTAAATTACAAATTTTCCAGTGAAACAAAAAATAATTTGACGGACAAAAGTAATATTTGTTTTTAGTTAAGGTTTCGATTGCTTCAGACGATTGTAAGAATCTTTGGAGTAAAGCAAGCAACTTCACAAAATGCATAATAAAACTGATCAAGTGAAAATAAGGAATTAATAACGGTATATTTAGTGCTGACAAAAAATTATTCGGGTTACGAATTATTTTTTGATGCCTAGTTAGTATTTTTAAAGGTTAGTTAAATTTATTTGAAAGTGCCATGTTATTATTAGGTAATAATATTAGCAGAATTTACCTTGAGCCTTTTTTTGAAATTTTTCTTTTTTTTCTTTTATTTTTGGAATTTGAATGTTGACTATGTTTTTATTAAATTTTGCGCGAAAGTTGAGCGGTAGATGTGCAAGCTGTCAGTAAATGTTTGCATAAAAGCTGGGCTCGGGTGTCTGTCTTTATATACTTTGCGCCATGGTGTTTTTGTCACGTCGGAATTTATATAGAATATCTGTATGTGTGTAAGTCAAAATTCCTCAATATGACGTATTATTAAAAGTGCAGACAGAAATATCTACAATGTACATACATACATATATATTAGCAACAGTTATACTTTATATAAAACGGTCTGATTATGATGTTTGACCACACGCCTCCCTCCTGGGTATTGTATTTTGACCAATTTTTGCATAACTCACACGCTTAAAGGTGTGATTTTGATTCTATATATAATATGTATGCAGTGTTCGTGTAGGTATGTATTTCTGTTTGTATATGTTCATCATACTTGTGGTAATTCATTGGTCAGAAAATGGCTGATGCAATGCGACTGGTAACTTTCATCACAAGCGGCTGAGCAATAATAAAGTAATGCAGCAGCTATCCGAAATACTGGTAGTTTACCATACATACTTGCTCACATGAAAAATACCTGGCGTTAGCTACAAAATTTCGGTAAAAATTTAAAATTTTGTTTTCGAAATATTAATATTACATTTAGTATTAAAATATACAATATTTTTTAATTGAAGTTAAGCAGAAAAACTAAGTAATAATATTGAATTTTCTGAAAAAAATTAAATTAATTTTAATTCAGTTTCTAAAAAACTAGGCCTCGCATACTGTCAGCGCCTGAGACCAACCTTGCAGGAAACAACTGCTTTTTGTTGTATTTGTATTAATTATCCACCTGCATTGCTTGTCGTTGGCTAATGACGCGCACTCTGCTTGGTTTGTTGGCTGGTTGGCAGCAGCAGCAGTAGCGACAGCAGGTTATTTTGTCGAACCATCTAGAGAGTATCTCTTGGCTGCGGAATGCTCTGTTCCCGGCCGCCGACCGCCCACCGCAAATCGCGCTGAGTACACAGCGAAACCAGTCGAGTGGCTGATTTGCATTTGCTGATTCAACGGAAAAATTGAGACGCGTCGCATACAATAACATCAAAATATAGTAATCCCCCGCTTAATTGACTCTCGGTCAATTGATTTTCACGCTTATTTGTATCACCTGATCGGTAAAAAATATACAAGTATTGCATAGAAAATACGTGTAAAATTTCGCGCTTAATTGAACCCGGTTAATATGTATACCTTTAATTTCCCAAGGTAATTGCAAGAAATAGAAAATGATCCTCCAAAGCCTCTTTCAGTTCTCGAAGTTTTAAAGTACATACAAGAACTTCAAACATATTTTTATTCAGAAGACAAGTTTTTGTGTGAATTAGGGATGTTATTTCACGTAGATTGAACAATTTAAAAATGTGAGTAACGATGACTAAATATGTAAATGTAATTGCTGCGTATACATACACAATGTTATAAATTGTTTTTGTTCCTTAAATTTATTTTTTCTATAACTATGATCACTTTTTGTTCCTTATATTTTTTCCGTTTGAAGTATTGTTATATACTAATATTATTTTTAAATATCTAAATATCATTTCTAGGAACTAAATACAGTCGACGTCCAGTAATACAAGTATGAAAGTTTTTCTTGTGAATGTCCAATATGTTAATACGAACGAAGTATTTTACACACTTAACACTCTTTTCTTTCAGTAGGCTGTGTTCTTTTGATTTGTTTTATTTATCATGCTCTTTGTTCAATCTGCAAATAATATTTTTGGCGATAGCAATAGGCTTTGCTGTCTGGATCGGATTCTTTTCCATTCGTGTTTCGAATTTTAAAAGAGATACGGATTCAGGCTGCTGAAGGAATCTGGTGAAAAATTATCCTCGTCAAAAGAACTTGTAGAAAACTCATTAAAGAACTTTCGAGTGTCGTAAAAAAACATAATCTCTTAAGTGAAGCAGTGTTTAATGCCGATGAGTCCGGCCTTTATTGGAAAATGCTACCAGACAAAACATACATATGTCCATTCGAGAGAGAACTATGTACCATCATGAAGGCCCCTTTGTTGTTGGATAACGCCCGAAGCCACCGGCCTGCCATGAGTTAGTAATGTATTTAAAACTGCATTCCCGCAGCAGTTTAATGTCAATGACCTACCTACCAAAAACCTACTTCAAACAAACCAAATAATGTCATGGAAGAAAATATCCAAAGAATCATTAAAAAAATGCTAGAACAGAATTTTTAAAGAAGGCAATTCAATGTTTTCGTAAATGTATACAGCGGGCTGTTGAGAATAATATTGACAGTTCCAAAACGCTTTTACTGAGAAGTCTACGAGAAGAGGCTATGCAAAAGAGGTTGCAGATAAAAAAATCATCAGCTTTTAATGGCGGAATTTCTGGCAAACTGATGTTCTACACAAATTTACTACTTTTGTTCAACATCAAATGCATTTTAATTTTTTTATATACAAACTTAGTGACTAAATATACAGATTTACGTTAACACGATTGAACACATACAAGTATGTATATATTTACTTTTGGTTTTTTTTTATATGAAAATAAAAGAAGACCATTTTTTTGCATACATTCCATGGTTTCTTATTTCAATATAAAAGGAAAATATTTCGTGGCGACTAAACTGACGGTCTTACATTATATATTTCATATTTGTGGACGTCGACTGTAAATATCCAAATTTCACATATGATTTTTCTTTAAATTGATTAGGTTGTCCAATTAAGCGGGATTCCTGTAATTGAACGAATTGTTTAATGAAACGTGTATCGGTTAATTGATTCCCCAGTTAATTCAATCAAAAATTGTGCAATTTTTGAAGAGCAATTATCCAGGGGATACTGTACTACAATACATTGCCCGGCTGGCAGCTTGCCGCTCAATGACTTTAGAACTGCGCTGGCGCTGCAGTTGTCTGGAAGCTGGCATTTTCAGCTTTCTGCAACACGGCGAAAATATTTAAGGCCTTGTAATGCACGTGAGCGCTATAGTAAGGTGTCACAGCGCCACTGAGAAAGGCGACAGAGAGCAGCAATAGTCTTTGTACAACGATTAGATAGCAAATCAAAAAATCATTACAGGCATTCGCTTCTGCGCAAATACATCTGCACACGTTGCTAACGGGAAAAATAGTGTCGCTGCACTCAATAACATATTAAACAGATGACAGTTTGTCAGACCGATTGGTGTCAATGCTGAGACCCTCGCCCAACGATTCCAAGCTGAAGCTACTGAAGACCTTGCAGTAAGTATTACAAACTAATTTTTTTTCCATCTCTAATAGTCGAATCACCAATGCTATGCACTTTCACTATGCTTGCAGCTTGTCCAAAAACCTCGCTGTTTGCAAAGGCTCACGCACCGGCAATACCGGCAACAATTTAGAACTTAAAGTTCTAACACAAATCCAGCACGTACCGTGAACACGTATTAGGGCTACTTGGATAACGTGAGCAGTCAAGCAAAACTTCAGTAGACTTTATACATTTGGTTATTTGACAATTCCTGGACAATACAGAAGATACCCTCTTACGTTCACTCTCATCCTTCAAAATGGTTTACGCCGAGCGCATGGAACGTCACATTTCGCCAACAGATCAAGGAAACTCTAATGCGACGAATGGTAAGCCACATGCCGAAGCTACCAAATATGCGATGGAACAACGGTCATCGAACAGCTCGAGTACTTCCAATAATTGGGGCAGCCATAAATCGCCGTCAGAGGATAAATGGAAATATAATAATATGGTGCGCAACGACCGTGAAAAATTCAACAGTTTGCATTTCTGCTGATCATGGATGCGCTATGTTACGCTCGTATTCCATCCCCACCCTCATACCTCACCCTTAGTTTAGTTAATTCTATTACCTTAGTTGTTGAGCTTTAAGTAAGAACCGTGCTAATGTGATTTTTATAATTTAGTCATAAACCGGTGAATGTACATACATACATACGTACCTATAAAGTCGTTATAACAAAAAATTGTGTGGTGATTAAAAAAACTACCGATGCCATATGTTAATAAATTTTGTTTAAGGTATACAACTAGAGCATTCTTCAGGGTTATATAGTATCACCGTGTCGTTCTGTAAGAAAAACTATGCGGAAGAGAACATATTGAATGTAAGGCTTCTATTATTCATCATATTTGAAAATACTGTCAAAGTCATTGTCCCAAATTGGTGTCACGTCTTAAGACGGCACAAGTTCTCTTGCTCGTGCTACAGAACCATACGACGCATTAATATGGTGGAAGTGTAGAGTTAAACCGCTTCAAGAGGCGAGAAGCTACTATGAGATGTCCATTTACGAAGGACTTTTAGTTATCCTTAACATCCCTTCAAACAATATTCAAGTGAATTAGAGGTAGTGCTAACAGTTAGGAGAGGGCTGACAGATGATCAGAAATGAGAATTCTGTGCATCCCATCTTCAGCAAAGAGCGATAGGAACGACGGTATAATCCACATATTCATGAATGCAATCACTATGAAGGTTGCTTTAAATTCAATGACTACTACTTACACTTATGAGTTTAACAGAAGACGGAAAGTGTGTCTCTGTTTTATCGGAAAATATGTTTAGAATTATAGGTCAATCAGTAATGAAAGCTGTGTGTTGTACCAACATGAAGTCGCACTATTCAAGAATATGCAAGGAGGTAATTAATAGACTTAATAAAGAGTTCAGTGATACAACTATAGAAGATACTGGAGAAAGGGACGAGTTGATCCACATAAGTGCTCTCGGGTACATGGTCGCCGAAAATTAGCTACCCTTAAACTTCTTCAAATGTTACAGCAATAGTAATGTTGCATCAACAATACAGGACGCATTACAAAATTATAATATTTGGTAGTGTTGATGTCGCATCAATACTAGTAAATGGGAATGCACAGAAAGAGACTGAAACATTTATATTAAAATCAACCTATTTTACAGAAATGAGAAATATTTAACCCCAGAAGGACTATATTGAGTATTGTGGTATACCGTACACCGTATACCAGGGAAAGGTCAATCAGAGAATCGGAAATCATTATATTAAGGATAACTAGTTCAGACCAAGCTACCATTAAAATTCAGGGTTTAACGACATTATATTTAGGAAAACGTTTCCACTTAATTTCATTAAAATTTCATACATTTTGATTTATACAAAGAGGATTAAGTTTGATTGCGGCTAGGCGGAAGTCTTTACTGATCGCATTAAATTTTGACATTGCTCAAGTACACTCGAAAAGATTTTTTCACCTAATTTTTAGAATGATATATTCGGTATGGAGTCAGCAATAATAACGATCCATTAAGTAACTTACATAATGACCTCTATATGCGGTATAAAACAACCAGCAGTTCGAAAATCTTTATATTTGGTATGTGGGTGCGGTATATGGGTTAGGAGAAATTTTGACCAGATTTTACCTTATTTTGGTATATATTTCATTAATAGATCTCATGGATTGACATATACTTTGATACAAAGTCAGCCCTGGTACAGGGTTCCACATATTCGGTAGATGGGACTTGAACAGCTGTGGTCCGATTTGAACAATTTTTGGACATCAGATGGCATACCAAAAATATATTTCGATAACTTCATTGCTTATTGCTTATCCTATATACTATAAATTGAAATAATCATATGGAATTTATAGAATATAAAAGAAGTAGGCGTGTTTTGTAGGTAATTTCACACTGATGTTATTTGATTAAAATTGGTCAAGTAGGTTTTAATTCTTTTCACGTATTAATTTAGTTAGTTATCGCCATATGAATAGTTTTTAATATAACTGTGCAGAGTGGATGTGGTTAATATTTAATTTCACTTAATTTCTCATTGTCTGAATGTGAAGATCCTTATATCTTGTTTGGTCCCTCAGCCCCAATATAACTAATGTATTAATTTCCATTATCCTGATTGACTTTCTAAACAAATATAGATATATATGTTTGAGTTAAATTAATAAAATGTGTTGAGAATTATTCCTTTAACATAGGTGAAATCAAAAGGGCTGGATTAAGGTGTCATGCGACCCGTGCCGAGGATCAACCTGGCTGGGGGCCCTTAAATAGCCCAGTCTCGAACGGAGCTTACGGATACCTGGCTCCCTCTGTAATAAGATAGCCTTACTTGCGCAACGGGGGCTATGCGCAAGCGGACATACTTTCCCCCACACTCGTGGGACCACCAATGAACCAGAATAAACAAACACAACACAGAATGAAAAACAAAAATCGGAGAGAGCCCGGATCTCCAGAAAAAAAGCAGGAGAGGGCTAGTTGCTCCCAAAAAAGAGCAGCGTTTGGAGCGAGCTCAACAAACACTAAGAGGACAGGAGCGAAGCTTGGTCCAGAAGACAAGGGAAGCACTAGTAAAGGGGCAGAAGCTAAAGCTGGCCCACAGAAAGTGGTAGCTCCGGAGGTAGCCAGACCCAAACCCTGCAGCCAAAACACGGCTGAGAAGCAGGGGGAAGGAGGAGATGCCAAAGGGGCTGCTGCTGGAAGTGCATCTGCCAGGGAGTGGTCTGCATTTAGCATGCAGGACCCCTCAAAGGCAAAGTATGCGGAGAGGCGACGCGCCGCATACTTACTAAGGTTGGTAGAGCTAAAGCCGCCAACGAAGGAGCTTCAAGCATCGATTGACTGTGCGAGAGCAGTCATACCCAACTTCAAGTTGGAGCCGCCGGTAAAGGCAGCCAAGCGACAAAGGTCAGCTGAAGAGGCAAAGCCGTCAGCCAAGAGGCCGAAGACCATGGGTGTAACGCCCGAAAAATCATTTGCAGAAGTGGCACGGAACCGAATTGTCATTGGCGTTCTGGATGAGGGAGATCCCGAAGGAAGAATCCCCAGAGCCCAATTGAAATGGGTGCAGGCTGCGCTGACAAATGTGGCGCTGGAAGTGCTATTAAGCAATCCGGGTCCGCCACCGTCATGCGCAGATGCCGGCTGGTACCAGGGCCAGATCAAAATGATTGCTTGCGACGACGAGAGATCGGTCGGTCTCTACAAAGCTGCTATAGCCAAGGTGGGAGAGGTATACCCCGGCGCAAAATTGGTAGAAGGACATACCATCCAGACCAAGGGCAAGGGTATGGATCCCGGCTACACCATCACAGCCGGACCAGATTATGCAGCTCATAAGAGCCTGCAACCTACCCACGGAAGGGTGGAAGTATGTCAAGACATTTGAGGACAGCGTAGCAGAATCTGGCGTGGAAACCAAAAGGGCCACGATGCAGATTCTGCTGTTATTAACGAAAGAATCCATCGAACCGCTGACGAAAAGTGGCGGGGAGATAAATTACGGGTTCACGAAAGTGAGGATAACGCCTTACAAGTCGGACGCCGATGCTGCAGACCATCTGGCATCGGGGAAAGAGATATGCGAAGTAGAGGAAGATCCTATGGAGTACTCGAGCGACGCGGAAAATATGGAGCAAGGTGAGTGTCCTTCTTCCGGGTCTGAGCTTGCGGCCAGACTTTCCAGCTTGTATACTGAGAAAGAGCTTTTAAGCGACTCTCAGGAAGACGCAGATATAACAATAGTTAATGCGTCTTCTACAAATTAATCTCCATCATAGCAAACTAGCTTCAGCATCCCTAATTAACCGCATGGCAATGGAACAGCCTGAATTTGTCCTCATTCAGGAGCCATGGGTTAATGGAGGGCGTATTTGCGGACTGAGGACGCCGAACTATAAGTTGCTGATGGGTGACTGTGAAGGTAAAATCAGAGCCTGCATAATGGCAAAGAAAAACCTTAATGTTTTTATATTACATAGTTAAAGCAACAACGACACAGCAGCAGTAAGCTGGGAAACGGGCACAAGCAGTTACAGGCTAGTGTCGTGCTATATGCCATACGAGCAAGAGCTGGTGCCACCTCTGGTGGTAAAAGAGGTGGTACGGGATAGCGAGGCATCCAAGTGCATGACAATACTTGGATGCGACTCCAATGCTCATCACACAATCTGGGGCAGCACAGATGTCAATGACAGAGGTGAGTGTCTCTTTAATTACCTACTAGGTACTAAGTTACTGGTGTGTAATAAGGGAAGCACGCCAACATTTATTACAAGAAACCGACAAGAAGTACTGGATATAACACTTGTGTCGGAAGAACTAATTGATAGGGTAACCCAATGGAGGGTTCTCGAAGAACATTCCTTTTTGGATCACCGATATATTGAATGTACAATAGAGAAAAGGGCCGATAGAGGCATTAACTTTAGGAATCATAGGAAAACGAACTGGCAGGTGCACATGCAAGAGCTGGAGAAACGTATCTCTATGATTCTACCGTTTCAGCCCAATAGCAAGGAGGATCTAGATATCCTCGTTAGTCGACTCACGGAATCGTGCCGGCAAGCACTAGAAGTGGCTTGTCCAATAACACGAAGCAGGGGTAGAATAAGGCCCCCCTGATATCGAGAACACGGCGGAAGCGTCTCGACTTAGGAGAATAATGGCACAACCAGTGCATAGTATCGGTTATCTTCAGAAGCCAGACCGAAGTTGGACGGTATCCAGTGAAGAGTCCTTGGGGCTACTAATGGATACCCACTTCCCAGGCAGCTCTCAAGACAGTGGAGCAGAAATGGACCCCACTCTTATAAACATAGTGTCAGAAAGCAACGTACGCTGGGCAATAAACAGCTTTAAGCCCTTCAAGTCGCCGGGATCAGACGGTCTATTTCCGGCTCAATTGCAGCAGTCGCAGAATTACATAATGAATTGGCTAATTGCCATTCTTAAGGGGGCACTGCAATTAAACTATATCACTTCGCTTTGGAGGGAAGTCAAGGTAATATACATACCAAAGGCAGGCAAAAGCTCGCATACAAGTCCAAAGGACTTCAGGCCAATTAGCCTCTCCTCATTCCTTCTAAAAATTCTGGAAAGACTAATAGAATTACATATAAGAAACAAACTGAAACCAGAAAAGTTGGCTGGTTCGCCGCATGCGTATTTCAAAGGAAAATCCACAGAAACAGCACTAAGCTCTGTGGTGGCAGTATCGGTCAGAGGCAAATTCCCGAATACTCTCGCAAACCTTATGCAAACGATCTTGGACGATATAAATCGCTGGGCAGTATCGTGCGGATTAAAGTTAAATGCTGGTAAGACAGAGCTTGTATTTTTCACCAGAAAACATAATGCTCCAGAAGTTACGGCGCCAATAATAAATGGTTGCAGACTAACAATTGGAGATAAGGCAAGCTACCAGGGACTAATCTTAGACAGGAAGCTTTCATGGAAACAAAATTTGGATGCTAGGGTCAAGAAGGCAGCCACAGCACTCTACACCTGTAAAAGGATGGTGGGCCCCAAATGGGGGCTTACGCCTCGGGTAACTTATTGGCTTTATACAACAGTTGTCAGACCAATCAGGACATACGGTATATTGGTTTGGTGGCCAATAATGGAAAGCACTTAGAACAACGCCAAGCCAGGCTCTAAACGTCATTATACATTTACTGCCAACAGACCTGTTCTGTAAGCAAGTGGCACCAAAGTCAGCTCTTAGACTGAGGAAATCCTCCCAACTAGTCGCATGCAACAAGGGGCATTCAAGGATACTCATTATATTCCCGTTCCTACCCAAAACCACGGATTTCCACAATCCAATAGAACGGAAACCAAATTCGGTCCACAATATTGCCTTCCCCACAAGAGAGGAGTGGAAAAGGGACGAGGTGGACAGGAATACAGGAATTAGAATCTACACGGATGGATCCAAACTGGATCATCGAGTGGGAGGTGGTGTCGTTTGCGCAACATTAGACACCAACATCGCCTTCCGTTTGCCAGACCACTGCAGTGTCTTGCAGGCGGAGATCACAGCAATTAAAGAAAGCCTTGTGGTATTGACAAAAAGTGTGCTCACAACAAGGAGCATTTATATATATACGGATAGCCAAGCAGCCTTAAAATCACTCAAGTCTCCAATGGTGTCATCCAAGCTAGTGAAAGATTGTCTTGACCTATTAGAAGATCTGACATCCTACTTCACAATAAACCTGCAATGGGTTCCAGGACATAGTGATATTCCTGGTAACTGCGAAGCAGATGAACTAGCCATAACAGGCACCACTTTGCAACTAACCCCTGAAAAAGAGGGTATCTTTATGCCTCTGGCAACTTGCAAACACTTAATCAGCGAACATGTTATAAATATAGCTGAGTCTCGATGGAGACAATCAATAACCTGCTCAACCAGCAGACTAACGTGGCAGGAATGGAGCGTGAGTCGCACAAACCGACTACTAAAATTTAAAAGGAATGATATAAGAACTCTGATAGAAGTACTAACAGGTCACTGTCTAATTGGTAGACATGCCAGTAGACTAGGTATACCATACAACGACTATTGTAGAAGCTGTCAAGAAGTAGAAGAAGAGGAGACTGTTAAGCATCTTCTATGCGAATGTAAAGCTCTATATAGAGCTATAGCTATAGCTCAGAAGTTGCTAATATAAAATTATTTGTACTGATGAACTTCATCAGGAACATAGGTTGGTGCAGAGAGGAGACGATAGAGTGAGGGAACATTAGTCCCGGTGGTATCACAATGGGCCTCCTATACGCCTAGGTGCGTCGTTGGACAGCCACTCTACCTACCTACTTACCTACCTAGGTGAAATCAGCACAGACCATTTTTAAGCCCCATTTACCTAAGATTGTGATTTTCGACCTTCCAGATACTTCTACGCCGAATATTTTATTGAAATTATGACGAAATGTCTTTTACATATAATATTTTGGTGCGACTGACTAACCGTTCTTGTCAAATATTATATTCCCTATATAAAGATATGGGTTCGGTATTTCCTAACATATTTTGATGTTAAAAATGATTCTGTTCTAACGGAAACCGGAGCCTAAGTAAAATGAAGTGAGCTTATTTCTTAGACTTTTTGGTTATTTGAACATAACTTACAGTTAGTTAGAAAGTTTTTTTCTGAATATAGGAGTATAAAAAAAATTATATAATTACTACGCCTACTTCCCATAAAACGTCGTTAGCAAAAATAATGCTGCTGGTGGTGAAAATTCTACCCCATTTACCGAATCATGAGATAATATTGAGAAATACTACAAAAATTTTAAATTTAGCAAAAATAATTTGCTTGCAATAAACTTTCCTGTTGGGACTTTACCCATCTGCGAATGATTGCATAAAGACGTTTGATAGCGTTCCACCTAAAAGTATGCTACACACTTGCTTTAAATGACAATAAAACGCTTAAAATCACCACTGCTGCACTGTGTTTACACACAGTTTTTCAATAATTTGTTATTTTGAACAAGTAAAGAAGATTGGGTGTAACCCAAAATTTTATACTCTCGCAACATTCATTATAAGACGAAATAGTGAATGGATTACATTTAAATTTGGTATTTTATTATGTTATATTATAGGTCATAGGCTCATTTAGTTTAATTGCAAAACTTACTTCGCGTCAGCTAAAATTATTTAAAAAAGTAAAAAAAATTATTTAAAAAAATGAGATATACATATATACATTAGATTAGATAAGGATAGAGGTATGCACCGCGACCTATGGTCTATTGTGCCCTCCCCTAGGTCACAACGACTCATCTGGCCCCAGCATATTGATGAAATTCAAAATACTGCTAGGTGATAGTGAAGTGATGTGATCCCTGTTTGGAAACATGGATCCCAGGGCCTTAACTCTGCTTCTGCAGACTGATGTGCAGTCCACTAGCAGGTGTTCTGGGGTTTCCGACTCCATGCCACAGAACCGGCAGTTTGCAGAAGAGACTAAGTCCATGTTAAATAAATGCTTGTTGAGTCTGCAATGTCCGGGGTAGAACGCGACAAGTAGCCGGAATTTATTTCTCGGGAGATTGATTACGGTTTTAAACCGTCTGAGGTCATAATCCCCCATCAGCAACCTGGCATGGCGCATGCCTTGGAGATGTTGCCAATGTCTCTCCTTGGCTGCTCTTTCCTCTTTACGGAGCAGCTCTTTAATGGTGGGTGGACCAATCGCTATGTACGGTTCTGGTCCTACCATTTTTGTGGAGGTTGCAGAGCGGGCCAACTCATCAGCTAGTTCATTTCCTGCTATACCCCTGTGACCAGGCACCCAGATGAGGTACACGCTATTGTGGCTTGATAGGCTGTTCAGCCGTTCTATGCACTCCTTCACTAGTAGCGATTTGACCTCAAAAGGCGAGATCGCTTTTAGTGCCGCCTGAGTATGCTGATACTCTTATTGCGATAGTTGCGTTGGAGGCTTATCTCTACACACCGACATATATCATATACATCCGCCTGGAAAATGCTAGGAAAACTTCCCATATGCCAGCGCTAGGCTATCCCTCATCAGCCGATCAAGGTGGGGCAGTAGGACCTGCTACCTCTGTTGTAAAAACGCTGGAAGTAAAGAGGTGTTTTGCGACTGTTCAATCTAAGCGAGATGGCTTTCGTTCGACCATAGGTCGAATCTGGTCTTATTGAATTGTCTCCGGGAAGTGCGGAATTAGAAGAGCCGTGGCTCTTTTCTCTGCGCTGGACGTATAGGTTCCATCCGATCTTTTAATTGCTAGTACTGTGTCCGTCTTGCCTCTTGCCAGAGTCTTATGGAGCCTTACAGCCTCTGGCGTTCAGGAGACGCTTTCACAGAACTTCCTGCAGCTCTTCTGCTTTGCTGACCTTATCTCCTTGTTGTAAGCAGTTAGGCTGCACTTGTAGTTCTCCCAGTACTCGGTACGCTTAGCCTTGTTAATTAGCTTGCGTACCGTTTTCCGTAGTTTTGAGAGCCTATTTGACCACCATTAACAGCTGCGGTTCTTGGTGGCCGTCTTTAGGAGGCAGCTGCTATTAAATGCCGCTATAATGGACTGGTTTAGTGCAGACAATTTTTAAGGGCATCCGCATATCTGCGCTGTCCCTCCACCACTCGAAGAGGGTTCGGGGCGGAGTGGTTGCCTCCGGTCCCCTGTGCATTGCTGCCTCTCTGCCGGTTTGTGTTAGGCGGCTCCCGTGGCGTTAGCTGCCCACTCGGCTTGGGTGGTCGAAGGCGCTGCCCTTTCGCTACCCCGCCTTGCGGCCTGAGTTGCGTTAACCGGGCGTTGGCTTTGATTACCACTATTCAGTTTACTGCTGGTCGCGGTGTTGCCACCCTTCCGCTTCTCCGCCTGGACTCCCAGTTGGTGGTAAAGGGGGTAGTCTGCTTCCCGTCTTCCGTTTCCGTTTGCGAGCCCCCTCGGTAGATGCCCGATGCGAGTCACCCGAGTCCGAGCAGGTGATCCTGCTCAAGGAAGCCTCGATGAGGTTCGCTTTATCAGCGCCAGCCGTCGTCCCTTGAATGCTCCGGTGTCATGCCCAATGTCCAATTTTGTCACCGGCTCCTATGAAGCCTTTCCGTGCCATATAAGATGTGAAATTTAATGTTTCTGGCGTATTTATTTAATGAGTTATAGCACATTTATTAGTTTTCAACATAACTGTTATAGTGGGTGTGATTACTATCCGATATCACCCAGGTGTTAAAAGAAATTATCTTGGGCTTGTTTGCTTGCTATAACTTTAGAGGTTTGGGAGATATATACAATAAACCAAAAAGGGGGCGGATCTAAGTTTTCGGTGCTACAAACAACCGTTAGGTGAACAAAACTATTATACTCTGCAGCAAAATGTTGCGATATTATAAAAATATATCTATCTATGTACACTCTTTTGTCTTGCATTGTCTGTCCATCAAACGCCAGTTTGTAGTTTTTAAAGTTCAAATTTTTCACCATTATACCGGAAGGAAACTTTTAACCACAAAGAGGAAAAGGCAATTTTCATTTTAAATCATGGACAGGACAATGGTGGTTTATGATATTTGCCTTCATCAGCCGCAATAATGCTACATACACAATTGTAGTCCCTTGTTGGTCGGCCGCGTGTCAGTGTTGCGACCCATCACCATCGATAGCATGACGGTTATGGCTGATGAACCTCGCACACACATACACATACATACTTAAACATGGGACGTCCGGGAGAACAAGTGTTTCTCTCGGCACTGCCAGCATCCATTAGCTTTTCAATTGCTGCCACTGTATTTGTAACAACAACAACAATAAATAAGGAAACATATTGTGCGAACGACGTTCCACCACAGCGACGATAAACATTTTTCGCACTTTGGCATTTATTTATTTGTTGCTTTTTTTTTGAAAATTCAACTAAGCACACTTTTTCTTTTCAAATTGAAATCAATGGGCGGTTGGCTTCGGTAAATGACTGCGAGCATTTCTCTTCGTTGAATGTTGAATGAGCGAACTGACAGTCGGTCACGTGCAACCGGAGCGTGGCAATAACCTTTAGACAATCACACATATACACACATACTACAACGTATGATCTCTTGACAGGATTAAACATTAAAAATTGAGATTTTTAAAGCACATTAATGGCAGTGCAAAGTGTGTGTGTAGTTGTATATAATCATACATACATACATATATGCGCCTGAATACGCGCAAGCACTTGTGTTGGGATGCGTTTATTGCTCGACACATGTTGCACGCTCATTGCTAGCGATTTATCACAGCCAAACACAAATGTTTGATGAATACACACATACAAACATATATAACATATATGTACAGATATATGTAGGTGGATAAATGCATTTGCACAGTTTAAAGCTCATTCTACTGATAACTACAAATAACTATGTGCGTGTGTGTGTGCGCACGAGTGATAGGCCAAGGGTTAAACAATATTGTCATATCCATCAGTCTGCTGTTTATCGAGATTAATTTGCGAACGTCAACACAAGTTGTATCGCCATTCGCCATATTTTTCTGCAAATATCTTTGCAACCCTTTTGCTTCTGCTAAATCATATTTTTGATGTTTTTAATGCATCTTAATAACCACTCATATTACGAGCGAATTGGCGTCAGATACTTGTATAATGTAATCTCAAAATGTATAGCATCTTTATTTTTTCGTTGTTATTTCTCGCCTTTTGATCATCCATCACAGCGGGTGGCAAAGCAAAGTTTAAAACCTGTGGCCTTGTTTAGGAAGCTATTATCGCCACCATAATGAGTATTGCCCCAATAGGACATCGAGGACCAACATATGAGCTGTTTTGAAAAACTCAGCAGGAACTGGATGTATACATCCGTCATTAGATCATTGACCGATATTTTCGGCAAAAAGTCAGCTATACTCACTGGAGTCCACAAATTCAGTACCCAGAGGCTTTGTTTCGATGTAGACATTTTGATTCGATGTAGACAATTTTTGGTCAGAAGGTGGCATACTTTAGACGCATTATTTACGCAAAGTCTTACCTTGATACAATCATTGTTGTGTTATTTGCCGGTTGAAAGTGAAATAATCAGATGGAATTTAATCCAGGTTAGTAACCAACTTTACCGACGTCTTTTAGCAACCGGCTACCGGCGTACCCACGATCTGAGTATTATTATTATTTTGTTTATTTTATTAAAAAAAAAAAGATAACAACGTAGAATAAAAATAAAATAAAATAAAAAAAATAAAAACAATGAACTCACAAATAGCTTTACTTTAAGTTAAAAAACGACGATTTGAGAGCTTAAAATGAAATATTGAATTTTTTAAATTTATTCATACCCGGGTACCCGGTTACTAACATAAGGGTTAAAATGGTGTTATTTGCGAAATAGGCGTGGTTGTAATCCGATTTCACCCATTTTCGCACTATAACATAGAAAGATAAGAATAATGTTATATACCGAATTTGGTTGCAATCGGTTAAGCAGATCCAAAGATATGGGTTTTCACCTAAAAGTGGGCGGTGCCACGCTCGCTACTAATTTTGAACGCAGTTCCTATAAAGGCATCTCATACCATCCCAGAGTTAAAATTTAATGACTCTGGCGTGTTTGGTGCTTGATTTATCGCCCTTTTAGAAGTTTTTATCAGTACCGTTATATGGGGAGTGGGGAGGATTGTCACTCGATTTCACCCATTTTCACACTGTAGAGAGAGGTGCTATAAACATTTGTTCTCAGTGAATTTTGTTGTTATAGCTATAGTGGTTTAGAGATATGCGCGTTAAACCTTTTAGGAGGCGGGACCACGCCCACTTTTTAAACAAATTTTAAACAGCAGATGCCCCTCCCTAATGTGATCCTGTGTATCAAATAACAGTTTTGTATCTTATTGGAAATTTATTTATTTTTGATTAATGGCGTTTTGTGGGCGTGGCAGTAACCCGATTACGCCCATCTGCAATACCAACCGTCTTACGGTATCAAGAAATATGTGTATCAAGTTTCATAAAGATATATCAATTTATACTCAAGTTAAGCTTGCACAGACCGACGGACAGACAGTCACCCGGATTTCAACTCGTCTCGTCATCCTGATATATGATTATATAAATATAAAACGCAATATCTAACTCAATTAGTTTTAGGTGATAAAAACAGCCGTTAGGTGAACAAAACTATTATACTCTGTAACACCAACATGTTGCGAGAGTATAAAAATTAATAGAATGCGAGGGCAGCCTATGCAGGGGTTACCGGAGCGATTAAGTCATGTCCAAATGATGCCCGTAAAATACTTCTGCAACAACTGCCTATAGACGTTGTCATACGGAAAGTGGCAACATTTTTTGCTATAAGAATTAAGAAGATTGGTGGCTGAAACAGAAAGAGTTATGGACATAGTAAAACCTGAACCAGTTCGATACAAATCTAAATAAACAAGGTTAGATTTCAATAGTTACTTCCAGGGGAGAATACCCTCTAGAAGTGAAGGGAGCAGGGGTTTAGTTAGGGAGGAGGATATAGTATATACTGACGGGTCCAGATGGACTGCGGTGTAGTAACGGGTCCGAGGATCTTGATATCTCTCTTTCTCTATCCGTCTACCAAACTTAGCTAGCATCTGGCAAGCAGAAGTTCTAGACAAAGAGAGTGCTGTGGAGTTATACTGAATAACTACGGGATGATGCAGAAAGCGACCATATACCCAGACAGCCAGTAGACTTTGATAGCCTTATCGTTACCAAGGAGTAACTCTAGCGTAGTAAATAAATTTAGAAAGGTTTTAAGCTCACTAGCAGGTCAACTCCTCTTATCCGTAATTTGGGTTTTCGGTTACAAAAGCTCAATACACAGTTTGAACAAATAGCTCACAAAAGATGGAAATGATAAGACAAGAAATAAGGACTTACTATTGTATATTAGTCCAGGAAAAGTGTATACAGACTTACCCCATAACGGGACATAGACCATTTGGAGAACATGCGTTAAAAATGAAACTGCCCCAGCTCTAAATTCGAAGGGAGTAAGAAGACAGTTTTTGGAATCCATCACGTACAAAAGGTTGAATATCTATCTAAAAAAAGCATAACGGAGATATATAAGTAGTTTCATTGAGGGCACAAATGGTATTAATTGAGCCCAAAGGGACTGTACTCCTACCAACCTTAGCTAATTCTTATTAGCGAATTTGCACAAAACAATTCTTCGTTTGCTAAATTTGAGATTTGCTGCCTTTTGAAAAATCTTACATATGAAAGCAAAGCCAAAGTCGAGTTCATTATAATCAATTGTCAACATACTTCGACAGTTTTCAGCCTACCTCTTCTATCCTATCGTATTTTTGATTATACCAGTTTATGTGATTCATACTAGATGTTGATAAAATTTGTTACTCTCGAGTCATTGATAGCCGACAAGTGATACAAGTAGAACATGAAGGATAATGATTTGGAAATAAACTGAAGTCAAATGTAGTTTTCAAGACTTTTTCTTGACTTATTCACTCATTTTTACTTTTTTACTCTTTGATAAAAGTCCAGTATTATTGTATATACTAACACAATTTCCGTCTCACATCAAGTATAAAAATACGTCGGATAAATATCAATATAACGGATATATACACAAGAAACGTTAACTTCGGCTGCACCGAAGTTATAATACCTTATTATTTGTTAAGTAGATATCAGTGCAGATGCAATACACGTAGCCCACGAAAATTCGAAATTCGCGATACTTTTTGAACAAACCTCGTATTTGGCCAAAGCAATATAATAATATTGCTGCAGCCACCGTATCCCCGTGTGACTTTTTTTAGTTTCCAAAACTGAAGAGGCGCATGAAAGGACGACGCTACGCTACGATTGAGGAGATAAAACTGCTTCGAAGGAGGAGCTGAACAAGATCACAAAAAATTACTATTTTAAGTGCTTTGAGGATTGAAAAAATGGGGGTTATAACTTTGAAGGGGAAAAAATAAATATTCATGAATAAATAAACACCTTCTTACGAAATACAAAATTCGCGATACTTTTTGAGCAGATCTCGTATACCATTATAAAAAGGTTTGCAAGCTTTCAATGGGTTCACACCAAAGTCGTCTCTTAATTTAGGCTGTGAAGTGGGAAGGGACTTAGGTAACCTAATAGTTCGTGTTTGAAAAATTGCTTTGTAGATTTGTCATACAGAGCTCAGGCCCAAATCAACCGTTATTTCGAAAAAACTGTTGAACTTGTTTGTGTTAAAAGTTAAAATTAAATATATGCTTTCTACTAGTGAGTTGTAAGCAAAGGTGGTAAAATACCTAACATAAAAACTAATGCTGAAGTGATGAACTTTCAACTACATAATCAAAATCACTTCTTCGGCAATGGTTGAAAGCATCTCAAAACTGTGTAAAAAGTCCTTCAAACAAGCTTTGGAGCTTCATTCAAGAATTTAATAAAAATTGTAATATTTTCGGTTGCTTCGTGTTATTATACATGCTGACGATGTGTTGCCTTGGTGCGATGTAATTAAATTCGCCGCAGGTGTTCTTTCAAGTCCTTACCAATGTGTCACTTGCAAGGATTCCGTTATCGGATGCTACTTGACTGCTGTCACATCTCGCCTGCCGCAAAATTTTCAAAGAACAAAAATCAAAACAAATAAAATGGCAGCGGCAAAGAAAGTTACTTTTCAAGTGGTGAGTAGGAAATAAGCAATTAGGACATCATTATCACTTACAAAAAGCAAATACATATTTATTTTCATTTAGAGGCAAGTATTCGCTGAATGCCGAGAAACCACAATAATTTTTCGAAATTACGTTTAAATACATATACATTTATTTCTTGCACTTTTGTACTCAATTCGCTTTGTATTAGCATTTTATTGTGTTGTAAATCTCGCTGCCTACTGTTATCCTAGTTGCAAGGACAACACCAGTGTCTCCATTGTCCTATAGCTAACGGAAAAATCAAGCGCCGCTTGCCCTCGCTCATTAAAAGGTAAACATTTTCGAATAAACATATTCTCATTTCAGTTTGATGTTGGGCTTTAGCTACTGTCTGCTTCTCCTTTTGCCTATCCACAGCCGTTGACTACTGCTGACTGCGGATTGCCTTACTGCCTTTGTGACGGTTTTGGGCCGTGCGTTATGTTCTAACTTGTTGTTGTATTTGCGGTATGTTGCAGCAACCCTCATTAAAGTCTCTGATAACACAACCGTCGCAGAAGCAGACGCGGCAGCAGCAATAACGCTGGCAGACAGCAGGGCTGACAGTCAAAATTGATATGAATAATTTCCGAATTTTGTTACTGGCAGATACAGGCGGTGTCACACAGCCAGCCGAAGAGATTCCCACTACCATTGCGTACTCAATATATCAGTACCCTCACTCGGTCTGTGTGAGGCTGGCTGTCGCATTATCACACATTGACAGTGATTACAAGTCACACCTTCAAGCCAACATATTGCCTACATATGCACCCCGCTCGCGAGTTTACGAGCGGCAAGAACTACGAAAAACCACTCGTGCTTTAGAATTCAATCCGCTGGCAGTGACAGCTGTTGGCAACACGGTGCCCACCTCTTTGATGTAATCTCAGCTATTCTGCGTTGGTACGTGCTAAGGAGAAACGCCATCAGCTGGTGGGGGGTGTGGCACCTAGACAGATGATACGTGCATGCACTTCAGTGAGTACTTGTGTTTCACAGGTATGTATGTATACTTCTAGGGACGGAATTTCAGGAGCTGCAGTGGAAGGCGTGTTTGATAAGACAGTGGCACATTCGCAAGCTGAACGGTATTTGATTACTTGTCGAAGGGTGCTTGCGACATTCAGCAGCATGCTGTCTGCAGCCTGGAGTCAGTGAGGGTGTGTATCACGTGAATATTGCTGCAGAAGACAATATTGCAAAAATACCAACTGACAACGTTCGCCTATAAATTATAATCAAAAGCATTTTAATATTAAAGACCATAATCGATTTCTTTAAGGTCTATTTTCACAAGTTTATAAAAGCTGCACATACCAGTGTAAATATTTTTTATTTTAGGAAAAGTTTGCACAAATTTTTAGAAATGGTGTTCTGATTCTGTTTCAGCAGTGTAGATTTTGATTAAAAAACAGCGAGAACTTAGTTGCGCACCTAATATATATATATATATATTTTCCATTAGGAAAATTGCTAATGAATTATTATTCCTTCCATGGCTGGTTCTATTTTTTCATTTAACGGTAGTTTGTAATACCAAACAAGTAAGGAAAGGCTAAGTTCAGACTTAGACATATTTTCTGCTATTGGTATTATTATTTATTTAAATAAAAATGTTCCAAAAGTGTCCACAGTTATTATTCGACGAAATTAATAGCTGCTACTATGAAATAATAGATAGATAAAATAAAAAAATCAGCTTGCATCATTTAGTTGGGTCTTTTTGGATTTTATAAGAAAATTTACCATAGTAAAGAAAGTACAGATTTCAACAAACATGAAGCTTACTGACTTTTTTAAAATATCTGAAATTTTTACGTGAGAATTTTTCGTTGAAAATTGGGTCTTTTCGGGTCGATATAAGGCTTGCTCCTTATTATAAATACAGCGAATTTGGGACATAAGAAGATAAGTTTACATCAAATTTCTTGAAAGACACATATTTTTGCACAAGATAAAAATAAAAAACTCAAAAATTTTGTTATATCAGTTTTTCGCTTATATGTTGCGGTTACGTAAAAAATGTGTATCCAAAAGTTCAAGATCATATAACTTTCCTAGAGGACTTGTAGTTTTTCCGGAAAGCGACGTAAACCTTTTTAACTGCTAAAAATTCAACCACGTCACTCCCATTTCTCTTCCCGACATCAATATATATGATTTTTTCGTTCAAAAATGATTTACTCTGTTCTATAACGACATTTTGTGGGCTCGGTATTCAACCTGTCTCGTCATCATGATGATTTTGACACACATACATAACTCCATATATATCTCGATTACTTTTACCTACCCAAGGACCTGATCATTCTTCTCTCTTCTTTGAAAGGCGCATAGCATTCAAAACTTAGATGATTCACTAGGAAGTATTAAGTTGGAACACTTTTATCTAAATGTTGTAAGCTAAGTTAAGGACGTTGAAACAACAAATCCCATCAGATAATTTAAATCTGACTTGAATCTGAACATATTTTTAAAAGCAGTCTGCCCATATACTATTTTTTTTACTCTCGCAACCTGTTGCTACAGAGTATAATAGTTTCGTTCACCTAACGGTTGTTTGTGTCACCTAAAACTAATCGAGTTAGATATAGGGTTATGTATATATAAATGATCAGGATGAAAGGACGAGTTGAAGTCCGGGTGACTGTCTGTCCGTCCGTCCGTCCGTGTAAGCTGTAACTTAAGTAAAAATTGAGACATCTTTATAAAACTTGATACACATGTTTCGTGGTGCCATAAGACGGTTGGTATAGCAGATGGGCGTAATCGGACCACTGCCACGCCCACAACACGTCATTGATCAAAAACAAATAAATTGTCATAACTAACCTCCACAATAAGATACAAGACGGTTATCTGGTAACAGGATCCCATTAGGGAGGGGCATCTGCATTAAACAAATTTTTTTTAATGTGTTAGGTTTAATGTGCATATCTCCTAAACTACTAAAAGCTATAATAACAAAATTCACTAAGAGCAAGTGACAACCCGGCCCACTTCCTATATAACGGTACTGTTAAGAACTAATTTTAAAAATTTTAACTCTGGGATGCTGGGGCGTGGCACCGAGCACTTTTGGGTAAAAACCTATATCTTGGGATCTGCTTAACCGATTTTAACCAAATTCGGTACATAATATTCTTCTCATATTTCTATGTTATAGTGCGAAATCGGATTACCATCACGCCTATTTCCCATATAACACCATTTTAAATTCCATCTGATTCTTTCACCTTCCACTATGCAAATCAAGCAACAATGTTTGTATCGGCGTAAAACTTTTACGTGAATAAAGCGTTGAAAGTATGCCACCTTGTGATTAAAAATTGTCTAAATCGAACCAAAACTGTTCAAGCCCCTAGGTACTGAATATGTGGACCCAAGTGTTGACTTTTTACCGAAAATATCGGTCAATGTGTAAGACATATACAATAATTGAAATTCATAGAGTAAAATAAATAAATGAAACTATCGATAATAGTATGTTTTGTGTAAAAAATTGGATCAATACTTCCTTTAATATAAAATTTGCTTACACTTGAAGTAATTTCTCGGCCTTTGATCCTTGCAAGTTGCGAGAGTATAAAATGCTAGGTTACGCCCGAATTTAGAACTTCCTTACTTGTTTTTATTTCCGCTTGGTAGGAGTCTTATTAATATTCCTCGGAGCACTTTTCTTATATCCTATATGGTATATTTTTGGCGCAATCTATATTGAGATTAATTATTAATAATCTGAGGCTAATTTGTGGGATTTCACAATGTTTATGGTATAAGATTTTTGATCAAAATTGGTACCAATCGTCCAATTCACCGTATCCCAAATCAATGAACAATGACAAAATTATAGAAATCCGGGCTCAATTTGCAGCTGTTCTCAGATTTTGAAAACGATATGCATTTATTGGCTAAGAGATGACACCTTACAAGCACAATTATGCTAATAATACTCATAACTCATGAGAGTAAAAATATGTATTGGGATAATTGACAAACAATTCCCAACATCTTCATCAAAATGACATACTAATTTTTTTGCATAATTTATGGCTGAGTCTTCACAATCATATGCCTTGAATTAGCATATTTTACAGTATCATGTCATAAGAGACACGAATCTGTTACGGGCGCAGGTTTCAAATCGTAAAGCCGCAAAGGAGTCAATTATTAAACAATTTTTGAAATGAGTCATCAAATATTCAATACTCTAGCGTAGCAAAGAGAAAAATCGTAATACTCAAATAAATATAGTGAATAAAAAAATATCAATTTGTTGGCGAACCATTGATGTCTAATATAGTGGCCTTTATGCGCCTGTTGCGGGTAATAACGGTGATCGACAGCTGTCAAAAATGTCATTTTCATGCAAATCTGCGCGGCAAAACAATCAAATCGAATGCCATACAACAACAAGCAATACCACTAACATTCAATACACACTGCGCTGAGGTTGAGGGCACACACATACACACAACTCTAACAAATACGCATTTTTATTGTTATACCCTGAACAGGGTACGTAAAGGTTGCCACGAAGTTTGTAATACCCAGAATTAAACATCCCAGACCCTATAAAGTACGTATGTATATTCAAGATGAGCGGGCGAGCTGAGTCGATTTAGTCACGTTCGTTTGTCTGACTGTATATAGGCGAAGTAGTCCTTCAGTTTTTTAGATATCGAACAGAAATTTAACTCCCGCAGAAGATGCTCCTTTGTTGGAACCGCCGATGTCGTACCGTTTTTTTTTAACTATAGATAGGTAGATATAAAGTTATATATTTACTCTTATATATAAATAATCAATGAACCGAGTTGAAAGTCAGTCTGTCTGTCTGTGCAAGCTGTAATTGCATGAATTGAGATTTCGTAATGAAACTTTGTACACGTGCTTGTTGTAGATGGCCGTAATCGGAACTTTGTTACGCCCACAAAATGCCATTAAACGAAACCCTATAAAGTGCAATCACCAAGCATTTAATTAATAAGCAGGGGATCGCAAGAAAAAGAGGCACCTGTGGGCTGAAAATGTTTAAAAAGTGGCCGTGAACCCACCCCTAAGAGATTTAATGTACCGTCTCATCAAGCTCTAAAGTTATTTCAACCAAACTTGCTAAGAGGAAGGCCTTTTAGAACCAGTTTATGGGCTGTGAAAATGGGGGAAATCAGATGATAACCACGCCTACTCACCATATAAAGGTTATGTTGAAAAATACTAAAAGTGCTATAAGCCACTAAATAAGTACGTCAGAATCATTAAATTTCTCAACCAAAATGATAGGAGCCGACATCAAAATTGGACCATGGGCGTGGCGCCCCCCACCTTCAGGTGAAATCCTAAGTATATCTCAAGACTACTTTTAGTTTCAACCAAATTTGGTGTGTAATATTATGGTGTAACGACTCAAAGACGTTATTGAAATAAAACTTTGCCCTTTTTGGCTTTTCGGTATTCCATTTCACGTTTAAAAATGATCGGATTCGGACCATAACTGGGCGCCAGATATCGAATGTGAGAAACCCAGGACACATGGCTGATTTTTTACTGAAAATATCGGTCAGTCTGAGAGGTCCAGTCTGAAAACTGGGATAAAGTATTCTGTGATAACGGCATTTCCTTGTGCCAAAAATGCTTAAAATAGGTTCAAAATCTCTCCTAGCCTACATATATTTAATATAAGGATTTTCAAACCACCGCATGATTTTATACCATATATTATATATTGTTCAATGTGTGAGGTATGTTAATGAAACTATGTCGTAATATCCAAACTGGACCAAATCGGGTTGAATATACATATAATTTTATCTTTTATGTTAATTAGGTTGACTTTAATACAAATATCTTCGACAAGAAGCAAAATATAGTAATGAAACTAAGTGAGTCTATGATCTATAATATAAGTTATTAACATACATTTGTACTACATGGGCTGAAATAGCTTTGGTCTTACCGAGAGTTCGAACACGTACAAACAAAAATATTGTATTTTTTTCCTAGAGTACTACCTTTAACTAGAGTAGTTTGAAAGTTACAATGCAAACAAGAAAAAACGTTAGCACCGAAGCTTTAATACAAAATATATCATACAAGAACTTGGTTTTGATTTGTCAGTTTGTATGTCAGCTATATATTATAGTTGTTCTATCTGAACAATTTGTTTGGAGATTAAACTATTGCTGTAGACAAAAATCTGAGACACATTTCGTGAGGAGATCTTGTCAAATAATAAAGCTTTCGGTCAGGTTGTATGACAGCTATATGCTATAGTGGTCCGATATGGGCGGTTCATACAAATGAGCAGCTTCTTGGGTAGAAATATCAGATGGACATGGCTTAATCGACTCAGCTCGTTACGTTGATCATTTATAAATACATATATTTTATAGAGGCTCCCTAAGCTTAATCTGTTTTGTTCAGGGTATAAAGTTTCGTGTTTTGATAAAGAATTATTTAATGAAGGGAAGCCCACGGTTGACACTAAGCAACCAACGAATATTTTACGACAAATGCCCAGCATATTCCACGATCAGGCACTGGTTTGCTAAACTTCGTCGTAACCCCATCGGCGCAAATAATGCCCCCTGGTCAGAAAGGCCACAAGGGGCAGTAATGCTAAAAAACTAAAACTAAAGACTCAAAGTTCGTAAGACTTTTTCGGTGTGCGTTAAATGGAGTTCAGTGAGTTAATTAAAATTAATTTTCTATTTAAAAAGAAAAAAATTTATTAAAGGGGAAGGAGTTAAGGAGGTGAAGGCCATAAGTATTAAAAGTATTTACTATTTTTTCACCAGGGTAATCACGACGCCTACTAAGTAAATAAAAAAGTATATTTCATACCGGGTACACGGTATCTCCATAGTTAGACGTTGAAGCTGCGACCACGAATGTAATGCAATGGCGAATTCGCATTTTATTAGGGTCATCAACTTAATATATAGGCTACAACAACCACCATAACGGCATAACGGCAGCAATAAATGCGATTATTACAAAAAGAATATTGGTCATTGTGTAGCTTAAATGTGGTACTTGAAGCAAAGTGCAGCGTTAAAATGACTGCATCGCTTATTAATGTGAGTAGAAACAAAATATCAAGAGGCTTTTGTTGTACATTTCGAGCAGGCGTTCACATTTTAGAACAAAAAGTGAGGTAAAACTCACATAAAATTTAAAGCAGCTGCAATGATTTATGTATATCGCATGGCGGGATTGCTGTAAAATTAAAAATTGTTCTAAAAATTTGAAAAATATATTAGAAAAGATATCTAAAATAAAATATATTTATATGTTATTCATATAATTGGCGCTAAAACAATTCTTGAATATTTCGTTTTTCTCTCCCACTATATGTGTGTGTGTACAGTTGGGAGTTTTACGGCATCTCTAAAGACCATGGACTGAAATCCAGATATATAAATATCCTTGCAATCATAACGTTGTTCTTTAATTTTTTAGACTGACTATGTCATCATTTCAAACCTTCGACATATCTCATTCATATTTAATCTAGTTAAAATTTTATTTAAATATACTTAGATATAACAGTGCTTCTGTTAAGTTGATTTTTTAAATTCCTGCAACATGCAACAACATAACGGTTGTTTGTCTTACCCGAAAATAATCGAGTTAGATATAGAGTTATATGTAAATGATCACGATGGCAAGAAAAGTTTAATTTTGAGTGACTGTGTAAAAATTTCGAAATTTTGATGAATCTCAATACACATGTCCCTTGAAGTCCAAAAGTGGTTGATATTGCAGATGACCGGACGCCCACGGCCACGCCTACAAAGTGCCATTATTCGAAAACATATACAGCGCTATGACTAAATAAGAAATAGAACTGTACCTTGGTATAGGGGATCGCAGTAGTGTGGGACATCTGTAGGCCGAATATTTTTAAAAATACCAATAAAACTAAGAACAAGTTTTCTAGAATGTTTTCATACACTATGAAAATGGGCGAAATCAGTTGAAAACCATGCCCACTGTCCATATAACTGTTATCAATATTGGACAAGGGTCGTGGCTCCGCCCACATTTAAGTGAAATCCCATATTTAAAGAACTGCTCTACTAGTTTCAACGAAATTCGGAGTGTAACATTAAATAATATTTATATCCTTATTACACAGTGTGAAAATGAGCGAAATTGAACAACAACCACGCCTACTTTTCCTTTGATGATAATAAAATAATACTTTGCATAAAGGTATGCCAACTGACGTCCCCAAATACCGTGGAAATTAGGACCCCGTAGCTTATGGACGCCTTTTTATTGAAATTTGATTTGTTACTGCAATTCGGGGAGAAACGTTTGCTAATATTGCCTTTGGATTAAAAATGGGTAACATTGGGTCAATAGTTGTCCGTGATCCCATATACCTAATATGAAGATTTTCGAACTTCCGGTTGACTTTACTCTGCATATATCGGTTAATATTTGAGTTATTTTTATGGAACTCAGAAAGCGTCTCTTTATAGCAAAAGTGTAATCTTGTTCCTAAAGTATATAGAATCGGATGAATACTTCCCCTACTTCCCTGCATCAGGTTGACTTTATGTTTTATATATTGACCAATATGTTAGGTTTCTTATCGAATGTCAGTGAGCATCTTTGTGTGACGAAAATGTGTGAAATCGGTTCACGAATTACCCACGAACTATCTAGCAGACTTTTTCCCGAATATGTCGATTAGTAAATGAGTTATCTTCATAAAATTGCATTAAAACATGTTCTCGCGTATACTTTTGGGTATAATGCCAAAAGTTAGGTAATCAGTACAGAGCATCCGCTTGCCTCAATATTCCCGATATAGTAATTCCCAACTGACGTTAAACCGTTTATGTGGGTTAATATGTGCGATATGTCAATGATATTAAATGGATATTTTTCTCTAACATAATGTGTTTTGGCGCTGAATATAAATGAAATCGGTCTAGACCGTGGTCGAAGTCCCTTACCCCTAATATATTGATTAGCGTTTGTTTGATTGACTTTTTCCTCATTTACCCAATATAATAAGTTTGACCAATATCACTGAAAACAATAGCTTATATGAAAAGAAGTTAGAAATAGCTAAGATCGGTGCAGCCGAACTTCTATATATTTTTCACAACTGATTGATATTTATTAGGCAAAAAGTCAGTCATAGGCACCTGGTCCTTACATCACAGAAAATCTGCTGTACTATCTTGACTTTCAATTATACTGCTTCTGGACTTTTTCTTAAATAGTTATTGCTTATTATCTTTTTCATGCAAGCAGTATTATCACCGATGTTTTAGTTTAACTAGTTTGGCTGTTCAGGCTTTAATATTTATAGAAGTTTACCCAATTTGTATGAGTTTACGTAACTTAAGAAATTATTTTTTTGCTTTTAAGTTTTCATGATGTTCCAGAGTCGAATACGGATATCGGCGATGGTTTCTTCAGCAAAATCCAAAGCAGAAATCAACAAACAAATGTGTCTCAATTCAAATGTGACCAATGCACTTTTGCAGAGATGTTTAAAGGTTGTATGAACAAGCGTATGTGTATATATAGCCAGGACAAATGCCTTCGAAACTACATACGAATGTATGTATGAATGAATGAATGTAAGTACATAAGTTGATACGTAAGCATTCATCAAAATCATGCCTGGGGTTGCCGTAGAGGTCGCGAATATTGTGCAAAGTATTGTCTCACTTTGGTTTTCCGTTCATTTCGATTGTGTTCTCTTAAACACTGCAATTCGGTTGCGTCTTGTTTTTGTGGTAGCTGCCTTCGCTCCTGTCTTTTGTGCGGGTTGCTGCTGCCACCGACACTACAATTCAAATTGGTTTTCACTTTGTTTTTGTTGTGCAATTACAATTCCGTTTGCATTATCCTCAAAACAGCTCATAACACAATCATAATTGTATAAAAATACCGGAATATGTGTGCGTATGTATTGTATGTATGAATGTGTGTATGCCGTTGAATTCTTGTGCTTGCGTTACACTTATACTCGTACATTTCCGGAGGTTAATACTTCTACTTTCGTTTGAATGTAGGCCACACTTAGGGGTGGCTGCCGGGTAATGGATGGTTTTAGTCATGAGGCTGACGAAATGATGAAATCCCTGGCTTGGTATCTGCTGCTGGGATGGTTTGCTGGATACATTTTTCATGTATTGCATCTATTTTACTTTGCTCTGATTTGCACCGGAAGTTCGTTGAAAGCTGCAATCTTTAGATGTGTCCTATAACCTCGTTGCGGGGATAATGCATAATATTCACTGGCAAAGTGATTGTAATAATAGACTGAATATTTCTGCTCAGACAAATTTGAAAATGAGTAAAAGTGTAGGGCACATCAGAGAGAAAGAGAAAGAGAGAGGGATCCACAGTAGAATCAAATTGCCAAGTCCAAAAGCATAAATATTTTTATTCTTTTTTACTGACGTTTGCCTTTGGAAATATTTTCATATTTTAGGGCATTAATACAGGTTCATATAACCGCATGAAGGTACTAAATTGCTGGCGAGATTTATACCTAGAGTTAATTACCAGCACCTGAAGACCTAATATCGCTATCTGGTATCGGTCAGCAACAATATAGTGTATTTTGCCTTCTTTCAGATATGATTTCAGAGTCGCAGAGTACACCCACGTCCAATTCCTATCAGCTTAATTGCCTCTACAAAGAAATAATTCAAAGAAACTTGGCATACATTTCTTCATTATACAAGTATATAGTTTGTAGTTACTCTCCCTCTTAAATCAATGAAATAAGTGTCTCTCCAGTTTTCATATACATAATATACTGATCTCTGTTCCACCGACTGTCTTTACAGAGAAGAGTTGTTGAGTTTCAGATTAATAGCCCTTTCTTATTCCCCATCATCTGAGAACACGAAGTTAGATAGATGAATTGGAAGAGTATAGGGTCTGTACTGTCATCACAGTTCTTCATACTAACATTCCCCCACATCCTTCACATACTTTTATTTTTAATGTAAAATGGTAAATGATTTCATCTCAACGACAGCATAACCATAAATTTATGTTTTAAGAATGCCAATATCAATTGACAATTGATATATTATATACTATATTCCTTGTGTAAAATTATTGCCTTTACTACTGTCATAAGCAAGTGTGATTTGGGTGTTCAAAAACGAAAATTTGTTGTGAAAAACTCACACAATTTGTTCAACAACCTAGAGGGGTCAGACAAAAATTGCTTACAAGAAATGACCAAAGAAACATACAAATAATGAATAAAAGTTTAAACAACCGTAAACACCTGAAAACTAACCATCATCCACTTGTGGGTTTACCTTTGACTTGCTTGTTTTTTGTTACTTGTGAGGACTAAATATTATTATTAGCTTGAGCAGGAAGATTTATATTATGCTTCTATTGTTAAGAAATACATATGTAATAACTGTATGTATGTATAAAATTTGAATTTAGTTAGCCTTTACGATTATTGGCATGCGAGTATACTCTCTTAAATCTTTCGAACGCAAACTCTTTTTAACTTTTCTTGGTGATGTAGAATTTTCTAAACGATTTCTCTCAAACTAGCTGTCCAAGTCAACACATTAATAATCGGAATATTTTAGCAAATTTCAAAAGGGTTACTCTGGAAATACCCTGTTCCCTTGCATCCAAAAAGTTACTGTCTGGTGTTGTTTATCAAAGTTTAAGCCAACATTACCGTCAAAAGTGACGTCTTTTTGGAAAATATATGCGATTTTTCAATGGTCTGATTAAACACAAAATGCGATAAAATCACTGAACTAATAAATCCAATTCGAATATTGGATTATTGCCCTTGGGTTAGACAGCAATCGTTTTTAAAGGTCTAATGACATTTATCGATCTCTTGAATATTGTACTTAAGTACTCAATTGTCTTTCCAATGTTTTCACTAAGAACAAAGTGACGGTGCTGAGGCGGAAATATTCGATATTTTTTCAATATTCGAGGTAAACAAAACCATAACTTGCTTCAAAGTTAATCTTCCTCAGAAAACCGGCCAAATATTATGTAGTTCACATATATGCGAAACCAGCCTTGCTCTACCAATTGTAGATTTATATACTTAAAACCGCTCTATCTATGAACAGAGAGGGTGCCAACAGTAGCAGTCCATGGCAGGGGGAGGACAAGTGCTTATAATCTACCTGAAATTGCAGCGGTAACAGCCATTGTTCTCTGGATTCATCCTTTAGTTTACCAGTGTCGAAGTCCCGGTGCGAAGCTAAGAACTGGCGTAAAATACTGGAGCGTAATCTGAAGGATCCAAATTCCTCTCCAGTAGCAGCAATCCAGCGTCCTCGTTTTTTTTATCAGCCAATTTGAAGAGTCGCTATGAAATACATTACGAGTTTAACAGCGTAGTTAAGAAGATATATATCTTATTAATTGAAATACATCAGTTCCAAAATATTAAGAGATTACATATTTTCAACTTATGTTATTACAACTTCGGTTCACACATTTACTAATTTTCTTCATTCACCATGAATTCTTGAAGATTAGAAACAATAACACGACAATACCAGAAACAAACATCCATCATCTGTCGCCGGTCCTTCCCACCACCACCGACTTGAATGCCGCCTACAGTTTCATATTGCCAACCCCATTAACGCGGACAAAAGTTGATTTAAGTGCTTGGAAGTTTCGGCTTCGATTCTCACTCGCACGCAAGCCGAGTGCCGGGATAATAACCAGCAAAGTGTATTACGCGAAGAGTTGGGGAAGTGGGAACAAAGCTGGCAACAACACAGGGGACAATAAGTGAAAAATGAACTAATTACCACTAGCACACGTTGTATGAGAAACACACATTCATACCCATGAAGCGTGTTGGGAACACGGATTTTGGGAAACATGCACCACGTCTCGGCAATCACATAAATAATAGCGAAAATTTCATTAAGACAAATTATTGTCTATCAATATGTTGCCAAGCAGCGCCGTCAGACAAAGGACGCACAAGGAGTGCGGCTCTCCCATACTCCGAAATGTGTCGGCAAGTGTATCTAAGTATGTGGCTGTGTTAGCCGTTTGGCTTTGCTCCGTTTGTAGGAAGTGACAATTTGATTTCGTAGACTTAGAGATGGAAGCCAGTTCATTGTAGGACAGATTCGTTACAGTTAACACTTAAAGGGGCGGAAGGGTTGCGGACCTTTTGGGCTACTTTTGGTGAGCGCATCTCAGCAAGTGTTGTAGTGGTCTGAGTGTATTTCTTGGGACGTGTGGTCGCTGCATTGTCTATTAAAGTAAATATCTTCCAGCACTTACTCGGCGTTCGTCAGTCAGTTTATCAGTTCGGTCGGGAAGCCAGCTAATTTTACGTTTGAAAGTCTGTTTGTTTTTTTGTTGTATTGTTTTGTTAGTGCGTACAGTGAATAAATATGTGAATATGCTCAGCTACAGCCTGTTAGCGTGTCTTGCTGGCGCATATACATATGTACATATGTATGTACACTGATATCAGCCCGACACTGTTCTGCGCCCCGCCTCGTGACTCATTACAAAGCAATTCAAATCAACTCAATTTAGTTGAGTTCAGTTCATAGCGACTTGATTTGTTTACGCAGCGGCATTGCGGCACTTAATTACATAAATTTTTAAACAAGCGCCCCCTCTCCCTCTCTCATCCATGACTGACTGCCGGTGAGACACAAACAACACTTGCTACTTGCCACCCCTCATGTGCGCGCCCGCTGCTTGTCATGCCTCTTGGCTATGTTGCAGGTTGGAATTTAATTAAATGTGCCAACGGCAAATTGAAGTTGTAATTGAGCCGCTGTTTGGATTCTGCTGCTCGCCTTGTTGACGTGACTATGGTCGCTCGTTTGCCCCCTCCTACCCACTTACAAATCCTAGCGCTTAGCTGCCTGTTTGGCGAGTGAGTTAGTGTTAATGCGCGTTTTATCGTTGCGTGAACCCATCTTGACCTAATTACCTCGACTCGACATCTAGCATTCGTTAAATTGCATCGAACTAAGCCAAGCGTTTATGAGCATTTACGCGTATGGAAATATTACGATTTGTTACACTTTGAAGCTCCACAATGAGTACCTTCTACAGGTGAATTAAGTGACCAGTCTACTTGTCGACGGGTGGGTTGGGTCCGTATGAAGCAACAGGGATTATATGGAATAGAAGCAACAATAATTTATGTTTAATGTGTTATACATACACAACGCAGATAAGTGCCTCTTACTATTGAGTGTTCTAGAAAACATAGAGAATTTGATCGAGTGATTTTGTTTTTAAAGTTTATAGTTAAGTTTCTAAACCTATAAAACCCCTTGATTATCTAGTTGTTGAACATTTTTTCAAGAAACTTACAAACCCTTAACCTGTTTTCAGCAATCCTTTAGATGATCTAAAAGTACAAACTATATGGTGATATTGTGTAATTAAGGGCTTTGACTTCACTACGTTATAGCCGAAGGGCTGAAATCGTAGAAATAGTGAGTAAAATTATATAAACAACCGGTTTTTAACCTTAAAAATTTAGAAAACAAAAAACATCTGACAGATTGTGAATTTTGGAGATTCATTCCATAGATTTTCTCCTTTCGCACAGTATCTATCCATAAAGCTAAGAAACTACTTTGAGTTCAAATATATAGTTGGAAGAATACGGATAGATCCACTCCGATTACTTTTCTGAGCTTTTGGTGTTGTGTTTGATACGTTCTCTTATACTCCCAAGGAAATAACAAACAGACGAGCGTTAAGTTAGGGCCTTTACTATGAATTACTAGGCGAATATGTGAACCGATTTTTTACGGTTTAAATTTCGACACTTGCTTTACTAGCTTACAGTAGCTCACAGTTACTTACATAGTGACCGACATACGAATATACTGTGGAGCGCCAGCTGGAGCCATGGAGTACTCAAAAGGTTAGGTTCTTAATTTATTCTGTACAAAACTATCCTAATAATTTCAACAGAAGGAGTAGGTAGCGGAGTTCGACTTAGTTGTTACCCTATTTATACCCTGAACAGGGTATAACCGATGTTTGTAACACACAAAAGAAAACGGGGGAAACTCAGTAAAGTGTATATATAAATGATCAGCGTGACAATCTGAGTCGATTTAGTCATGTCCGTCTGTCTGTCTTTTTTTTCTAGCCTTTCCGATCCTCAGAACTAACGGTAAGAAAGCAAAATAGACTCCACTGGTTTTGGCTAAACAACCCCCACTCTTAAGTTTATAACTTAGGTGTCAAGGAACATGTTTGAATTCTGCGGCTGTGGCAATGATCCGAGTCCGAGACTTGGTTATTTTTTGCCGAGATAGGTCTATGAATGTACAGATTTCAAATAGAGGATTCGTTGGCAACAGTTAGGAGAATAAAAATATTTATTATTAACTTCAAGAATGAAATACACTCATATGGAATATAGTGAATGAGAATTCTGAGCTTTTTGGTATCATCTGTAGAATTTGGATACAAACTATTGAAATTAAATGTCACATGTTCGTATTCTCAAGCTTTTTACGTATTTTTTGCTTTAAATAATTTATTTAGTTTTCTTAGATTTTTTGATTATATGAATTACTCAATGCGCTGTATTTTTTGACTTTTTTGCTTATCTTTTAGCAACGGAACTTGGCGAAACAATAGTGAGCGGCGGACAGACAAACACATCCTGCCACAGGATGCTGCCAAGACAATCGCATTCAAGTACCAATCGCATCGCCTCGCAAAGGGTCATCACAATGGTTATCTTTGCAAGACTTCCGCCTTTACCATTTGTATGCGCACTGTCGCGGCAACTGACTCCTTTCAATTACTACTGTTGGCGTTGAAGGCGGACATATGTTTTGTGGCTGTTGCGGACAATACAATTTTCGAAATTGTGTGAGTGTGTTGAATAAATAAAAATAACAACAATAATAACATTTGCATATGCCCATCCTTTTGTGTTTCTGCTTTAATTGTTTTTTCATTGAGCCGAACAAATATAAATTGAAACGAATCAATTAGTTATGTACTGTGGCTAAAGTAATCGGTACAAGGTGTAGTCGTATGTGCAGATGTATAGCTGTTTAGGTGGTGGTCACACATTCATCTCTTCATTTCATTAACCTTTCACTTTTTCCATATTTATAATTGGTTATATACATTGATGTGTGCATACATTACATCCGGCAGATTTGTTCATTCAGTTTTTTAGTTTTTTAGGAATTGGAATTGGAAATTGAGTGTCGTGTCCGCGGATTTTAGAAAAGTTGAACATTTTTTTAAACTATTTTTTTATTTATTGAATCTGCTTGTTAAACAATAAGCAATAAATGTAAAATCTATTTAAAACCAAAAGGAAAAAACGTTAACTTCGGTTGCACCAAAGCTATAATGCCCTACAAAATATCTCGTCAAATGAAAAAGTATAAGAAATTGGCTTGATTATAGATTGTAGCAAGGCATTGCATTTACAATAGATCATCCAGGAGTTTAACCGTAACCCGTTTCTCTTTGGAACAATATTACTCAATAATCGCAAAGACGACCGTCAAAAAGTGTGGAAGTGAAGACAATACTTTAAGTGGGTATCATTAAAGCGATTGTGAATCGTCGATAGATAACAAAAAGTCAATATATTCGAATCCTTAATCATTTAACTATTCTCAGGGTGTATAACGAGTGTTTTTTACTCGTGGGTTTCAATGTGGCAATACTTTCTTCGGAGTTAGCAGTTATTTGATTCATACTCAGTTTAGTTTGCCATATCATAATTAACAGCCCTATATATATAGCATAGCGCGCTGCCGTCAATATTCGGTCCACATAATCGCCCAGCAGGGTCGATAATTCGAGCAACCATGGATCAGTTTTCGCACCGCGTTTACTCTAGTGGATAATGCGCATCATCAGAGATGGAATATTTTATGAAAGGTTCTTGGTTTGCGGGCTTACGAAATCGAACTCGTATAAGATTTGAAAAAGAACGATCATCAACCGCATCGCACGTTTGGTGAATGGGCCCAAAACGAGATGGCCGGGATCGGTGGCTTTTCACAAGAAATTTTGTTCAGCGATCAAGCTCACTTGTTCAATGGGGACGGTAATAAACAAAATTGTCGCATTTGGAGTGATTATATTTCACAAGCCATTGCTGAGACTCATCTTTACATCCTCAAAAAGTCTGTGTTTCGTGTGCTCTATGGGCAGACGGAATCAAATTTCTTCAAAAATGAAACCGGCCATAAAGTTACAGTCAATGGGGAACGCTATAGAGCTATGATTAATGAATTTTTCGTGCTTAAATTGGACGGCATTTGATTCCAACAAGACGGCAATATATGCCTTACAGCTAACGAAACAATCAATTTATTGACCAAAATTTTTAGTTAGCGCATTATATCGTGTCGTGGGCCTATGGCACGGCCTCCAAGATCTTCGTATTCGCAGAATTATTGCTGACATATGGTCGAAATTTGGGCACATAATTTTTGGGCTCGAAATAATTTTTAAAATAGTTATCTTTATAATGAATCGAAATTCTGGAAAACCATATGTATGTTCATATGTAAATATGCAAAATGACTACTAACATTTTATTAAATTCGACGACATTTTATAATATTCGAGAACTTAATATAAATTAACCGCGAAAAATGGTGTGCAATCTAAAAGGTATTTGATCGTTGCATTATATCTGCTAATGCGACCGTAATGACTAAACCATGATCTAAGCTTTTTCTTGCCAAATTGTGTTTAAAATACAATATGAGTAGTTTAAGCCGACAAGCAAACACCAAAGCCACCAAGAATGGGTATAAACCGGAAGGCGCGGCGGGGAGGGGTTGTGAAAAGTCAGCATGTTCTCGCTAGTTCTAAGCGCTTGTAAGTGTCTGGTTTTGTACATACAAAAACATGTTTGTATGTGTTGTGACCACACTGGCCCAAGAAATCAACTACTTCCGCAGCGGAAGCTGAAATGTTAAGGCGTAAGCATTTGGTAATTTTCTATGCCAAACAAGCTAGCAAGCGCCAAGAACAACCAAACACCGGCGGAGGAATTCAACAAGCATGTTGCTGGGCCAATGGGTGGCTGAGATTGCCAGTTGTTATAACCCAACGGTGATTTCTCACACACTGTTCCTTATGTAAATATGTTCACTATTTGTTTTGTGCACCTTTGCCTACATGCATACATACATACATACGTACACATACATAAATAAGTCGATGTGGCATTATCCTTTTAACTAAAACTAATTGTGCAATCAACGAGTATCTGCCAGGGCACCCCCCAAAATCACACACATGTAGATATATGTACAATACATATCTTGAAAGCATGTGTCTGCTCATAGTTACATTTATAAGCATGTAAGCACACACACATTACATACTGCATCATCGAAAGTGCCTGATTTTAAGTACCGCAACTGTGATTTTCGTGTTGCGGCTGCTTCTGAGCGCATTAAACGGCGTGGAAAATTATGATTTATTATAATTTCTATGCTCTTTCTCCCCAATTTTTTCGCTACATAATTTCTGCTTCATTTTGTTCAATGTTTTGGCTACGAAAAACCCGCTAACTCGTACTCGCATGCCAATGAAATTCGAATGTAGAATAAAAATGGGCATTTAACTGTTCGCTTGAGTCTCCAGGCTGTCTGCGAGAGCACTAGCTTCTCAAACGAGTGCCATATGTGTTTCAAGCAGCCTTCATGTCGCTTCGTAAAATTTCACAATTGAATTATTCTTTGCTCAGCAACGCCCTCACATTGTAAAAATGCTCAGGCAGGCGTTCGGCCGATCGGAGTAGGAATGCAGTTGTTGCGCCTGTTCATAGATGATTTGCAGATTTTATGCATTTTTGGTGATAGATTTCTATGAAAACGTGCCTGAAAGCTGATTATGATAGTAATTGAAGTGATAGTACTTGTGATAACTCAATAATAAGAGAGCGGCTCACACGGGGTTAGTAGAACATTTTCCTAGATGCCAAAATATGAAGCAATGTGTGGCTTTATAACAGCTTTGTTGCTTTAGTGCAAGAAGCTGCTCAGAAGAAGAGGAAGAGTAGTTGGAAAATTGAGAGAAAAATATAGCGAAAGCAGTGAAGGGGGAAATAAACGGACGTTTCAAAAATAACAGCCGAGTCTTGATTTTTGAAAAATGAAATAAAATCAAATGAATAAATGTAGGCAGCCATAAAAAATAAATTAATTTAAATGTGCATCTTAATTGCACAATAATAACACAGATATTTTTTTACAAGTGTTCCCCATTTAGCTTTATTTAATATTTATGTATACAGTCCACCCTCCTATAACGCGATACTCTTGGAACGCGGTGTCTGTTAACAGCATCCCATAAGTTCCTTCCGCGTAGCCTAAGAACGTTTAGACTAAGCTGTTTAGTTTGTTAGGGCCTATTTAAATTATAAGGGAACAGGTGGCGCCAGTTTCATGTAGGTCCAGGCAGTGGGATCGCGACATAGTAACTAGATATGTTTATATAAAGATTATCTCCAGCTTATCTCATCATTTATAATTGTTTTATTCCGGCAGTGGAAAAAAAATTGTATTTCAAAGTTTTATTGGTTCTTGATAACACTTTTTGACATAACATACAACTGGATCATCCAAATGTAAAAATTGTGTTCCTTCCTCCAAAGTGCACGTCATTAATACAACCTTTGGACCAAGGAGTCATTCAAACTTTAAAAATTTATTACACGTGCCAAGTTTTCCAAACCATTTTCGACAGATTAGAAAGTAGTGAAAATAAAACCCTTACTCAAGTTTGGATGGAATTTTCAATTTTAAATTGTATTAGAAATTTAACCGTCAACGCTTAATGCGTGTTGGAAACCCCTTTTACCTGAAATGGTTCAAGTAATACAAGATGATTTTACAATTACACTCCCAGTTACAGAAGTAGTAAACATTGCTTCTCGTTTAGGCGATGAAGAATTTACAACAAACCGTCAGGATGTAAGAGAACTCGTACTCGGGGAAGAAACTTTAGATGATAATGAACTTATGGACTTAGTTGATGCACCCACATCAAATCCATCGGTAAACGAAAATAAGGAAAACGAATGGGTGCCAAATGTCGATTTACAAGATGGAAAAAAGGTCTAAATTGCTAATTAATTAAATTTTACAAAAGTCTTTCTTGTTTTTGTTGGAAAACAATTTGTATACTCTCGCAACCTGTTGCTACAGAGTATAATAGTTTTGTTCACCTAACGGTTGTTTGTATCACCTAAAACTAATCGAGTTAGATATAGGGTTATATACAATATATTATATATAAATGATCAGGATGAAGAGACGAGTTGAAATCCGGGTGACTGTCTGTCCGTCCGTCCGTTCGTGCAAGCTCTAACTAAATTGAGATATCTTTATGAAACTTGGTAGACATGTTTCTTGGTACCGGGAGACGGTTGGTATTGCAACCCCACAAAACGCCATTAATCAAAAACAAATATATTGCCATAACTAAGCTCCGCAATAAGATACAAGACTGTTATTTGGTACACAGGATCACATTAGGGAGGGGCATCTGCAGTTAAATTTTTTTAAGTGGGCGTGGTCCCGCCCCTAATAGGTTTAATGTGCATATCTCCTAAACCGCTAATGCTATAATTCACTGGAAGCAAATGTTTTAGAACCTCTACCTACAGTGTGAAAATAGTTGAAATCGGGTGGCAACTCCGCCCACTCCCCATATAACGGTACTGTTAAAAACTACTAAAAGCGCGATAAACCAAGCGCGAAACACGCCAGAGACATTAAATTTTATCTCTGGTGGTATGACTTTATAGGAACCGCGTTCAAAATTAGACAGTGGGCGTGGCACCGCCCACTTTTAGGTGAAAACCCATATCTTGGGATCTGCTTAACCGATTTCAACCAAATTATATATTATATGTATAACGTTCTTTTTATATTTCTATGTCATAGCACGAAAATGTACGAAATCGGACTACAACCATGCCTATTTCCCATATAACACCATTTTGAATTCCATCTGATTCTTTCACTTTCCACTATGCATATCAAGCAACAATGATTATATCGGGATAAAACTTTGCGTGAATAATACGTTTAAAGTATACCACCTTGTGACCAAAAATTGTCTAAATCGAACCAAAACTGTTCAAGCCCCTAAGTACTAAATATGTGGACCCCAGTGCCTATAGTTGACCTTCTACCGGAAATATCAGTCAATCCACAAAGAAATCTCAAACAAGTATAGCATTTGACTTTGCGAGAGTATAAAATGTTCGGTTACATCCGAACTTAGCTCTTCCTTACTTGTTTAGTTTAGTTTTGGTATCATTTCTTTATATAAACTCTTCAATTCAATAAAAATAATTTATAATTTATCTTGTCCTTATTGGTCTCCATATAACGCAGTACGAATGATGTGATTTGTACTAATTCTGTGTTTCTTATAGCGCGGTTTCCGTACAACGCGCTACGAATTAGCCTGATTTGTACGGTTAAATCCGAGCTTCTTATAGCGCGGTTTCCATATAACGCGGTACGCACTCACCGCGTTATAGAAGGGTTGACTGTATATACTTTTGCTCACCTAACGGTTGTTTGTAACACCTAAAACTAATTGAGATAGATATGGAGTTATATACATATATATGTATAAGTGATCAGCATGCCGAGACGAGTTGAATTCCAAGTGGCTGTCTGTCCGTTCGTGCAAGCGTGTAGGTTTACAGTACATATCTCACAAACAACTACTGGTGAAAATATGTGAAGGCGCCTACTCCTCATATAACAGTTATGTTGAAAACTATAAAAAGAGCGATCACTCACTGAATAAACGAGCCACAAACATTAAGGTTAAATCCTAAATCTCAGGAACTACTTAACAACTATTATATGTACTTATCCATACACAATGTATATATTTATTATATAATATAAAGTCTAATGCAAGTATACACACTTACTTGTATGTATGTGAAGAAAACGTTAGACAATTTGGAATGGCATTTAATCATAACGAATAACTTTCGAAGCGCCCTTCTAAAGTATGGCTCACAACTTTTGCCCCCTAATCTGAAATTGTTATTTAGTTGGTTATTACATTTGCATATTTATGAATAATGAACGCTAACCAGGCTTTGAGCAAATCATACCACTATACCAATATATATATTATTACTTGTGCATATAGGTTTAAAGGTGTATCTGTAGGTGACCCAAAGGCCTGAGCAATATACAAGTATAAGTAAGCACCTGCGAGTGTAGTGAATTCACAGGTCGCAAACGATTGACCGCTCGCTGCCTTGAGACGACGAAGTGCAGACTCGTTTTCAATGGAAATTATTATAATGAAAATTTCAAAGTGAAGAGGCAGGAAGTCGCGGTGGCGCACTGTCTTGTACGGCCCTTCATTAGGCGCTGATTGCATGCAACACTGCGCACTCCCCCCGCTTGTTGTTGCATTAGCGTCCGCGTGCGGAACAAAGAAGACAAGACGCTCGTCAACGTCGTCGGCTGTTGTCGCGGTCGAGTGGTGCGCATAGACATTGGTCACGAACGGAAGTGCTGATAAGGCGGCCAATGTTTTAATTCGTGCTCTCGTGCTTAATGTCCTTTTGTCGTGCTCAATGTCCTTGCGCTGCGTTGTCGGACGTTCATCATAGCGCGTAGCAAACACAACAAGCAGCTTTGTGTGGCACTCAAAGTGTACGAGTATATACTATATACTATATACGTATAATATATAACATATTCAAATGGATTTTCTCGCGCGTTCTTGATGTATTCTTATATTTATATTCTTTTTGATATCCATATTTTTTGAGAAATGAATCACAGACATTACTTGCACTCGTGTTACGAGCGACAAAGCTCCGCACGCAAATACCTAAAACATGAGATCATTCTTTCTGGCAATCATACTTTTCGAGAGTACTTTGTGGTATAATTAAAATGATAAAGTGCTTAGAAGATTGGCAAATGAAGCAGAAATGGGGAATTTCACCATTTTTATCAGTATGTACATGTATATTATAAATTATCGTTATGCCGATAAGCCGTGCTTTACATACCCAAAAATATTTACTTATGTGCTGAAGAAACTTAGAAGTAAAAATAAACCACATCTAACTTTTCTGAGTTGATATGCATGTCGAAGTTGCGGGGAATTAGTGATGGCTGAGGCTCAGATCATTAACATAGGGCATAAATATGTATATATACTGACACATACCATCAACGTAGTCCATATAGAAGTTCATTTGACCGTAGTAATCTCAAGGTCCAAAACTACTTTCAACTACTTTCTTATAAAATGGACAAAGTAAATTTAAGTATGATTATGTTAAAATTTAATATGTTAACTTTTAGTTTGACTGATATAGGTGGAGGCAACCCTAATTTTCCGAAATAAGTGCAGATTCAGGATATGGTATATTAAGACGATATTTGTAACACCCAAAAGGAAACTTCGGAGTCCCTATCAAGTGTACACATAGGTAAATGAATAGCATGACGAGCTGAGTCGATTTAGACATGTCCGTCTGACCGTTTTTTATATATGCGAATTAAACGCTCAGTTTTTAAGATATCGACCTGAAATTTTGCACAGGTAATTTTCTCTCCAAGAAACTGCCCATTTACCGGGATCGCCGAAATCAGACAACTATAGCTGCCATACAACTCACCAATTCAATTCTAGTCCTTGTATGGAAAACTGATTCATTTATTATTTGTCAAGGTATTGTCACAAAATTTGGTACAGGTTATTATCTGCGGCATCGCTACATCTTCAAAGAAATTGTTTAGATCGGATCACTATAGCATATGGCTGCGATACAAACTGAGCGATCCAACCCAAGTCCTTGAATGGAAAACGTTTTTGGTGGACGAGATAACTTCAAGAAAATTGGCATTGAATATTATATCTAGTATCGCTACAATTTTCGAATATATTGTTTAGATAGGAAGACTACAGCATATGTAGGTGCTATTTAAACTGACCAATCAAAATTAAGAAAAAGATCTTTTTATATGTTATCTAATAAAAAATGCAACTATGAAGAAAGGATATTATAGCTTCAGTGCATCCGTAGTTCTGGTTTCAGTTTCTTCTTGGTATTCACGTTGTAGTACTTATTGTGAAATAATTACTTTATTTGTTAATTTTATATTACATATATTCGTCTACAAATAATATAAATGGCGACATCAAAAAACTCAAACGTATTTATGCCAAAACTGACTAATATTGGTAATCAAACTTTTCAAATTTACCCAATATACATATATAAAATGGCCCTCTTGTGTGAATTATTGAAAAAAGTTCTCCCACACATACTTTAGACAACCTTCGCGAAAGCGATTTCAGAGTGGAAATAATTATAATTTCTTTGTGAGTTGATTTCAGCTGCTTCACTAATTTGTATACGTGACTTGGAACGATAACAAACATCTGCATATGTACAGTTAGTTACTTCTTCTCCCTCGGCAGAGATATCTGGTAAATTTTGCCTAGGTGTATTTGTAAGTACAGCGTCTATCAATAGGGATGACGTGATTTTGACAGCTCGAGGCGGCAATGTTTGCTTACGCATTTATGTCAAATTTTGTCAGCGTATTCAGTAAGGTTTGCCATTTCATTATGTCACGTTGCACTTTTGTACAACGCTTGGAAATTGTTCAAGATTATTACAGGTTCTCCGAAAAGTTCACAAATTCACGTTCATCGAAAAATCATAGTTTCAGATGAGGTCCATTTTGGCTTAACGGCTTCGTCAACAAACAAAATTGTCGCTATTAGTGTGAGCCAAATTTTTGTGTGGTTCAGGAAATGCAACTGAATTTCCAAAAATTGATCATTTGGTGCGAATTATGGTATGGCGGCGTCATCGGGCCTTAATTATTTCCAAATGAGGCAGAAAATGCCGTTACCATCTATGAAAAACTAGTGCCTGATTCAGGGATTTATTTTTAATTTCGATTTTTTATAAACAATTAACTTTTGGTTTTTTCCGATAATCTGTAAGGAATTTTTCTGTCATTTTGTTAATTCAACAAAAATAAAGCTTCGATCAGGCATTTATTAATCAAACTTTTTTTTTTGTCCGATTCATTTTAGATGAATCTCCAAGGATTAGTGATGGTAACCGCAAGGAGCTTCAGTTGGAACTGGAACAATACAAACAACCAGTATATTTAATAGTATTTTTTTTTTTCAAATTTCTGTAAACTCAAGTCGAAACCTTATTTAATGATGGTGTGTTTTTACTTTTATAAAAAAAAAAATTTACTGCCAAAATAAATTATTGTATTTGAATTTTTTCACGTCTTTTACTACTCCTAACCCCACTAGAAGAAAATAATATAGTCAAGGATTTTATATATTGCCTTGATCACCCTAACAACTACATATCGACCTTAATACCAAGTATAAATAGATCAAGTTCGAAACTAATTGAATTGTTGCTTTATTTAGTGTTCTAATGTAGCGTCATCGATATTGAAATCGCATCTTCAAACTCTGTCTATATCGTAGATGTGGTATGTACCCTACTATACGGTGCAAGCAACTCTTGATCCGAAATTGCAACCAATGTGGGATTCATCAACTTTTTCGACTTTAATTGTCGTTAATAAACGTGAACAGATTTCTTGCATATACCAAGTTTTTCGCACTACACGATCCCAGGGTGTATATTGTGAAAACGCGTTGCCTAAGCACTGGCAGAGAAACAACGGTACTTTTAATGATATTTTCCCTAGGGCTAATGGATAGGCTTCTCATTGCCTTTGGAAAAATATCGCAAATGCTTTACGTATTGTAAAGTTAATTTCAAGTCGATAATTTATAGTCAATCCCTGTACTCGAATATAGTAGAGTTTTTATTGTGGCCTTGAGGGTATACCTTTGCCCTAATTTTTATGGGAACCTGTTCAATACACCCCTTAATCATTTACGGAATAAACGCTTAAAGCAATTTTATTTTTGAATATAAATCTGAAAATATAAATTGTGTTCAGACTCTTACTTAGATAGATTTGCTTGGTTGCTTCGATTTTCCTACAGGGTATGTGTATGTGTAAAAGTGTTAAACTAGTAGTCAATACTTTGAGGTTTCGGTCTAGATTGGCGTTCAGCTGAACAAATCTTGCAAATTGATCGCATTTTTGCGGCAGATATACTTATATAGTAGTCTTGTTTACGGATAAAAGCTAATTATATAAACGATCATAGAATGGATCGGATTACTTCGGTTATTGGCGTTTCATATGAAAACAGATGCACGGCGATATGCACAAATCAGACAAATCCAACCACAGACTGACAAATAAACGAATGTAAGAATCTATATGTGCATAGTCACAGTACTTAGCTTCGGCATTGTAATCGAGAAGTAATTTACTGGCGAAGAGAAATCAAGTGCCACACTTACTTACAACTTTGATGTGCGTAAAAATAGCAACGAAACAAACGGAGGACTGAAAATTATGCTCGTGGATAAATGTATATACATATGCAAGTATGTATGTGTGTCTGCATATACTACAAAGATCGTTTTCCGCTAAGATGCGCAAAAAGCTCCTCAATGCAATGCAACAGTACCATCGAAAGGCGGAATATTTGCTGTAAAAAGTCAAACGTTTCGCAGAGAATGGAAGCATTGAAGCTGAGCGGTAGCTTGAGATGCCTTGAAAACGCCAATTAAAATCTTACACCGACCTGGGCACTGATGGTCGTAATGCGTCACACAACTCTACGTTAGAGTACCTGCCACCACCACCGCTACACCACAAGCTAGTGATGATTTGCGCACAAAAATGGCAACTATGTAAGCGAAGCGGAGGTAGCGATGGCTTCTGTGGCTAGTGCTCTATGGCGATGACGATGGCGGCAGAAAAATGGCACAATCTGTATGAGCATGAATCCCTTGCGTCACCACCGGTAGTTGAGGAGTCGGCAGGGGCAGGAATGGCGGTTGATGGCACTGTGATTTGCGAGTGTTGCATTTCGTTTCACTTTGTGCTCAGCAACGCAACTCAGGCATAACATTCACATCTGAAGAATTCATTTGGCGCACATAACTTTATACTATTGCGTGTGTATGTGTGTGCTGGGAGGTGTGGACCCCTCAACTAGCGGGAGCTGCTACTTTGTCGATATTCGTGAAATATGATGAAAAGGTAAAAGGTATTCAAGTTAGGTCGGTGCTTCAAGTGTGCCACTTCCAAAGAGCCAACCAACCAGGCCACCAGTCGTCGTTTCGTTGTGGGCGATTTAGCCAAGCGTGTGGAAGAAGCGGCCATTTTGTGGGACGTTTGAATGCTTGAATAAAGTGAAGAGTTGGCAAATGTGGTTTTCAAAGTAACTTTTTTTTTATAAAATTCAAACAGTTTCACACACACTTATTAGAAGAGTACATCTCATTTATATTGGGTTGTCACCATATTTTTCTTCGAATCTCTACTTTAATTGTGATAAAAAATTGTTATAAGCTGCCTTTTCCCTCAAGAAGCTGCTAATTTGTCGAAATCACCGATATCGCACCTTTTTATTTGACGAGGTTCTTTACGATATTTGGCACGGATTATTGTTTAAGGCAACGATACAAGCTCCGACGAAATTGTTTAGATCAGACCACTATAGACCACCGAAATCTTTTGCATTTGTGAAATATATTATAGCTTTGATGTAACTGAATTTAACGGTTATTCTTGTATAAATATTCGTCAATCTAAACAGTTGTGAACTCGTTAAATGCGTAAGTACTATCCAAAAAGATGTGGTTTTAAAGCTCTGCCGAGTCGAAGTCTAAATCATAAGAAGAATGTCGAAGCTCCAAATGTAATTTCGGACACTAAACAGATTAGTTTAAAATATTTGTTAATTCTTTAAAGGTTACAATTTCTAACCGACTAAAATAAAAACTTAGAACTAGGGAACTGTAGTCAAATTAAAGTGGATAATTTAGAAAATATATTTATTGGTGATCAAATTGAAACAAATAGAATTCGAACTTGCATAAAGATAACACAGATCGACTTATTTAGACCATATAACACATCAAGATATATGATCTTGAAAATAGTCTATAGCAGATTAGATATTAAGATGTGAGTTAGATACAAACTATTCTACATACAGTGAAAAACAATCTGAGCTAAATTTCGATATAATATGTTATGAGCTACTTCGTCGGAGGCTATGGGAAAATCTTCATATATACGATTATCCTGAAGTTGAAATTAAAACTATAAACATTGCTGACGGCCAACGTTCACAATATTTGTAAGATATCTTAAGCATGTATGTAGCTTTTGAAAAATTTGTAATAATTAGGAACTCATTGTTTTGTAAAATATTAATTGTCATCATTACTTTTCTCACATACTACATTAGAGTACTTAACATTATGTACACATACTTATATACATACCTATATTACATTTGTCTAGTTGCGGCTGATCAGTCGCACTGTGTCGATTATTTATGCCAACCACTCTTATTATCCACGCTTTCAAGTGCCTGTGAATCTTAATTGGGCCGGGAAAGTGTGAAATGTGAGTACATACCAGCACTTTAGCGTATATTCATATACATATATACATACATATATGAGCGTGTACTTCCACAAAGTCCGTGCACTTCAATGGATATGCCCAATCGTGTCATCCATTGGAGAATAAAAGAAATTTTAAAGGCGTAAAATTATGTTTATATACTACTTGAGGTCGACTACTTAAGAACTTCAGCTCCAATATTACATCTGTATGTAGACATTCATGTAATATATACAATACTTAAGTTTCTCTGCGTTTTCGTGTGTGTCAGAAGGGCCACACAGTTGCACTCGTATTTATTGTCCACGACTCGAGTGTCCGCAGATTGATTTTTACGACGGTGTCGTGTTAGGCTTTGATGAGAAGTGTTTTTATTTGTAATTTGCTTTACATTGTTATATAAACTCTCCTATAATTATTGGGGTTAACATATTACAATAATAATAAGAAGAAAATCGATTAAAATTAAATAAGCAAAATAAAATATGTTTTCATATAAAACCGTATGAAGAGGCAATTAACTTTTATACCCTAAACACGGTATATTAAGTTTGTGACAATGTTTGTAACACCCAAAAACAAACGTCAGAGACCCTGTACGGTATAAGTGTATGTATATAAAGGATCAGCGTGACGAGCTAAGTCACTTTAGCCATGCCCATCTGTCTGTCTGTCTGTTGGTATAAGTATATGCAAACTAGTCCCTCCGTTTTTTCAAATATTAATCTGAAATTTTGCACCCGCCCTCTTCTCACTAAGACGCTGCTTATTTGACGCGACTGCCATACAAATCCATTGGAATCAAGTGCTTGCATGGAAATTTGACGAGATATCTTCACAAAATTTGGTATGGGTTGTTGTTTAAAGCAACGTTGCGATCTCCGAAGAAATTGTTCAGATCGAACTGACATACCACCTGAACGATCGGAATCGAGTGTTTGTACGAAACATTTACTCTAAGTTTTCCAAATTGTTCAGATCGAGTCACTATAGCATTTAGTTGTCATACAAACTGACCGATCAAAATTCTTGTGAGGAATCTTTTGTATTTGAGAGGGGTATTAAAGGGTTAAATTAGGAGCAGAAGCGGGTTTCTTCTGTAGTTATTCATACACAGAAGGTAGCTTCGAACTAAATGACAACAATTCAGTCTTTCATACCGAACTGAATGTTATAACAGGAAAGTGGCTTCTGCTCTAACCAGCAAGTCTATAAACCTTCTAGTGTACAGCCAAGCAGCAATTAAATATATCCGTACTAATATAAGAGGTAGTCTTACTACAAGCAGGTAATAACTAGACTCCAAGTAGGTCGGTTAATATACTCTCGAATGTTTTTAGTATTCGATAAATATTTACTGGACTCTTCTAGATGTCTGGGACATGCCCTCTTTAAAAATGTTTTAGCATTGCGTATTTCTCCCAGACCATTTATATAGCAGTTCAAGAGTATTTGTGGATGTGACAATGATTGATTCCGGCAGTATTTCTGATTTAAAAAAGTTTCGCATAAAAATCCATCGGGTCTTACAATTAAAGATACTTAAACATATACATATGTACCAAATTCACATTTTTGTGAAACTATAAGTGCTCAGGTAATAACTTTCGCACTCAACTTGTCGAATCGGGAAAATATAAGTGAATGACTTTTGTGGACAAATCAAGTGGGCAGGATATCCACATGAGTTCATATGTAGATATGTAACTGTATATAGCGTGACAGTGTTGAAAAAGGCTCAATGATATGCTTGTATGACTATGTAGAACGCCAAAACTAGTCAGAGCCGCAATAAATGCCCTTAGACTTACGACTACATAGGGGGAACAACAACCATCTAGGAAAATTCAAGTACTTCGAAGCGGACATTTTGACTAGGGAATCCTTTTCAATTCGATTGGTTTCCGAATCTTTAAATTAAAATGCATAATTTTTTTTAAATACAACCCAAAATTTAACAAATTGAATTACAACATAGATCTTCATTTTTCATTCGATTGAAACTAAATGTGAATTAGAAAAAGTATGTTGTCTGCTTGAACGTCCAGGTCTTCTTAATATTCTGATATATAGCTGGAACGGTTGAGAAGTTGTATCAATAAGGCTAATAATATTTAAAACCAAGTCCAAAGTCTTCATTAGTGAATTTGTCAGGTAATAGTTATTATGTCTATTTCTTACAAGGCAGTCCGTTGCATATTGGCTATGCCCAAATAGGCACTATGGAGTTCTTGTGCGCCACACGTGTGCGCTGAAAAAGGCTAATCTCAACATGAGCAGCAGTAAAGGTGTAGCGCCAATTGTGAGGGCAACGGCAAGTAACCGCAATCGGTCAACATCCGGTGGCCGGAACATGGCGGGTGGTGGTCGTGCAGCGCTCGTGTCCATTGAATTTAGTGTTGGTGCGACGTACATACATATATGTAAATACATATACATATATATATGTAGAATGCATATTTCGTATTTTCTCTTTTACTGAAAATTATGTCCTTATCTCACTTCCTGTCGTGATACAATTTTCTATCATAATATTTCGTTTATGACGACTCAGTTGGGCGTTGGGTCGGTTGACTTTCGTAATAACTGTCTTAGCGTGGAAGTAAAGTTTTTGGAATTTCTCGCACTCAACAGCAATAAGAATGGCGTTAGCCGTACAAAATCGATATGTCCCATTTTATTGCATAAGGCGTATGACAAATGTTCGCTGTGCACGATTGCTGATGACTGACGTTCATCTATGAGCATTTCGCCACACAGTCTTCCATCTTTGTGACATTCTCTAACATTCTGCGTCGGCCATCGTCCATCATCATTCGTGCGCTACCGTCAATTGGTGGCCTACAATTGGTGAGCCGCAAAAAATGCATAATTTAAATAATCGCCAGCACACTCGCTCCTTCCTTCCGTTTATTATTGGATTTGTCGCGGGTCGTTGGACGAGCGTTGCTTCATTTAGCCTTTTCGGTTGGTTGGTCATTTCGTTGTCCACTAACACGCAATCTACTTCAATTGCGATTTAGTTTCCACTTTCATGTCACTCTAGTGGGGTGGCGAGTGGAAACTTACTGATAAAATGACCGACCACATGCTAATGTACTTGGACGCCAACGTCGCTGCCATCGGAGTATTCTATGCCGTGCCATGTCTCTAATTTACGCCGCTTGTCATTAAAGCTATGATGGAAAGTGGATGGATGATAGGGATCTCTATGACATACAATAAAATGCGCAGGAAGTGGCCGCGCAAGGTGGCGGTGTGAGCGTGGGGGTGGCCGCCATTATTTTTCGAGGAATCGTGCTGCGAATGATATGATTTTGCAGAGACATTCTGCGTTGGTGGTGGTGGGATGAGTGTGTAATAAAAGACAGAAAGAGACAAAAGAAGTAGTCCATTAAATGTGCTCCAACAATGACAATAGCGGAGTCACTATATTTATAGGCGTATCGAGTTTTTTGTTAGCCCACACGGAAATGAGAACGAGAATGCCATTAAAACTGGTAAGTTATTTTTAATTTTTAATTAATTCAAGGAAAAGAAATTATTCAGAGAGTGAGTACACTTTGAAATTTTTAAGTTTTGATTTTAATAAGGTCATTATAGCTAGTGGAATTTCAAGAACCATTGTGAGATATGTATTTTGAAGAAACAAGCAGGGGTGAAAGAAAATAATTCAAAAACTCTTTATAAAAAAATAAAAAAATACAAAGAAATCGATGTTATTTCCAAGAGTATCATAATTCCAACTTTGTTTAAAATAGATAGGTGAAAGTCTCTAAAGAACCGCAAGATCATCTGACGGGAATGATTCATTCCCTACCTGTAGAATCGGAAAGACCAGGATCTAACTGTATTGTTTTAACTTTTCCTAAAAAAGGTATTAGGTATTATTATACATAGATTATATTCACCTGCATCAAATATCGTATAAAATATTCTGATATACGAAACCTGTCAATTCAATAAGAATATAGCTCGTTTGTCGCAATTAATATGACGTCAAGATTCACTAACTCAAAGGATTTATACAAATGGGACCCAAGAATACATAAGAAATGTAAATCTTATGGGACAATTTTTCAAATCAAGTTATGGTTGCCATCTTCAGCGGTTTTGTCAAATTTTTGGATTAACAGGGTGCCAGTTTCACCGTAACCTGTTTAAGGAGATACACCAATTCAAAGTCATCGACACTAGTTATTTACGAACCTGGGAGAATAGCGCGGAACATTTGTATTCGCGAGACATGAGTAGTATTGTACTAGACCTTTTCCTTTTATAAAGAGGGATTCCGATGTAAAGTTTCGGAGACTCGGCGCAAGGCTTCCTTTCGAGAATGTGTCAGAGATTTGTAATGACTGGCAAACGTCTTTAAGTTTTTAAAATACCATAAAATCATAAAATTGCAGAGCACATGAAGCTACGTTTCATAAGATCTGAAATATTTAAACTTCCGGCTGATAAGACACTGTGTTTTCTGTCGTTGGTATGGTAAATTGTAATATAGCAATAGAATGATCTGATGGTGAAGTAACTGGCGTAGTTTCTTTCATATATTCGACATTTTTAGAATCCTTAGATACCAAAAGCGACCTTTTTTATTTTTTTTACCCTGACCAGGGTATATTAAGTTTCCTACGATGCTTGTTACGCCTAATAAGAAATGTTGGATACTCTATAAAGTATATAAATAACTGATCAGCGCGACGAAACTATGTGCGTCTGTCTGTCCGTCTGCATATACGCGAACTAATCCCAGTTTTTAAAATATCCATCCGAAATCGTACACGGGTCTTTTCTCACCAAGAAGCAGCTCAATTGTTGGAACCGCCGATATCGGATAACTATAGCATATACCTACCATACAAACTGACCGATCCAACTCAATGCCTTGAAGGGAAAACTTTTTTATTTGACAAGGTACATTCTTGAAATTTGGCGCAGATTAATATCAAATGCATTGCTAAAATTTCCAAAGAAATAGTTAAGATCGGGTCGCTATAGCATAATAGCTGCTATATAAACTGACCGATCAAAATATACAAAATATATTTTTATACCCTTTTATGCTATAAATGCATCTGTGAAGGGTATTGTAGCTTCAGTGCAATCGAAGTTAACGTTTGTTTTTGTTTTCTTAACACTTAATCATTCATACACTTATCAAATCATAGGATAGGTTATTCAACTTGATTTGTAAGTAATGTGACCAACATCACATGCTACAAATTTTGCATTAGGAGCTGGTTCGAAGTTTCGCTTTGTATGTGATTTTATAGTAAATGTGGTTTATTACTCCACCATTGAGTGATTCCAACGATGTGCTGAGCTAAGTTCGCTGCGCCTCAGCGCATCCGATGCCATTGCCCCGAGAGTGCTCCCTACAAAATATTCAATTTTGTTGGGATATTAAAACCAAGTTATCGCATGTGACACAGCTGTAGTTTGTATGTAAGTACTTATGTTTGAAATTTAAGATGTTTAACCTAAAAATGGTCCATACATATACAAACAAGTGCATGTCACTGATTCATTGAATACATCCTCCTCAATACTACAGCGACTGACTCGGTTTGTCACATTACCCCAAAACAATTACCGACACAAAATATTATAGTGCAAATATTCAGAACGTGACAAATTGAAAGCGCGCATGGCAGCGAAGCAGAAACTACGACTACGTGTCCAAATTGCCATTGGCATTGTCGTCGCTGTCGTCAATATTATCTTCGTCATCCATCCAGCTCCGCAAAACTGTCCGCCTATTCCCAACTGCTCCACCACCCATTCTTCCTTGCATCCGTCAGTCCGTATATCCATATATTTGCTATTACAGCTGTTTCACCGAGGTATTGTCCGTCTGTGTGCCACACAGCAGCTCTTTTGGCGCATGCGTAAATTTGGGTTTGTCGTCTGTTTCTTCGTTGCTGTTCCTTCGCCGTTCTGGCTCTATGTCTCCAACTACAATAGGGCTTTGACGACCACTTCCTACTAACCATCGTTGCATGCGCTGTGCTCGCATATATTTGTAGGTGGGTATGTTGTTGTAACTTTTTCGTTCATTGCGCGCTCAGTGTGTAAATAAACCATTTTGTTTGGAAACATATACAATCTGTCGAATGCGATACAGTGACGCAATTTGGCCTACTGTTAATAATTAAAAATCAGATGATCTGGACTCGACCTCAGTTAAAAAGAATGATGGCAATGCATAGCTTGAAATTAAAAAATATTTCTAAGGCAGAATGGCCTAATTTCTAATATTAGCTGGGACTATAAACTAACTTCAACTATGCAATAAGCGTGAAATGGTTGCAACCTAAAGAGAAGCGAGGTAGGCAAATAGCAGTTATGATAGTTTTAGACTGTTTTTATCGTCAGATTTCTAATCTTTCGGCAGTATTTTCCAAGACTTATATGAACAAGTTTAGGAAGAGTGAGATTGAAAATTGTATATCAAATCGAATGCAAATACTGTTTTATAGTTAGTTAGGCAAAAACTTTCACGGCAGTGGGACAATGGATTCGCGTGGCATATAATTTATAATTGAAAGACGCATTATGTCGATGTGATGTTCTTCTTCTTTTTTAGCACAACCGTGGTCTCGACCGTGGGTCGGTCTGGGCCGAGAACGCAAAACTTCGCCAGTTGCCTCTATTCTTGGCGAGGTCAGGCCAGTTGTACAACCCAAGTGCAGAAATGCCGCTATGCATTTGGTTCTTCCATAAGATGCTTGGGCGCCCTTGCTTTCGTTGTCCATCCATTGTTCTCGAATCGAAGGAGCTTTTCGCTGAAGCATCATCTTTCAGGCGAACGACATGGTCTAACCATTATCCATGTCGCCGTAGAACTCAGTTCGTGGTTCCATCTACTTCGATATTCATCGTTCACAGGGACGGATTTAAAGACTTTTTGGAGAGCAGTTCTCTCGAATGCTCTAAGTGTTTTCTCATCTCGGTTCGTCATCGTCCATGTTTCTGCGCCGTATAATGGGATGGTAATAATGAGAGACTTACAGAGAGTAATTTTTGTTCGTCGAAAGAGGGATCTGCTTCTCAATTGCCTACCGATCCCAAAGTAGCACTTGTTGGAAAACGGAAATACTTGTGAAATTACTCGTGCCAACAAAAAAATGCACTCTGAAAACTGATTCCCTGATGAGACGAAGATAATACTACCGAAACTTGCTGTATCAGTTTCGGTTATATTTTGCATCAAATTTCAAATGCTAGGAATCTGTGATCGTTCCATAAAGAAGCCCAAAAATAAGATTAATTCTGTTAATTATGAAGTGTTTATGTCTTCTATAAAAAATCTGCAAAATAATGGGTTCGAATTTTCAGGGTCTGTTGGAAATTAAAATATTATCAAATCCGTATTTTACTCTCAATTCTTGCAGTTATTTAAGCTACAGAAGTTCGGCATATCACTAGTTTTGGTATAGGTGTCTCAAGCAATTTCAAAATTTTTCAATCAAAAATCTTGAATGCTTCATCTGAAGCCCGAGATTCAATAAAATATAGTGTAACAAAATTGAATCTCATTCAAATCGTATTTCTGCTTAATGTCACAGATCTAATTGAGATACTCCCAGGTGAGCTAATAAGTGTTTTATAAGTCTTGCTTTTTGCAACGCTCACAGCTGCGATTTCCTTAACTTCTGAAATTCCGATTAACTTATTTGTGGACGTTTATCAGTATAATCTCGTGTCCTTTCGCCTCGTTTTAGAATATCTAGGCGGAAAGTTTGTGGACGCCAACTTAATTACTTAAGTTCCAAGGCTCTTATCCAAGCTTCGAAACAATAAGAGTAGTATTGGATAACACGATTTGGAGGTGATATGTGCAGACTAATTTTAATTTTTTCGGAGAGGAAGGTTGTGGAAATGGCAATGATACAGTTCCCGAAGCATTCACCCGTTCGTACTCGACACAACTGGAATTTTTACGATCAAGAACTAAAAGTTCTGTCTAGTAGAGCTCTTTAGGTTACCATGCGTATTAGTTTAGTGATTTTTGGGTATTTTCCTTAAATTCTATGATTTTAGGTAGAAGATTAGTTGCCGATGTTGTTTTACAGAACTTGTGTATTTAACCGCTTTCGTAAAACAAAAGAGTTTTCAGTTTCAAAACCACTGAGTCCACTGTCTTTGTCAGCAAGTGTACATGTACATATATACATACATACGTAACAACAGTAATATATGTGCCTGCGACTACGCAAATACAATGGCTTGGCTGGTGTTCACTCGTTGTTCGCACTTTATAGCCCGGCACAGTGCAGTTCAATAGAGAGCAATGCCGTTAACTTCACTTCTGTTTGGTTAAGTTCAGTTCGGTGTATTTTTTGTAGCATGAAGTAGCTGCGCACAGTCATTTGCTCCTGATTACCGTGTCGAAGATCATAAATTTGTTTATGAGCCACTTTTTACGAGTTCGCATTGTCAACGCTTCGACAAAGGAGCAACGGACGAGCGGCGCGGTGCAACGGGCGGTTGGAGCTACGATGAGCATAGCATAATGGGGAACAAATAAATACTCATATATGTATGTATGGTATGTGCGCTAAATGAGCTTAAAAACCAGCCAGTGGTTATAAGTATTGGTAGCCCGCGCGCTTGCCGCGCCGCGCCATTTCAGTGCAAAGAGTTCACAATGAAAACAGTCAGCGCGCATGATCTTGGAGTCTGGCTAGTGTATACGTGTATGTGTGCGCGCGTGGTTTTTGCGTGGCATAAAGCTGTGCATCGAGTGTCATAACTTTTGACCAAATGAAGACATAAACAGACCATGCAGTGTGCGCCGCAGACAAAAGACACAAGCGTTAACGGCAACAGCTGCAACAACAACAAGTGCGAATAGAAAACATATTGCAGCATTGCTTGTTTGTTTTGGTGGTTTGTTTTATAGCAAATTCGCGTTTAACTTTTTGTTGTTTTGCTGCTGCGGTTTATAGCCGCACACACACACACACACACACAGAAGCAAACGAGTATATTTTTATAGACATCAGCTAAACAGTAGTTACTAGCGGCTGAAAAATCAATTTACTTGTGCTTAAAGTTTTATTTCTTTGACAGTTTCTAAAGATGTTTACACACTTCGACCACAGACGCCGCGCGAAGTTGGTTGGATATGCGGTCATAATGCAGGCGTACGTGTGCCCGCATCCACATTCATACATATATAAAGATCCTTCATATACATATGTTTATAGTTAGTTACATAGCTACTATGCAATGTACAATATAATGCTTACGTTTTGTGTTGTCTTGCTTAGTCATTGGTCAGCGCGTTGGAGCGGCACGCCGCGCGCGTCTGCTTGGCTACTATTCTGTGTGAATTATCATTTTAGCCACCATTGGTAGATATGATAAGATAGCGACAAACACGCAAGACAGCGGCTGATGCCACGCCTCTAGCTTATTGCTTCACCATTCATTTCTATGTATAACTGTTCGTTTGACAAATTGTGTTGGCGCTGTTTGCCGACGGCGAAATGAAAGCGGCGCGCTATGGCGCATACATTTTGCGTAATTCCTTGACTGCGTGAATTTTCGATAAAACTGTGTAGCGCCAGAAATTTCAAGGACCTGTACACAATTATGCAGTGAATGAAATGTTGACCCGCAAGCGCTGCTGGCCTTGTGACGTCGCGTCTGTCTCAATCAAGGCGCTACGCAAAGGGCGTGCGCCAGTGAGTGTAGCGCACAGCTCGAGCGTCTGCGGTAGTTGTCCTCTTAACACACTTCATTAGTTGTAAAGAGTGCAAAAACATATCTATATAGGGAACAAAGCAATATTGATTGGCGTAGTTGCCACCATTTATTTCAATTTTCGCCGCACTCTGGGCGAATTGGCAGAGTGGGCGCCAAGTAACGCATGCATGCTAACCATATTGCCTGTGCCACGCTGTTCTTAATAAATCTCGCATTCGCCGCGTCGTCATATTTATTGCTTCATATTTCCACTAGCATATGGCGCTGTACACTCCGGCAAACATATGAATGTATTGGTATGTGCTTATTGAGTTTAGCTCCACCTCCGTGTTCTACTGCGCAGACGCGTAAAAAGCGCGCTCACACTTTGCTGCCGCGCGCTCGCCTGCTGGCTACTTCGTTCGTGTCTGCGTTTCGTTGTGGGCGAGCGCTTGGCACGACGCTTTACCATTGACATTCATATATGTTGTTGTTGCGCTGGTTGCTGCTTCTGCTGCGGCAAGCTGTTGCGGTGCTGGTAGTACTGGTGGTGGTGATGGTGCTGATGACAGACGAATGACAGACATAAGCGATTGTCGACAACAACGACGAGCAGCAGCGCACACGCTGAGATAATTTTGAGAGATAAGGGTCCGGCCGACCGACCCACGCCCGCCAGTCAGAAGACAGCATTTAAGCATTTTGGTGCGCTGCTTTGGGAGTGTAGCGGCAGCGCGCTGTTGGTATGCGTGCACATACACACACATACAGAAGTAGTTAAAATGCCTTTTGTGGGTTGCAGTTGGGGATGGCTGCGCTTTTGTGAAACAGGATGCCCATCACGTCTAATGGCGCGCTGTAGCCACTTGGCTATGTGTGTTTTTGTGTATATTGAGTAGGTGGCTGGTTTATCTACTATTGTTGTTATTATTTTTTTACAAGAAACACATTTTAGTTGATGATAAAATTCCAGCGTTGTTGGTTATGAAGAAAGGGGCGGTGTAAGTGGCGCCAGCCCTCATACTTACTAAAATTCAACCATTCATTTTGCAATAACAAGCAGAACAACAACAACAACAACTGTATTGCTGTAATTTCTATTAAAACAGTGCCTGCAAATTACTGGCGTCATTTCAAGTTGTAGCATTTTGGTGCAATAATATAGGCAACAACAACAACAATAACAACAACAGCCAGATCCGTTAGTCGCAGCAAAACTGCAGTTCAAGATAAATAATAAAAAATTAATATTTCATTATCTGAAATTGTGTGGCATAACTGTCAGACTCTGCTCTACCGCCGCTTCTGTGCTGCCGAAAAATTTTCAGCACATTTCCTGATTATTCTCAGTTTTCAGCACAAAAATGCACATCTAAACGGTTGTATGTGTGTGTGTGTGTGTTTACACTCTGATTACTTTATTTTAATTTTTTTTCATTTCTGTATTTGTTCGGCAAATGAATTTGCTTTTGCGTTAGCAGCCGGTAGGCGGGTGGGGACTTTTCAATGGGATTCTCATAAATTGAGTCACGGACGAGTGGACGAACGGACGCATGGACAAATGCTACAACTGCCACAACAGCGTTCAGATAAATTGAAATGCTTTGAATTGGCATGAAATTAATTATTGATTTAAATATGCATTTGAGTGTGTATGTGAGTATTTGTGTGTATCTAGGAATAGTGGCTTTCTGAGCACACAGACACATACACAGTTACCTTGAGTTGTAGGCTAAATTAAGCGCTAATATTTAATGGAGAATTTGAATGTAATTGGAGATCTCTAAAATACGGATATTTGCGATTCAATATTTTTGCATTAAATGATGAAGAATGCGAAAACTTAATTTGCGTACATATTTGGCAGGAGGTAATTTTATATGGATTGAAAATTTATTTGTAAATAATACACAAAATACACCACGCCTTGCGTAAGACAAAATAAAAGAAATAATTGACAGTTCGTACACAATACATATGTATATAGGGTTGCAAATAATATATTAACAAAATAATTGAGTTATCATTTGAATTAAAAGTTTTTTTGTTTTGTAATTTCAAAAATCTTAAATAAAAATAATTTTTAAATTTTTAATCTCAAATCCAAAAAAAAAAAATTATAAAACTATCCCAATTACGGGATAAAAAAAATAAAATTTCAAACCCAAATACCGGATTGAAAAATAAAAAACATATTATTTTTAATTTCTTATCCCGAATACGGATTGAAAAAAAATTAATTCAAGCATATAATTAAGAATTGAGAAGGAAACTTGTTTAGAATTAACATTTTTTCTCGTTTGTGTCCTTCGTGTACTAACATTTTGAACTAGAGCTCGTACAGAGCCATCATCTACAAATATTCTAGAGAACTGCCCGGAAAGCTTACATATTCAAACGATTTATCAATTTTTAATTCTGATTTTGGGATTAAAAGTTTTATTTTTTTGGGATTAAAAAATAAAGCAAAAATTAAGTATCGAATTTTTAATACAAGATGTCTGGAAATTAGAATTGAAATTTTTTTATTTTTTTTGCAGTGTAAATTAAAAAATTCTTCGGTGCTGGCTCTGAGCATGTTCGAAAGTTTCCGCAAAACTTTCCTTAATGACCATTTTTAAGTAGTTCTGTTCCATACACATTTGCAACTTTTTTATATACTTTAAATAACGCGCCCTTAACCGATTGAGGGGGAAGGGGACCATAATTGGATCATATTTTATTCGAACCTTAAAAAGTTTTGAACGGTTTCTCGAACATAACAAGACCGAATGCCATGCCAACTATTCAGTTTCTGCAACAAAAATTCGCTGAAAGTTAGATATTTAAAAGAGGTAATATTAGCTGGCCAACTACATCAGACATATTTGACTCCCGATAAACCAAATTGTACGCTACTGATTGAGGTAGTATTTCAGTTTCGAAATAAATTATGAAGGACCGAGTTAAATAAATTAAATTCTCAAATGTAATAGACAGTGGCACAATAGACCCTGGGTCGCAGTGCAAACCTCATATTCATTCTAAAAGACAGTTGTTGTTTTAAAGTTATCCACACACACAGTACGTAAAAAATTACGCAAACTGTATATAAATATTTTCCTTACTTTAGTACTACAGAATTTTAATGGATCTGGTTGGATGGGAAAGGTGTTAAAGTAAAACTTTCAACAGCAAAACTTTAACTCTTGCATAATTAAAGAAACGAAAATGTTTTCTATATACTTGTATATATTTCTGCTCCAGATTGCAGCGATGTCCCAATATTTGTATTCATGGATACCATGTGGATAATGTACTTTTAAAAGTTTCTTAATTGTGTACTTTCATATCAAATGAACTATCTTTTATACATCATTTATTTTGAAGCTTCTTGTATGATATGTTGACAGCATCGATTACTCAAGAAAGTAAAATTGGCTATTCATTTTAGACCAGGGTAGATAACTTTCGAAAGCAAAAATATCATAGTGGGATAAAACCCATTGGAAAATAAAGATAACATAACCTAAATGATAAGTGAAGTAATTTACGGTTGGTCAGAAGTCGGGAAGAGGATGGCAAGGAGGTTGTTATTTAAGGGCTGAACGATTTATCTCGATTTCCGGCAAAACTACGAGTCGTTTTATGCGAGTGTTATATACCGTATATAATACACAATACTTATAATACAAATACAAATCACCTTGAATCTAGTAGTGCCGTTACATTTTACCCTGATGCTTCGCAACTTCCTTTACATCTGCATAGTAATTTTTTAGCCTTTACTTGCAGACTTTGCCATTGGGCCAGTAGGTCGATGGTTGACCTGTCGGCTAGAAATTCGCATTTAAAAACTATTATCCAAAGCAATAAAATTATGGGCCGTGAAGAAGATCAAAACAATAGTAAAATTAAAGCACAACGCGTGCCAAGTCTGGGGCATTGCCTCTGATAGATGTAATGAGATTCAAATTCACGCGAATGCGTGAAGTTGCGTCGTAGCTGCAAACGACCACAACGATTTTTCGGCCATAAAATTTTGCGCAAATTCATTTCCTCACTAATTGCGATAATGTGCTCTAAATTTTCCAGATATTTATTTGCTGTATGAAAATTGTGTTATAATAAGACCGAATTACGGATAAATTTTTAATTGTGGAACAGTTGAGGAGACGACTGTGTCTATATCCGCCGCAAAATGAGAGTGCGTAAATATTGGCATACGCATATATTGTGTATATGTAGGTATGAATAACGACATCAAGCATTTCTAATATAATCAGAGGGAATGTTTTCGAGGTGGCAGTCCTTGGCTGTGTGATCTACTAAATTTCGTAAGTGAAATCATGTAGTCGGTGTTTTCCATACCCATCCATTACCCATCGAGCTATGTATGTCCGAAGGTTCTATATGAAATTAAGATATAATTCAAAAGCAATTTGTATAAAAGTAGGCTAAAATCAGAATAGGTTAGTCTAGATTTAGAAACTGGTTTTGTGATGCAAAAAATCTTAGTTATAAATCAAGTGTAATTTCATTTTCTTGACTGTAAAAAGTATCAGTTACTTGCAAGAAAATAATCATATCTCTTACTTTTAGGGAATTAGGGGTAGTATTAGTTAGTAACTGAAAGTAAGAGCTAAACTAGCGTTTATTTATTTTCCTTCAATACTGAGTATATGCTTGGTTTACAAACTCTAAGAGCTTGGAGCGAAGTACTTATAATTAAGCAAGATTCCGCTGTTCCACTTTCCAAGTTAGTTTGGGTGATGACGGTGAGTTAATTATGTACACCCTGTTTAAAATAGATGTCAGTGAGGTTAGCAACTGTTGCCTGCTGTCAAAGTCACTAACTCATGAATATTTTTGGTGAACTACATACATATGTATGTATATGGATGTATGGATGTATGTACGAAACATCCATACTCATGAATTCGCGTGTGTATGTGATATTCAAAGTATCTGTATGGTAATCGTCAGCATTTCAGCTTGCGTGACTCCATTTGCATAAAGCCCACATCACCCAATGGAAGGGGTGAACTTCGCAACTAAAAAACTCTGTCGGCAGCTGCCCCACGTGGGTCGCACGCGTCATTCTAATACTAACGCCTAATCGTCCAAGATTGTTAGTCAAGCAGCTCAGCTTGTTGGTGCGACTAGCTACTGGTAGCGTTGGTGCCTGGGGTGGTAGTTCTGGCGCTGACGATTGTGTAAACTGTCCTTAGAGCGGCGTCGCGGTCGCGGTCACAACGCTTATTTGCATTTTGTTGTTGCCACCTTACACCGCGTGACGCTCAACCACATAGGCACTTTGGCAACTGGCTAGACATTCAACTAGCCAGTCAGCCAGCTAGTCAGCCACTTGGTCTCTTGGCCTTCCACCTTATGGTAGTTCAATCGTACTGCCACTTAGGCGCACACTTAGTCAGTCAGTTTGCTAGTCAGTCATTTGGTCCGCTCATTCATCTATTCGCGCAGCACCACGCGGGTCATTTCGCCTTTCCACTGGACTGTTGCAGTCGTGCCTTTGTTTTTGTTTTGCGTGCTGTCTGTGTGTTTCTGTTCTTGCCACCTCCACCCCTCTCTAGACGGTCGACACAAGTTGTGTCTCTTCGTTTGCGTTTTTACTTTGTTTTTGTGTTTTCTTGTGTTTTTGTTTTTTAGTTAGTTTGTTTGTTGTTTGTTGGGGGCGCCCGCCGAAGAAGTTTCGCGTCAGTCGCGTCTGAGGTGCTTCAAGGGAAACAGGTGCCATTGCCGTTAGTTAGCTGATGTTACTCGCAAAAAGTGCCGGTGCTATGATTAAACGCCGCTGGCCGTTTTACCCCGTGTGTGTGTGTACGTCGAGTTATGCCACTGCTGGTCGGCTACTTGGCCAAGTGAATTGAAAACCGAAAAATGCAAATAAAGTATAAAACACTTGCTGGTGCATTAAAAGCAAAAACAACAATACAAACATAACAAATACTCAGCCAAAAGTGCCGTTCAACGTTTAGTGCGAATGTTCATAATGACGCGAAGAGTTTGGCAGCCGAGGGACTGTGTCGTGGGGTCTGTGCTGCAAATTCACAAATAAATTTTGCGACTTTTGCTCGAGTTTTTGCGAGGGTTTCGTATGTTCTTTTGGAATTCGAATGTTTTTTGGGGCTTTATGGCGACATTGTTGCCACATTCAAGGTGAAGACTACGTGTATTTTATAAAGGGAGCTATTTTACTGGTATTGCCTTGATTTTTAATGCAAAAAATATTAATATCATTTGGTAGCGAAAAGGGATGTGAATTATTAGAAGCTGGACACAGGCACAAGGTGCCACAAAGATATTCTAAAACAAGAAAACCATTAGTTCCATCTTTGGTTTTTATTTCTATGAATAATAGTGTGTCAAATTCCAAATGTGAGCTGTAATACCTGAGTCTATTGTATAATGTATCTGACATATGTATAATGTATGTTATATTACCTTTCGTAGCAAGCTTAAAAATAGGAATTAAATAAAAAGAAAATCCAACATAAGGAACTAGGAAAAATGTTAATTTGACTTCAATGCGACTATCAGTAATCCTTACAGATTCATCCAAAATTAATCTCCCGAAAAAAATTTTATTAATGGATAATCAAGTGCCAGGAAATCTTTTTCAGAAAAACCAACATTTCAATGTTTATAAAAAATCACATTTCAAAAAATCTGTATAATTTAATTCATTAAAATCTACCGAGCGGTTATCGAGCTACAGTAATCTCAAAATTAAAAAGACGCCTCTGATGTTTTGAATGAACGTTCCAGAGCGTCCCAAAAGTCTTTTCCGAATTATCGAATAACACGAGGAGTATCTATCGGATTTACTTAAATAAAAAATTCAGAGAATATTTCTAAGATGTTTTACTAATAACTACTTATAAGAAAATATAAATATAAATTCTGACTACTCTTAACCCAATAAGTTTGTTTACTTTACATGAAATTTTTAAACATTAAATATCGGGCAAATTCTCAGTTTTTTTTGAGCTGTAGTGTCGTTTTTACGTATTCTATAAAAAATTGTATAAATAATATTTGATTTTGAATTAAAATCATAAGTCAAGCAAAAACAAGTAAGGAAGCTCTAAGTTCGGGTGCAACCGAACATTTTATACTCTCACAACTTGCACGAATCAAGGCCGGAGAAATATCTTCAGGTGTTGGCAAAACTTTATAATAAAAATGTTGCGAAAGAATTAAACATTGATTGTTCGACGAAATGCTTATATGCGAGCCGAGGTAACTGGTAGACTAATTTCACATATTTTCGGAATTAAACTATAGTGTATCCAATATTTTATGTTCAGTTAATTTTGCTAAGACATCATACATATTAGCAGATATATACCAAATAAAGTCAACCCGAAGTTTGAAAACCTTGATATAAGGTATATGGTAGATAGAGCTAGTGTTGACCTGATTTTATCTATTTTTGGCATTACTACATATTTTTAACTGAAAAAGATGCTCTTAGAGTTTCATCAAGGTACCTCAGATACCAGCACTAGCATATAAGGAGGAGAATTAACCGGAAGTTTGAAAATTGTGATATTAGTAAGATAGGAAACACTAATGCAGATTTTTAGAAGAAACGTTTTCCCCAAATTTCTATAATAAATCTCACAGATTGGCCAATGTTTTCGGCAAAAAGTCTGACATACGCACCGTGTCCATATATTCGATATTAGGGGCTACAGTTTTGGTCCGTTTTGACAATTTTTAGACGCGTTATGGCATATCTTAGAGGCACTATTTGCGCAAATTGATTTCACCTAAATGTGGGCGGTGTAACGGCCATCGTCTACAGAAAGACAGCCACCCGGATTTCAACTCGTTTCTTCATCTTGATTATACATAGGTATATATTTAGTATAAGTTTAAAAATGTTTTCAATCAGACAAATTTTGATTGCAATTTTAAGGCTAAATCTGGTTTTGGGCGCAAGATATCTTATATGTTGGGTATTCATCCGCTTGTATATATGTACGAGTATGTATCGACTTCAAAGCTTTATTAAATACGTATATGTATAAATCCTATATGATATTGATTTATATCCTAGACCTCGCAGTTGAAGAAACAATTTAATATTGAAACAGAAAAGTTCAAATACTATACTAGTTAAGTGAATGGCTAAATATTAAATACAAATAAATATCAAATTAATTAATGAGAAACGAGAAATTCCAAGCTAGAACTGGTGCGCTAAAAAAGGATTTTATGTCATCAATATTCGATATAGTTATGCGATCTAAAGCTTTTGCACGCAGACTCAATCAAGGTAAGTTTTAAAGGCTATGAATATATCTAAAAATAAAATATTATAATATAATTTGTCTCGTTAATACCATACCACAAAAAACTAAAAGAAAGTTCGGACGCAACCCTGTATGCGTGAAGAAAATTTTATTTTTAATGATAAACAAAATCTGAAAATACTAAAAAAAAGACAATGACTTTATTTTCATTCAAAAAAATAATAATTCACGAAATTCGAACTTAACCGTTCCTTCCTTGTTTTGATCCACGAAGTCTGATTACTGTCTCAACTAACAGTTATTTCGTTTTATTTGGAATTTTCGAAGGGTTATATTAAAGCTTCGAATTGAAAATTTGTCACCAAAAACTTACAGTTTAACATCAAAAATGTGGTTCTCTTGGGGAATCACAAACTACAAAAACTGATTAAGTTGGAAACTTATTTAGATGCCATGTGCTTGAATCCACTGTTCGGTTTTGTTTCAATATTATTTAGTTAAGCTTGGTTAGGAATTAGGCAAGAAGTTTAAATATATTTATAAACCTTAAAAAATAAATTAAATATATTCATATATATATTAATGTGTGCACCACTTTCGAAATAAGTATACGCTAAGCGAATGTACGCTGATATTGAAAACCATTTAGTGGAACAATATTTTTAAATCATTTCAAGTGATAAATTACCCTCAAAGCGGTCATTAAACTTATAAATTTATAAGTTTTAGGATGTGGTCATCAATCTTATATTGAACATTAACATTATTTTTACGCCAAAAATTTTTACTTATATATTGTATGCAGGTATATAAAAAAAACAAGAAAGAACGTTAATATCGGCCGCAACTACTTGTAAACCGACCGAAGTTATAATATCATTCACAGGTTCGAGTTTTCCTCATAAAGATATAAGTTTGATCGGTCAGTTTGTATGGCAGCTATATGCTATGGTAGTCCGATATTGGCGATTCCGACAAATAATCAGTTGCTTGAGGAGAAATTAACATGTGCCAAATTTCAGAACGATATCTCAAAAAGTGAGGGACTAAGATAGTTTGTGTATACTCGTATACAGACAGACTTGTCACTCTGATTATTTATATTTATTTCCTTTTTATTTAAGTGCGATATTTGACATTGGGGAGTTTCAATATAATGGCTCTTTTTTCACAGCATAAACAGTTGGTAAAATTAAACAAAATTATACTTGCTAGCTATTAAAAAAAGTTAGCGTTATTCCGCGTAAAATGTCAACGAGTTGAATTGCGTATAAAAAATTATAGCGAAACAAACAAAAAAATTCTATTAAAAAAGTATGACACAATGTGTAGTGATAAATAATTTTTAAAAAGTTGTTTTTATTGCAGAATTATGTTTATAAATTTATTTTGAAATAGTTTCATGTTGGCGATAAGTCAGTGGTCTTATGCTAAAAGAGAATAAAAACCAGTATATACTATGTATATATAAGTATATACAAATACACAAGTATAATAAGATATGAATATATTTGCGGTCTCTGTAGCGCTCAGGCTCTTCAAATACATATGTATGTATGTATGCACTGGAAACATGTTAAGATTAGTTGGCATCGAGTTTGGTTCATGAACCAGCACACATTCACGTGCAATTTGTTAGTTTGGGTCATGCTAAGGATTGTAGTGCCAAAGTTCAAAATTTAAATAAATTTTATTTTATTACATATTTTCTTTAATGATTCTGATATCCGAATATCTATTGATATGAATAAATTCGAGAGTGTTCGGATATTAAGTTAATATTAGTTTTTCAACTATACGAATATCATATTTTGAATTTTTTTTATTACCATTCCACAGGAATAAATGGCGTTGAGGAGACAATTACCAAGTAAAAACATGCTTTGCTTCTCGCAATATTAGGGCCAGTATTATTCGCATTTGCTAATATTAGAATGTGCATAAGAATCAATGCCCATTTCACTATATTCAATTATTAGCACCACTACATATCAAGAATTCTAACTAGCTAAGACTGTAAAAGTATATTAATAATAAATATTAGTAGCGAAATATAAAAATTTGTGCATATGCACACATACTATAATTATATCCATACTCTGGCAATAATATCTACTACTTTGACCTTATCAGCTTCTCAAGTTCTAAGAAAACACGCAAAAATTTTGGTCAAAAAACTTTGTTCTTATAGTGTTCATTTACATACCTACATTAGGGTAAGCAAAAAACATAAATTAAAAAAGCCCCAAAAAAATTTTTTTAGGAAATTTTATACTCTATTTTGTTGCATTTTCAACGGAAACAAGTTTTTTTATAAGTTATTTATATTGGAAACTTTGAATGCTCACGGACAATACTTTAAATAACATTAGAAAAGCACTGTTTCCTAATTTAATTTCTATTTTTTATAAAATTTCGGAACAACCAGTTGTATGGGGGATATATATGTAATTTTTAAGTATATTTTAGATTCTGCTATGTGTATTCTTAGCGTTTTAATTAAAGGCAGTATAACGAAAAATAAAAACTGTTAATAATCGGTTGTATGGGAAATATATGTTATATATGTCCGATTTGGATGATTCCGAGAAATAATCAGCATAAAATTAAGTTACACATGTGTAATTTTTTTCATTCGGATATTTCAAAAATGGACAAACACATTTTTATAATCCCTAAAAGCTAAACATTGTCTTGAAAACCGCTGGCTTGATACCGGTTGTAGACTCATAGTTTCTTACGGAAAGCTGTTCAGAATGATCCGCATATGCGATTTTTCTGTTTTATCAGCCCTCTACAAATCAAGCCACCATATATTTACTTATATCAAAATATTGCATAGAATGTGTTTAAAACAAAATGTATATAAATATCTAACTGATAAGCGAGTGGTTGGCGTCCATCGGTTCGCAAGCATAATGGACACGATAAAATTCCAGTTGTAAGATGCTGCCAATTTGAATTTATAAATGCTTATGCGAATGTGTTTGTTATTGTAGTGGCATTGCGTTCCAGCCTAGTTTCGTGTTATCAGTTCTGGTCTGATTATGGAACATTAGTTCGGTGTGCTGACAAATATTCAAGTAAGTTATTCTTTTTCTTCTGGGCTTTCGTGTCGTTGAAGTTATAATATATATTAATATTGGGATTCAAGTCTCAAGTCCCTAAAACTGTGCTGTTTTGTCTTTGTTATTTTGGAAGAGAGCACAAAATTGAAATGAACATATGAAAACTATTTTAATAGCGGCCATCTTGCCTAAGAGGCAATGGTCAGGGTTTGTTCTTCTATTAGAATTATTAGGATAGCATCAAAATGCATACGACAAATGGAATAAATTATTGAGTATCATAAAATTATGGCTACTGTTTGATATACATATACACTACCTACAACGTGACTGTTGGTTTAAGGTTCTTCCATCTGTTTGAATTTTTTTTGTAATACTTGAGTTTTTGCTGGTAATAAGCATTTAGAACAAGTAAAGAAGAGCTGAGTTCCAGTGTAGCTGAACAGAATATATGTGGTATAAACTCAACCAAAGAAGCTAAATTTAATATAAATTAATTTAACGAGCTTTTGTATTATTCAACATAACCGTTAATGTGTGAAGTGGGCGTGGATATGCCAGCGAGACTTGTTCACAGCAATTTAACCACAGATGCCTCCTCCATATTTCGGCGCTTAGAGGAGTTTTCACATACTCAAATGTTTATGACTGATATATCCAACAGGTTCTCTCGGTATGTCTAGAGCGTCATTAAACTTCATTTCATTTACGGAAATCGTAATCATTTGTGCATTGTTTGATGTTGTCGTCTGTAACAGCCTCTTTTGGACATCAACCGGACTTATTGTTTTAAACTTAGTAAATTTTTTTAGTATGTTTGATTTGTCTAGCAATCATCAATGTTTGGTATCAGCAGTGTTATTTCCTCTCAAAAGATATATTCAATCCAGTGGTTCGCTCTCATAGGCAAGATACGAACTTTTTAGTCGGCCGGGTATGTAATTAGAATCATATAATATATTCATTGTAATTAAAAATGATATAGCTTTTTAAAGAGTACTTGTCTATAGTTCAATCTTACTATTAGGTCTAATATACATTTATGTATGAGGGTGGTTCAAAAAACAATTACTTTATTTTACTTGGTATAATACTTAAAAAAATAGTTTTTTAGACACCTCTACGGTGCAACTTGTTGCTACAGAGTATAATAGTTTTGTTCTCCTAACGGTTGTTTGTATCACCTAAAACTAATCGAGTTAGATATAGGGTTTTATATATATAAATGATCAGGAAGAAGAGACGAGTTGATATCCGGGTGACTGTTTGTCCGTGTGTCCGTGAAATACTGTGATTTGGAATACAGGATCACATTAGGGTGGGCATCTGAAGTTTAAAAATGGTCCCGCCCCCTAATAGGTTTAATGTGCATAACTCCTAAGCCACTAAAGCTATAATAACAACATTTACTTGGAACAAATGTTTTAAGCATCTCTATTGACGGTGTAAAAATGGGTGAAATCTGGTGATAACTCTGCCCACTCCCCATACAAGGGTACTGTTAAAACTACTAAAAACACGATAAGTCAAGCACTAAACACGCCAGAGACATTAAATGGCGTGGCACCGCCCACTTTTAGGTGAAAACCCATATTTTGGGATCTTCTTAACCGATTTCAAAAAATTCGGTATATAACATTCTTCTTATATTTCTATGTTATAGTACGAAAATGGGCGAAATCGGATTACAACCACGCCTATTCCCATATAACACCATTTTCAATTCCATCTGATTCTTCCACTTTCCACTATGCATATCAAGCCACAATGATTATATCGGGGTAAAACTTTGCGTGAATAATGCGATTAAAGTATGCCACTTTGAGACTAAAAATTGTCTAAATCGAATCAAAACTGTTCAAGCCCCTAGGTACTGAATATGTGGACCCCAGCGCCTATAGTTGACTTTTTACACAAAATATCGGTCAACGTAGAACAAAGCGGCAAGATCCACAAATAAATCTAAAACGAGTATACCATTAGACTTTGCGTGAGTATAAAATGTTTAGTAACATCCGAACTTAGCCTTTCCTTACTTCTTATTTTCATTATTATTTTTTTGTTTATTTTTGACGATGTATATCTCGTAAACGCTTAACCTAATCGAAAAATTATACGGGCCAATTTTGTAGAGCATTCAATTTCCTATATAATCTAAAAAATACTAGATGTTTTTTCAAGTATGGTAGTTGGAAGCGAGATATGAATTTAATTTATCTGATAATAAGAAAAAAGGGCTGAGGACCCTCCCGTTACAATTAAGAGCTCATACTTGGAGAGATTTTCGTAGCGGTGTCTAAGAACATATTTTTAAGAGTAGCAAGCGAAAAAAATATTCGTTTATTTTGACCCACCCTAGTATGTATATTCTCCTAATAAAATCATAATACAGTTATTAGTCTGAATTCATAATTTCTTGCAGCCGACAGATATTTTTGGGACTTTTGCAATAAATCTAAGCACTCTACGCTGTTTTTTTGATGAATATTATTAGTTCCATTTTCTCATTTGTTAATCTATAAGTATTAATTTTTAAAAATTTTAGCATTGCTTCTCGAAGTACGTGAATTTCGTTTTACGCCCAAATATTCTATGGCTTCGATCCGACTATATAAGTATGTATGTATGTATGTTACACCTGTTTTACAAATACTCTCATACTTATTATACATACAAAATATGTGAGTACTATTGTTTATTTGGTCTTTATCTGCCCGGACCGTTATATAGCCCGTCCAGTTGTCATTCAAGGTACCCGCGACAGTCTGTTAATTTTTATTGCATTAATAAAGCAAATTTTTCCAAAAGTCTAAATTCATATTATATGTACATATGTATGTATATTAAATACTTACTCACTTCCAAAAGCTACGCATCACTACACCATTTATCTGCGAGAATAGCAACGCTCCGATACGATTGAGTCTTGTGAAAATACTCAGCGAGGCAATAAATTTCTTTGATACGACGAAACAATATTCGGAGGCAATAAATTTTTACTCAGTCCAAGAAACAACGAAAATAAAGCAAAATCATGCAACAACAAGTCGATGACAGCTAAGCACTATCTTAAGCAATCGCAAAAGACATTATATTCTGTTTAGCGCTAGCTAAACCTAGCACCAAAACAACAATTTTTGGTAAATATAGCTATATAACTGTATATCAATGACAATTGCAGTCATGTGTTTAATACCGTAATGTATATATGTTAGGAAATGTGCGAGCAATAAATATTTGGCTTGATAACAATTTATTTGTTTAGCTTGTCTTCTTTAGGAGAAATTGGGTAATCAGGGGTACTTGCTGTACACAATTTTCAGAAGCTCTATGCTAGTAGACCCTACTGCAGTAGCAGTCGATCGTCTGCCTAAACTAATTTGTGTAAATAATATATAACAATATAATAAATTATTATATTTATGAACAACATTTTGATCTATATTTCGGGTAAGAAATTTCCAAAATTGTAAGGGCGAGGTGCGTAATTAGGCCATACATGGAGATGGGTTCATATAAACATCTTGCGTTATCAAATAATAGTAGTAGGTTAGGTTCATTAACAGTTATAATTCAAATCCAGCTCTGATAATAATTTCCAGTTGACAAGTTTGGAGTTCTTATTTTGGTTAGTGAAACTTTAACGAATAAATAATAATTTTTCTTTTACTCTGTATGCACCTCAGCATCGAGCGAGACAACTGAATTAATTATTTTAAGATACACAACCGCGATCACTGTATCGTGGAACCTTCTTCTGGCGGTTCCTTCTCTGCTCACATACCTGCGAGTGATTTGTGCGCTGGGCGAACCTGTTTGAAAAGAGGTGGGGTGAGATTTTTTACGGATGAGTCGATGTTATGAGAGAGGGTAGGAGGTGGAGCCTTCTCTCGAAAGCTTTGCATCAACTCTAGTTCCAGGCTACCAGACCACTGTAGCGAAGGTGGCTACCATCAAGGTAGCAGTAGTTGTACCGCTCCGAAATGCAGCATCTTTCACAGAGGTTTGCATTCACTTCAATAGCTGACCGGCTATACTGGCTTTGAACTCGCTGATTGTGCACTCAAAACTAGTCAACGAGTGCATGACCTTGTTAGAAATAGCGTCAAGCTTCCTCCATATTAGACTTGTATGGGTGCTCGGACACAGCGAATTCGCCGGAATTTAGTCACAAAGTCGATGAGCTTGATATGGTGGGCACCCTTACCCCAATTTTATCCGATTGTGAGCTCCGCAAGCACTTGGCAACAGGTTTACACGAGGTGCGGCTAAATACTTTGTTGGACGCTATTTGCCAAAGCTATATGGCGGAAGGCGAAATGTCACTTTCTCCTCAATTGCCCGGCTTTTGGCAGACTGAGATTGAAATATTTCGGTAAGCACACCTTTGGCGAACCTACCGAAGTGGCTGGAATTGATATTAACCGTCTTAATAAATTTGTGGTTTGAGGATCTGATTATATACTTTTTGGAGTGTAGGGGTAACACAAAGAACGAAGATCTAACCAAGGTTTCTACAAAAGCTATTGTATAAGGTATATGCGTATAAAAATATGTATTTGTGCGTCAATCTAATTATCATTTCTTAATCTGAATTTCAAATGCTGTTGAATAGCAATAAAATCGATTCATTTCTGAAGCGTTACTTCTGTTGAAAAGCAGAAACGGTCGTGGTCGAATCGCGGTGTGCCGGTCTGTTTTGTGGAATTCACAGGGAATCATCTACTATGGGCTGCTCCTTTACGATCTAACTCTTAATTCTAACCTGCACTGTCAACAATTGGACAATCACCCAGAAAGCGGCCAGCTTTGCTCAATTGGACTGGGATTAAGTTCTATGAGGATAGAGCTAGGCTAGTGATTCGGACCAGCCATTAAGTGATTACTACCCGTTCCTGTCTACCGCTAATGATTTTGCTAGTGGAAAATTTGCCTCAAGAGGCTTGTGAAAATCGAGTGCTTTTGATAGTAGGAACGGGGTATGAAATTTCGTTCAAAATTGCAACAATGTGCTAAACAAAACGGATTTAAATCGGATCAATCTTACTATGTTATCGACTATTCAACAAAATTTTATCACAGAGAAGTATTGAAATGAAAGTTCCATCGACTGTTCATTAGAGATTCGGGTCCATCTGCTTCATTTAACAATATAGTTTTGTTTAGTTTAGATTCAAGTATATTTTATATTTTAGCGCTGATTGAGCTCTGAGCATTAATTTATGACATCTTAATCGTTGAGTATAATATCGATAGTCTTGAGCGCTTTTCCCACAAATACTTTATGATTATTTACAAAGTGTGTCTTCAGATGTTTGTCATCAATTTTCTGTACTGTACTATAAAGCCTCAAAGGTAGTAGCAAAACTTAAATTTGGTTTAGCAAGAACAAAATTTCATTATAAAATCTTTACCTATTGATATTTACTAATTTATATCTAAAAAACAACTAACTGACAACTGTCTAAAGTCCACACGAAACTGTAGGCTTCTAAAACATATTCCAGTGCAAGCGTGCGTAAATACTTGTAAATATCGCAATATCAGTATTGTCTCATAAATTGACAATTTTGTATTTCTTAAGCAGGAAATCGCACATAAACAAGAATAAAAGAGTATAATAGAAGGCATTATTTTTTCGGCAGTATGGTTTGTTAGACATTGCTATTATCGGGCAATCTAAAAAGAGTACCCCAATACTGGAGCACATTTAGTCTGAAATGCTCGTATAAAAACGGCGATCGTAAACCATAGATGATAACGTCAAGCGAACTATGTGAAGGTACTTCGTTTTTGTTGTTGTTTCTACTTCTGCTGAAGACGAGTGAAAACAAGTGCCAATTTAAAATTTGGTAATAATATTGTACTTATTTATATAATTTATGACTTCCACCTATAAAGAAGATTTTCATCGTTGGCTAAGCTCATAAAACACTATCTACAATTAGACATTTACCAATCGATATTGATTAGAGGCCTGTAAGGAGTAAGTTAAATAATGTCATACTCAATAAAAAATATGAAAAAGACAACAAAAACTTCATAATAATAGGTTAAAAGCTTTTCGTGAAGCACATTTACGAAGATAACTAATTTTAGAAGCCCACAATACACATACAAACGCATATATTTAGTTCACTTCACACACGCGTACGTATTTATGAAGGATTTCAATCGCTCCGGACTGTCTTATAAAATGAAGCATAAAAAGATAACACTCGTCTGTCATATCTATTTATTTGGTATAAAGGCGCATTTAAAAGGCATTGTGTTGTGACACGCTGTAATGCTTGCGATCAGACATTCTAAGACGTTGGAGAGTAGGCATACAATTTATAGTACTTTGTTTTTAATTTATAATATCAGTGTTTGAATTTCGAGTGGCATGATGAGACGACATTTTACAGAGTTAGTAGATATATTGATATTTGCTGGACTTCATCGATTAAATGTTATACTTGCTTTTACGTCAGTTGTATGAGAGCTTGATTTTTTAACAGCAAAAATAGTTTTTATTTGTATTGTTTACAAACTAAACAAGAAAACTCGTCAACCTCGGCTGCACCGAAGCTATAGTACCCTTAGAGGTGCTTTTCTTTTAGCATCAATAGCATCATCTCTAGATTTTAATCGGTCGGTTTGTATACCAGCTATATGCCATTGTAGTCCGCTCTGAACAATTTCCTTCAAAATTGTACCGTGGCCTGGGATAATAATCCATGCAAAATTTCGTGAAAATATCTTGCCAAATAAAAAGTTTTCTATACTAGGATGTGTATTTGATCGTTCAGCTTGTATGGCAGCTATATATTATGCTGGTCAGATATCTGCAGTTCCTAATGATTAGTTCGCGTATTTACAGAGAGATGGATACGTCTAAATCGACGCAACTCATCATTTATACATACATACATATTATAGGATCTTCGACTATTCCTTCGAGGTGTTACAAACTTCGTGGCAAACTTAATATATCTTGTTCAGGGTATATACTTTTTTTTTTTAAATTCAAGGATAATACTTTATGAGCCCACCTTTAACCTAGAAAAACATTATTTTGAAATAATACGAGTAAATCAAGTCCAAATTTCATTTGGGACATTAAAGTGTGTATAATAACTAAAACATCTGAAACAGCGCTGCTCATTGGGCACCGACTTCCCGTGTCAACAGTAATCGCCGTTTTGAAGTCTTATCATTTTCCAGTCGTTACTTACTAGCGGAGCCATATTTAAGGAAGTATGGCTTTTACTAAATAAATTAAACTTTCCCAATTCATCTGAACGATAGAACATAAGGCGCTACGCAATCTTGTTTTAGAGCTATGGACTTCATTTAATAAGCACATTTAAATACTTGTCCTCGAAAACCAGTAATAATATATACCAACACTTACAACTTTTAAAGAGAAAATATCAGGAATTTATCGGAGGATAAACGAATACGACCAACGCGCTCTACTGAAGGTAAAATTATTGAAGGATTTCGTCTGCAGTTAATTTTATACCTTTATGAATTTTTCAGAAAGCAATTAAGATGCTCTAGTCCCATCGCGTTCATGATATAACTTTTGATTCTTCTTAAGGTGTTATGTATGTGCGCATGTGTTGGTCGAAAAAATCGAAAATTTTTTATTGCGTTTTCTCAAAGTATAACCTTTTGAGATTAATTCTTCCAAGTTTCATAAAGATCTGAATACTAAAGCAAAAGTTACAGCAGTCAACAGCGCGCTCCTCACATGTGGTCTAATCTCTTAAAAGCGATTATCTCAAAATGATGTTTTTCAAAAAGTCCAGTTGCGGTGAGCAAGGTTTCTCAGGCTACTTAAAACTGCAATATATCATACTAATGAACAGTTTTCACAAAGAAGTTAAATTTAACAACTTCAGACATATACTTCATTTCGATCAAAATTAAGTTCCCGTATGAAAACTTTTTTATTGACAGGATATCTTCAGAAAATTTGGCATGGATTATTGTCTAAGACAATGGTATAATCTCATTACTCAGATCCGACTACTAAAGCATAATATAAACTGACCAATCAAAATCAAGTTCTAGTATATAAATTTTACAAAAATCTGTTCCGTAGTTTAGGAGTTTACCCCGGAGAAATACGGATCCATATTTACATAATATTACAAGTGGTTATTTGGTATGTGTGTGTATGTATGTATATTGTGGAAGCCTTTGCAGCTGATACCGAAGATAGCTTATTAATTATTCGTACAAGTGTTTTAGCTGTACGATTACCACGTCAAAAATGGAGCTTTTAGTGACGAGCGCGTGAATATGTATGCGCGCAAATGTACTTAGATGTACATATGTATGTGTTTGAGCATGCTCGCCAATGGATACAGCGCCTACATTTTCAAAGTATTCATAGGAAATACATATGTACATACATACATGTACGTCTTCTATCTATTTTAATTTGCCTGTGTGTTGGTTTTTCAAAAATTCTAGTTTAGTCTCTATGATTAGATAACGGTTATGTGACCACACACATGCGCGTTTATTATTTAAAAGCGTTTTCTACTGCAATAGCCGTTATCTTTGGAAGAAGCTCGTCTATCTATACGAATCTCAATGCAAATGGTCGTGTGTGTGTGCGCTTAGTGGGTTGAGTGGGCTGTATTTCGGGTTGTTAAGTCGCTGTTGCCCGCTATGAATATCAAATGCCAGATCATACTAAAGCTTGCCGTTACCATTGGAGGAGTCACTCGGCGCGCAAGTGAGGAAGGCATACCGCGCGGTCAACCGCATTCGACGCGAACCATACGCTGCCTTTTCGCTCCGATAAACCGAAAAAGTGTTATTTTGACATAGAGGACACGACGCGGCCGGATAAATGGACGTATGCGGATTATCGCAAAACATTTTAAATACAACAACGAACACATACATTTCCATATATACATATATATATATATACGTATGAATATTAAGTTTCATATACCTACATACACGCACCCACACTACGTGGTGCTTAGCGTTGTTATAACTGTGCTCAAGCGTTTGACGAATCGGCAACGCCGCCGATCTCTTTGTATCTAAGACGATTCTAATCCGAAGTGCAATCCCCGCGTATGTAGAGCAAGTGTAAAAAGCGCCTCGTTTATACACACACATGTAAATTGAAATTAGATATTAGCCCAGCAAGTGTATTTGTAGCTGAAGGCTGAAAAAAAATTGAAAAATGAAAAAAGTCAACGAAACAAAAGAGAAGATCAGTAGCAATTATGTGGAGCGGATGTACCGCAGTCAGTGGCAACACAGCGTCGCGTGCGATCTGTGTCAAGTTGTGTGATACGCGGTAAATGTGCCAGCGTCGAAACGGCGAACAGTTAGACGCTTATATTCTATGAACTAAAATATTCAAATAGATAGCCGCGTACTAAACCCGATATTTGTTGAACAAGCGATATTTGCTTGAAAAGAGTTGCAGAAGTAATCCTGTTGTAAATTTTGTTGTAAAGAAAGTGAAACGAACGGTGAAAGTGAGAGATCCAATGGATTGAAATTTATTGACAAATTTTAAACAAATTGTTTTTGAGTGAAAAAGTTCATTTATTATAAGATAATTTTGAAAGCATTCTGGAATTTGTGGACTTAAGCTAAAAACATGCTGAAGAGGTAAGTACTTCATTTAAGAATCTACCAAAATGCTGTGACGTTTAAGGATTGTAGTATAAAAAGTGGGGCCCATCATCCTTCTAACCCTCCGCACCTACCGATTTAACAAATGTTGACATTTTCTATATTCGATTTTTTCGAATTTTGATAGTACATTCCGAGGGTGGAACTTCCTCGAAAAAAAAATATTGTTTCATAATGTGTTGTGTAATGGTTTTATGTGGTCTGTGTAGTGTCCTGCAAGTTCAAAATCTCCTTCGAAGGTTGTTAGGTGCTATGAAAAACATCTCCATTACGCAAACGCAAAGTTAGTAAGAGTTTACTTTTAAATTATTTTCACTGATTATGCATACCATTCGAGTGAAACTAACTTAGAAGTATCTGAAAAGAACTTACTAACTTTTTAGAAAAGCACTCTTATTGAGATAAAAAAAAAGTTTGCTTATGATTTAAGGTTGTTCTTAACTTTTGTGGAAGACTACTTATGAGAAAGGATCAACTGTGCCAACTGACCAAATTTAAATTGTAGCTTTGGGAAAAGGTTTTCAGAGGATATTCGAAAAAAGAGCAAGTTTCAGGAAATATAAATTATGTCCCGCAATTATATAACAATATGCCCGCAATATGTATAACACGTCTTTTAAAGACCTCGGCTAATCTGCCAGTGACCTGTCCACAGTAAATTAGAAATTTGACCTTCATTGAAATTAATGTATTGCCCGAATTGGATAGGGATTGTTTCAATCTTGCTATGCGGTCGAGGAATGGTAGATAAGATATTGAAATTGTCATCTGTGCGGGATAGCAAACTAAAGATATTGTTTCTTTTATGCTTAGTCGAATATGAACCAAACTGAAATATATTCCTGTGAGTAAATTACTTTTCAGTCAACATCTGTTAAGTAGTTGGAAACAATGTTCACTCTGGTAATTTTCGAGGGTTTCGGAAACATACATTATAAAAAAACAAATAGGTCTACTGACCTTTTGCGTGTTCAGTTCCTGTGATACATGCCCAAAGGGAGTCCAAAATTAAAAAAAAAATCGGTTATTAAATTAAATTTTTGTATTTATTGATTAAATCATATTTTAACAATTGAAGCCTTGGAAGAAAATATTCGATGCAATATTGCTGGCATACGGCTTTATTGCTGCAAAGAGTGGTGGAATTTATTCGAGTCAGCTGCGGCGGTCATTTGCCCCAAATTATTTTTAAAACTTAGTGTCAAACCCCTATCTTTATAATAAAGCTAAACATTAAATATGCGTTTTTGGAGAATATATTTTATTAACTTTCTGATAAGTCAGTCGGAAGAATTCTTCGTTTAAGCTTTTTTGAAATAAGGCTCTGACTTTGAAAACTTTTTTAAACCCAGAAGTGAAATTGCGAAGACCCAAATGATAATAAGTTTACTTGCACATCTTTAAAATGGCATATGTATATTTTATTACATGCTCGAGCAATTCGAAGACGAGCAGCTGATAAAAAATGACAGCAGGCCTTCAGCTGAAGAGTGCTGCAACTGATTATCCACGCGCCTCAACACTTCCGGTTGCCTGTGCCATTAATGAAAGCGCACATGCCACCACACCGTACATATCCATATATGTATGTATATATACTATACATATTTATATATAACATATAAATAGTAGCGCATATTTATATGGAGAGAGATACGTTCGTTCATTAAATAGTTAAGCGCATTGTCAGCTGCTATCGTCGATTGCAATTGCATATCATGCGCCCGCCCTCCACTCGGCTTCCGCGTGCTCACACACAATTCGAGATCAGACCGAATTCACCGGCGGCCGCATTGAGGTTTGCATTTTGGGGCAAAAACAGCTACGCGCTTTTTAAAACTAGTTGAAATGCGTGGAAGGTCATAAGAAAATCGTGCAAGAAAGTGGCGCGGTTTCACAAATTTCAGAAAGTTTTTCGATATTTCTTTAGAATAAAAATAAACAATATGAATATAATTTAAAAATTTATAAAAGTTTCATCTTTGCAACTTTTAATTAAATCAGTGTTCTAAGAAAGGCTTTGAAAGTAAAAATCCGCTGTAGAAGTGGCATGTTAGATAAAGTTGCCAAAGAGTTTTCTCTAGTAAGTGTTGTTGTCGTACCTGATTATCTGGCATGGACTTACAGAAATTAGGTCACATGGTTGGCAAAGTCTCTATGATTCCGATTCGACTACACCGCAACGTCGGATATGAGTTTAAAATTCATCTTGCTTTGGTGGAAATATACCAGTTGTTTGCCTAACTTGTTTCGAAGACCTGACCCCACTCCTCTCCAACTATTCGCTCTTGGTTTGTTTTCGCATACGATCAGATTTTCATATGAAGCAACATTTACTGTCATTCGAAACTATTTGCTTCCAGTACGGAATTTAGGAAATCACTTAACATTAGTTCCTTTGACGCAGAGGCTGAAATTAAGAATCATTAAGACAGGAAAATGTCTATACCCTTAACAGTGTAGTTACAAAGTTTGCCACAAAATTTGTAAAATATAGAAGGAAACGGAGACACTAAAAAAAATGCATATATAAATGATCATCATGACGAGCTGAGTGGATTTATCCATGTCCGTCTGTCTGTATATACCAAAGTAGTCCCTCAGGTTTTGAAATATCGGTCTGACATTTTGCACATATCTTTTTCTTCCCAAAAAGCTGTTTATTTGTCTAAGCCGCCGATATAGAAGGGCCGGAAGACTATAGCATATAGCTGCAATACAAGCTGAACGATTGAAATCAAGTTCTTGTAAAGCATCTTTTGTGTTTGTGAATGGTACAACAAACTTTTTAGTTGGCGTGGTATACCAACCAAACTGCTTATACGAGTATTTTAAATCGGATATTTCGCTCTGTTTTTCTTGCACCTCCGACCACTGTGCTCAAGTGTGCTGGCACATGGCACTAGTGTACATATAATGCCATACTATCACCTCCAACCTCTTGCAAGTAGTGATCCTGAGAGTTATACAAGTAAACATTGATTTCTATTCGAAACGGTGAATAAAGTCATTTTGCACAACAGTTCGTCGTTCTAGTATTTCTATTGTTTCGCACGTTTGTAGAGCCGAAATGCGTCTGCGTGTCTGCGAAAAAGGACGACTTCCGCTCTCCACAACACAATGAACATCCTCGATTCTCGATCGTTTCGCATTATAATTATGATTTCGTCTGCTTGCCTCACTATTTGGGCTGCTTACTTGCGCTAGTTGATGTACAATATATACATATATGGTATATGTGCGTGTGTGTTTACATTCAATTCTTTGTAGAGATGCTTTTTCATTATTTGAATGACTTTTGAGTTGACTTGATTTCAGCTTCACATCTGATTACTAACACAATACTTCATGGAAGCGCTGGATTACCTTCTTTGCATTTCATATGGGTATGTGCGTGTGCGCACAAGTGTGTGTAAGTGCGAGTGGCGGGAATTTTTACAAATAATATGTGTATATGTGTATTGTGTGATTGCGCAAGCATATCTCGTACATATTTAGTCGGTATGTGCGCGGTCCACTTGGCCCTGACGCGGCGGGTCGCCGACGTAGAAGTCAACAATTTACAAGATACTTTGGCAAGCACACAAGAAACAAGCATAATAACAATGTAAAGCAAGCGGCATGCTTGTGTTTGAGTGTTTGAGTGTGTGTGTGATTATTACGGCATGGCCGACTGTTGATTGCGATATGGGTACGTGCAACTGGATCGACGAACGGATCAGCACTCGACACTGACGGAATAACGACAAGATCGAGCGACTATTTACATACACACACACATGCATACAGAAGTACATAATGCTTTATACATACGACTATGTATGTTTGTAAACTTGATCATGTACGCGGTGGTGGCGACGCGCTTACTGGGGAGCGAACAATGGCAAATCGCTTGCTGGCTGTCCTGTAATTACGGTTATGCGATAAAAGCGTGTGAGTATTTGTGCAGTTTTAAAAATAAAAAATTCGAAGAAAAATCAAGCCTCAAAAGTGCGCGCCTTGTAGCGGAATCTACATAAGTATGTATGTATGTGTGTAATATATACATACTCGTATGTATGTATGTTTGTGTTTTTTGCCTGGGTTTTAAATATAAGTACTTTGTTGGTATGAACTTGGCAGCGTCTTGATTTTGAAAAGTTTTTTCTGATTCGCGCAACAACGTCGCAGTGGCTGCCCGCCGAGTTAATTACGGAGCAGTGCGCGCACACACACACACACTCTTGTACAATAAATGTGTATAGACGAAACTTGCTTTCACTTTGTCAATCAAATTCACATAGTCTAATAAATAGTTTAGCTTTTTTGCACCGATTGCGCGGCAGCACATTTTTCTGTCTTCTATTCAAACTCGTTTTTGTTTTTATCTGTGTTATTGCTTTTGTTTGCTTTAGTCAACTGAACTTTGACATTTGCTGTTTGACGTTTGCGCGGCAAATATCCTTGCGCGCTCAGTTGCTGCTGTCCCGCGGGGCGTCAGCTGAAATCTAGTCCAATTGCTCAGCTCGCTTAAATTCCTCCAATGTCATTTGCTGGCACTTGAGCCCGCTCGCACCACACTGTGCATTTTTGTTTGAAGACAGCAAATTGCATGAAAGGCATAGTTCTTTTGAATAAAAAAAAATCGAAATGGTCTGAAAATCGCAAAAGCTTTATATGAACTATTGAATGGATGTACGTATAACTGTTTATTGTTTCGATTTTGCAATTTTATAGGCAAGCGTTTGCTCACCACTGAAACTCATAATTATGGTGATAGCGAAAGTGAATTTTGAATTTGCTGCAATAATTATGTTGCAACGCAGTTTGGGTGTTTTTTTGATCATGATAGCAAAAGAGTGTTATTACTCGCAGCTCGATTCGAAAATAGTCGACTGCAAGCTTGTCGGGAGTTTTAAAGTCAAGCTTATATAAATAAATAAGATTACGGTGAATCACTTTTTCTATATATGTTATCGGAAACAAAATAAAATCAAGTAATCAAGGGGAGTAACCGAACATTTAATACTTTTGCAACTTGCAAGGGTCAAAGCAGGGGAAATACCTTCAGGTGTTGCAAAACTTTATATAAAACAAGAACTAATTTAATTAAAATATCATACATTTTGTTCAATCTGAACGTTTTAAATGTAGGCGGAAAGGCTGAAATAATTTTATGGGGTATATTGGGGATAGAGAAACGGACGGGCTTATTGCATTAATTTTGACATTGTTCAGGTATACTCGAGATCATATTTCAAAGCATTTTATATATAAATAATACTCACTGCACGAAATATTCGGCATAAAACTTGTTAGAATTAAAAAATCATTAGTACCATCCATCACCAATATATGGAGTGATTTCGGAGCTAGATCAAATTTACGCCCAATTTTATCCATTTTTGGCACAAAAATACAATGTTATAACTTACATATTGGCCGATATATGCGGTATAAAGTCACCCGGAAGTTGAAAAGTCGTTATATTAGGTATATGGGAGCTAAGGGAATATTGACCCGATTCTACCCATTTTTTATTTACAAAAATAGCATTAAGGATCCTTCCGGAATTTCAAATATATATTTCACACATTGACCGATATTTTCGATAAAAAACTATAGGTACTGGGATCCACAAATTTCGTACCTAGGGCTTGAAGAGTTTCGGTTCCATTTGGACAAGGTCACACGGCTATAACGGCATTATTCGTACAAAGTTTTATCCCTGTACATTTATTAACGCTTGATTTAAATACTGGAAAGTGAAAGAATCATATGGAAACTAAAATTGTACTATATGGGAAGTAGGCGTGGTTGTAGTCCCTGTTTTTACACTGTTTCATAGGAATATCAAAAGAACGTTATATACCGAACTCGGTTGAAATTGGTCAAGCTCATGGGTAAAACTTTATGTCTCTGGTGTATTTAGTCATTGATTTATCACGCTTTAAATAGTTTTTGATAGTACCGTTATATGGGGAGTGCTCCGCCCACTCATCAGATTTATCCATTTGTACAGTGTCAGTAAGGATGCTTTAGGGATACGTCCCGAGCGAAATTGGTTAGTTTAGCTTGAATGAGTTCGGAAACATGTACAATAAACCTTTTAGAGGGCTGGGCCATTCCCATTTTTTCAAAATTTGAAACCGAAAGGTGCCCCTTGCTACTGCGATTCTCTACTTGTATGCCAAATTACACTTAGTTATGGAATTTTATGGATTTTCGTTTAATGACGTTTTGTGGACGTGGCAGTGGTCCAATTACGCCCAACTACGAACTCGTTCTCAGTTTTTTGACAAGGAACACGTGTACCAAGTTTCATTCAGATATCTTAATTTTCACTCAAGTTATCGCATGTACTGACGGACAGACAGACAGACATCAGATTCCAATTCGTATCGTCATTCTGATCATTTATATATATATAACTCCATATCTATCTCGATTAATTTCAGGTGATACAAACAACCGTTAGGGGAACAAAACTATTATACTCTGTAGCAACATGTTGCAAGATTATAAATACATGATTTTAATCCACATTTTTTCATTTCTTGTTGATATCGACCTTTTCCAAAACTAACCTCAGGAGCAAAGTATATTTATATAATACCTTAATATCTAAACAGATTTGCCAAAGGTATGAAAAACGATTAAATGACAAGACATAAGGGAGTCCGAATTTTTTGCAGTATTAGTGAGTCGAAACTATTACTTTAGAAGGTTAGGTTAGGTTAGTCTGGTAGGCTAATGAGCCTCGGATATACCAGTTTTGGTACTTTCCGATACCTTATGCAGTGCGTGTGTTTGACGCGAATTTCAACAGACTCTGTGGCGTCATTAATAATATCTCTTCCAGTTCTTTTACCTTGGGGCCCCCAAATGCTTGATGCGTTGCTCTGCCAACGCGGGACACGTGCACCACTGCAGTGCAGTGCTTAGACCAAGAAAGACAATATTTTTAGGTTCAAATATTAATTTTCGAAAATTTACCGAAAATAAATACCTTGGAAAAATATTAGTGGACTAATCAGATATCTGAGGATTTGTTCCTTGTTCGGGTATGCGGTGCGCTCAATACAACTTTATACATACATGGCAGATGAGGGTTTCTTTGTGTTTTAAAAAGCTTAAATGTATGTTTTTTGAAGTATTTACTCAAAAGTTTTATGCTGGACGCATAAAAATGTGACACTCAGAAAGAACCGTCGGAGACTCTATAAGGTATATATATATAAATGATCGGTGTGACGAACTGAGTTGATTTAACCATGTCCGTCTGTCTGTATATACGCAAATAAATCCTTCGATTTTTGAAAAATCAATCTGAAATTGTAAATCAAGTTCTTGTATGGAAATATTTTTCATTTGACAAGATATCTTAACGAAGTTTGGGATCGATTATTTTCCAAAGTAGCTCTACAAATTTCTAACGTATTATTCAGATCGGACCGCTATAGTATATAGCAGTTCTATAGTATATGAAGTTCTTCTATGGGAACTTTTTTATTAGCTTTGGTGCAACCGAAGGTAACGGTTTTTCTTATTTTTAGATCTATTCTCTTAATTTCGGCTAATATTATGCCCAGACACCTGAACTTACATCCACTTATTGCTCCAGCCAACAACATCAGCCGCATTTGTTGTCGCCTTCTACTACAATTATACCTTCAAACATGCTAATGAGTATGCATGTGTGCATGCCTTCCATATTCCACTAAATATAACTTATTTATAATTTTCTTAATTGTATGCAAATCGCCCAGCAATTGTCACAATCAGTGTCAAATTTGTACGAGCACACCGCAGCACCCAAAACAATTCAACAGCTTTGCATTTCTTTGCCTTTCGGTGGTGTTGTTTTTGTTGCAACTCGCGCCTGCAGATAGCTCATAAATTTCGTGTAAACTTACGCGAGGACACAAAGTATTTTCCATATTAACCAACACACCGCATAATTCACGCGCTTCTGAACCCGGAAAGGTGAGCTATCAGCGGAAGATACACACATAAGTGAGCACACTAACAAGAAGTAACAGTAAAAATGTTGGTATGATGGCATTAAGAGATGAGCCGCATAGGGAAATTAGTCGATATGTATGCCTTCATAACGGTAACGGTCTGTCAAACAAATTAGCGCGACACGAGAGGTTAACATTTATTGATGTCTTTCTTATTTGCTTACCGAATTTGCTCGACACACATGTGAGTGTGTTTAGCGGCGCACCTTCCAAATAGCGGTGGCACCACGAGTGACGCTCGTAAAACGGTTGTGTCATCAAACCCATTTTTCGTGCGCGAACAGTTGTTTTCCATTTTTTGGGTTATGTAACTAAAGGATCCACGGCACCGTAGCGAAGTTAGGGGATGAACACATGCTGGCGCATCCTGTTTGTCTATGCAAAGCATACAATTAGGGGTAAACGTGTGAGTGAAGGGTGCTAATAGCGTTAAATTAAGATGAGAGCGACAACGCGCTGCCAGACAATGAGGCAGATAGTCTATTTGCATTTGACATGGATATGGATACGGTGCAGGCAACGTATGTATGCAGCAAACACATACACACACAAACGCACACCAACAACATACAATGAATGCGATAAGTCACAGACAATTGAGCGATTGAGTTGTGTAAGTGAACGGGTTAATCCTTTTCGTAGCCAAGCAGGCGTGCAAAGTCAAAAACTATCGAATTTGGATTTCAGCTGAATCATGCGATCACGTAAGGACCGAGTTTTCATTATGCCGCCTTTGTGCTCGGATTTATTTCGGTTTGCCGTTTCCACCTAAGTGTGAATGACTAACAATGAGGCGAAACTAATAAATTTGATTTGATTTAAATTACTGCGTCGAAGTCGCTTTGTTTGCTTTCTATTTGAATATGTAATAATTTGCAGATGAGCCCTCGATGACAACGCCCATAACTTAGCGCAAACGAAGGTTATAACTTTGCTCCATTCACGTATTCGTTCAGTACTGTTATCTTTTGAGTTTCAAATAAAACAAGAAAAGGTGTTTTTAATGTCATATTTATGAGCTTGCTTTGCAATCGAACAAAAGCTACAAATATTCAAATATTACAATGATATGATTGTTAAGAAAGTTGTTAGATTTTTCGGTTGATTTTTCCAGAAAGAAAAAAGTGTTAGTTTAAGGTTTTCATACATAACACACATATGTTGTGTATGTTATATACGACTGCAAAAACTATTTTCTGTTATATAAATCTTTATTGTATTCTTCAAAATTGATTTGTTGCAAGTAACCAATTCTCAGTTACGTTAGTTTTTGAGGCATGGATCTGTAATTCTACACATGTTCTTTTCTCCTCAAGAACCTGCTCATTTGTTGGAATCGCCGCTATCGGATCAGTATAGCTTATAGCTGTCATACAAACTGAACGATGAAAGGCAAGTCCCTGTATGGAAACATTTTTTAATTGACGAATTATCTTCAAGAATTTTTATCCATTTTTTGTTCAAATCAACGCTAAAATATTTGCAGAAATTTATCAAATCAGACTATTATAGTAAATAGATGGCAAACAAACTGACCGATCAAAATCAAGTTCTTGCAAGCAATCTTTTATTTTTGTGAAGATGCAATCGAACTTAACGTTTTTCCTTGTTGTGGTTAAATTTTTGTTTTGCTTCAAAGCAGCCTAGGTCTTCCGCGAAATAAACATATTATATTAGAATTGTGTTTAGTTGAACTAATTACTTGCAACTCAAAAGACACGGCCAGTCTTTGCTCTTTTACTAAAGAGCTTCTAGGCGCAAAATGGATTGGGCTTACCAAAAAGATAAGAAGAAACATATATTGTTATTTTCCTTTTTTCTTTTCTTATTTACGATTTTAAAGAAAATAAAGAAACCGATTTATGAGACACAAGTAACGAATGAATGATTAGATTATGCTTAATATGACTTTTCATAGGTAATAGTGTATCAATTAATAATGCTGAATTCGAATACTCAATACGTTTAGAAATAGAGGCACAAATTCAGATGACAAGCAAGTAATTGATTGAATTCAATTTCACAAAATTATTCGCTTAGTTCTTTTTCTTCTTCCTTTGCAAGACGGTTCTCTGTGGACCATTGCTTCTTCAACTATCTTCTTCCAGAACTCCCGATCCTCTACTAAGCGCCTCTCCTTTTGCGCGTTCATCTCTATGAGGCCATTGATCACTGAATCTACCCATCTTTTCTTTGGTCTGCTGTTGATTTACTTCTGTATTCTCTGGGCTTTGAATTTTATGATGTCTTGTCATGTAAATGAGGTGTTTAAGCTGATATGTGTCATCTTTTAACCTGATCGGACCAAATAATTTTACATTCTCGGAACCTGTTGTTACAGAGTTAATAGTTTTGTTCATCTAACGGTTGTTTGTATAACCTAAAACTAATCGAGTTGGATATAGGGTTATGTATATATAAATGATCTGGATGAAGAGACGAGTTGAAATCCGGGTCACTGTCTGTCCGTCCGTTCGTGTAAGCTGTAACTTGAGTAAAAATTGAGATATCTTTATAAAACTTGGTACACATATTTCTTGGTACCGTAAGACGGCTGGTATTGCAGATGGGCGTAAACGGACCACTGCCACGCCCTCAAAAGGCCATGAATCAAAAACAAATAAATTGCTATAACTAAGCTCCACAACACGATACAAGACTGTTATTTGGTATACAAGATCACATTAGGGAGGGGCATCAGCAGTTTATAAGTGTTCCCGCCCCCTAATAGGTTTAATGTGCATATCTCCTAAACCAATAAAGCTTCAATAACAAAATTCACTGAGAGCAAGCGTTTTTAGCACTTCTATCGACAGTGTGAAAATGGGTGACAACCCCGCCTACTCCCCATATAACATTTTTGTTAAAAAGTACTAAAGGTGCTATACATTTTATCTCTGGGATGGTATGAGATCACTTTATAGACAGTGGGCGTGGTACCACCCACTTTTAGATGAAACCCATGTCTTTGTGTCAAAAATGGATTGAATCAGATCAATACTTTCTTTCCTATAAAATTTTGACAACATCGAAAGTAATTTCCCGAGCTTTGATCCTTGTAAGTAGCGAGAGTATAAAATGTTAGATAACACCAGAACTAAGAACTTCCTTGCCCTAGGTTTTTTGTTACGCAGCATATGGTATATTTGGTTTTGTCGTGGTTTATTTTGAGTTGAAGACCAGAGATGACAGGGCATCTCCTGGCTTAACAGCTAAATTTACTTCAATGGGTCTGACAGATTGAACGTTCTAATTGGAGCTCATGATCTGTACTGATTGATGGCTGTAGCTATTCTCCCTCGCAGCGAAGTAGTTCACTGATCCGCGGGTATGAACGATATTTCTAGATGGATTAAGATATTATTAACTCATAAACTTTTCTAAACTTGTAACTGATTCTTGTTTCGGAGTACCTGGTTACTCAAAATATTTCTTCGTAGTTCAAACGCACAGACGTTCTTAAATTATGATTTTCTTGGAAAAATGATTTCTATTTAAACTCGGCGTAGGCTTCGCTCTATCAAACCCATATAAATATGTAAGAAATATAAATAAATAAATGAAAACAGTTTATTTTCTACAATAAAGAATGACAGCACTCAACCAAAGCGAATGCTTTCAGATTTAGACACAATTTGACCCAGCTGCTTGTAATCATGTCCATAACCAATACGAAAATCCGCTTATTAAGCGCTCAATATGGTTGTCGTACTAAACCACAGAACACAACAAATTACAAACCGCACTGCAACGTACCGTCCCCGACCCGACCCCAAACGACAGCCAAGCAAACAACTCGACAAACCCCAACACACGACAATTGAAAGAAGCTACACTTTGAACTCACAAGCACTGTGGGCCCTTTGGTTGTTTGCCAAATGTGGTTGCCGATGGCGAGGCTGCTGTGCACGAGGGAGGGCAATGAGCGACAGATATTCGCATTTTGCTCGTGCAAGTGGCTGTGTGCCCGAATTGTTGTGCCCTCCGGCCATACTTTGGCTAACCTTGCGCATTTCGCAGCCACCGACACCAACAACAACAATATCGACACCGAACCCTATACATACTCGCACTCACCTGCCGTGCAGTGAAAAGTTTGCAATTATTTGCACCACACAGCAGCAGACGTTCGCTGCTGGCTCGTTGTCTGACTCCCAGCCTGCATCGTGCTGCTGGCTTATGCCTCTTACCACAACCCACAGCCCACAGCATGCCACGGACTATTCCGACCCCGTAAAATACATAAAATCTTCAATCGTTCACTGTCGGCTAATGTGTGAGGATGTTTTGCGCAAGCTTCGGCTTGGTAAAACGAAGGAAGGACGATGTTGTGCACGTTGGTTTTGTGGCGAGCATGTTTGCGTGTGGCATGGTGTGTACCCATCATCTGCTGCAAGCGCTGTGGGTTCGGTCAACCACAACCGCAAACACATTTATGCTGCGCACAATAGCAGCAACAACAAGAAAAGCAAGGCATACATCCACCCACCGGCGCGCCCACTGTGCTCTCACATGTTGCCAACGACGCTGTCGCATCTGTATTGGATGAAGAGCAAACGAGTATCTGTATCTCTATGCTGGTATCTGCTAGCGCTGCTGGGCTTGGTGTATGCCACAGAGCGAGATACCAGACATGCGCCAGGACGATTGCGAGCATGATGATAATCGAGACAAAATAGTCAGCCGACCGACCAACCAGCCAAAGAAGCGTCAACCAAACAACCACCTACATGCGATTATTTTCGCATGTATCTACTTGCAACACGGCGCTACTTACATACAGACGCGCCTATGTACTCATGTTGTTGCTGTAGACAATGTGGCAAATGATAGTGCTGCTCTCACCGTCGCATGCTGCGTATATGAGTGCGATGTGGCCTGATGCGCCTTGTATGTCCTCGCAATGTGTTCTGTCTGTTTGTTTACGGATGCGTCATTGGATGTGGCAACATGGCAGTCGCCTGGAGTGCAGGTAGTTGTTTGCCACAATGTTCATAATTGTTGTTGTGAAACGCAAGGACTGGTTGCTAGCTTGCTCACCTCAATCACTTGCCGCTTATGACGATGTATTGGTTGTGGACCGGCGCATCCTTCGTTGTATCATTCGTGCTGCTGCTGTATCTGCTGCTGGCGCAGAGCCCATCCACACAGAGTTACATACCCTTGTTGATTCAAAAGCAGGCAACCAAAAACAAATAATACACACACACACACTCGCGCAGCTAAATAATGAATGCGAGGACAATGTACACGCCCTATTATCCTGAATTCGGTGTCTGTTGCTCCTCCCAATTTGCCGGGTTCATTTTATTTCACATTGCTGCGTGTGTGTGTGTGCCTGCTGCGTAGGTATGCGTGCACTGTCTGCCGGCGCTTGACGTTTGTGCGCGTGTGTTTATTTGGTTGCGGCTCATCCATGAGAGTCTTTGTAAACTTTTCTGGTTGGAATTTTATTTTCACATTTTTATTTTTTACCAATACGTATAAGTATGTGTAGCGTTTTGTTCGAAGTTTATTGTTGATGTTTTTATTTTCACTTTTCTTTGTAGCCAACCGCGAGGCACAGAACGCTCTCACCGCGCCTGAGGTGGTTCCGCCATCCAAATGCCTCACATATGCTTATAGTTGTACTTCAACGCATACATTTCGCCCTATAAATGAACGTAACATGCTCACACATTCATATGTACATATGTCTTACGTACATACAAGTATATGTGCATGTATACCTTTGTGTTTCCACCGTACCAATACGTGCAAATAATGCATCCATGTTTTATGTAATTATTTATTTCGGTTACATTAAATACCTACAATAAATAGGAAGTAAGAACGCACTGAATTCGTGCAGAACCAAATATTATATAACCGAGCGTGTTGACAAAAATTTTTGTATTTTTAGCATTTTTGAGCAAGCAAATTGAATTATCAGATTTTTAAAATACTTTAGGCTCTTTTTAAAACCCGCAACTATATTTACAAGTTCATATCGAAGAATGGATTTTTTAAGAACGCGCATATTTCTACCCTGAACAGGGTATATTAAGTTTTCCACGAAGTTTGTAACACGCAGAAGTGAACGTCAGAGGTCCTAGAAACTATATACGAATATATAAATGATCAACAGTCAGTCTGCCTATATATACGCGAAGTACTCCCTCAGTCGCTCTGTTATTGTGCACACATCCTTTTCTCCTAAAGAAGCTGCTCATTTGTCGGAGCCGGCAATAAAGACATTTTATAGCATACTTGTATAGCTGTCATATAAACTGAATTTTTAAAATTGAGTTCTTATATGGAAAACTATTTTAATTGACAAGATATCTTCATGAAATTTCGCATAAATTATCTTGAACAACGTTATAATATCTAAAGAAACCTTCTAGATCGGATCACCATAGCATATCGTTGCTATACAAACAGAACGATCGGAATTAAGTGCTGTTATGGAAAACTTTTTTATTTGACGAGATCTCTTCACGAAATTTGGTGCGCATTATTGTTTAAGATAACGGTATAATATCTGAGGAAATTGTTCAGATCAGGCTATTATAGCATATAGCTATCATACAAACTGGCTGAACACAATCAAGTTTTTGTATGGAATCTTTTGTATATGTGAAGGGTATTATAGCTTCGATGTAATCGAACTTAACGTTTCTTCTTCATTTAGGTCCAGATCGACGAATGAATTCTTTAAGAACTCGCATAGTTTTTTTAAGTTAGCCATACCCTAAGTTATTCATATTTTTTATTTTTGAAATCATAATTTTCTAGCTGAAACGTATTTTACAAAATTCTGATATCGTGCGCCGATTGTTAAGTTGAATCCACAGTTTAATTTTAAACGAGTCTTGCAAAATGCTTTCCGCATTATACTAGATTGTTTTAAACACATTATCTTTGAGAGTGTGGGTATTTAATTTAATTTCTAATAATATTATATATTTCTTATAATTACAATAAATTTGATTTACTGCGCAATTTTCAAATAAGCAAGGTACTCGTACTCTTATTCAATGGATATAAAAATATCGATCTTCTAACCTAAAATAATATTGCTGCTCCTTACAAAAGCCAATTTAGGCTTCCATATGATTAAAGAGGAAAAGAAAAAAGTTTTAAGAACATAATTATGCTAATTTCATTTAAATATTTCGCTCTTTGCACTTCTTCATCACTGAATTGACTGACTGTTACATTTGAATTGCCGTACAGCCATTTTGTTTTGACGTTGTACGTCCCATTGCTTCAAAGTCTTTATCTAATGCCTTAGCATTTATACTCACCTTTTGTCTGTTTATTTGTGCTCATATAGAATGGATGCCCGCACATGCTCTCATGCATTCTCTCGAGTTAGATGCATCTCACGCTGTGCATATTTGTGTTATTTACTCACGTTGGAATTGAGGGTATAGATGATAAGCATGCCGACACCCAACAAACTCAAATTTTAAAACTTAAACTTGTGTACAAGACTGTTATTTGGTACAACGAATCACATTAGGGAGGGGCATCTGCAATTTGAAATATTAGTATAGGTTTAATGTGCAAATCTCCTAAACCAATAAAGCTATAATAACCAAATTCATTGCGGACAAATCTTTTTCGCACCCCTACCGACAGTGTGAAAATATGTGCAATCGGGTGATAACCTCACCCATATAACGCACACCTTTGGGTGAAAACCTACTTATCGGGATCTACTTGACCGATTTAAACTAAATTTAGTGAGTAATATTACTTTAAGTAAGTCAGTTAACAGTGTATTTTAAGTTCATTTCAGAATGTCAGAGTTCGCTGAAGATCGTCATTGCTGTATGGCTTGAAAGACGAAACAGGAAACTGGATTCCTACAGAAGTTATTAAAATTGTTGACCGGCAGACGGCCTTCTAGCATCAAATGCGTAGGAACGTCCGATGTTGGCAGCTACTGTTGAAGTGGAGTAAACAAGAGGTTACTCATAAGATCAAAACCATCAAAATATCTTCGATGGAACATTTTTAAAGAGACCAACGTTCCATCGATCGTTCAAAGTAATTTTTGTCCAATTGGAAATGTTAAATTAATAATCGATTTTTTAACTACAGAATTTTCTTATGACATATGAAACGATAGAACTCTATCGAAGATCAAATTATTTTCTAGGAATTCTCTAGAATTTAATACAAGTGGAATATGCACAAAAATCCATCTCGAATTGGCTTCCACGTTTTTTAGCTATAAATTTTGTAATTTCTTTTTTTCTTGGGCTTGGGGGCAAATTAATATTATATGGCTTTTGTAAACATTGTCAACAAGCTAAAAAGTTAAATTGACTTGCTTAACAACACAATGAGGCTCTTCAAAATCAAATCTCATTCATTGCCAACCGCATGCTCGTTTTAATGCGCTGCCAACTCGTCTCAGTCCCACAAATCCAATCAGAAACGGATGAACAACGACAACGAGCTTGGGTAAACCACATTCGCATTGAATATGCTGCTGGAAAGCCTTACGCAATATGCATTTATATATGTGTATTTGTATATGTAGATACCCACTCGTATATGTCATCAGATAAAATTATTTGTGTAAGTAGATTTCCGAATATATTTGATACCAGGAACATGCATATATACCATATTACATACTTGTATCTATATGTAAATTTACATAATATATATAGATACATATGTATGTACATATCTACATATATGCTTATACATGTGTATATTATGTCCACCTTCAAGCAAAATCTATCTATATCGAGCAATGAGAGAGCTCGCTCATCCTTGAGCGTATCATCCTAGGCAACCATATCCGTATCCGTAACTCGAACAGTCTCACATACACACCGCACATATACACTCATACGCACATTTACTGCCACAATTGCCGCAATCGGCTGGCTGTAGTATTACAATTGTATGAGTTTTATTTTTCGTATTGGAATTCGTATCCTGCGCACCGAGTGCTGCCCGTTCATCCTCGGCGCCGCAATACGACGCCGACGTCGACAACGTTGTAGCTACTATCTCGCCGTCGCCGTAGCGGCATATTTGCCAACTTGGCATTCATTCGCCAACGTTCACTCGCCGCAGGCACGACGATTTCCCAATTCGAACGGTTGTTGTGGCGTTCCGTGTGCTTTGTTGCTGTCGTCGTCGGTAGCAGCCAGCGCGTGTGTGTGCGCTGTCGTTGTTGTCAGCGCCATCGTTTTCGTGGTTATTGTGGATGCAACATTTTGTTGTTATTGTTGTCGCGTATTTATTTTTGCTTTGATAATTTTAAATATGTTGCGATAGTTGTAGCTGCAGCTGTGCTCTGTCTTTTGTGTGTATTCGCGCGTGTATGTGTGTGGATGGCTGTGTGTTTGCGTTCATCCCCTGCTGTTTGCGGATACGAGATGCAGATAGTCATCGCAACGAGACACGCTGATGCTACCACCAACCATTGACGAGCAACAACGCCGCTTTGAACACACACACATACACAGAGACTCAAATATTCTATAAATAAACAACAACAAAAATACGCACAGCACACATATGCCACCCTTCTTCATTCCCTGCATTCAGCTCGATCACTCACACAGAGACACGTACACTGTAAATATTTAGTCATCAGCCACAACATCCTCATCGAACATCCCGGTCCATCCCCGTTAAGTCACTGCACCGCTAACTGTAACTGTGCTAGTGACGCGCACTGAAGCAACGCCGAGTGAACGCACATCCCAACTCGAACATCCGTTTGTAGCATCCCAAACCATTTCAAATATTAAAACGACGTTCATTCGCCTTGGGTGTTGATGTATCTGCGTGGACGTGTTCGCATCCGTTTGCATCATTTCGTTTTGCTTTGGTTTGATTTAGTCTTGCGGAGACAACCGGCAGACAGACAACTCACGCAGACCACTCAGTGCTCGCTGGCTCTGCGATTTTCACTGCATATTATTCGCATTCGTCTTTGGCAAGCGGTACGCACGATTGACTAACTAACTTCGGCGTTCGCCGTTAGTGCTCGAGCGTTTTTGACATTTTTGTGACTCTTCAAGAAGTCGTACTTGACGCGTACGCACTCGGTACTAGTGTAACTGTGAAAAGTTGAAACTTTAAAATAGTGAAAAATCATTGTTTTCAAGGACTTAATTATGATTTAATTATTTTGTGGAATATAGCAAATATTCAGATTAATTTCGTGTAATTTTGCTCAAAAGCAGCTTGTAATTTTAAAATTATCAATTACTGACTGGATAATTACAAGTGTGTCTGTGACGCTGCAATCACAGCTGTTGTGCGAAATGGGCGCGTGAAAGTCTTTGATTTGCAAAAATTTTATTTAAAAAAAAGCAAATACCTACTAAACAAAATTTAAATTTTACAAAATATGTGAAAAAAAAAATACTTAGAATTACCGGAAAGTGGTGTGTTAGAACAGTGAAATTTATAAATTGACTAGAAAAAGTGGAAGTAGCGGATGTTTTAAAAAGATAACCGTAGAAACGTCAAAGTACTGTTAACATGAAATTAAAGTATTCAAATTACAATTATCAATACTTAGGCAATTACAAATTAAGTGCAAAAACAGAAACAAGAGTTAATAGATTGTTTTATATGCAACTATGATTTAAAGTTTTTAATTTATGCAAATTTAGTAAATATTTATTTAAAAAATGATTAAAAAGTTTAAATTTAATAATTCATAATTTTCAAAACACTTAAGAAACTAACGCTTAAAAATCAAATCGCAAATCGTACTAGTACCTTTAATGCATAATTAAATTAATTATAATTAAGTTAAATTAACTATAATTTATTTAAATTATTTATAATTCGCCTACAAGTAGTCAATGCTCAACTCAAGTTGCATTTACCGTCGGCATGTGTTGCGTACTTACATGGATGAGTAAACTAAATAAAAAATAATCAATACTTAATTAAACTATAAAAGATATATCAACCAAATATTTTGGTTTGCAACGCTCGGCTTTAATATGATTTTCGATCGCTATGCATTATCAGGTACGGTTACAACAAAATACGATAATTTTCTCAGCATTAAAAGTAATTGATTACTTAGTAATTGATGTAGTAATGTGTTGGTAATATTTATTAGATATTTTACTCTGAACAAATATGCACAACTGAATTTAGAAATTTTTCTTTAATAGTTTTATCTTTTGTTTATAATTAATGAGAATGGAATTTCCGCTCAGGACAAATACATTTTTATGCTGAGCTGAGTTGATTTAGCCACGTCCGTCTGTCCGTTAGTTCGTCTCAGTTTTTGAGATATCGGTCTGGAATATTGCATCATCATCATCAGACATCTTTTTCTCCCCAAGCAGCTGCTCATTTGCAGGAATGACCGATATCGGACCACTGTAGCATATAGCTGCCATACAAACTGAACGATCGGAATAAAGTGCTTGTGTGTGCTTTTTCATTTGACGAGATATCTTTAAGAAATTTGGCATGGATTGTAACCTAAAGCAATAGTGCAATCGCCGAAGAAATTGTTCAGATCGAGCCACTATAGCATTAAGCTACCACACAAACTAAACGATCAAAATCAAGTTCTTGTAAGGAATCTTTTGTATTTGTGAAGTGTATTATAACCTCGGCGCAACCGTAGTTAATATTTATTCTTTTTTTCTTCTTTTTTCGACTGATTAGAGCGGATTATGATGAGCATCCCGCATTAGGTCTATAAAATTCTGAAATATAAGAAAATTCGGAAAGAAGCGTAACGTTAGGCGACGATTCAAAACGAACGAATATGTGGGAACCGAGTATAATAACAGTTCATATAGTACTACGGAATATATGCCGATTTATATCGAAATTTTCTTTGTGTTTGAATACTAGCAATTCCTTGAACAAAAAGCAGTGGAAAATTGTGTCTCCCTAGTCATAAGAGATTAATTCTGTGACACTTCCCGAATTTATTTTCGTTCAATAACTGCAAACGCAACAATATTTTTCAAAACGATTTGCGAAGATATTTGTGCTTTAACAAAAACAATATATATTTTTAGGGTCACTACAATTAAATAAAATAAATTATATAATTCTAAGGCATGAGAATTACTTCACAACAATTGTATGACCCTACAACAGCAACAAATTGTAAAGTAGTTTCTTTTAATTTAAATATGGTTTTGATTTTATTGGAATAATTACAATTAGCCATGGCTATTTAAGGATATCAGACGCAATATAATTCAAAATGCTTAACAAAAACAATAAAGAAATGAATTGGGAAATTCGCTTTAGTTGAATAGAAATATTGACAAAATAGAAAACTAAAGATCAGGTTGGGTGACTTGTTTCATGAATGACTCGTACTTTAAAGTTCCAAACTAAAACAATTTTTCTTACGCATAGTCTGAAGTCACACTTCCTTCAGATTACCGACTATTTGATTAGAGCTCCTATTATATTACAACCTTTGTGCAGGACTATTTACACACACATACACATATTTGCTTTTGGCGTGCGCTCATGTAATTTGACATGCGGATGTGAATCCTTGAGATAAGCGCTATGCAAAGTTGCGGTCGGCACTCATTGTACGGCGCAACTGGTGAAGGATTTCACACTCAGCGGCATAGTTTAGAGACAAACAGGCTAACGCCGCGGCTGTGGCAACAAAATTACAACTTAGAGCTAATTTGAATAGCATAATTGTTGTTGTCTTTATAGATTTGTTGTTGATTATTTAGTTTTGGGTTGCCTTATTTGCGTAGAGAACTAAATGGCGTTACAAGGTGCTCGCAAAGGGAGCGGCCACACACATACCGTGGACAGTTATAGATGTACATATACCGGCCGGAAATGTGTGTGGTCTAACGCACGGCGGAATGATTGAATGGGCGCAATGTGGTTAAGATCAAGCAGATAACAAGATGTGACAGATGATAATATACTTTTCTTTAATTACTTTGAGTTGGAACTATAATGACTCAAGCTGCCGTTCATTTGGCGACCCCCACTTTTGCAAGATATTCAACATGATAGTGATAGAGATGGTGCATGCCTCCTCACACCAACTAAGTTAACCCCCTCTCCTTATATCCCAAGCTAGCCGAAAAGTCCGTTTTACGTTTGGACCCTTCCTTAGGTGACGTTGACGATAACTTTTAGTTCTAAGAAATTTTTTTATGAAATATATCATCTAGCATAAATATTATATATTGCGATAGCTTTTAATGTAAGAGCTTTCTGGTTTTATTATACTTCGCACTGGGTACATTAATTTCGCCACGATATTTGTTACTCTCATAAGAAAACGTCGGAAACCAATAAAGTATATAAATAACTGTCCGACTGGATATACGCGAACTAGTCCCTCAGTTTCTGCGATATAAATCTGAGAATTTGCACATGTTCTTTTCTCTCCAAGAAGCTGCTCATTTGTCAGAACCACCGATATCAGACAACTATAGCATATATCTGTAATACAAATTGACCGATCAAACTCAAGTCCTTTTTTGGAAAACTTTTTAGTTGGACAAGGTGTCTTTACGAATTTTTTATAAATTATTAGCCAGAGCATCACTCTAATCACCAAAGAAATTGTTCAGATCGGACAACTATAGCATAAAGCTGTGATACAAACTGATCGATTAAACTCAAGCCATTGTATGGAAAATCTTTTTATTTTACAGGGTATCTTCACGAAATTTGACTTAGTAGGTTATCCAAAGCATTGCAACAATCGTCGAAGAAATTGCTTAGATCGTACATCTCTAACATATAGCTACCCTATAAACTGATCGATCAAGATCACAATAAATATCTTTTTATACCCTTTATGGTATAAAAAATGCAACGGTGAAGTGTATTATAGCTTCGGTGCAGCTGACGGTAACGTTTATTTTTTTTTGTATTGGTTCTGGGGACAAAGTCCTCACGTTTGATTTAATCGCTTCTAAAATTAAAAGCGTTATGTTATTGTTTTACTAAATAAACTACGTGAGTATGTAGACAGATACAATGACATATTGAATATCTCTCTTATCTGAAAATATGTTTGTATGTTTTTTCAGTATTATATATTTATACACGATTATTTGAATGACTCTTCCGATATCGAATCGCGCCTGTCAATCGGTTTGTTTATTTGTATATTGGCGTCCTTTTCTTCGTTTTCTTCTTCTTCTCATATCATATTCTATTTTGCAAGTACATTGTAGATGTTGTGTGTTGTTTTGTCTTTTGGCTCTTCAGAAGCGCTGAGATTGCGAAACTTCCCACATTGGCTCGTTAACAACTTTGTTGCCGCATTGTTTGTTGTTATTGTAATTCATCGAAAAATCGCTGACAACGATGACACATCGCTTATCATATTCCGTATTGCCGTAGTGATATAGTACATATGCACAAATGTATGTGTACGCCACTAAAGAGATCCACTAGAAGAGATAATGCCAATCCTATCTATAGACTGTATGTCAAATCGGATTCAATGCTGCCGAATAAATAGACATTTGTATGTTATGTATCTATTTAAGCAAACACAAACACACACATACATACATGTATATACATATGTGCCGTTTTGTGCCGTCAAGAAGCCACTTAGCCTTAACTAATCTCTATCTTGTCTTTCGTACAAAGTAAATTGGAGTATTCACGCAGTACATTTCATAATTATTTACAGTTGTTTGACACCACAAATTAGTTACGTTGCTAGATACCGTTGTATTTCGGTTGACCAAATTTGTTTGATTAATTTACGATATTTGTATCTTATCTGGCGTTTGAAAGCAACGATAGTGACACGAAGTGAAAACACAATTTTTCGTTGCTTCAAAAGAAGACATGCAATTGAAGAGCCCTTCGAAAGGTTCACATTTGGGTTGATAAGCTTATTTTAGAGATACAAAATAAAACTAAATTGTTGTTTTTGGCTTTTCAAAGTTCATAGAAGTATCCAGCACTTGATACTGGAACGAAGTGGTGAGCCATTGGTTCAGGACATTGTGTCGATTATTCTGCTTAACCTTTTATTTAAGTACAAAAAGCCAAGACCAAGCTTTCAGAAAAATAAATATTCTGATTGAGGCATGAACAAGCATCTAAAAAATTAAGATTTGACAATTCTCCTTTTCCTTCCAACTTATTCGAACTCATTACTTTAGTTTATTTTGAGATTTAGTCGAATATGTGCGAGTACCACTATCTTTTAAGGAATGCTGCCCAATTGACAGCTCTTTGCCGAGTAATAGTCCCTCCCTGTTTCAATTATTTAGACGCGATCGTCGTGGGAACAAATAGCAATACTTCAAAGTACCTGATATACTTGTATGTTAAGCGGTTAGGTGTAGTCAGAGACATGAAAAAAATAAAATTTATAATAATTTTTTTTGCCAGTAAACTGTTTTAATACAAAAAAAAATACAATAAATTAAAAAGTAATGAATGTTTTTTGTTGGTCCAGTTCCCACTGAAGCTCCTTGCGATGACCATCGCTAATTCTTGGTGATTCTTTAATAATATTTAAAAGATGATCTAGTGCCTGATAGAAGCTTTTTTATACCCTAAATAGGACCTATTAAGTTCGCCACGATGTTTATAACATCCCGAAGTCTAAAAGTCGCAGACCCTAAAAATATAGATCTATATGATCAGCACATCATATCAGATGAGCTGAGTCGGTTAAGCCATGTCCGTCCGTCTATCGATCTGAAATTTTGCACACGTCTTTTTCTCCCCAAGAACTGATCATTTGTCGGAATTGCCGCTATCGGGCCACTCTAGTATATATGTAGCTGCCATACAAAATTAACGATCGGAATAAAGTGCTTGTATGGAAAACTTTTCATTTGACGAGATATCTCCATGAAATTTGGCATGTGGTATCGTCCAAAGCAACGATGTACTCTCCGAAGAAAATTTGATCGGATCACTATAGTATTATATATGGCTGCCACACAATCTGAACGATCGGAAGAAAGTCCTTGTATGGAAACTTTGTTATTCGTGATGGTTATTACAACTTCGGTGAAACCTGTTTTGAGAAAAACGCATCAGAAATTTTACACCAACGTTCCACAGCACTCGAGAATCCTTTGCTATTTATCGAATAACTCAAAAAGTACTTGTAGGACTTACTTCAGTTTTCAGAAAAGATTTCTAATATATTACACAACTTATGCAAAAAAAATCGATCGATCAAAATCCTGACTACCACTAACCTTTAAAGGTATCGTATCAAGTACTTGCACGGTTTTTTTAATTTCTGAGTAGTCCTACAGAAGTTCTGAGTACTTTTGAGTATAGCATTTGACCCAATTTCGCGACTTTTGAAAAGACCGAATACTGTCGATTATTTTAAAAATGGAATTTTAAGCATTGATGCTATGCCAACGTTATAAATGGACACATCGATGGATTAAAAACACTTTTAAAACTCATTAAAAATAACGTTTTCAATAAATAAAAGTGTTTGCAATTATATGCATATCATAACTGTTACAGTTCTATAAATAACTTCTGTCATGAAATACATTTGTAGCGATATTTAACTTCAGTGTTTTTTCTCTACCTTCTTTTGTAGGCAATAGTGGCGACGAGTACGAAGCGGCGGCAGTGCGACACCTCAATTTTGTGCCATTCTCCAATCACCACAGCAATCACTTCAATCATCAACTCCCCCTGCAACATCATCTCCACCAACAAACACACCTGCCAACGACGCCACTGACAGCGAGCGCCGCACAACCGTCGTTGAATTACGAACGCGGCGAGCACAAGCGCGAGAGCGGTGACCTAATCGCCGCTAATGTCAACGCCAGCGCCAACGTCAATGCCAACACAATTCTACAAAACGGCCATAATAGTGCGACATACGATTTGAAAACATCGCCACTTTATGCGGCGCCCATTGGGGGGGCATATCACAATCATCAGCAACAGCAACAACATAATCACAATAACAACAAACAAAGCATTAACTTGCAGCCACCACAACAAAACCAACAACACTTGCCGACACAAGCCATTGCAGCAGCGGCAGCCGCAACGTCCGCAACATCGCCCGCCTCTGCGTCCAGTTCAGCGCATCCAATGTACAATCCATTCTTTGGCAGTAAAGCGCACGCGGAAGACTTCTTCACGCAGCTGGCGCGTTTGCGTGGACGCGACGATTCCATAAGTGGTTTGGATATACGTGAGAGCGGCGTATATGCGAAGGTGCGGCTCAGCCGTGGAACGCGTTATGGCCCATTTGCGGTGAAGTTGTGCAGTGAGCCGACGGCGCCCAGCCTGGCTTGGGAGGTAAGTGCGCATGCATGAGTGTGTGAAACCAATTCGCAGCTGATGCTGATTAATTTAATTTAGTGGGAAAACGCAGCGATTTCGTTGGAAATTTGCGCATTATTTTGGGTGAAAACTCGTCACTGGGCGCGCCTTGCTTTGTTGTTTGGTTGGTTGACAATTTTTCCGTTGCTTAATCCTTTCGCATCTGTGCGAAAATTGCAAATGCGGATCGCATTACCAGCAGCGGTCGCAAATTGCATAAATACATGTGTGTGTGTGTGTGGCACTGAAATTTAATCCCATCAAGCGTTACCCAAAATTACCACAGTCCCAATTTGCACATTTTCAAATAATTATTTAGCTCGCATCCTTTTTGGGTGCAAAAATGCGACAAAATCAATGAAAATTAAGTGATCAAGAAAATATTCGATTAAAGCAGACTGAACACAGCTCCGAGTTGTTATTGTTGTTTTTAGTTCTGTTGTTGCACGCATCAGTTGTCAATCAGAAAAGCGGCTGCGAATTGTCACACCGCCTCACCGCTGTGACAAGAGGCCTATGGACTGATAGCATAACAGAACGCCGAGTTTGCGTTGAGACAGCAGCGTATCGGATAGTATAAAGAAGCTCGCACACACAAGCGGCGGATATGTTTAGGGATGTGCCACAAACCGGAGCTAATTTCCGGCAACCAAATGCGTGTGTGGAAATTAAAGCGACAACAACAGTGTGTGCAAAAATACGCGCAAATCCACAAAGTGTCCCTCAAATGAGGCTTAAATTCGCCAACAAGCAGATAATACCAATTAGGGTCCGGCATACAGTATTATGTGCAGACAACAGCGCACGCATCCTGCTCTCCTCACACAGCTACACGCACACAAATCACCATCACTACCTCACTTCAGCTATCTTAGCTCCGGTTCTGCTGTCAGGCTGTCTGTTTGTCATCCCCTTCATCTGCACTTTCGATTTTCGTCCGTTCGCTGCATCCTTCCTTGCTGTATACGTATGCATGTGGGGCGCTACCGTTTGACAATCCAATCAAATTATCGCGCCTTGCCCAGATGAGAACTCAACTCTGTGTTTCGAGCTGACAATTGTCAATCATAAAAATTTCTAAGTAAACAATAAAAACAATTCCCAGGTAGTTACATTCAACTTCAACTCTACTTTGCAGTATCAAGAAGCAAGCCACTCGAGTTGCAGCATACTCTACAAATTGATCCACACTCTTGGGTAGACGCTTAACATAGCCGACGTTTCTTTGACATTTACTTGCCTGCTAACTCTATTTGTTATTTCTTAAAATATTTTCGAAAGCATATGTTTTGCTCAGGATGATCCCCGAATCAATTCGTATCAGGCGCTCAGTATCTGCCGCTGCAGTTTTTTTGAAAATTTAGAAGTATCTTAAGTACTAGAGTCGATGAACGTGTTGTCATTACAGAAGGTGGAGATCGAATCGCAAATGATTTCTCAGCCTCAGATATTATAGTGGACAAATAAGCAACCTTATGAAGAGGGTATTTTAACTAAAAAACAATTTTCACTCTGGACCATACTTCGGAAGTTCATGTTTACGTCTAGTGATTCTTATATTCTATCAGTGGTGTGATTCGGGTCTTAAGTTCAGTAAAAAAAACAGATTTAGAATAAAGTATTTTAATAACTTATTTTGACATTTTGGTACAAAAGAGGTACAGGGGTAATTTTTGGAATCTTAATTTTTAAGAGAACCTCTACGAACAACAATGAATCAATGAGCTCGTGCTTTCTGAAACAAAATAAAAAACGCGATCCTAATCTACATAAGTCTTTTCTTTCTGAAAAAAAAAATTAAATAAAAATGGGACCTTAATCTACATAGGTCTTGCTGGGGACTAGTTACTATGAAGATTCAGTTAAAATTACAAATAGATACGTGCGATAGTCTCCGAATACCATCATCTTGCAGAAGCTCACTCACTAGAACGTTTCGACATTACTGCAGATTGGACATTGAAAGGGAAACATTCTTTTTCTACTAACTCAATAAAGTTCTTATGACCTGTGGCCAAAAAACTCGATCAAAACCTAGTTTTTAATAGTAAGCGCCTATACTCTTGGAAAAGAATGAATTTATAAATTAAACGAAAAGTTCCAAACTCACTCAAAATAATTTTATTAAAGGTAAATAATGCCTGGATACTGTCCAATAGGAATACATGCTGTAAAGCTGAAAATCCAGTCGGATGCAAACTGTCAAATTTGTTTGGAGAAGGGTAAAGTGGAAACGTGACTTTCTCCTCTATTGTCCAGCTTTTGCAAGACTAACTTCATAACTTCGGTGAACCAGGAGACATAGCCGAAACTGACATTAGCCACCACAACAAATTTGTGATCAATTCAAAGCGGTTCGTCGTTTTATGAGGGACTTTGTAATCAATTTTGAAGGAGTTCTAGGTACCAGAACGGACCGGTTAAAAGCTGTTCAAGTGAAATTCTTGTTAAGATCAACCGATTTTAATGAGAGGGAGTTATTAACCCGGTTTTAACAACAAGCGTTCCAAGAATCTACTTATTATACATTTGCAAAAACATGGTTTATAGTTCATATTTAAACTCAGTAAAAACATTTGCAAGAAAGTACTTGTATATTCCTTCTTAAATTGTCAAATAGTCGACAGTCATATACTCATAGTTCCGAACTAAAACTTTTAGCTGAACAAATATTGGCAGCATAGACACTTTATCTCTGCCACAGACACGGCAGAGACAATTTCCCTGTTAAATTTAGAAAAAAACGTGAAAAACAACACTTCACTGAAACATCATACTGAACAAACAGTGACACACTTTTTCCATTGCAAACCGATCAGTGACGAGATCGAGCGTTCAATTCGGCAGCAGCGCCTGGGCGTCGGCATCAAATTCGTGCGCATGAAACCGCTGGTGTGAACATCATCATACAAATAGTAGATTATCTCGTGCGTGTAAATATTTTTCTTATTGTTGACATACATTTGTAGGGGTTCTACCTCGCATTGTTGTTATTATCTTACCTTTTTTGGCTTGCGCATTGTGAAGCCAATTTTCAAACTGTGAAATACATATGTACTATGTATGGCTTTATGTGTGCAGATAGAGTTTGTTAAAAGTAGAGCAGGATCGAGCTGCAAATGCGCCAGGCAAACAGTAATTGTATTTATACCTTTGCCGTTTATAATTTGACACACCATGCGACCCATACATTCGCAACGGATTAAACTGATCTTCCGATATTGAGTTGTCAGTCGTCAGTTGTCATCTGCGACTGTGACTGTCTCCTCGACTGTGTGTTGTTGTTTGCCAATTGTCCCGCTAATCCCTAGAAACCTAATTGCATATGTTGGCAATTTGAGTCACTACCCAAGAAAAAGTTTTTGTGTTTTTGTCGTGATGGTAGTGTGAATATCCTGGTAGCCTTGATGGCAATCTGAAAGTGAATCAGAATTTACAAAAAAATATATTTGCAACTGCTTGGTCATTTATATCATACAATTGAAGTTCACATTTTACTTTTCGGCGAGAAACAACAACTCTACTAACTTGCGCTCAATTTCGTGCAGAAACTGTAAATTATTGCTTGTAGATCGTAAGCAAATCTATCGATGGAGCTAATATGTAGCAAATATTTTCACAACTAAGAGTATAACCCGACCAGTTAGAAGTAGTTCATGCAACTTTTTTGTAGTAAGTAAGCTTAAAAACGATGTGATGTATTGCTAGAAAGAAAACTAGCCAGAGTTCTGTTGTTGATCCATTACAAATCTGCTGTTGTTGATCTATTACAAATCTGTTGAGGTGACCATTGTCAACTTCAACCGATTTGCTCGGTTTATCGAAAGTATGGTTCGAGCTTTTAGCGAATGGATAGAAGCTCAAGAGAAAGGTTAGAGGTGAAATTTTCTGTTGGGAGCTTTCAATCTTTTCTTTCAGACTGCCAGACCATTGTAGTGTCTTTCAAGCAGAAGTGGCAGCCATCATCAGGCGTTTTGTTGATATGCGACGGTCTTCTTTATTCATACCTATGCTTATCGAACAGTGCGTGGCTAAAATCCCTACAGCCGCGGCAAGATGAACATTGCTGAGACCGAATAGTACGACGGACCTCTTGCGTTCCACTATGAGTCAAAAGGATTTCACAGCCTTACAAAGGCTGATTGTCGACCAACGCTCACCGAGGATCCACGTCAGATGTCTTAGCTTATAGGATTAAGTCTGAGATTTCCTGTTGCTGCGTAATGATTCAAGATGTCACAGCAACAAAGTTCAAAAGTTATAGCAAAAAGATGTCAAGGTCGACTAATTGCTTTGACAAGTTAATACATAAAAAATCACAGCTGCTGACACTTAATTTACGATGTTACAAATTAAATTGTTTAAATTTTTTTCCATGACCTCAAAAATTACCGAACTGCTTAACTGTCATACGACTTCATAATGTAACCTGAAAAGTCAATTGATTTTCGACCAAAAAATAGGCAGCCAATTAAATTCTTTCTGTTAAGCGACATTTGCGCTCATCCAAAAGGATTTTACAGCAATCAATTAAACCAACAAGCGAGCGGATAAGTAGCACTAACATTAATTATGAGAAGACAGCAACACATGTTTACGCGCGGTACAAAAGACAAGACACACGGGAAGAAGGCACACACAGAAGAAGGAAGACTCAAACGTGTACGTGAAGAAAGGATAAGAAAGAAGAACAAGAAGCGGCAACAAAACCAACAAAGGTCATCTTACTAACTAGGGTGTCAAGGCGCAGCGGGACTTCTCGGCTACTGGAATTGGGAAACCAAAGATAACTGCGCGACGGGTTGTCTGCGTTGCGCGCCAAGTAGCGAGAAGAGCGTGGAGGGAATTGGGATGCGCACACGTTATTTTGCGGTCACGCACAATTTATCAATTTACAGTTATAATCGAAGCGATAATAGGAGGCTAAGCGAAGGCTTAACTTGAAGAGCATTCCTGTGTATGTGAGTGCGTGTGCGTATGGTACCGTTAGAATAGGCATGAAATGATGAGGTGAGCCGCCGTAAATGTGACTGTGATGACTCCTTCATAAGGTCCCGCTGACTTTCGGCATTCGCCCCGCCGAGCTGAAGTCTCTTGAGATTACGCGAGTATTTAGTGAATTTACCAAACAATTTAATTTGTAAAGAAACATTTGTCGGGCCACGCACCCCCAAGCCGCCAGCCAGCGACCGCTGCGTTTGTGTGCATACAGAATGAGCAAAATATGGAAATCACAAAATACCAAAAAGAAAAAATATGAAAACGCGAAAAACACAACTTTTGACAACAAACAATATGTTTTACAACAAATCGTCTCGACGCTGCCAGCGTGCAACAAACAATTGGAGTGCAAAATGCGCGCCGATGTTGCTGTGCGGCCAACAACTGTTAAGTGCACACTCAGCAGCAGCAACGCACACACACACACAACGCATGCAGTTGATTGTTGTTTTTTGTTCGAAACGCACCGAAACTCTTATCTCGCAAGTCATTCGGAAAAACGACGTTTCCACAAAGTGGCACATACGCGTATGCGCTACAGCGCGCGGACGGACATGTGGATAAAAGCGGCTAGCTCAGCGCACCATGTACAGGCGGCGCGCAGGCAGGCAGCGCTTAACCGTAACCGCGTGTGCATGAGTACGCGTACACGCTCTGCAAATTGAGCTAACAACTCAATTCTAAGCAAATACGACTTGACGTCGCTTCGGCAGCCAGCCGAGGGGAGGTGGGCGCGGGTTTAAACAATCTGACGCACATTAATACACTTGAGTAAGACGAGTTTAATGTGCACTTTGTTGTTATTACACTGCTTATTTCCGCGAGCGCCCTTCGTTTGTGTTCTGCCTTAATGCACTTCTAATACTCACCACTGTTTTTTATACGTCTGATATTTGAGTTAATGACATACAGCCGTCCGCCGGCGGTCAGATTTTTTCAACATTTTCACTTTTTTACGCAAGCTGGCTCAATTTGTCATGTAAGGGCCATGTGACACTGCCGTAATTGGCGGGCAATGAAGCAGAAACGCAAGCGGTGTGGGGCGGACATCACGTACATATGAGTGTGTTTGCGAAAATTCTTGCTTAGTGCAACCACATCGTAAGCATGTGATTTTTTGCTGTAATTGGTGATTTTGAAATTGTTTTGGCGCAGCGGGCGACATTCGATTTGGTCGCGGGAAGCGGGATATTGTTGTAGCTTAAGTCGGTTTGCAACAAAAACATTGAAAGTTGATATAGTAATATTTGTCAGGATCAAAGACAATTATTTCACTATAGAAATTAAAGGGAGAGAAATGCATCATTCGCGTTTGAAATCATTTAGGTGGCCAACTTTACCAGTAAAAGTTCCATCAATGCGATTTTTGGTGCAGCATACTTCGAAATATATATTTTTTAAACTAAAGCATAACGAAATTATTAAATTACACTAACGAAAATCAACGCAAATATTTACATATGTACATATTTACATGTATATATGTTTATCTGAAGTAAAGTTTTATTGTCAATATATAATATGAAGAACATGAATCAAGTCTTCAACTCTAGTCAGTTTGGGTTTTTGTATATGGATGCACAACGCTCATAAAATACGAGCTTATGAAAACCATTGACGTCATAGAACCAACGTCCTCATACGTGCAGCGGAACGAATTTGAAAAAAAATTATCATTAGCTATGTAAGTTTTTATACTCTCGCAACCTGTTGCTACAGTGTTTAATAGTTTTGTTCACCTAACGGTTGTTTGTATCACCTAGAACTAATTGAGTTAGATATAGGGTTATATACAATATATATAAATGATCAGGATGAAGAGACGAGTTGAAATCCGGGTGACTGTCTGTCCGTCCGTCCGTCTGTCCGTCCGTCCGTGCAAGCTCTAACTTGAGTAAAAATTGAGATATCTTTATGAAACTTGGTAAACATGTTTCTTGATACCGTGAGACGGTTGGTATTGCAGATGGGCGTAATCGGACCACTGCCACGCCCACAAAACGCCATTATTCAAAAACAAATAAATTGCCATAACTAAGCTCCACAACAAGATACAAGACTCTTATTTGATATACAGCATCACAATAGGGAGGGACATTTGCAGTTATAATTTTTTTTTAAGTGGGCGTGGTCCCGCCCCTAATAGGTTTAATGTGCATATCTTCTAAACCACTAATGCAGTAATAACAAATTTCACTGAAAGAAAATGTTTTTAGAACCTCTACCTACAATATGAAAATGGGTGAAATCGGGTGGCAACTCCGCCCACTCCCCATATAACGGTACTGTTAAAAACTACTAAAAGCGCGATAAATCATTTTGCGAAAATGGGCGAAATCGGACTACAACCACGCCTATTTTCCATATAACACCATTTTAAATTCCATCTGATTGTTACACTTTCCACTATGCATATCAAGCTACAATGAGTATATCGGGGTAAAACTTTGCGTGAATAATACGTTTAAAGTATGCCACCTTGTGACCAAAAATTGTCTAAATCGAACCAAAACTGTTCAAGCCCCTAAGTACTAAATATGTGAACCCCAGTGCCTATAGTTGACCTTCTACCGAAAATATCAGTCAATCCACAAAGAAATCTCAAACGAGTATACTATTTGAATTTGCGAGAGTATAAAATGTTCGATTACATCCGAACTTAGCCCTTCCTTACTTGTTTATGTTTGCGTTCTTTGTTTAAACCATTATTGCCTACGAGGTGTGTTTAAAAAATAACGGGAAATTTAGTTTTTTGAAAAAAGTATTTATTCATTCATCTATATTAAGGTTGTCCCATTCAATATCATGCACTTATGCCAGCGCTTCTTCCAATCGTCAAAACACTTCTCAAACTCTATTTTTGGGATGGCCTAAAGCTCTTTTAGTGATTTTCAACTAGCTTGTAAAACGGCAGCCCTTTAAGGTTCCCTTTATTTTTGGAAATAGGAAAAAGTCGCACGCAGCAATATCAGGCGAATATGGAGATATTACACTATTGTTTTTGGACAAGACTTTATGAACTAGCAACAAAGTGTGAGCTTTTAACAAACGGAAATCGCCAAGCTCATAAAACACGTCTAACCTAGCGGCTGCTACAGAGAAAGTAAGAAATTAATACAGCTGAAAATGTTTTCGTACTTCAGTGGCATGTACAACACAATAAAAGAAATTTGATAATTGGACTATTGGACCGTGAAATTCGAGAACCAGTACCCTCGGTTCCTCAGGAAATTCCACATAGAGTTTTCGTAATAGTATATGGTCTACACAAGAGTTTCGGTTAGAATTCTCAATTGGGCCCTAAGAAACTCATAGAAAATTTAACAGAAATCTCTATTCCTAACTAACCGGTGATTTAACCGATAGCTGCCTTGCAGGCTATGTTTGCAATGTTGTCGTAACCTTTTTTATATGAACGTTGATATGCATCCATCTTATTCCTTTTGATTAAGACTTTAAATAAGGTAATCAATTACTCACCTCTGTTCTACTTTACTTACCACATTTGCTGTTTCATGCACACACATACATACTTAGTTTTGTATAACACTTTCTTTGCTAGCTACGGCACGGCAGATGGCGCTCGCAATTGCTCTAGATATTTTATCTCACCACTGCAAAACGCAATATATGTGAAATACGGTGCGTTAAATTTTTTTTGTAAAAAATAAAATAAAGTAAAAAGAAGATAAAGTTTAATAAAACAAAAGAAAAAACATTTACTTCGGTTGACAGCTAAGTATATGCTATAGTGGTCCGGTATATATATTATAGGTATAGATTATCTATTATGCTGTTGTATAGCCGCCAAATTTCCATACTTAGATACATTAAAACTTACTTATGTTTATAAACCCAATCACAGCTCAAATTAATCGCGTCATTTCGCAATAGGTCATTGCAGGTCCACATTTCCGCGGCTGGTTGGAACCGTCACATGATGTTTCGACGTGGCTGCGCAAAATACGCGCTGTCGACAATGACGGAGAGGCTAATCTGAAGAACTTCCTGGTGGCAGGATATGTGAGTGAAATGCATTTACTAACAAAAAATAAAACAACAACAAATACATATTTAAATACCGTTTAAATAACATGACAATTTTTCACAGCTTTGGTATGAAACAAATCGTGATATTAATGCCGGCGAAGAAATCACCATCGATGGACGGCCGCGCACACCCATACACCTAAACGATGGCTTCGCCAATGGCACGGATGCGGGTCCGTTAGGCGCGACGAGTGCATCGCTGCAAGGCGATGATAAAAGCGAACGTGATAATGGTGAGTAGAGAACACTTCTATTGATAAACTAATCTAATGAGTGGAGACACACCACTATACACTGCTTCAGAAGCGCTGTAACTGATGTGATGTTATGAATAGTTAGGGTGTCATTTCTGGCAGCTAAGTTCGATTCGTTTTATCTCATTTGTACATTTATCTGCCATTTATTTGACTTCGATGCTGCTGTCAAGCTTATCGCGATGCTGCAGAAGTTGATCCGCTGGAACGGAAAAATGAGCAGCTGTGCAACCACAACGCAGGCCAATTGAAAAATAATGCTTACTTTTGTTTGTTGTTGTTGGTGGTGGTGTTGCTGTTGTTCAAGGGCAATGTTTGTGCTTAGCAAATATGATTGGTGATTAGTGAGCGCAAACATGCAATTGATAACGCGCGAGGGGGCAATACGCGTGACTTGCCACATGGCACGCGTGTTGCTGTTGTTGCCTACAACGGTAAACATATGGACATAAACACAAATGTGTACATGTGAATATACTACATGCTGCAATTACTTGCAACATTATTCACACTTTGTGCAATCATACAATTGCGCATGTCCTGTGGCAGGAGCTGCCAGCTTTATTCTTGATCCAGACGTTTGATTGCCGCATTACAAGGTAGAGTTGACAACCCTCTTGCGAGGGCGCCAGTGTAAGGGTTTGCCAAATGCCTGGCAGTGCTAGTGTTGTTGCTACTGCGATAAGCATCATATATACAGATGTACATGCTTCAGTAGCAACAACATCATACAATTTTAAAGCCAACAACAATACCATAAATGAAATATTAATAACAATGTGAAAATAATTATGAGACAGGGCGTTGATTGTTTGCGGGGATTTCAATTTAAATTTACAATCTCCCTCTCATACCCTTTACACCCTGCACTGCGCGCCCTGCGCATGCGCACAATGCCACATTCATTGCTGGCGCGCATTATGAAGCGACCACCGCATATGTTTTCGTTTGTTATTAAAATACTTGATAATTCCATTAAGACATTGCAGCAACAAAAACAACAACAATATCAATATCAAGTTAAACAACCACCATGGATGCCACATTGCAGCATCAGCGCAATCAGTTTGGCTGCCGGGCTGTCAGGCACACAGGCCAGTCAGACTGGATTGTGTGGCGATCAGCCGTGCACAGGAGTGATGACAGTGCACATCTACATACATAAGTTTGTTACCGCGCGTGACTATAATTGGCGGCCAGGCGTCGACAATGTCGCCTCATCAGCGGCCTCATCAAGGCAAATGCGCTCAAAATATGGCATACGCTCAATTTAATCGTGATCCCGGTATTCGTCGCATTCATAATTTATATTTGCGTTTGAGATTCAACAATGATAAGTATTTTGGTATATTATATATAAAAACGGTCATCCTTGTTAAAGACATTCATACTTGAAGATATTTATGTACAATGACCTACAGTCGAAAAGAAATAAAAAATTGACAAAAAGGGGGTGTAATTAAAAAAAGTTGAATTCAACCCAAAATTTTGGTCGCTTTTGGCCAGCCAAAGTTCGATTTTTGATCAAAAAACAGGTCGGCCAGTTATGACCAACTATATATTCGTACAAAGTTAGGTTAGGTTAGGTTAGGCCACGAATAATCCCACTAGGACAGTCTTCGCCGGGTTCTTAAAAAGTATGACAGCTGAGATGTTTCAACCTTAGTCTGGCGTAAACCAGTGTCTAGATGTTTCCACTTCATCTTCCTCCCTGCAAGTTGCGTCTTCCAAAACCTTTAGCCTCACCGTGTGAGTGCCAAAGGGACAGTGTCCAGTTAGGACATCTATCTGTATTGAGAAAAACGTTTTGTAAGATAAACTGATGGAGCTGATTGAACTGATTGAACTGAGCGGATACGCTTTAGAAGAATTTGTCTCAAAAACTATTTGAGATATCGTTTTAAAATTTTAGTATGTTATTTTTAATATCGATTTTTATAATACCCTTCACAAATTCAAAAGATTCCTTACTAGAACTTTTTGATTGGCCAGGTTATATGGCAGCTATATGCTACAGTGGTCCGATACCGGCCGTTATGACAACTGAGCTGCTTCTTGTGGGGAACAGGGCGAATGAAAGTTTTCAGATCGATATCTCAAAAACTGAGGGACTAGTTCGCATATATATAAACGGACAAACAAATAGACGGCTGATCATTTATATATGTATACACTTTACAGGGTCTCTCCACCGTTTTCTTTTGGGTTTTACAAAAATTGTGACAAACTGAATATACCCTCTTTAGGGTATAAATAGGGAACAAGAACTTTCTGGCTAACATTGGCGAAAGGTGCAAAAAACCGAAATTCTGTAACAATTATCGATATTAAATGGTTTATTAGTCGTATGTTCGGGTCCTGGCTAAGTCAACAATATATCACACACAAAAATTCAAAATCTTAAATTTCCTTATACTCGTAGGCACGTTTTTGTCTATACATGCCTTCGTGAGCCCACTGTGCGCCAGCAGCAAAAATATTACTAGGCAGTTCAGTAGCTGTTGGCCATCATCACTTGGAAGCGGCATTATCCGACAGCTTAACTTCGGCGATTACACGAGCCTATTCACACACGCCACATAACATACATATGCACAAAGAAACATTAAACAGACGCAGGATATGTTTGCGCATTTTATATTTTCAGTATTTTATTAGTTTTTGTACAACAACTCGACTTAACTACAGCAAGTTGCATTTTTGACGTTGTTGTTGTTGTTTCACATGGTTATTAAATGTACACACATAGTGGCGCTGACTTGTCGTGTGGCCGTTTGACAGTTGCGGCACATTCCCCAATCAGCGCGGCAATCGCAGTCATCGCGGTGGTGGTGACTGTGTTGCGGCGGCGCATGCGTGACGCGGTTAATTACAAATATGTGGGATTTATGCAGCCAAATTGAACGCGCCACAATCAAAGGCACTGCCTGCGTGTGTGCATGTGTGTGTTTGTGTCATGTAACGCGTGTGATTGCGATTGTGATCTGTTGATTTGGCCACTGATCGCTCGCTTGCCGACGCTTGTGCGTTAGTTCGCGCGCTTATCCTGACGGCGTGATAGATGCTTAAGGCGGTTGTAAGCGACCGTTTGACACGCAACGCCCAACAGCTCAGGATTAATTTTAATAAAATTGCCCACATTTATATTGTGCATTTCGGTGCTTCATTTGTATGTAAATTAATAATTTATGCCGCAACTGACATATATATATACATACATAATAACGGTAGGGTATATCACCTTGACGGTAAGGTTCTACTTTTGTAACCGTTTTCGCGCGAGAATTTCCCAACGCTCACATGCGCACCTGCCCGACAACGGTGGCTTACTGCCCGCCGCCCCGCCGCCAAATATTCTATAACGGACTTTACTAACTTTCCGGTGTTGCACGTGAAAATTCTTAACGTATTTTAACACATTTTATGTGTGTGTATGTTTGTGTCCACTTATTACTTCGTTTCGTGCTCTGTAATGACATTCAGCGTTTCTTCGTTCGTGTTCCGCTGCACTGCGCACGCACTGCACACCCCTTCTTGCAAGGACTTCGTGCCAGAAGGACATCTGGTTAAGACCCTTGCTGCTCGGTCGCTTGCTCGTTGGCTCTCCTTTAGTGGTCATGTTGTTAATGTGCGTTTTCCAAAGTTAATTTGATTCACAAATTTTTAATTTATTTGAAGAAAATTCGTTAGCCATGTCATGTGGTTTACCAATATATGTGGTTGGTCGGTGTTTCCGCATTCGAAGAAAGCAGCATTATTCAAGGCCACTGCACACTACAGTTTGCAAGTCATGAACGTAGCTCGGAAGGAACCGATTTTACCATCTTAATTTAATCTTAGATTTATTTAATATTCTAGCATTATTTTCACGTTCTTCGAGTTCAAACATTAACGCATGCCAGACATGCCTATAATAGCCGCTGAGTCTCATATTGACGTTTGGCTGATTGCCTTAATGAAATTTAGCTTTCTGCTTAAGCAGAAAAATTTTAGCAAGCAAGATCTAGTTCTTCTGCGTGCGCTCAAAAACGGTTTTCCGATGTCTTCTTGTGTTCTGGCGTTGGAGCTTTGGACTTCCAGTGAGCTCAGCAAATGCTGATCCACAACCAGAACTTGTGCAACTGCGAGATCCTTCTGGCCCAGAGTGAACGTAAGAAAGCTTCTGAACTACTGGCTCTTAGCAATCTAGCCGGAATTATTCTGACTGGACACTGTCCAATATGTATACACGCGGTGCAACTAAATATTTTGACGTATGCTCTTTGTCAAAGCAATATGGAAAAAAGCAAGGTGTCACTTTCTCTTATATTGTTCAGCTTTTGTCAGACTTAAATTAAAATATCTCGGTAGACACATCTTTGGAGAACATATCGAAGAGGTTGGGGTTGAATTGGCCGAATAGAACAAATATCTGTCCAAGTGAGATTCTTCGATTTTTGAATCAAACCTACGATCAAATCAAACTTAGGATATAGTTAAAGGTGTAATAGCACACCAAGCTGAAGCAAAATCGCAGATAATCATACAGCTTATGAGCTTGCATGAAAAGGTCTCGCTATTGGTAGAATGGGCACGAGTCTTTTTTGTTTTTTTTTTGTTCTGGAAAGTTTGTTTTAACGTGTATTTAACGGGTTCAAAGCAGTTTGTTGATATGTGAGATACAACAACAAGAGTTTCATGGCTTCATTAAGGATTATCCTTAGCAGTTAAAGTATGACCATAGCCTTAGCCTAACTTAACCTAGTCTAAGCTTTCAAATGCCAGTATAGTATGTTTAAATTTTTTAAAGTAATCCAGTGTCTGACAAAAGTTCTAACACACTACATAAAGCCACTTTAGAATCGTAAGTTAGGCTGCAGACAAGATTCTATCCCGGTTCCAACCTTACTCCAGGAATTATATATATGAGGTTTCTGAGAAACTAAAAATTACGCATATTAAAAATTTACTGTTAACCCAGTGATTATACAGTGGTTATTTTCGGATCGAAATATCTGCGAATTATATCGAAAAACTGGATATGTTTCGGTCAAGCCAACCCGACAGTGTGGGAACTGACATACTATGTTCTTATTGGTTATTTATACGTATGCTGGGGTTAGCGCCTTTACCTCAGTGAGATATATCGAGTAATAAAATTTTCTAGCAGATTAAAATACAATTCTTAAAAACATACGCTAGCGTTGATAGCTTCGTGAATACAAATTATATGCCAAATATCATTTTAACACTGAAACTGTCAAAATGGAAATCATATTCATAGGTGTTACTACAAGGTATTACCCTAATTTATTGCCCAGTTCATTCAACTATGGTGTGGGAAACTCGCTTAATAGATTAGGCCAGTCTACAGCCTTAAAAAATAGCATAACTTTGAACAGGGTATATTTAGTTTGCCACGAAGTGTTTAACACCTAAAAGGAAATGTCAGAAAGCTTATAAGATTTATATATGGTATATAAGATCAACATGACGACCTCAGTCGATTTAGCAATGTCATTCGTCCAAAAATATTCTTAATAAAATAATTTCTCAAACAAAGAGGCTGGAATTGAACAAAATAGTAAAAATGTTTAACGTAATTTTATTACTTTAATTAAATTAAAATGAATTTTTATGCAATTAACCGGGTAAATTAAATTAGTTAATATTTTGTAAGCAGTTATGAGGGGAACTCAATCAATCGGATAAATTAATATTTTATATGCACTACTTGTATATTGATATATATATTTATCGACCAAGTGATTTAATTGAACAGAAAAATACCATAAAATAAACTAGATCCCTAGATCACCTACAATTCGAAACGCGGAACTGCCTATTGGAATTGCTAACAAAAACTTACTCAACGCTTGTCACGGCGGCCAACTGCTTTGCATAAATGCGGTTGGGAATTCCATTTCCACACGAAAAGTGAGAACGCCAATGAACACATCGCACACTCTAGTTCCGCTCATCTTTCTATTGACAGCATAGAAAGAATTCACCGGAATATATCCGTTAGCTAACAAAGCGGAAAATCAATCGCTTTATTCAATTTTACACAATGTCATTTCGCTAAGAATTTCTGCATAAAAATAAGTCATTACTTGCATTAAAATTCAATTAGCGCGTCATCGCTGATCGTTGGCCACAATTTGCGCTGACTAAATTGAGCGATTGCATATCCGCTTCGCGTTACGCCTTCACATACAAATTCACATAGATGTATGTAGTTAACCCTTTTGCGCATGCGGATGCTGTCACATTTGCTTACATACACACACACAACTTTATGTAGGCGCCCAGCAATTGAAGCGTTGCGCGCATAGAATCAATCATTTGCTGTCGCTTGATAAAAACCATTAAGACAATTGACAACTGCAACATTTTGGGCACTGCAAAACACTGCCGCTGCCACTGGCATTAAATTCGAAATTGATTTTTTGGGAATTCGAAGTTGAGCAACTCGCGCCATGGCTTGCTGTTGCTGCAGTGGAAGACGAAGTTGCAGTGGGCACGCGAATGCCGTGATGCTGGCTGCCAGACAATAGCTGCGGGCTTGGAACTTCCCACCGCCGCGGACTGCGTGCTGAAATGACAACTAAATTGCGCGACAATTGCCCAACTGCACACAAACAACAATACACGAACACAAAAGCAAAATGCACTGCGCTAATCAACGGTGCCGAGTAACTCTTTCGTCAGGCTGTGAGGCGTACATGAGTGTGTGTGTGTTCTCTGCGCTTGCTTTGGACACTCAATTTCTAATCAATGTGCCATCAATCGTCACGCCGCCGATTGTCATCATTTATCACAGCACCTTGGCTTGATTGGCAGTGGCATCGATTGCGGCACACGCGCCCAGCACGTACCAACCTCTAATTCAGTGTTGAATCGCTGCCGTGTCCATTGTTAGTGCGGTTGTTGTTATTTTAGTGTATGTGGCGGCGAACAATGCATCAATGATGATCTTAATTTGTGCGCTGATGCTGCGATTAGGCAACATTAACTTGACTTCAGACTCACATGCTTACGTACACATATACGCATGCGCGCATCTCCCAAAGGATTAAACGAGGGATGGCACTCGCTTGTTTATCTGCTGTCGTATATGGGAAATGACTGATGTGCATAGGATACCCAGATGTTTGTGTAAGGAGTAAAAAAGTGTGAATAAAAGTCACATGATTAATTGTTCCACGAGACTACTCATTTAATTTCCTGATAAGCATTGCAGAATAATGAAAATGTTGCATGTGCTTTGATATAACTATTATTATCTTTAAAAAAGTACTGAGTTTCAAATCAAAAGTTTACAAATTAAGAAAAAAGTACTATATAGAAACTGGTCTAATCTTTCAAGTAAAGCGAATTAAAACTTTTTATCAAAAAGTGAGAAATAATAAATTAGTACTGAAAATATTTCAAACGATCACAACGATAATCTCTTAAAATATGGAAAAATAACAAAATGGAGTAAATGTTCAACGGAGGATTATGCAAGGAGAATTTAACAGAGTAAAGCATTTTTTTTGCCACTCGCTTAAAAGAAAACAAGCAAAAACGTTAACTTCGGTTGCATCAAAACTAGAATACCCTTCACAAATAAAAAAATATACAAGAACTCGATTTTGATCGGTAGGTTTTTTGCCAGATATATGGTTTAGTGGTTCGATTTGAACAGTTTGATCGAATATTGTAGTATTGCCTTGGGCGATAATCCGTGCCAAGATTTGTGGAGATATTTGTCAACTAAAAAAATTTCCATACATAATTTAGATCGTTCAGTTTGTATGACAGTCCGATATCGGTGGTTCCGACAAATGACCAGCTTCTTGAGGACAAAAAAATGAGAGACTAGACTTGATTATTTATATAGTGTAAATATAAAATCTCCAAACTTAATATAACCTGTTTAGGGTATATAAAACAGGTATTATGCATGTGGCCAGGGGTTGTATTCTGTCAGAAAATATATCGAAAGGGAGATATAAGGAAAAGGATAGTAGACAGTTAGAGTGGCTGTGTAACGACGCACCTATGCCTTTAGGAGACCTTTTGTGAAAGAACTGGACTAAAATCCCCTCACTCTATTGTCTCCCTTCCGAACCACTCCGTCCTTCTGATGAAGTTCATCAGTATAAAAAGTTGTATCTGTGCAATCTCTGAAACATAGTCAAAAAACCTTCGACCAATAGATGCGATTCTTTTCCTACACGAGAAGATATTTTGTAGTCTCCTCTATTTTTACTTTCTGACAGCTTCTACATTAGTTATTATATGGTATTCGTAGTCTTCTGACATCAGACAGTGACCTGTTAGCACTCCCACTAGAGTTCTTTAGTCATTACATATTTCCATATTCCATTGATGCCAAAATTAGGGATTGATTTCACTTTTTGCAGAACAGGAAGGTTTTTTTTAATTGCAGTGATCTGCGCTTGGAAGACACTAATTTTGCAGAAAAGACACCACCTCCCACTCTATTATCTAATTTGGACCCATCCGTATAGCTGCTTATCCCTGCGCCCTTATCCACCTTGCTTCTTTCCCACTCTTCTTCAGAAAGGAAGGCAATATTTGGGACCGAATTTAAGTTCAATTCTATAAGACTGCGAAAATGGCATTGGGTAGAATCAAAATCGAATTTAAGGTAGCAATTATTTCTAATATGTAAAGAATTTTACTTAAGTTGGAAAGTTTTTGGGAACCAATAAACTTAGTTTAGGACAAGAGACCAGTTGTAAGTCTAAACAGTTGTAGAACATCCAAAATGTAGAAAACTTGTGACGAGGCAGCATCTGTCTAAACTATGCCGTTTCTATGCTTTGGTTACAGATAGAATATCTGGTATATTTTAGAACGTCTTTTCATTCATCAAAAGTCGGAAGAATTCAACGAGCTTTTGCTGACTCTCAAAGAGATATGTAGATATCTTGCTATTCAACCTTCTTGTTGGTGCTCGTACTTAACTCTCATCGATATTAAAATAGTTTTTCTCTCAGTTGAGTTTTGTATATTTCAATAGAAATTGTTTATTTAATTTACATAAATACAGTCAATATTTTCTTGGCTTGCATTCTCAACTTAACAAAAAAAAACAATTATTTTTTGCTAATTCTCATGAAAGAGCCATTAGTTTTGTCATATTTATAGCATTCGAGTTATTTCATTTAAAGACTGCTGAACAAGGAAAAAAAGAACATCTGATAAAGAAAAAGTGCATATATCATCTCTCAAATTCTATACATTATTGATATGAATATAGTTTCCATAGCGAATTATAAGAGAAATGTATGAATATTCCCATGTCATAAAAGCCATATGCCACTACCCTGATAACTATCTTAGAAATGTTCGCAAAATTTTAATATTTCCTATCAGCAACGAGAAGTTCCCACAAGCGACACTTACTATTCTAATTGACTTTATCACTGTTATGTTTGTTTTTGTTTTTCCTTGAGCTACTTGTGACCGAAAGTACATCTTATCGTTTCGTCATCATCATACTTTCCATTTCTCGGAGACTATGGTATTTAGTACTTGACCAGTTTAATCGTGAGAACTCCGCATGCTTGGTGACTTATGGCATATTCCTTATACAAGTATTGCACCCCGTCCCTTAGACGATATGAACATCCCTTGCTTGACGGTCTCATGCTTGGTGCACCATGACCGAGTCATCATTTAGATCAATTGTAGCGCTTAAAATTTAACTTTTGACCCTTCTTGCGGTATTGTCAAAACGTGCTACGCTTCCGCAAACACAACCCCCAAAAACTCAAAATCATACGAGAGAGTATGTGTGTGTCGGCAAAGCAACACCTGTGCTGAGACTCTAACGAAAAAGGCAAAGGTGCTATATGACTTTTCAGAAGGCAATCCAGCGGAACAGTGGTGGTTGACTTGGTCCGGCTTGCCTTGGCTTGACGTCTTGCCCACGCAAGTATTTCGACGTTTCGTGGTATGCAACAATCTGCCAGCGTACCCCACACACGCAGAGGAACAGGACGACCTGCTGTCTGAATTATGCATAATTGTGCTCAGCTGAATTGAGCGGTGTTGAGTTGAGTTGAGCAAACTTGAATGGATTGTTGAGTCAGCTCTCGAAGGGATGTTTCATGACAGCTCACCTGAAGAAGTACACCTGTGTGATTATGCATGTGGACCCGTGCAACCTGTGTTGCAGTCCTTCACAAATAACAAGCACTGCAACGAAGTATAATATCCTGACAATCTCAACTTGACCGAATCACCACGGTCGTACGAACCGTTCGCTTTGACTTATCCAACTCACTTGGTGAACTAAGGTTTTGACCAACGCTTGTCTGGGGTATTTGATTGAATTGAATGCATTTTAACAACACTTTCTGATCTTTAGATAGCCATTAGGTCCCTTTGGGATCAAGTAGAGCAGTACCCGCACTTCGACCTTTGCTCTGCAATTGTTGTTTTCGTCGTGCACGCCATCAAATGAGTTCGTCTATAACAACAACGCATGTGTTAGTGTTCTGTATTCTATTTTATTTTTTTGGTCGAGTGTTGCTGTTGTTTTTGGAACGGCGGTCAAGTGTCAGCACACTTGCCCACATATAAAGTGGAATTGAGTGTAAGCCAGGTAGTGTCGCTGCCGTAGGGGTTGTTTATTCGGGCCAATTATCTATTCACTTTTCTGACTTAAATGTACTACTAACTATTATTAATGCTGTTGTTTTTTTTGTTGTTGCGTTTATTGTGTGCCATATGAGTGCACACGATTCATCATTTACATACACTCGCCCACACATACACACACACAGATAGCGCTGCTCGCATTCACTTTCGTCGCCGAGCGCGAGTCCTGTGTGAGTCCTTCCGGTCCGTCCGAGTTTTTTGGACTAAAGAGTCAATTGCGCGGCCTTAAATGGCACACTTGTTCCACAAAGCGTCTAGTGAGCGGTTGTGTCCATCTCGAAAATCTTCTGTAAAAGTGTGTAAAAAGTTTTAAGTTCAATAGTTTTGTGTTGGTTTTAGTTATTTTTAATCGAGAAGCGTTTTGAAAATATGTGCCTTAGTTTAGAGTGAAATTTTTGAGGTTTTTACTGTGTAAGTACATTATGCCTGTATTATAGTATGTGTGCTCAAAAATTTATTGAAAAATGAAAGCATTATTTATTGCTATAAAAAATATATTAATAATCGAAAATTAAGGTACACCTTTTTGGCGCTTTTCTTGCGTATAAAAATAATTTTATCTTAGTATCGAATTTTTTGAATTAAAAGCTAACTGTAAGTCCTTAAAGAATTTGGTAAAACAAATGTTAGGTTTGCTTGGAAAGCAGAGTTTTTAAATATTTAAAATTAACATTTTAACATTAGAAAGCTGTATAGAATTTTTAAACTCTTAATACAAAAATATTCCAAAAAGCAAATATATTTGTTGTAGCTTCGTAAAATTTTTTACAAATTATTAAAAAGTATATCATTTTTTCTTTATTATATTTATTTTTTAATGTTAAAATATTAAAAAATAAATATTTTTTACTTATAAGAAAATCTTACTTTCAGCACATTTGTTATATTTTGTCCCATTTTTAACAAATTATTTTAATAGTTTTCAGATATATTTTCCTCTATATTTTTAATTTTAAATATTTTTTAAATGAATAAAAAACATTTTTTTCTTAGTTTTCTAAAATTATTAAAAAAATAGACATGTATATGTCTAATTCTAAAAAAAATTAAAACAAATTTTTTACACATTTCAAAAGTTATATAAAAAAATATAGAGATATATTTGTTTAAAATTTTTGATTGTTTAACATATCTATTATTTTTTCGTTTGCTAATTTTTTTATGATTTTTACTAGTTTGAATGGGAAATTTAATATACAAATGGCTATTGTTATACTCAAATTTTTCATATATTTTGTTGGGGCTATGAATAATATAGAACAAAAAAAAAATTATCTTATTTCTAATTTTAATTTCAAGGTTAAGCATATATTTCTTATTATTACATTTTGTGTATTTTGTTTTCTAATTTTTTGTTTGTTTTTTGAACAATAATAAAACATAATTATATTAAAATAATACATATTTAAAACTAAAAAACAAAATTTTTTGATTTTTGAAAAAAAAACAATAAAATAATTAATTATTATTTTTTCTCATTAAGTTTTGTATATTTAGTTTTTTATTTTCCTATTTTGATGTTTGAACCATTCCAATTTAAAAAAATAATATTTTAAATATTAAAAAGTAATTATAATGAAATAATACATAATAAAAAAGGAAAAAAATTTGAAAAACGCAGATTTTGAAAAAAATGTGTTAGTTATGTTTTATTTATTCAAATTTTATTTTCACGGTTTATTACATTTTGTATATTAGTTTTTACATTTTTTTGTTTTTCCAAATTAAAAATAATAATAACAATTTAAATATTAAAAAATAATTATAATCAAATAGTACATATCTATATAAAAAAATAAAAATTTTGAAAAAATCAATTTTTGAAATTTTTCGCTTTGGTATAATATAATATTATTATTTCGGCTTACGACTTTCAACTTCGTTCAAGCCGCACTAAATAATAGTAATATCAAGACAATACCATCAACGGTACAGCCCATGGCTGCCACATTAGAATTAAAAAGCATCCTGTTACGCGAAGCAAAAAGACAATAACAATAATAATGTTAACAACAACAACAACTATTGGTTCAGTGATTTTATCTGCGGTGTATTCATTAAAAGTGGCGCGGCCATTGCACCAGCTACGAGCTACCAGCCGTAAGCTGCCAGCCAAACGCCAAAAGTGGTACAGTGGTCTAGTGCTCCGAACTGCTCACCCACGTAATTGTGGCGTATGTTGTTGTTGTTTAACACACAGCGTTCGATTTAATGGCGAGTACAATAGTGGGCTACTACCGAATGTTGCTGGTTGGTAGCCAACAATTTGGTAGTTTTTTTCACGCCAGCTAGTCAGTAGGCGTCCTCCACGCTGGTCAATTGACCTTTGATGAGCCCAAAATTACAGCTGCAACTGGTAATTTCCTGCGGTTGTGATGCCCGGTGGCGAGGCAATAAGTACGTCGCCACAAACTCATGCCACAAGGCAGCTGATGCTGTGGCGCTGTTTTCCGGCGAAGATGTCGCGGAGCAGCGCGGGTAGTTAACGTGCCTTTTGCTGCCGCCTCGGCGCTCATAAATCATTTGCCGTAAGCGCGCCGCCCGCTACTGGGCTCCAAGATAGCCGCGCTACATGCATGTAATGAGCATTGTGCTGCCGAAATATGTGTCAATAATTTTATTGTTGTTGTGTTTTTTTTTTTTTTGTATGAATGTTACACTTTGGAATCATTCGTCTACTTATTTATTTATTTTTTTCAGGATCTCTCTATAGTGGCGGCAACACCACAGGCGACGACGAGTACAACCGTGACCGTTCGTTTAGCGAGAAAGCGGATTGCCTTGATTTGACCGACGACGAAAACGGTTTCGACATACGTTGTGAAGTTTGTGATAAAACATTTTCGGACCTAGACGAGTAAGTAAATCAATTAACTACATTATCTGAGTTTTTAGAAATATTATTATTAAATGTTTGCTTCGTTGCCGCCCAAAATTAGTATTTATTTTAGGAAGGGAAAATAATTAAGTAAACAAGTAATAAAAAACGCGCCGTAATTAACAATTTAACGACCTGAGTGACTATACAAAAATGGTCTGTCTCACCATAGAGGCAGTTCATGACACTTTACCGCAACAGTGGCCTTCGTCAACTCGGCGCTTACACTTTTCCATACATATTCAAAACTGATTTTCTTTCACAGGGATATTAATGAGAACCAAATATATTATATATAGACATAATTTGTATAGGAAAGTAGTGTATCTGTGGGCCCAAATTTTGGAAAACTTTTGATTTCAACTCATTAGGAAATTTAAGAAAGCTTTCAATTATTTTGAATTTCAATATCACTTTTCCGGCTTTCAATTATATAAGAAAGTTCCAATTATGCAAGAAAGGTCTTCTTGTTTTTGTTCTAAATTATAAATATTATACTTCACCCTTCACATATACAAATTTTTCCATACAAGAACTTTTAATCGGTCAGTTTGTATGGCAGTGACGAGTATATGCAATAGTGGTCCGATCTGAACAATTTGTTCGGAGATTGCACCATTGCGGGATAGACCAAGCTAAATTTTGTCCAAGTATTTTGCCAAATAAAAATGTTTTCCTTGCAAGGACAGTATTTTGATCGTTGGGTTTGTATGGCAGCGATATGCTAAGAGTGGTCCGATTTCGGCGGTTCCGACAAGTGAGAAGTTTTTTGGGGAGAAAAAGACATGTGCGAAATTTCAAATCGATATCTCTGAGGGACTAGTTTTTCGTATATACAGACATACAGACGGACGGACGGACGTCACTAAATCGACTCATCTCGCTGATGATTTATATACATGTTTTATAAGGTCTCTGACGTTTCTTTCTGGATGTTACAAATTCCATGGAAAATTTTATATAGCCTGTTCAGGGTATAATAACAAACTTTTGTTAAGAATTTCCATTGTACCGTATAGTTAGTATCACTCGTAGCCATCGAATATTTTTGAAATATTCAGGTCTCAATTAATTTAACCTCTACTCGCATATTTACGCCACACTCGTCCAAGAGCTTAACCCATCCTTAGGCAAGTTATTTCTCTATTAAGTGCTGATATGCTTATCGTCAGTGATTGTTTTGATAATTAAAATAACCCTTTGAATTTCGAACGCTAATAAGCAACGGAAATCAGATAAAAGAAACCACAATTGTATTTGTTTGCCAAGAAGGAACTATTAATAGTATAGGACTGTAGCAGTCAATCGGTTGCTTAATCAGATTACCGCTGTTAATTACACCCGTATGTGTCATCAGCGATAATGAGGCAGCAATTAAATGTGTCAATCTAACTGTAACCTTATGAGAACTTAGTCTACTACACGTTTAGGTATATATACTCGTATTAGCTGATATTTAGATTGACCTTGACGTACCACTTGTGAAAAAACGATTTTATTTTTATTTTTTTCTGTTTTCTATTATCTACGTTTTTCTATAATTCTCATATGCTTATATGGAAGTTATTTGGCACAGATTATTGCCTTAGGCATAGCTGAAATCTCCGAAGAAATTGTTCAGATCAAGTCACTGTAGCATATAGCTGCCAACAAACTGAACGATCGGAATAAAAAGTTTGTATGGAAAGCTTTTTCATTTCACGAGATATCTTCAAGAAATTTGCCATGGATTATTGCTTAAGGTAATGATGCAATTTCTGAAGATATTTTTCAGATCGAATCACTATAGCATATAGCTGCAATATAAACCAAACCGATCAAAGCTTGTAAGGAACTTATTTATTTGTGAAGAGTTATATAGCTTCAATGCAACTGAAGTTAAGGTTTTTTCATGTGATGTTTTGCTTTACAACAAAATAGTCACACGGTACCTTTTACAACAACAGAAAAAGGCCATAAATCCATACCGCTCATTAACATTGCTAATCACTTTATTTGCTCACAACACTTTTCTCCAATTATCACAAAGAGCTCAACGACTTGGTAAACAAAAATGGATTGTCAAGCAAATTGAAATGCAAATATTTATACGCAAAAGTGATAAAGTGTTGGTGTTTGTTTGAAGACACCCCTGAGTGTCTTCCAATTCGAGTGGAATTAGTGCAAGTTTTTGTGTGCAAACGCCGTTGTGTCGCTAAGCGTTGGAGCGCACTAGCTATACCAGCTTATTTGCACGACAGTTAAAGTCAATTGTTGAAGTGTTGATATATTTACATGCCACGCCACATACACATACATATGCAGTGATTGAGCGCGGCTGAGCACGACGGGGACACAGGCACAATTCAAATACTGATTCGTTTGCACATTCAAACGGAGGTAGAGGGAGAGTTGAACTCAAGCGAGCTTAGCTGGTCACTGTGCCACCGCCGCTGCACGTGGAATACGATAAAATATGTACGTGATTATGTCGAAAGTAAAGTAATGTGGAGCAGGATGTTTCGTTTGGGCGCTTGCCGGCCCTTCGTGTGCTCGCGCCTAATGCATATTTTAGATTTTCTGCCATTATTAAATGAGCAAGTGCGACGGCACGCAACAGATAACTCGCCACGCCACTATGCAACACATGGCATTCAGCGCAGCTCAGGCGCCACTATATGCAACCAAGATATCGCAGGTGCTTTCGCTGATATTTTCTCCATTATGAAGAGCAAAAACCAGCATAAAGCAAAGTTTGCGCCAACAGGCGTTCGCTGTATTTTACCTGAGCGCCACATCCCTAAAGCGGTCAGTTATACAAATATAAATGTGTGGAGAGACAATAAGAACGCCCCACTTGAGAAGCGCGCACCGCGGCGCACCACATATGCCTTTATAAGTATACGCTCATATGTCTATTATTTGCTTGATTATCGCCGCGTTCCCGCCATCCTTTTTGTTGGTGCTCTTATCTGATATTTGTCGTGCACTCATTCATTTTGATGTACATGCAAACCGCCCCAGAAAGACAAATAAATACAAACAATAACGCCTTCAGGCACTCAACACCCACGCACACACCAACACATACACACACATAGCACAAGGCTTTTGTAAGCGCGGCAGAGCATGCTTGTATTAGCCACTTGACATGTGCTACCTCATTACGCGCGGTACTCCAACCAACCCAACCGACAACACAGCGCGCCCCACTCGTTGAACGCCCGTGCGCGATAAGCATCTTCGGTCGTCAAATTGTGAATTTTTATGTTTCGAATATGACCGTTATTCGCTGTGTATGCGTGGACATGCACATCAAGGACACAAATCCTGACGTTTCTGTTGTGCATGGTTTCCAACAGCTGCGCTCACAAAGCGATTTCGGTCGGGATTGTACATATTGGAGCGGCGCGATCGTATCGCACATTAAATATTGAACATCATTTGGCTAATTGTTGACAGGCGAACCAGTAGACAAATATTTAGATAATAAACTTTGGCGGCATTGAGGATATTTATCATGATTGCTACATTGCTTAGCATATATATTTGCTATATATTATTTATTTATGCTGTTTTTTCAGTTATTTTTTGATTTTATTTATGTATACATTTTTTAAAAACTTACAAGTTTCTAATTTATAATTTTATTTTCTAGTTTGGACCATCATTTGGTTGCTAAGCACTCGTTTCGTAAAGACGAGTTTCCCTGCGAATTGTGCAACAAGCCATTTTGTCATCGACCTTTATTACTGAAGCATCGCGCCTTAGCGCATAACGAAGTTCGAAAGTATCCCTGTGAGAATTGCCCAAAGGTGAGTTTCAATAAATTATTTATAAGTTCGTTTATTATTTACTACCAAATTTCGCAAAATTTAAATTTGAGAAAGAAGAATTATAAAGGGAAGTTTGTGCTTGAGGTTAGCAATGTTATTAAGCATTAAGGGGTGGTGTTGATCTACCCTTTATTTAAATTTTGTTTAGATTTGTTTTCGGTTTTTTTTCGGATTGTTCATTATTTGCTTTTTCGATTGGTAGGAAAAATAGTTTAACAAGCGCTCTAGTTAGCATTCCGGCTTGCATGTGGAGATCAACTATTCGGATATGACCATCGGAGTCGTTATGCAGCCATTCTATGTGTCAGAGCCGCCATTCGTTGGGGCGGGAGACAATCGTCATGGATGAGAACAGAATCTCCAAGGCTTGGCACTTTTTCAGACGTCTGTCTTCGGTACGTGTTATGGAGGCCCCCTATATACTCTTCTTTTCATTGGCGTCTGAAGTTATGTTGGGAAATTTTATTTCTATCCCATCGATTTAATACGGGTAGCGATTCCCCGGCTGCTCAGCTATGGCCAGATTGGGTGCTCCTTTGAGAACATGCGCTTGCGTTAGTCCGACGAAGTGCTACATAGCTACCTTTCATTAAGGCCAGAGATCTTAACATTGAATCCAGAAACTGGTCAGTATCTGGAACCATATAATGTTTTCTAAAATATGTTTTTCGTTATATATCGTATATTTTCTAAGTTCCTATACATTCGTAATCATTCGAGAGAAATGAAATTCTTGAAACGAACTGTCAAACTTTTTTAACAATTGTAAAGGAAGCATTACTCTTGTAATGAATTTTTTTATCAAAGACAATAAAAATAACGAATTGATACTCTTATTCTTCTTTACTCCCTTCAATCACCATATCTATAATTTTTTACAAATACTTTGACGGCTTTTCAATCGCGAATTTTTTTTAACGTTTATTCCTTCATTCGTCGACCGAATTTGACAGCTGTTCGCTTTATCCAATTTCGCCACCAAATCGCTTATAGTATTTGTAGATTTTATAGGTCACTCGGTTTTACGATAACTGTATTAGTTTTGATCGCATTCGTGCGTATCAGGTCCTATTTTTCATAGATTATGTATAGTTTGGTTTCATCTCCAAACCCAAAACTACTTTTGATGTCAGAATTTTTCCAAACCTTGCTTCACTTTATCTTTAGAGTGACAACGCCAATATGGTTCAGAGTAGCGGCTCGTTTTACTTTTTTCAGCATTATATTGAAGAAGACTCATGAGATGCCCTGTCGCACTGTTTAAAACCTCATCTTGTATCGAACGGCCCGAAGCGGTTCTTCCCGATATCGACGGAGCTGATGGTTATGTTAGTTTCGCAGGGATACCAACTTTAAACATGACGTCGAATAGACAGCTTCCGTTAATGCTGTCGAAAGCGGCTTGACAAAAAGGTAATGGTCGATTTGTTTGTCGAGGGTCTTCTGCAGGATTTGACGTAATGTGAAAATCTGGTCTATGAATGATTTGCGAGGTTTAAAGCCTAACTGATAAGTTTATTTACAATGAGCTAAAGTCTTCTACATAATACTGTCGAAAGAACCTTATATACAAAGTTAAGAAGGCTGATCCCGCTCTAATTAACGAGACTGGGGGTCTCTCTTCTTGTGGATAGAGCAGAATTCCCTCACATGCCAAGCATTGTGCATGCAAAAAAAGAAATACTTCACTTAGGCGAATATATTATGTATGAATACTTATAATATAATTATACAGTTAAACCTTTCGTTGTGACGGAAGCCTTTACGAGCTTCGTTATCCAAAATCGTGAACACGTGTCTACTTATGGTCATATTTAATAAGCGCACCACGTGTTCATGTCCTTGTTAACACAGCGCGGTGCGGTAGCCAACAGTAGTTGATCATTTGTATACACATTAGTCAATCTGCGAAATAGCCATAAGCGCGAGCACATTTCTACCAAGTGGCAAATGAAGCTGAGGCTCGCGGTCAGGGGCTGTCAGCTCAGACGTGTTTTGCCTCTCAAACGAAAGAGATTGTCCGGCCAGAGTGTGGCATTGTAGAGCAGCGCGCCGCACCCCATGCAAGCTCACCTGTGCGCCGTTTCGGCTGCTTGTTGTTGACTTTGAAGAGACTCCGCCTTGTCCATTTATCTTCTTTGTGACAATCTTGCGCCTCGCAGCAACAACACTCCCTTGCCATGAGCTATGCCTCGGTGTTTCTCTATGTAGCGGAATATGTTTTCAACAAATCCAAGATTACGTAGTATGCGTTAATTTTTCAAAAGCAGAACGGTGGTGGGATGGGGGCACATAAGAAAAGAAAATAGTATAATGAATAAGATAAAAATTAATGGAATGTCACGGTGCTTAATGTCTTAAGTGCGAAGATTGATCAACCAGCGCCAAAATGAAAGAGTTAAGGCAAAGCAACAACAGAACAATAACAAATAGACCTGAAAGACCTGCGTGATTGTTAAGAGTTTGAGATGCGGAGCGTAGTGGAGACGCCATTTCGAATCATAGCAACGACAAATGTCCAAATCATTGATTTCATTACAATGTGGCATTTAACAAAGTAACGCATGAAATACGCAATAATAAAGTACTGGGGATTTGATAGAGAAAAAAATATATACTCGGTCTATAAATTTATGAGCGATGAGGAGCTACGCTGCCAGCGCCACTGACGACGTTGCCGTGTTGATAATGCTGATGATAAAATACTTTTGATTTCTAGTAGATCAATAGCCGGGGCCACTTACTTTTGAATTACCACTGAAGCGAAATACAACAAGAAGAAAACAATAGAAGATTAACAACAATAACAACAATTGTTACTTGAATAACAACAAATACCATGAAAAAGAATGAAATTGAACGCAAAAAAGTAGACTCGAAATAAAAAATTTCAATGCATTGTTTAAACATAAAAAATAACTCGAAAATGAAAAACAAAATTAAAAAAATGTAGAAAATTAGACAAAAGAAAAATGAGTTTGAAATATTCAAAATCAGGGCGTGTACTTACCCAAAGTACTTAAAGTGTGGTAATGATCAAATTTGGAGCTGTGACGTCCGCCCGCACACTTCAAAAAGGTCGAAAGGTGTAAATAAAACAAAAAACGGAACGTTATTGAGCACTTGCCACGATTATGGTGCACTATGAAAATACACACACACATAAAGCGGCAGCTAATAGCTCAGCCTTTGCGGAAACTGAGCGGAACAGATAAACTTAAACCTAATATGCTGTTAGACTACTGCCTGTGTTTTCGAACCTAAGCAACCTTATAAAAAGAAAATTTTATGTATTTTTAAAAATAAAGTTCTATAATAAAAGGTTCAAATGGTTATAAAGATACATATTTTACATAGATTTTTGAAAATTTTCAAAAGAAAATGTTCAAAACTCGCAAATTACGACGCTATTTTCGGCAGTAACTCTGTAAAAAGGTGCCTCCGCGTTGATAGCAGAACATCATACAGGATCATCTAAAGTAAAAAAGAAAAAATACGTGTTTTAATTAAGGCCACAAACTAGATATTGAATGAAGGACAATATTGGATATTTTATTTTTGGCAATTTGAAAATTGGTTTTCAGTTCAAGGTTCAGGTTCATGTAGGCGATACATCTCCTACAAACTTTAAAACACAGTTTCGAGGAAAACACTTTTAAAGTCGTAAGTGATTATTTACATAGCTGACTTCGAGCGCGCGACTTTTCAAGATTGTATCTCCAAAACTATTACTCGGACCAGCTTGAGCATTTAGGACAGTATTTTAGAGATGTTATAGAATTAAATAAGATAATAAAAAAAATCAATTTTTTGAAGCCGTGTAACCCATGTAACCCCTTATGCACAGTTTAACGATTTTCCAACTGGGCAGCAGCTCAGATTGATGGACAATGCCTCACAGCAACAACGCAACAAAACGATAACGCGCATCACCATAACACTGCACACACTCACACACAATAATTGCGTTAAGTGTGGAAATTTGGTTTGCATGTCGATCGAATTGTGGGTCATTAGCAATAAGTAGGTTCTCGGTGGTTGGAAACATCTTGAAAGATGCTTTTAATGGCTGACATGCAGCGGCAAGTTGTGGTTTGGTGGCATGCAACCAAACATGATTTGTATTTTGCTACTTTACCGCTGCTTTGCTGCGATCAAACGGTCAACGGATGAAAACGAACGAACAATCGATCGATCGATCAAATCAACGGTCATTGGGGCAGAAACTGATGGTCGCCTGTTTGCAGTTACGCAGCCAAATGGGCGCATTGTGATGAGCTTATGCTGCGCGTGACTCTGGCACACCGCGGTAATTGTTTCAGTAGTTAACGTGTCGTGTACATTGTATACTTCAACTGATCGTGCTACAAAATGGGCACAACTCTGAAGATACACCCGCATTGCGTAAGTAGACAATGGTGTGGTCTTATTATGTCGTAAGGCTTGTTGGGCTGATCGATCTTGCATGGTCATTTCAGAAATTAAAAAAATATTTCTTTCAAATGCTCATCAAGTGTAGGCTTTATAAACGCTACTTAGGCGCGTTAGCATGCTAGGCGAGCACTTTCAGATTTCAATGAAATTTCTTGGAAACAGACAGACGGTAGAAAATGTTGAAAAAAACAAAGCAGAGTGTGGGTGCATACGAAAAATTCTTATTTGGAACTGCATTACGTGGTTAGGTGGCATTGGTGCTGCGTGCGTTTCCTTTAAGAATTCGTAGAACACCATACCAATGCAAGCCAAACGAACACGCTGAGTGCGGTCGATGGGCAGCTTCAGCTCAGCAAAGCTACTTTGTGCTAAAGTGCCGATGGAGGGTGTTGGAGCGCCAACAGTGAAGACAGTTGGTTTTGTCACACTGACACAGGCACAACAGCATAACGAGCAGCAAGCCGGTTGGACGTTTGTTCACGTCAAATGGCTATCGCAACTCGAAGCGACGCGCATAACTCAAATCAGCTTGGCGCAGAGCGAACGCAATCAATTCATTTTACGCCATTCACACTGAACATATCAGCGAGTGCAAAATAAAAGAAAAAGAGCAGCAACATTATAATAAATAACAGGCGCTCAAAGTGAGTTTACGTTCAAAAGTGCTTCAGCGAATGCTTCAATCGACTTTACACTAATCCTTTTGATGTTGTTATAGCACGAGCTATTCTTGTTTCGCCATAGAAGTAGAAAAAAATAAAAATCAAATCAACATACATGCAGAGGAATGAAAGACAACCAACAAAGTCTTCACGGCTTCACGGCTGTACTTCGATCATCCGCCAGCACCGAATCTAATGCGCGCAAAGGTACATACTCCAGCGCCATAGAAATCTGTAAAAGCGGACGGACGGACAAGCAGACAGACAATGACAGGCAGGGAGACATTGCCAGTCAGCCATTGAGCTATTGAGGCAGCTAGCGTGTCGGGCAGGCGAGCAGCCAGCCGGTGCCATTATGACAGCATGATTAGGCATAACAGTTTCATAAAAGCAGCAAATCGTGCGCGGGCCCCGTGTCCGTAACGACAACAACAACAAATACAATTGCAATAAAAACGATAAGTAAAGCGTCCCTTACACGCCCGCGCTCAGCGCAGCAAACGAAAAGTCAAAGCTTTGCTCTAGCTGTTGGTTGCGCGGGCGGGCCGCGGCAGCTTAGTGCCAGCGGCAAGCGTAACAAATTCTCGCAAATCTTTCTATAACACATTTGTTGTTGGCTCTTGGCAAATGCCTGGCAACCAGTGCCGTAATCTACACCTGGCCGCTTGGTTTGCGTCATTAGGTTTGTACCGTCCGCTTCTATAGCGGGTACGGGTTCGCGCCTGCGCACGGCCAAGCGCCGATGAAAAAACATTTGCTTGGCTTTGGTGCGACATTTGTTTTTAACTTTTTTTCGCGCACGTTGCGGATCAGCGACAATTGTAACAATTGAAGGTAATAATTGTTGTGGGTGGCGGCGTTGTCGCAGTGCGCTGCTTTGATTTGCGCAGTTGGACTTAGGAGCTGCTCTCGTTTTGGCACTTGGCAGCGCGTTAAATTTGCTCTCGTTTATCTCTAATCTTTACCACTTTTCGATTTTGCTATTCTATTATGCCTTTTAAGTATATTTGCCATTCGGTGTCTGTGTTTTTGTTGCTCCTGCGCAGCCAGCGCGCATTTGCATATGGCGCAGATCCGTTTGAGCGCGCATTACCTGTTTAAAATTTTTGCCTTTTCCGTTTCATTCTCTGACATTGATATTTTGTCACAGCGCTGGCTACACAGTGCACACCAAGCACTTGATGTTGCTTTTGAAAACCGTTGCTATGATTGATTAATTTCATTTGCATTTCGATTTTTCTGTTGATCCGCTACTATCAAACCACACACACACCCTTTCACTTACCATTTCAAATAGCCAGCCAGGCCGTCTTGCGCGCTCTAGTCTCGCAGTTGTGATTACCGTTCAAACGGTAGCATGGCCTTAAACGGCCACAAAGCTGCCACTACTTCGCCTTGTGATTGGCACCTAATGTGAAAAAAATTTGTAATACTCACTTAGGCCTGCTAGTAATGGCGCACTCAATTTTGTCTATCTTAAACATAATTTCGCATTGCCCAACCCTCACTGCAGCTTCCTCAAAACCTCTTACCACACAAACGACGAAGCTGCCTCACCCTGCTTCGGCGTGCTGCTTCTTTGTCGTTGTTTTGAGCCATGTACCTTCACTTCGCTTGCCTCACTCGGCAACTATGCTACACGGTTGAACTCATACCGCCATCGCTGCGCGACGTCTCGCATCTCCGCCGTTCGTTTCGCATTGTCTCATACCGAATTTGGCCGCGTCCGTTCTCTGTTACGGTACATTTAAGGTCGCCATATGCTTTTTGATTTCGATTTGATGCTAAGCGTTGCTCATTTTATAATTTTGATCTCTTTTTACATTTTTCGGTGTAGTTGTTTGTATGCTTGTATATGGTATTATATTTCTTATACGATTAAACTTGATTGTGTGTAGCAAGCTACATACAAGCAATACTTCTGTGTGTACTCCCGTCTCATTTCATAATTTTCATTTTCGTTTCGTTTATTTTTTGGCACAGGTATTTTGTGATCCATCGAATTTACAGCGGCATATTCGTGCCAACCACATCGGTGCCAGAAGTCACGCGTGTCCGGAGTGCGGAAAAACATTTGGTACATCGTCCGGCCTCAAACAGCACACGCACATCCACTCGTCGGTGAAGCCGTTCCAGTGTGAGGTGTGTTACAAGGCGTATACGCAATTCTCGAATTTATGCCGTCACAAGCGCATGCACGCCGATTGTCGCATGCAAATCAGATGTCCTAAGTGCGGCCAGAGCTTCAGCACGGGTACCTCGTTAACAAAGCACAAGCGTTTTTGTGACCCCACCAACGTGCCGCTGCCACCACAGCCCGTATCAGCCGGATCCGGTGTGAATTTGCCACCACATTTGCCGTCGCACCAACAGCAAGTCATGCAGTCTCGCGTCTTACAATCGATGAACGCAGCCGTCGCAGCCGCCACTGGTAATACCAATGGTACAGGCGCTGGCTTACCAGGTACTGGCATGTCGCCAGCCGACCATCCGTTCGTGCTGTTTCCACCGTTCTTTCCAAATTTTCCTGCTGCAGCCGCTGCCTACGGATTGCCGGGCATATTTCCGCCGAGCTCAGCGCAGGCGTCCAATTTCCCATTCTTGTTTCCAAAGACTAATTTGGATATGTGTATGCCGGGTATGCCGACGTCAAGTGGTCACAATACATTCAGCAGTCTGCCGTCTATTAAAACTAGACGGCTTCATAATTTGACCTCTGGCGAGAGTATGCGCTCAGGAGATGTATCACCGCCGTCGAGTGAGCACAGTCTGAAGCAATCGAATAGTAATGCTAATGCCACACTAAGTCTAGCCACGGATACTGATGAAGATGGAAAAGTGGCCACTCCACTTGCCTTGACGTTAGCTTCTAATTCACCAAATTTTAATATCAATCAAAACAGTTTCTCCACACACAATCCAAGTGATGAGGATACCAGCTCGTCTGTAGAACTAAAGATTACACAAAATGATGACGTCGACGTACAGGAGCAAGAAGAAGTTGAGGAGGCGGCAGATATGTCAAAGTTTGAGACCAGCACCAACAAGCTTATGGAAGATGACAAGGTAAGTTACTTGAAGCATCACTTAAAAGTCACTTGCGTCGCCATGTAACTAACAACCCTGTCCTCTGTTTTCAGAAATCGATTGATATAATGAGCACTCCACCTCCGGCGGACCCCTCGGATGAAGAAAATAGCAAAACCACAAATAGCGCCGCAGCTGCGGAACTGCCACTAGATTTGAGTATAGGCCGCAAGCGTGCACGCACCGCAAGCTCCAGTTCAACTGCCGACACGCAATCGGTGCACAGCGATCGCTCCACCAACCAGGCTACGCAAGGCGAGCACAAGTCTGATTGTGAACAGCAACCGGAGTCTAACCTAATACGCGTGCATCACCATAAATTACTCAAGCGATCAAGCCAAAAAATATCAACACGTCGCTGCGAGAAGCTCAATCGTACACCCTCGATTACCGCTTCGCCTGGACCAACACCATCACCTTCGCCACCCAGCAAAGAGCAAGTCAATTTATTGTCAAACGATTTGAATTCTTCAGCGTCGGCGGCGGACTTTGATTGCCTTCAACCGTTAGAACGAAATCCGCTATTCTTGGAAGAGATCTATCATCGTTCGCGCACACTAAATGACATCTTTCCACGCCCGTTTCCTTTTTTAGGGCCAATGGGCGGACGGCCAGCCTTTGATAGAGCATTACAATGCTCTGACATGCCGTTTCCGCCCGAACCGGTTTTTCGCAAAAATCTACTACCTGCCGGTCTCATCGGCAGCATGTTGGCCACGGCCTCCGGCAAAATCAAGGATCGCTACACATGCAAGTACTGTGGCAAGGTATTTCCGCGTTCAGCCAATTTGACACGTCACGTGCGCACACATACCGGAGAACAACCCTACACGTGTAAGTACTGCGATCGTGCTTTCAGCATTTCGTCGAACCTTCAGCGTCATGTGCGCAATATACACAATAAAGAGCGTCCGTTCCGCTGTCATCTGTGCGATCGCTGTTTTGGCCAGCAAACGAATCTCGACAGACATCTGAAGAAACACGAAGCCGACACGAACGGTTTGGGTGTTGGTTTCGGCGACTCGCCATCCTCCAATGAGGCAGATCGGGAGGACAACTATCTCGATGAGATACGCTCCTTCATGGGCCAAGGCACATACAGCGAAGAACAGTATACACCAACAAGTATTGGTGGGGCCGAAAACGATACCGACTATGCGGGCAGCGATGCAGACGTGGAGTTATCCGTCTCGCGTTCATCGTCAGTCGATGCGTTGGCTATTAGTAGTGGTGAGGATGCAGTGCTCGTAAAACAAGAGCCGTCGGCAGATGCGACGAAAACCAGCGACGAGGTGGATGTAAGCTCATAAGCGAGAGCAAAGAGACAAACGGCAGTATTGCTTAGAAGGTGTTAAGTGTTTTGAGTTGAAAATTACATAACTAACGGTCATCGTGGATGTGTAGGTGAAACGAGCATATTTCGTAGCGCAGCTTCATGCTGAGTTCTGTAACATTTAGCAATTGCGTCAATAGTGATAAAACAGTGCGCATATACTCGTGACTTACTATCAAACAGATGTGGTGAAAATATAAGCATAATGAAAATTAAGTGTATAAATAATAATTGTTGGACATAAACATACAGTTTCACATGCGTACATACACATATGGTATTTGTGTATATATAGGTGTGTGTGTGAGTATGTAGTATTTAGGTGAGCGCATTATATGCAAAGTATCTAAACTACAGTTGTTTTTGTAATAAGTTTTGTTAAATTAACTATAATGTAATATTAAACCTAAATGAATTTTTGATTAGTTAGCTAGCAAAAGTCAGGAAAGTTGAAAATAATTTTTTGCTACCAAAAAGTGTGAATTGGGCCTCAACAGTCCACCAATTTGCACTCAGCAGCACTTGAAAGCGTCAATAGAGTATTTGTTTAGTTGTAAGTGCCACAATTAAATATTAAAATTTAAATAAATAAGCAAAAATGCGAAAATAAATGCATATACCTATATTAAGTAATTAGTAAGCTAAGTACTAAAAGTCACTTGTAAATAAATCTAATAATAATAAATGATGAAAGAGGTAGTTATATGTTTTGAGACAACACGCGCACATAATACAATTATAAATTAAATAAACAGAATATGAGGAGAAATACGTATGTAAATGTTTAAGTAAATAAATTAAATTTGATTTTTGTAATTTGTAAGAGTAAACAAGTCGTTTAATAAATAAATAAAAAATTTAAAAAAATTTAAATATTTTTTTATACCCTGAACAGGTTATAAAAAGTTTGCCATGAAGTTTACAACACCTAGAAGGAAACGTCGGAGAGAATATAAAATATATACATAATTGATCAGCATGTAAGCTGAGTTGATTTAGCCATGTCCGTCTGTCTGTCTGTCTGATCGGATCACTATAGCGTATAGCTGACCTACAAATTGAATGATAGGAATCAAGTCTGTGCATGGAAATCTTTTATATTTGACGAAATATCGTTGCGAATTTTGGCATAGATTATTTTCTAAGACAACGCTACAATATCTGAAGAAGTTTGTTAGACCGGATCACTATATCATATAGCTGTTATACAAACTAAACGATCAACATCAACTTCTTGTATAGGAACTTCGTTGTTTGTAAAGGGAATTAAAGCTTCGCTTGGTTGGAAAAAAAAAATTGCACGACTCAATTCTGGCCTGGAGTTATTTTTTCCATGTTCCATGCATCACTCAATTAAAAATTTCGCTATTATTGTAATGATGGGTGCAAGACACACAATTACGCTTATAACTGCGTATGTGAGCTGTTCATGTTTCAATCTTACAGCCGTGACTTGAAGTTTATCAAATCAAAGCTTTTTGGTAAACATTAGCGCATTTATTTCATCTGCTGCTCCTTGCTTCTTTCGTAGTTTGAATACACTCACTATAGTTGTTGTTGTTGTTGCTGTTACTGTTATTCTTGTTGTTGGGCAACCAGCGGCGTTTTGTGAAGGAAACGTTTCAAGTCCAAATAATCGACTGCAATAAAAACGCCATTCACTTAATCACCGAATTAGCACTTTCATTTTCATTACTGCGCACACATACACACACAAGCATATATATATGTACATATATACATATGCATATGTAAGTAATCATAAGCATATAAATATGTATATATCTACAAGCGTATGTACACATTCCGATATGTGCATTGGCTGCCGTGTATGCGCGTTTTATTTACGGAACTCTTGAAGACGTTCTAAAATCAAGGTTAAGTTGTTTTTGATTCAAATTTCGTACGCTCTCTTCACATCACTATGGCTTAATTATTGCTTTACAGTTTTTCGATCGCAATTAGCTGCTAATGGAACTAATTTAAAATGAGTGTTATCTTTAATCATCTGGTAAGTGCAGTCATTTCATGCTTCGAAATCTTATCGATAAATCATAGTGTAGATTAATGGCCTCGTAAAAAGGCGTCGAAAAGCGCAACGGACTAATAAGCCTTAAATGGTTTGGTTTAAAAAATGGTTCGACACATTTTACTTTGAGAAATTGTAGCTTTCTCAGCGATGTACTGTGAAAGCTTTAATCAGAGGCTTAATAATGATTACTTTTATTGAGAAGTTGTTGGACCAATAAAATTATTAGGTAAAAAAAATGTTTTTATGATAAATAAGACTTTTTGAGTGTTCTTTTTTAGGATTAGAGAGTTTGTAACATTGAATTCTGCAGCGCTGTCAGTTTAATTGTGTTTTAACAAATTCGAACTATGGCCAATGTAATCTCAATTAAATACTTGAGTTCAATTGTAGTTCCAGGCCAGTCGGACATTAGGTTCGCAGTCAAGATCGGAGACTTAATTCTTTTACCCTTGGAGTTCGCTTTAACCTACTCAATCGTAAGGCCCTTCGGGGAGTATTATGGTGGTTTAATATTCGAATGCGTAAAGAGCTGATCTTGTGTCAGTTCAATGTAGAATGTAGAACCCGTTAAACACCGAACGTTGTAGTTCCAGGCCAGCTGAAATCAATCTATGAATGTTTGCGTGTATTCAGTGTCTCTTCAAACATAAATCCTTATATACGTTACTTTGTTTTCGGACACTCAGCAATAACTAGCTTCCTCGGTTAGACAATGAGCACCTTTAGAAACTATATTATCGTTGAATGACAAAGTGTTATGTTTTCATTATTTATGCGATAAATAAAATCTTAGCCAAACCGGAGAACCTTGGTTGGTACTACTATGCATAACCTTAAATCGGATGTGACGACAAATATAGACAATAAGAAATAAAATGCATATAATTTAATGTTATGGTTTGCCATTATGTTTTAAAAATGATTTCAGGCAAGTAATTGATGTAACTAGCTCGAAAAAATTTCAGCCAAGCGCACATTTTTCGACCACTTTTTGCATCAATAGGGGCCGTACGTCAGCAACAACGCTCCGAGTATTTTCTTCCAAGGCGTCAATCCTCTCGCGCTCATATGCGTAGACATGCGACTTCACATAACCCCACAAATAGTCCAGCGGTGTTAAATCGCATGACCTTGCCGTGTCATAGGTCCACGACACGAGATAATGCGCTAACCAAAAGTTGTTTTCCATAAATTGATTGTTTCGTTGACTGTAAGGTATATAGCGCTGTTTTGTTGTAACTAAAGGTCGTCCACATTAAAAACCTCCAATTCAAACACGAAAAAGTTATTAATCATGGCTCTATAGCGTTCCCTATTGACTTTATAGCAGGCTTAATTTTTGAAGAAATATGGACCAATGATTCCCTCTGCCCATAGAGCACAGAGTCTCAACAATCGCATGTGGATCAACATCACTCCAAGTTCGATAATTTTGTTTATTAACGTCCGCATTCAACCAAGAGTGAGCTTGAACGCTGAATAAAATTTTCTTGTGAAAATCGGTATCGGTGGCCATTTCGTTTTGTGCCCATTCACCGAACATGCGACACGCTTGATGAATGTTCGTCTACAGATCTTATACCAGTTGGATTTCATAAGCCCGAACACCAAACTAATACCGCAAAATCTTCAATAAAGTGTATGGGCACAGCTCCAATTGTTGCGAGTGATGGCGGATGGACTCATTCGAGTAATCTTCGATACTCTGTTCCATAGCAGCAATAGCGTGTTCGGTACGCACTGTACGGCGTCTCTGAGGACACGTGGTGTGAAAGTGATCCATGGTTGATTACATCGATCGAATATTGAACGCACCGCGCGATAAGTCGCGCGAACCGATCCATTATCTTTGGTAATAAATTTGCACGATTTGCAAACTTTGTTTCCGAGTTGATTGGTTTATTATAAAATGACAATCCAAACTTAGAATAAATCAAGTAACAACTGTCAAAAGAAACAACTTCGAAAAAAGTATTAGCTCATTGAAAACCACACGTCTAAAAAATCACCCGTTCGATTATTATACAAGCTCTTAACTATTAGATAGCACAACTTATAGCAAAATTATTTAATTACTCTTAGCAGCTGCCCAAGAAAAATCCGAAAATCTTTATGAGAAGAGTAATTATACTCGTACATGTTGTAAGTATGTAAGTGAACTGGACTAAAATTGGCTTAATTGTATTTACTAATATGTGGTTAGATTAATGTAGATGCTTAGCTACTATGTATAGACTGCAGCGAATGATTTGTAAAAATAATTGTATCACTTCAACCAACCGCTGCATTTCAGTATTGACGATATCACACTCGGATAAGTTTCCAAAAAAAAGTTTGCGAAGACAGCTTTCAACGTTTTGTTGAAATTTAAAGACGGGGGATGTGAACAAATAACTGGTATAATTCAAATTGGCTATAATATTTGAATAGAGATACAATAGATTTTTAATGATTCCGCGTATGCTACTTTAAGTACACTCCCTAATATTAACTTGATGTAAATCTTTTGACAAGAAAATAGAGCTCAGACATAGCGAGAAGAGAAGTGACGAAAGGAAGAGTTTGTAGTAATACATAAGAGACTAGATCATTACATCCATTCCAAGGTGTATTTACAGTTATTGAAAAGAAATTTGCTACATTTTTAATAAAATGTTTAAATTTGTTTTATTGTAGGAAATCTATCTAAAATCTTTAAATGCTTTTATAGGATAACCTTTAGAGTTAGTTCACTTATTTTATAACTGGTCGAAGCATATATTGAGGCTTTCAGAACATATATTTCCACCTAAACGAACTTTCAATGATTCCCTCGGTAAGTAACCACCGAGTAAGCAATGATTTTCCGTTTATTTATGAGTAACCATAGAACGGTACAATGAAGCGCGCTGAAAGAAAATCACAAATTTTAACCAGCTTGAGTAGAAGGTGCTAAGAAACCAACAATAACAATGGTGATGATTAGAAAAAAACGATCGAAAGGAATGAAACATCAAAAATTATGTACCTACAATGCAACGGTCTACTCACTGACCAACTTATAAAGTTACTAACCAACTGATTGAATGCCTGTGTGATCGACTGTGTGGCGCACACACATCCAATGGCGCATGTAGGGGCCTGCACTGGAGCAAATGACTGTTTTGCACGCGCGAGTATGTCGAAAATTTATGGTTTCCATTTGATGCCGGAGATGAATGGGCAAGTGAGCTTTTGCGTCATCTGGTGAAGACTTGCCGCCGTGAGTCCATCTGTGCACGAAACGGCATGCGCGTACAAAGTTGGCCAGCGGTGGCGGGAGGTAGGCGTAGTACCAACATTAACGACTGAGACAGTGGCATTAACTGTTAAATTACATACTCGTAGACATAAGCAACCGCACCGAAACCAAATGCGGCCGCGGCAGTTGAGGCAGCCACTTCAACAGGTCAAGCAGCGTTCGACAATTGGAGCAGCCACAGGAGGTGTGAGCGGATGTAGTGAAGTAATAAAAATTGAAGCAGCGCTAATCTGGTCACTGATGGTTTTCTTAATGAGCAACTCAACGGGCCGCAAAGGTGCACACCGCGCTTAGAAATCCATTGAGAGAACGGTAAACACGTTTGTTTGAATGTATGCGTATTGACTTGCCTGATTTTTGTTTTAACTGCCACTCACCGCATAGATGGATTCGTATGGCTTCATTGTGTCGCTACGAAGTTTCATATATATACCACTGTATACATACATGTATATATTTTCTATATATTTTATCTTTCGAGCTCGGTACACAATTCTATAGCGGTCCCATATAAGCTGCGTCCCACAATTTACGTACGTCGATTTCATTGTATAATTAATTGTAAAGATGAATGGTATTTTTTGTAGAAATCAAAAATCTAAAATTTGCCGACATTAAGGAAATTTAAAATATTTCCTTAACATGTAGCGTAAAAAACTCTCGGCGATTATCTCTACATTGTTATTATCCTTTTTCCGCATATCAAAAATCTAGTTCTGCTCATCACCACTATCAATTATTAAAAATATTTCTTAATTATCAATTGTTGTTATATCTTTAATCTTTCTAAACAAAAATCCGTGGGGTCTCGGATATAAGATCGTAATGAGAAAACTCGTTGCGAAACACCCCATCCCAGAGTTAAATCTTGCCGCTATGGAGCACATCGTAAACACTTTGTTCCCACACATGGTCTGGGAAGAGACCCACTAGAGACGCGAGGTATGAACTTTTCTATTTGAAACTAACAAAAAAATGTAAAACCGAGAGCCTTTCTTAGAGGTGTCTATCAACCATTTTTTTACCCACCCTCATACGCATGGCCACAAAACAACAGACGAGGAAACAAACACTAAATCAAAGATTGAGATGTGGCACAGTAGAAAATACGACGGTTACGGGTATTTAAGAAAATACCTGTACAACATGAGAAAAACAGAAAGTCCTGAATATATTTACGGAGACGAACCACTAAACGACGCCAGTTATATCTTTTTTATGTAAATTAACTGTTATGTGGAATTTGTACTACGCACTTAAAAAAGAGACATGGGCGAAGACTCTTCGATCCGGAGGATACGAGTCAATAGAAGGTAAGCCAAATAGTTTGATGCTGGATACGAAATTGTTGGCATTGCTGGACGCGTGGAGATTAGAAACTGACATGCAATTGGTCCTGGAAGCCTTGCCCTGAAGTAATGCGAAAGCGGTTCATGATAGAAGTGGGAAGTGTTTTAGTGGGTACACCACTTATGTAGAATGATGATCTCTATATGGTGCGAAGGCATTTTAAACCCTCCTTACAGCCTGAAAAAAATATTGAGTATGCATGGAAAATTAAGCTATTTTAGACAGGAGGACCTCAAGAAATAATGTTATATAACCCGAAGAAATCTTTGGTCTTTTGTTAAGCTAACATACGAAACCTTGATATTAGCTAGCGATCGGGATAAAAAACTTACCGGCATTCGCTTTCCCACTAATTCCACTCATTATGATCACAAAGAGAAATCATTAAATTTAATCATTTAATGAATTATTACTAATATTTTGCTGCTAACTTGGATTATCAATTGTATTGTATAGCAGAATGATTACATGACGCATGCTCAAATACAAAAGTATTTATTTGTATGAAACATAATTGCAAGAAACCACGAGAAGTGATGATTTCCTTTGCGATCAAGGTTAAGCTTGATTGAACAGGAAATTCGTCAAGGTTGGCATCCCTGATTAGCGGTTTATAAACGAGCTGCTGCCACCGTTGCAGAAGAGTGAAGACTAAGACAAAAGATGCAGAGAATATGCAGCAACGGCAAAGCAACAACAAAAGACGACCGACGCCTTAGAATTGAAGTGGAATCAAAGGTATAAGTCCACTAAGTGAAGTAGTATGAAGTGAAGGTAAATCTAGCGGCGCGCCACCACAATGAACGCCACATTAAAAGTGGGCCATGGTAGCCAGCTGAGATGGCCGCAACTTGATAAATGATGAACAGAAAACGCTATTTCGCACGCCAAATGCCGATTTATAATGAGTAAAGACACGAAGGCAAAACAATACCATTTTGATATAAATTAATTAAGCACTTTGTGGTTTCCGCTTTCCCTTAACCTTGACTTTTTATACAATTTTCCACCTGCCGAGTGCGAAAAATAATATACGAACCAAAAAAATTAATCACAATAATATTTTAATATAAAATTAACCGAAATAATTCAATGTCAGCGCATGCGCGCATTAATTAACCGTTAATGGCGTGTTGCAAACACGCAAATTCAATCAATAATGCCACAAACAACACAGCAACGCACTCACTTATGCGAAGCGCCACATTTCGCACGCAACACTCATTCACATTGGAATAAATATATTTAGATCAACGAGGCCCCCGGCGCACTATGTAATCGCTTACTGCGCGAAATACCAGCAATAACCCAGTTCAACTGATGACCACCTAAATCCATTTCAAGCGCGGCGCTTTCGTGTGCGCCAAGCCACACTTGCCACTAGGAAGGCGTGATTCGCAAAAGTGAGCTAATTACCCTTCCGCTGCGTAACGCCCTCAACGAAATGCGGTCGAATTAGTGTGGAATGTAAACAAGAAAAAAAGAATAGCGCAAGATTTTTCGCACAAATCTATTGCACGCGTGCGTCATGCAAATATTATATTTCAGATTTGCCTATAGTATAGATTTACACCAAATTATGGTATATAAATTGATTTTTAACGTAGGTACAACAACCATGCGAAAAACGTTGACAAAGCAACAACACAAAGTCATTAGCGCTACTTATTGCATATCAATCATAGCGCGCTGCGTTACGTCGCAACGCAGCACAAACTACGCAACGCGCTCAAGTAAACTATACAATAGCGAAGTACTAACGCACATGTACGCGCCGCTGCGGCAGATTCAAGATATTCCATTTACTGTTACACGCGTGTGTACTTCGCAAGCAATGGCCACCGCGGCAACCGCTGTGTTGCGGTCACTTTCGATTATGCAAAACAATGTGGACCACGCGGGACGCTTGGCATCTTACGTACATCCACCAAGCGCTGGTAGCTAGTGGCCAAGCCGTGGCGTTTGCCGTTTGTGCTGGGTGTGTTTGCAGGAATCGCAGAAGCTCCGCGCGCTCCATGACTATTAGCAGCACACACACCGCAGAACACACGGCGACCCTGACCACAGCCAACAAAAGCCCACGGTGACGCGGCGCCCGCGGTAGTCGAATAGTGGCAATGTGGCAGCGTTATTAAGGCGCGTTTGGTGCTCTTTTATTTTTTGGTTGAAGTGTATACACAGTTTACTTGGCGATTTTTCATATTGCTGTGCTGAATTTTAATTTGTTTTGAACAAATGTTTTATTATTATAATACAATTTTTGAATCGATGCTATTGTTTTTGTTGTAGTTTTTGTTTTCCGCAACGCCACGCCAGCCAAATGTAGCTGTGTATTGATGAATTTGCGGTGAAACAGTGGCTAATTGATAATTGCTTTTTTAACACTCATTTTACCACTCATTTTTTAAACAATCTCACGCACACACACATACATACCTATGCTAATGCATAGCGTTTGGTGGTGTGTGTGGTTATGCCATACATCAATTTGGTGCTTTGCGGCTGCTACCAATTTTTCTAATTTTGCTAATTTTTGCTACCATTCATGCTACTGCCCGCGTTTGCCCTGCTTTGCTGTTGTTGTTGCTGTTACTGTTTCTGCCATTATTATGGGAACTTTATTGGCTGGCGTTTTGAAGACCACATTGTGCTGGCTTTGGTTTTTTTTTTTGCTATGATTTTTCGTAATTGTTGTACGCGTACCCGTGGTTTTTTTGCTTGGCTCGGACGCTGTCCACCGTTAAGCATGTTGCGGAACCAGAGCAAACGCCAACATGCTGTATTGTTGTTGTTGCACTGCCAAGTGGTGAACGTTCAAATATTTTCGTATATTTACGTGTGTTAGTGTGTCTGTGTGTGTGTAATGTATTCATCCAAATACGAGTAAATCGTCGATTAGCTGATTCGTTAAAACCGTTCACCCAGCATTTAAGTGAAAGTGAATGAGCTTAGCTTTGGGTTGATTGGTTTGTCAGTTGATTGCTTAGCTTCATAACGTCAATTCCTCAGCTAAGTAACTTGTTAAAGTGTTTTTAAAACCTAAAAAGATGTGTAGATTCTGTTCTTCATTTAGTGAAATATTTCTGACGTACCCTCACCTAGAAAAAGCTATGATCTCTATAACTAAAGCGTTTGCTATAATTTTTAATAAAATAGCATATCGCCAGTACAGCACAGTCTATGTGCTTTTATTAAAGCCAAAACATTCTCTATTGCATAGGCGTCTGGTGACAGTATGGTCTACTCCTATTTTTCGGATCATTGCAGTATCCAACCATGGTTATTTTTGCCGTAAAGCATTTTTGCTAACTTCAACCTTTTTTTACAATTTTATCACTCTAACGGCGTTCAGGTTTTCTGTGAAATACCACAAAACGCCAAATTCATGAATCGAGCTGATTTACATTGCTCCAATTACGTTGATGTTTTCCTGCGTCCAATGCAACCTTTTTTCTGTGTGTGTTTAAAAGTAGGAGTTAAGTACTGTTGCGTTTGATACCAAATCTTTGAAGTCTGTCCTGTATTGTATTTAGAGATATATCTAATCCCTTTTTAAACAAAATATTTTTAGCTTCTCTTAGACTAAGCAGGGTTTCTTCTTAGAAAGGACAGCAATTGTTTTGTACTAACTTTTCGATGTTAGGTGATTCCTCCATCTTCTTGGCGTGTCATCTACGTTTCTAGTTGCTGGTCTGACCACTAGACACACCTCTCCACAAATGTAGAACTCGTATTTAAATACTTTGCAGTTTTCTTAATAATCAGTTTGACACCTTTAGGATGTTTCGGTTTGAAACACATTTTTTATATTGAGCACTCATTTTTCTTATTTCACCGAACGACGTGGCACATTAAGAGGATCGAAAAAACTGACCGAATTATACGCGTCAGTGGTTCGCGAATTGTTCGGAAAAAGGTAGTTTCTTGAGCGCACTATATTTTTTACATCTTATATGAAAATACAATATGTTTTTATACTCTCGCAACCTGTTGCTACAGAGTATAATAGTTTTGTTCACCTAACGGTTGTTTGTATCACCTAAAACTAATCGAGTTAGATATAGGGTTATATATATATAAATGATCAGGATGAAGAGACGAGTTGAAATCCGGGTGACTGTCTGTCCGTCCGTCCGTCTGTCCGTCCGTCTGTCCGTCTGTCCGTCCGTCCGTGCAAGCTCTAACTTGAGTAAAAATTGAGATATCTTTATGAAACTTGGTAGACATGTTTCATGGTACCGTGAGACGGTTGGTATTGCAGATGGGCGTAATCGGACCACTGCCACGCCCACAAAACGCCATTAATCAAAAACAAATAACTTGCCATAACTAAGCTCCGCAATAAGATACAAGACTGTTATTTGGTACACAGGATCACATTAGGGAGGGGCATCTGCAGTTAAAATTTTTTTTAAAAAAGTGGGCGTGGTCCCGCCTCTAATAGGTTTAATGTGCATATCTCCTAAACCGCTAATGCTATAATAACAAAATTCACTGGAAGCAAATATTTTTAGAACTTCTATTGACGGTGTGAAAATAGTTGAAATCGGGTGGCAACTCCGCCCACTCCCCATATAACGGTACTGTTAAAAACTACTAAAAGCGCGATAAATCAAGCACTAAACACGCCAGAGTCATTAAATTTTATCTCTGGGATGGTATGAGATGACTTTATAGGAACCGCGTTCAAAATTAGACAGTGGGCGTGGCACAGCCCACTTTTAGGTGAAAACCCATATCTTGAGATCTGCTTAACCGATTTCAACCAAATTCGGTGCATAACGTTCTTTTCATGTTTCTATGTCACAGTGCAAAAATGGGCGAAATCGGACTACAACCACGCCTACTTTCCATATAACACCATTTTAAATTCCATCTGATTATTTCACTTTCCACTATGCAAATCAGGCAACAATGACTGTATCGGGATAAAACTTTGCGTGAATAATGCGATTAAAGTATGCCACCTTGTGGCCAAAAATTGTCTAAATCGAACCAAAACTGTTTAAGCCCCTAAGTACTAAATATGTGGACCCCAGTGCCTATAGTTGACCTTCTACCGAAAATATCAGCCAATCCACAAAGAAATCTCAAACGAGTATACTATTTGACTTTGCGAGAGTATAAAATGCTCGGTTACATCCGAACTTAGCCCTTCCTTACTTGTTTTCTTTTACGTTCTTTCTTTTGACTAGCAATATAATGATGAGGTGATATTTCCAGTGGTTGTTAAATATTGCGTTATTTTTCGACGCCTGACGTTATTTTCCACTGAGGGTTTACTATGGGCTATATAGCTAAATCCAATATTCAAATATTCTTTCCTATTTAATTTGTAATATTAAAGATCTCTCTCTATCAATAAAAATACCCTTATTCTCTTTATGATAACAAACAAAATCAATTGCATTTTGATTCTCTTCAGAAATTTTTTTGTCGACACAGCAACAACTATCAATTTCCAATCTAATTGGCATTTCCGAGTATGGAAAAAACAATGATTATGACATATTAAGAAGTTAGGGATGGTCAGAATTTTCAAAAAAATATTTTTTTTTTGGCTTTTTAAAAATAAAGTAGTACTTCAAAATATTCTCTGGAAATTTGAAGTATCTCAAAAAAAAAAAATTTCGAGTTATTCGATAATTAGCACAGGATTTTGGGGCGTTCTGGAACGTTCGTGTCAAGCTTCAAATCCGTTTTTCTCAAAACTTTGTTTTTTGTGAAATCTGGTGAATACTATAGGTCGAAAATATCTCGGTAGATATTATTTTTAAAATTTTAATTTTTTTTTAAATTTCTGTGAAGTAAAGTCAAAAACTTATTTAACACTAGAACTACGAACCGTTCAAAATGACCGGTTGCGTCATTTATTCATACCATTTTCTCCATATTCCTATCTGATATTTTACGATAATGTCATGATTTTTATTAAATTTATATAGATTATTTTTTTTTACGCTTCTAATTTTCAGAGAGAGGGAGAACTATTTGAAATAGGTATATGGTAAATCTTCGTAGTTCTAGTGTTAATGTTGCTATGTTTATATTTGTAAAAAATAAAATCGTTTACTGGCAAAAAAAAATTATTTAAAATTGTAATTTTTTCATGACTCTGACTACATCTAACCCCTTAAACGTCGAAGAATGAAATAATCTTCTAGGCAATACAGAATCTCATTCATTATCTTTTTTTCACGCTTGAATGCAGCAAAGCTCTTTTGAAGGTGTCTATTTCGCGCATGATGAAGTATCGTGATAAAAATCTGATTATCGTGGTGTGGTACACTATGAACTCCTTCAGCCGAGCTAAACTGTCAACAAAGAATATTATTTGAGCGTTATGCGTCGTTTGCGTCAAGCTACTCGACTCATATAGTTCGCAACCACCATATTCGCCTGATTTGCATAGACGCCGTTTTGACACGATTGAGGAGATAAAGCCGAATAGAAGAAGGTCTTGAAGGTTACACCAGAAAAAACCCATTTTGACTGTTTCGAAGACTGGAAAGAAGGTTGGAAAAAGTGCGTTTTAGCGTACGCGGATTACTTTGAAGGGGATGAAAGTGAATTCGCAGTGAAGTAAAAAATTTACATTCTTTTCAAAGAAATTCACATTACTTTTTGATCACAGTAGTATACGAGTTGGATTCAGGGAATAGCGGAATTTTAAAATTTTAAATTTCGCAGCGCTATCCCGAAAATTTACAAGTTTGAGAAACGAGAAATGTTTCGACAATTGGAAGAATTGATGGCATAAGTGCCTAATATCGAATGGGGGCTCTTTTAAAGGCGACAACATTAATGTAGACAAATGAATAAGAATTTAAAAAAAAATTAAAATTTTCGTTATTTTTCAACATACCTCGTATTTATCGGATTGAATATACTGACCTATTCATAGGATAATAGTAGGTCTTCAGCCGAAGATTAGCTGGTATTTACGCATTTTAATATTATTTCAACTACTCAAAAGTCAAAACTGAAAAAAACAAGGCACTCTGCTCAAACCTCCAATTTCATAATCTCCATCAGCATCTTTCCACGTTGCATAACAGCAATATGTCGCACTTGCCCCGTTTTGATTGGTCCATTACACTGAGCTAACCGAAAGTCGAGTTCACACATAATAAATAGTTCTTGGGTTGTTATCATTTTTATTATCTTGTTGTTGGTGTTATTACAACTACTCATATTGCTGCAATATGAATTTTATTGTTGATGTTGACGTGTTTTTGTTGTTGTTTTGGTTTTATTTAATATTTATTTACATTGTTATTATTACTGTTGTTGCAGCTGCCACTGTTGTTATTGTTATTGTTGTTGTTGTTGCAGTTGTATATTGTATGTTATGTTGACGTTATTGTTGTAATCGTTATTTGCGCACGATTACAAATGATTGCGATGAAATCGCACAACTGAATTTGCCAAGCGGCCGTCCACCGAGGCAACACCGGCCCAGCCACGCTTGGTGCGACGTGCTTGCTGTTGCATGTTGTTGCGCACTGAAGTTGGCTTGACTTTGTTGGCGCGGCGCGGGGCGTTGTGCTGTGCAGTGTGTGTGTTGTTGGATTGGCTACCACATTTTACGACGTCGCCAAGGCGTTTGCGCGTAATTTCGTGCATTATTGTTATTGCAGTATTTGTGTATTTGTTGCGGCTTTTGTACAAAACTTTTCGCAATAATTTGTTTGTGTTGTTTTTGCTTTATTCCGGCGAGTATTCAAATTGTTTTTGGTGTTGCTGTTGTTCGCATTGCTGTTCCAGCCGTTGTTCTGCTTGTCATAATTGTTATTATTGATATTACTACATGTTATTATTATTGTTGTTTTTACCGTTGCTGTTATTTTTCTAACGCTTGTTGGCATCATCTGTTATTTGCTGCCACCGCTGCCGCCTTGCCAAACAGAAAACTCCCATGAAAATATGACAAACCGCCGCATGGCGAGTCACACATACACATATACGGAGTGCGCGTAGCATACGAGTGAGTCATCGGCGTTGCATTCAACATGCAGCTGCAACAGAGTATTGCAAGCTTTTCTACGCAACGCATTGCAAAATACCAGTGCCGAGCCGACAGTCTGCCTTGCAGTTACTTACTTGTCGGTGACTGTCGGTCTTCCGAGGCGAAGCGAGGTGAGCGGGTAGAGCCAGTTAAATAACCATCAGCTCATTGATCAACAAACGCACATAATGCAACGTACACACACGCTTGTACTTCGGCGCCCATTCAGCTCTGGGCTCTCGTTGCCATTATGGGGCATCAGCCGCCGCAGCACTCAGCCAGATAACCAACACCTAACAACAAACAACCAGCAAGTTTCAACTAAAGTTCATGCGCCGTGCAACCTCAACAACCGCTCTACTGTTCGACGGCGTTGGCCGACTCCCTCCCAAAGGTGGCCACCAATGCACCGTACACTGTATGTGCGTCGATTCATCTAACTATCAACCAGATGTTTGGTGCAGCCGGCAAAGCGCCACAGCAATTACTTCATACAATTGCAGAAGTGTGTACAGATTTTTTCCGAAGGGAGTCCAGTGCTGGATTTGTGGGTCAAAATATTTGCTCAGTGAATTAATTGTGCCACGAAAGAGGTATAACCGGAACTGAAAATATATTTTTGCAGATATCTAAACAATATCGGGAGGAATTTGTTTTATCGTAAACCTGAAGAATTTCTGAGCAAGTTGAAATAAGCAATGCGGTGAGCTGTGGCTAACAACGTAGAAGTTGAGAGTCTTAATATTACTTGTAATACGCAGATATAGTCCGCCAAAAAGACTACGGCCGATGCCGATTATTTTTTAGATTGTTTCTTCGTTACTAAATTCTTCGGCTTATCGCAACTCTGGCAGGGTTCCTTTTAGCTCAATGCTTCAATGCTGATGTAATTGGGAAACCTGTAGAAATGTGATTTTGTAGTGAGCTTAGTATAAAAGAAAGAGAAATGACTCAAGAAAATACCAGGGATTTTTGTTAGCTATTTTCTGATCTTAGTCGAGATCAATTATTTTTTTAGTACTATCAATAGTACTTATTAAAAGCTTCAGAATCTTATTGCAACAATGTGGTTGGCTGAGTTCGTATGTGAAAATTCACAAGCCTGGAAATTCGAGTGGATGGAGGTGTCTTTTTAGCAAAATTAGATACCAAAATTCCCTGACGAATACCAAACCACTGCAATGTCTTCCAAGCGAAGATCACAGCAATTAAAAAGACCCTTCTTGTTCTGACAAGGAATAGTCTCACAACAAGAGATATATTTATGTATACAGATAGCCAAGCGGCTTTGAAATGACCAAAGTCTCTTAGGGTTTCGATAGGGATAGTGAAAGAATGCCATGATCTCTTAGTGGATCTAGCATCCTATTTGACGATAAACCTGCAATCGGTTCCACGACATAGTGATTTTACTAGTAAATGTGAAGCAGATAAACTTGCCAGAGCAGGCACCACCCAAAACTAGAATCCGAAAAAAGGTGAATTTATATGCCATTGGCTACCTGTAGGTATTTAATCGACAAACTTGTTATATATATTATAGATAGCTGAGTCTCGGTAGAGTCAATCTCTAACTGGCTCAACAAGCAGGCAAACGCGGCATGAATGGATATGGGCCACACATGCCGATTCAAAACTAACAACATAAGAACTCTGGTGGTAGTTTTTACAGGCCACTGTCTAATTGGCAGATACGCTAGCAGAGTGGGAGCACCATACAATGAATATTGCAGACGCTGTCAGGAGGTTGAAGAAGAAGAGACTATAGAGCATCTTATATGCGAATGCAAGGCTTGTATAAGAAAGAAGTCACAACTATTGGCTAATGCTTTCTTGACGATATCTCAGAGGTTTCACAAATAAAACTTTTTGTATTAATAAAATTCATCAGGAGCACAGGGTGATTCAGAGAGGACTTAATGGAGTGAGGAGATTTTAGTCCCTGTGGTTTCACAATGGAATATTTCATTAACAGGAAGAATGTTTAAAAATAGCTTGGTTAAGGAGCGCTCCCCACGCTCTTATTATTCTATTGAGATCTAAATGCTTAAATATTAACATAATTTTCAGTTGTTATTCTTTCTAAACAACTATTTTCAAATTTCGTTCGCAACCCCTCGTTTCTGAGCACTGCCATTACCACATATAGACTTTCAAAGATTTCTACAAGAGCTCCCTGCACTTACGCTTTCTTTTTTCATAAACTGATCTGTAAATGTGCTTTCCAAACAACTTAGCATCTCAGTCACCCAAAGCAGATTGAATAAAATTGCTTGAAAGCTAAGTATCCTCAGAAACAAGTTTGTGCCTGCGCCACTGCGTGCGCAATGTAGATCTCTGCATTATGCCTCAAGTGTGTTCTGGCTCCGTCACAGGAAGACCAGCCGTGCCACTCGTAATTCAGCTGGGCGTGTACGGCCGGCTGCCAACTGCCGCTGTCGCATGTGAACGCTTTGCATATTTTGACTTTATATTTGGGCCTACTTCATTTGTATTTTTTTGCTGCAAACCAGAAAAGTTTGCACTACTGCCCGCTTGCCCCAGTATGCTGCGCATGACGGTGACTGGGCAGCGCACAGCAGGCGGCCAGCCAGTCAACTCCGCAACAAAACCCCAAGCAAATAACCTACCAAGTGGCCCAGCCGCTCATGCAATCAAACAGACAGGCAACCAAGTTGCGAACCCGGCCGATAGCCATGTGCGACGAGACACGTGGAATAGATGAGATTTGAATGCGAATTTCATAATCAATGACTACCAGGCGGGTGCATAGAAAATGGATTAAGGATCGTATGACGCAACAGCAAGAGATCGAAGTGGAAAAAAATATAAAGCTTGAAATACCTACGAGCATGTGTGTGCGTGTGTAAAGTTATGAGCCCTTTGGTGCTGCGCACTCCTCATTGAATTATTGTCATACAGCACACATTTGACATGACATTTCTTTGTCTGGCTGGCGCTCGCATCTAAGCGGCACATCTGTAGCGTCACCAACTATTGCCTGACACACACCAGCGTACATGCGCCGCTGTGGCACAGTGCCAACACCCACTCCAAATAACTAACTGACTGAGTGGCATACACACTTGCATACACATAGAGACGTGCGATGGAGTCTCTAGCGGTGTATCTCACATCTGATTTTGGCCCACTTAATGGCCCAATAAAGACTTCAAAGCACACCTTTGCGGCTGACAGCGTGCGCTGCCAGCGTTACCACGTCAAATGATGCAGCACAATATTTATTAATGTTTGTTTGCTGTTATTTTCGTTGTTGTTGTTTGGTACTACCACGAGTATTGCTGTTACTGTTGTCTCCAACAAATCAGGCTATAAAACTTCGAAGCAGTTAGGCCGCGGCGCAAAAAAAAAGCTCACGAATGGTGTTGGTGATGAAGCCGAAGAAGGTTATTGCTGGCAGCTGCAACGGCATCGCGAAATTCGCTTTGGAGCTAAGTTAGAAACTAATTGCAACACCAACACAGCGAGATATGTCATGTCTATTTGCTGATGTCGCACAAATGTAACGGTAGACAAACAGCCGAACGGCACGCCGTTGTCACTTGGGTATACCGTCAGCTGTAGAGGCTGCACCTGGTGCGGGTGTTGGTGCAACTCGAACTGATGTGTGGCAAGTAATATACAGTGGGATAGATGTTGAAATTGTAGAATCATAAAAATGCGGATATACTCATTTGGGACAGTAGATACTTTTTCTAATGATGATCCAAATGGACGGAGAATCGAAGCGGCTCGTGGTAGAACGTTTAACTGTATACACTGCTATGTTATTAACCGAAAAACAGATAAAAACGTTAACTTCGGCTACACCCAAGCTATATACCCTTCACATTCTGCAATTCTTTTAGCAACTATATACATATATAACTAAACCCGGAGACCTAACAGCCCAACGACTAGTTCTTTCAAGCCCCGAAGTTTGATATTAAATATCTTCAAAAGACCTTTATCTTTAATTTAGTCGTTCAGCAGCTATATAACATACTCAGTAATCCGTTATTGACGGTTCTGAGAAATAAGCGGTTTCCTGAGGAGAAAAGGACGTGTGCACTTCCACATTGTTGTCTCAAAAGCTGATGGACTGGTTTTGTATATACAATTTATCGGATGGACATACATATATGGCTAAATCGACTCAGCTCGTCACGGTTATCATTTATATTAAATCTATAATTATATTGTGAAGATATTGTCAGTTTGAATGGCAGCTATATGCTATAGTCATCGGATATTGGCGGTGTTAATAAATGAGGCGCTACTTGAAGGGATTGTTATTCCAAAAACTGAGGGATTGGTTCTGTATGTAGGAACGGATGGACGTACAGACGTATATGCCTAAATTGATCTAGCTCGACAAAGTAACTATTTTTATAGGAGCGGTTTGCGAAGAGTTTGCCGATATCAGCGGCTCTGACAAATGAAGAACTTCTTGGGGAAAAAATGACTTGTATATTTTCATATAGATATCTCAAAAACTGAGGAACTGGTTCCGTATATAAAGCTAAATCGACTCAGTTCGTCATGGCGATAATTTATATTGTATATATACTGTATAGGGTCTAAGACGTTTCCTTCTGCTGCATCAAATTGGCTTAAAGTATTCGGCCTCATAGTAACACTACCTAATACGCGAGATTTAGAAAACGTGCTTTTCGAAATGGTTGGTATATAGAGTAAGAAGTTTTACGTATTCTTTCCATACAGGTCAAATGTTTAGTATGTCAAGATCGATTTAGGGTAAGCAGAAGTGGAGCGAGGGTCTATCTTGTTTCGCGAGGCAACTCAAGCTCTTATCTGCGTCGTTTGTTATCCTCACCGTTGGCTAAGGTCATGTGCTCTCTTAATTTCTCTTGATTCTTTACAAAATAAGTTAACACCAAAAATATTCTTAATTAATATCATTGATATATATTGCACTCTGGCTGATAAGTGAGTTATTAAGGTAATTAAAGTAGTGCTTCGAGACAACAAATGACAATATACTTATCCCTATTTGATTTCATACTTTTTCATATTTTTTCAGCGATTGTGTATTTTATTAATCTTAAGAAGGACGAAAATCTTTATATTTAGAATATATTATATATACGGTGAAAAGTCTAATAAGGATTCAATGATGCTGCATTGGCTATGCTTATTAGCGAGCAGAGCCACCAACACTTTTTATAGTAAATTTCTGTTTTGTAGCTCAATTGATGATTCAACTATGGCTATAAATATGTTAAGCGCGTGACAATAGCGACCGGCAGCTGTTGCGGCTATGCAACTGAGAAGAAGTCAGCGGCGGCAAAAGTTACAGTCGGGCCTCACCGACGACCTGCACCCGCACCACGTGGCGATCGTTAGTAGGAAAGTAAAACGAAAATTAAAAACTATAGGCAAAGAGAAAATTAAACCATTTAAGCCATATAAAAGAAATAAAAACGTAACGATTAGAAAACACCACAGGAAAGAGTAAATAAAATGCGAAATTGACAATAAAAACACCAGAAACTGCCGATTTTGTAACTGTGCTAAGAAAACCAGAGAAAATATCGGGGAAAAATATTTGATTTGCCTTTTCGAATATCAAATGATGAGCATTTAGAGTACTCGACAGTAGTTCATAGTGTAGTGCTTGTAGCGGACTACTATAGCATAGAGCTGCCATACGACCTATCAAACTCAAGTCCTTGTATGAAAAGCGTTTTATTTGACAAAATATCTTCGCGAAATTTATCATAGATTATTATAAAGGGCATTGCTACAATTTTCAAAGAAATTGTTCAGATCGGACCACTACAACTCCATTCGAACAAAATCAGAATAGAGAACTTTTTTTACCCTTTTATATGCACCTGTGAAGGGTATTACGAGTACAGCTTCGGTGCAACCGGCCTTTCTTGTTTTTATACAAGTTTAAAGGGTCTCCTTCTGGGTGTTTCAAACTTTGTGGCAATCTTAATATACCTTGTTCAGAGTATAAAAAAGGTAAATAATTTATTTTTGCTTCATATCAAACAGTGCTTTGATTGTTTCGAAGGAATTCCTAAAAAACTTAAACCCTTACTAAAGTGTGAGAAATTGAGGACTAAGAAATCTAGGTATTTCTTCAATCTGAGTGAACTTAAATTAAATGCGTATGATATAAGGCAATTCTGGGACGAATCGCCAACATCTTGTTAATACTCTACAAGATTTTAGCTGCATCCAATTCGCCAAACGTTGGATTGTAGCCAATCGAACACACTATACAAGATGTTCAAGAAGACAGAAAGCTATTCTTTTTAGGTGGAGAAATTATTTTTTCCATGTCAAAAAATGCTTTAGTAACATTTTTGTTTTGTTTTCTATAAACTATTATAACTGTTTTTAAGACTTAAGTTTTTAAAATCAAAGAATATCAACAAAATCAAAGAAATCGTATCGAACACAGCTTTTGGTAGAGATCGACGACAGTTATCATACTAAACTATTGTATCAGAGATATCGTTTTTATTAAAATTTAATCAAGAGTTTGATTTAACTTATATCAGCAAAAGATTCGAGTATCTCCGAGGATTGATGCAAAAGTAAAGAAATGCAGAAGCAGTCAATCCTCAGAGAATCTCAGTTGTACATATAAAATAAGGTAATAAGATATAGTAAAAAGAAATTAATTTTTTAATTTCGTCGATTCGTCTCCGGTAATTTTGATGTCAAAGAAGCACCAACCTCTGGTAGACCAATTATCGAAAACATCGATAAAATAATGGAATGTGCTGACAACCCAGGAGCAAAATATTGCAAACCGTTTGGGACCATTTTAATATTAACTGGATACAAAAAGAAGCTAGATGTAAGGGTGCCACTGGAGTTAATGCCAAAAAAATCTTAAACCGAATTTCTATCTGCAAATCGTTGCTGTAATGCAACAAAATCGGTCTATTTCTGAAACAATTGTTTGTTGATGTTAGAAAGCCGGCCACTTACTAAAACATCAAGCGCAAATTGACATAGTCGAATCACGGTGAGCCGACACAAACGGTGGCCGGTCAGGAATGTCTTGATATGTGTTTTGTAGTATTGGCAGGGAATCATCTACTATGAGCTTCTCAGACTTGTACTGTCAATAATTGCACTGTCTAAAGTTAGCAATCACCCAGAAGCGAGCCGGTTCTTATTCTTATTGATTCCTCCCGACACCGGCGATGTCGAAGGGGTCAGTATTTTAAAAGAAATTAAGTGAATAGTTAAAAAAATACTTTTGAAGGTTCATTTAGAGCTTTAGCAAGGATCAAAAATTGAAATCCATCATGCTTGTCAGAGGGCAGGATTTCAGCTACAAGCTAAGCTGTGCCTAGATGCAGAATTAGCCAAGAAGTTGGATTTCCAGACTATTATCGACGCATTCGCTGTCGCCAAAGCTCACTTCTAAGTTCCAAATAAGTCAAGATGGGAGGATTTTAAACTGCATGTTTAAAAACTCAATCGTGATAGTGAATAAATTTCAAATGAACCGTTACCCTAAAAAAATTAATTTTTTCTCAAATTTCTGCCAAGTCAAGTCGAATTATTTTTTAATCATGCTATGTGTTTACTTTTATAAAAAAAAATTAAATTGTCATGTCTCTGACCATGCCTAACACTTTATTCTACTTGTCGAAGTTTCATTTAAGAAGTTTAATTTCTATTATGAGTACGGTGTTTCATTTCACAAAAATGTCAACTTGTCAAAAAATTTGAAAAACAAGTTAACTTGAAATAAAACGCTTAATGCCTTCCAGTTCACCTCAATGTACACATATTCGTACTTGGCATAATTACTTTCATATCATTCCTTTACAGTTTTTACTCACATTGAGGGTAATTAATGCATCAGTACACAATATATGATATACATATATATATACAGATTATTTAATTTAATGCATGGCAATACTTTCCAAAAGCCACAATGGCTGGTACTAAATCGAAAGTCGCTTACTAACACTCAAAATTTGTTTATTTGCTTATTTATGGCACAACGTTTTTTCGCTTTGTTTGCTTTGTTGTCATTGCAGCTATAAAAGTTATTGACGACGTCTTATAGGCTTTTACTGTTGTTATTATGGTTTTAGTTGTTGTCATCTGCCAGCTATTGCCATTTTTTTAGGTATTATTCCAGTTGCTATTGCTAGTGTTGCTGTTGTTTTGGTTGTGGTGCTATGCCGTTGAGCTTGTTTAAGCTGCGTGGGAGTACAAGGTACCGCGTAGAGTGGTGCCCAAGCCGGCAGCCGTCTGGTTCAGGGCAAGGTGAGAGGGGGAGGGGGTGCGCTTAAGCGACTCGGTCAGTTCGTTCGGCTTGTCGCTTTCAAATTCACTTACGTGTCCACTACTCCTACTGTCTACTGCATTCCGCACTTTGCCATGCGCCGGTCAACGACGAAAACCGATCGAAACATTCATCCATCCACTGTGAGAGATGCCCAGTTTCCCGTTTCCACTTGAATCGCCACAATGGATCGCAAACTGATCGAATGTTTAGCGATAGTCTTCGCTGTTTTTACTATTTTCATATTTGTTGTTGTTTCTGTTTCGTTTATTTTATTTTTTTTTGTGTTGCTGCCCACTTTTTCTTCTATGGCCGCTGTAAGTGTTGCTGTGGTTATTTATTTATGTTGTTGTTGTTGTTTTCCATTCCACACCGAGTGACGCAACTCACAATTTGTGCTCAACATTTGACCAAGATGGCAGGCGACGGGTAGATTGGCAAAAATGTTGCCGGAGACATCTAGCGCCAAGTCGACGATGTAATTTGCTCCAATTACGGCGGATCTGGTTTTTGCGGTGATGGACCCACACCAATGTGCGTCGCATCGCACCGCACTCCCAAATCAACGTAATAGCGACAAGTAGAATAAAAAATAAAAACAAAACATTCCACACATATACAAACATACAACTTGCAACATTGTGCTGACGGCTGCGGCATCGCACTCACTCTCAATGCACGCAAAGTGTGTGCACTCCCCCTTGCTACCTGTGTTAAGTGGATAGTGGATATCTGGCGCGGCCTAGTTGCGTGAATCTTTCGTATGACATAACTGAAAATGCAAGTCAAATTGGCGACGATAAATGTCGGACAGCAGCCAGCGCACCGCTAGGCAGGCCAGACAGCTTGGCCAGGCCTTGAATCGGCACAAATCGCGCATTGTTGTTGTTATACGTGTTTTTCTCCATGCCCATTCAATGCATGTGTTTTTACTTTTATTACTGCATGTTAACTGCGCTGACATTTTTTGCGCATGCGTGCAGAATTTGTCGTTTGCAATTCAATTTCTGCGGCGCATGATTTAGGCAGTCGTCCGGTCGCCCAGTTGCTTAGCTAGTTAGTTAGTTAGTTGTGCATGCGCGTGGCACACCACTTCTCACCGCAGCTGTTCTCGTTTCCTTTCTTTAGTTTTTTTTGTTTTTGTTTTTTAGTTTTCGTTACACCCTTCTAGTGGTTGCTGCTCGAGTTGGCCGTATCGCATGCAATGCCAATTAATTAAATTGACAACGAGCGGTGCGGACAGCATTCAGTGTATAGTCCATTGCGCCTAAGCGCTCATATATTCACATACCGATGTGTGTGTGTGTGTATGTTTATGTACAAGCAAACACACCCATATGCGCCTATATGTATATGTATACGTGAGTACTCTCGCTCACATGCAACTGATTCTGCGCGGACATGTTTGGCTGCCGCTGGGAGCGTCGGTGATTGTTGTACCCCAACGGGAAACAAAAACAAATCCAGACGTCCGTTCATTGCACCCTAACAGACTTCTCCATTTCACTTTAGTCCATGCGCGTTCAGTTGGTGTGGAAATGAGAGTGAAACTGATAAAATGAAGAAATTAATGGTGGACGGTCGCACCATTATCGCGCTTGTTTGTATGTGTGTGTGTGTGTTCAATTGCGCTTGTTTGTGTAATGCAAAAAGCGGAGCGATTTAAAGTAGAGCAGTTTCAATTACTAACTGGTCGCCAGACTTGGTGGAAGTAACCAGTTTCACTGCTACTAAAAATGCTGATAGATGCTTCATGCCATCGGTGCTTCCAACCCCCCTCAATGTCCACTCATAGACCGTTTATATGTTTATATGTTGGCTGTAATTCCAGTTTAAAGTGTGAGCATTTGCTTGTCAACAGAAATCTTTAAAAATCTTACTCATTAAAATAATTAACATGAAAACGCTTGAAGTTTTAATAAATGCGTCCCACAGTGCAATCAAGTTTTCAAAAAATTTTATTATATTTTTTTTAGGTTAGGTAAATAGACTGTTTTCTCGTGAGGCCACGCTTAATTCCACTTGCCCACAACTCCTAGCTATAGATCAAGAAGACCGTCTCATTAAGTCGGCTAATATTAATTTTAGCTGATTCGCCAGGTTTGTAGAAAGTATGGCAACCGAGATGCTTCAACCTTAGTCTGGCGAAAGCTGGACAGTGGAGGAGAAAGTGTTTAGATTACCACATCTATCTCATTGCAACTTTGAAAAGTTGTGTCCGCCAAAATCTTTAACCTCAACGCGTTATTTGTTATAAAAAGGATATATTAAATTTGCCAAGATGTTTGTATGTCCACCTGTATATACTCGAACTAGTCCCGCAGTTTTTGAGATATCGGTCTGAAATTTTCTACAAGTCTTTTTCTTTCTTGCTTATTTCTCGGAACAGCAGATATCAGACAACTATAGCATATAGCCGCCATACAAACTGAACGATCAAACTCAGGTCCTTGTATAGAAAACGTTTTTGTTTGACATAATATATTTACCAAATTTGGCATATGTTAATATCCAGGCCATCGCTACAATCGCCAAACATATTGATCTTCAGATCGGATCAATATAGCTTATAGCTGGTTGAATCTAGCTCTTGTAAAGAAAACCACCTTCTTCACTACCAATTATTATGAAATGAGTTGCTGTTTTGCTATTTAATTAATTGAATTATAATAAAGGAGATAAATTTTATCTTCACTAAAGTCAATTGACGGCGTATCTACACTTTTTTATGTGATTTCCAAAATCAATTCAACTAACGGCAGTAAAATGCAGACTCAATGGTTTAATAACGCTTGAGAATTTACTAATTTTTTATGGGCTACTAAATGCCATATTTTCTCACCATAAAACAGCCAATAACCCAACTATGCCAAAAGTAATATATTTAAATGTACTCACTGACACAAGCCTCATGTGTTGCGATGCTTTTATACATAGGTATGTCGCTGCTTATGCTTGTAGTTAAGGCAGGTAATGCGCGTAGAAAACAAATGCGCAGCAAATTTTTTAATATACATTTTCTGCATGCGCACCGATAAAGATCGAACAATTTGAACAAATTTGATTGCGTTCGCAATGAAATCTCGATTTGTTCCCACATTAGATGTGCGCGCGCGCTTGCAGCTTCTAAGCCGAGCCGTTGAACACAAAGCCATAGTCCATAACACACATGCACGCTGCGACAGACAACAATTTGACAATGAGTGTATGTGTGTGTGTATGCAAGTGTGCGTGAATTTGCTGCGACGGGTATGTGATGTCTCAATTTCTTTTGAAAACCAGTTAAAAGCATCCGCCGATGTCTTTGCTTAGCCGCTGGACCAAGACTCCCAGCAGTTCACCAACATTGTTGTTGCGCGCAACGTTGAACGCCGCCTGATGGCTGGCCATTAGTTGTTGGTTGTTAGCTGCTGATCTAGCTGATACTTATGAGCGCAATAATAATTAAAATAATTAGCTGCCGTAAAATGTCAAATGAATTGCACTCCGCGCAAGAAGTGGCTAAGCAAAGTGGCGACTTGAGTGGTGCGCGGTCAAGCGGCTGGCTCAGCGGACGAGCGTATGGTTACAATTTAATCCGCAGTTCGTAGTCGGCAGTGCGTTTGTTTGAATGGATTTCAAATGTAAAAACTGGCTAATAAACAAATGCATGTACATATGTTGTGTGGTTGTGCGGCTTGCTGCTGCAGTTAACTTTTTGCCAAGCGTATCCAAACTAATAGTTTTTATTTAATTTCCTTTAATTTGATTTTAAACTTTCAATTATCTTCCTCGTTTGTTGCGCCGCTACACTTGTTACAAGCGATTCGGGCAAATTGCCATTAACCGTTGTTGTTGGTCACTTTGACAAGCAACGAAACAACAATGCGATCAGACAATGTTGAGAAGATGCAAAAAATATTACCCACAATTAGTGCTGAATTGAGAAAACAACGTATGCATTACAAGCAGACGAGTTATTATACTTGTAATAAAAATGTGTAATAAGGTCGTATATGGTATATGGTATTTGGTATAATGGTAAAAACAAGGGCTAAGTTCGGGTGTAAACGAACATTTTATTCTTTTGCAACTTGGAACGATCAAAGACGGAGAAATACCGTCAGGTGTTGGGAAAACTTTATATTAAAAAATGTTGCAAAACAATTGCACATTCATTATTCGACGTAATCGTAAACGGACTACAATCAAATTTGGTATTTTATTAACCTATAAGGTCCTAGACTCACTTAGTTTTATTACCATATTTTACTTTGCGTCAACTAAAATTGTATTAAAACCATCTTCAAATGCGATATATGGGATATAAACTCAAATGAAGAAGAAACTCATTTAATATAATGAGTTGATGTGAAAACGTCAAACACAGGATCGCAATTCATTATTTTAGGGATATATGGTTTAGACCAAAGTCTAGACCGATTTTATTCATATTTCTACACAATTTTTAAGAAAACTTGTTCATTAAATTGAATTAAAGTATCACATATTTTGTGAGGTGCAAAGCTGAAAATTATTATACAGGCTATATTGGGGACAGAGGAAAGGATGGGCTGGTTGCGTAATTGCTCACTTTAGGTTGTATGGGTAGATTAATGTGAAGTGATGATAATCCACAAGCGATTATATAGACGCCATTACAGCCTTAAAAAGTCACTGTCAGGTGTACCTGATGAGCAGAGGGAATCATTTGTCCATAGTTATTCAAAAATGAAGCTAGCGATAATGTTACTGTCAATGGCTATATAGCCATGATTAATGACTTTTTCGAGCCTGAGTTGGAGGATGTTGATGTGGACGACCTTAGGTTCCAACCAGGCGGCGCTACATCCCTTACAGCTAACGAAACAATCAATTCATTGAAGAAAACTTTTGGTTAGCGCATTATCTCGCGTCGTGGGCAAGTGGTGTGGCCTCCAAGCTCGTGCGAGTGGCCGAAAATTGGGCTCTTGGCTGAAATTTATTCGAGCCAGCCGCGGAACATTTCATTTTCATTCAGCGCTAAGCCACATTAAGGTTAAAAAATTATATTCACATAATTTCTTTTAAATTTTACTAAATTTATTATAAGATTGGTCAATATAAACGGAACAAATTTTTTCTTTTTGAAATTTTAATAAATTTTCGAATTGTTTTGTTTCTTTCTTGAAATTCATTATTATTAATTGTAAAATTTGTTTTAAATTAATTCAATTTCTTAAATCGTTCAAATCGAAGAAACACTGATTACAGAAAATGTTATTCTAAAGGTGGCTCTCCATTAATCTTGAATTGCAATCTTGCAATAACACTTGAGAATAATATTTAAAACAAGTCGAGCAAAAGCTGCTCGCTTAAGTGTAAATGAATATTCAATATGTTATAGAGTTGTAGCTGATAAACAACTGTGCAAAGTGTACAAAGTATAACCGGAAAGCAAAAATGCCAAGCTTGAAACGAAAGTGAATGTGCGTTTCGGCGTGTTTGCGGTGATGCGGTTCATTGTGATAATTAAGCGCTTAAGCTTAAGCATTCGGTCAGGGCAGACGTTCGTCAACGGGCGTGGCGCATTGGCAATTACGCTTAAGCGCATTTTCATAAATTACCCACAACGCCCTATTATTACGTTTATAACTCATTTATTGGTCACTCGCTTTGCAAAAGCCACAGCAGTGTACAACACAAGATCACACACAGATACCGATATATATTTTGCATATAGTATATATTGATGCATGTTAGCACTTTCATTTAACTGCCGGGGTTACTTGTTAGCCAACAAATGCATAACAACTAAGCTACCCAGTTAGAGCGGGCTTAGAGCCTCAACGGGGTAAGGCCGAGCTTCCAGCTCATCACCATCCCATCTTTTTGTATGTAGCACTGGAACATAGCGTCTCACTAAAGCATTTCCTTCTGGTCTTAGCATCACCTTTGTTCGTTCCACAATTTATGCATTCATCGATTTCTTTTTGTAAATATCTATTCCACATGGTCTTCCACTTCCTTGGGAGTTCCAATTTTGGCAGTGTGGGATCTATCCATTTGCTTTTCGCAATTTGATATAGTTGGACATTGGAAATTGAGCTGAAAATCAGAATCAAGAGTTTCGTCGTGTGTTCTGGGTACACTTTCGGATTTTCTTTCTGGATTCTATGGTATCTTCACGACTTGTTGTTTTTCAAGCCTTCCCTTGCTGATCTGATTTCCTGCAGCGATGGTGGTGTAGAGCTTATTATGTTTAATAGACGTACCAGGCCTGTTTGTGGTACTACTTTGACGGACGTTTTAGGGTTAGAGGAGTTGAGTCGTTAATAGAACTCCGTCTTTTGATCTTATTAGACGTGAGGCTCCACTACCTTTACCGTTAATTTTGCATGAAACGCGTCACAATGCTTTGATGTTGTTTTTTGTGTAGCTGGTTCGGCTTTCAAAGCTAGGCTATCAATCCAATTACGCTTGTCACGTCTACACATATTTCATCTCTTTATTAATCTGGTTGTAGCGCTGTGCTGCAACGCTTCGAAGCTGAGGTGTTTTTGTTTGCCTCTCTATGGGTCTGAATTATATTTTAGGGTTTTTCGCTGATCCAATCTTTCGAAATACTTTCGCAGAAAATGTGAAATCACGTTGGAAATACTTCCATACATGCTCTAAATTTACCCTGTATTCGGTTTCGAAAGGTTAAATTTCTTGAAGAATTGTATTGAATCTTCCATTGGTGTTGCTGGTCTTTAATTTGCTGACGTTAAACTTTTCCGCATGATGGTGGTCAGAGCCGATGTCTCCACTTCACTTTCAGCATGAATATGTACTGCAAAGGTTTATTTATGTACAATTCGGCGTAGGTGTTGACCATACAGAGCCCTTGTTTTGTTGACGGAACCCACTCTTGCTTTGAAATCTCCCATATCAAAACAGTCGTCATGTCGTTAGAGGGGTCATAGTCACTCAAGATTTATGAGAAATTCAATGAAACTTAAAAGATCTCTGCGACTCTCCCCTTTAGTCGCTAAACGCTGTCCGGTACTGCTTATAGCTTATTCGCAGCTAACGCTTACATTTAAAGGCCTTTCTCTATCCGCAAACTATGACCCGTCCGGTTGCCCCGATTCCCCGACTCAGTTAAATATATTTTATGTCTATATAATCTGCATATGCAATTGAGAACAAGCTAGAGCACCAGTGCTGCGTTACACAAACAAAAACCAAACTTGCACTCAGATTTTGAACTTCTAATAAGAAAACTGAGACGACTTGTGCTCAAGTGTCGGAATTAATTAGAATTAATCTGATGAATCGCACCTGCATATAATTTGCATATATGTATATCTGTGAGTATGTCACAATGGCTACAGCAATTACTTCTCTATTTACAACAGTAGATCAGTTACAAAGACGTTAAAAAGGCGCTTGCCTTATTAATAAATAGTGTTATTTGCCATTGTGTTAATTATCATTTATATTAACTCTGCTTACAGCTCTCTTCACTTAGTGAACGCCATAAAACCGAAGACTTAAGACAGAAACTTGGCTGGGCTACGGCTTTGAAATAAATTTTCAATTTCTATGCAAATATGTATTAAGTGTTGCACTTCTAAATATAAAGTACACTCTAATGGTATTTATAGTATATCTACATAAAAATATATATATACAATAATATTGTACAAGTGTCTGCAAATGAACTATTTTGTCATTCCCTGACCCCTTTCGGTGAAATTTTTAAGATATTGTGCGGAAAACGCGCTCCCGTGTTAAAAAACTTGACTTAAAACACTTGGGGCACAAATATCTCTAGTAATCACTACTCATCTCGATCGATACGTTTTAGACAATTTGTTTTTATATATCTATACATACATATGTTTAGTATGACGAAATAAAACTCAGTGATTTCACCTTTGACAAACGGCGATCATATTTCAAAGCCACTTTCGACAGCGCCGACAAGACCTACCTATTCAACGCCATGTCTTAATTAGGTATCCCTGCGAAACTCATACGGTTATGCAAGATGACGTTGAGCACAGCCGTCAACCCCGTCAAAATCGGGAAGAACTTTTCCAAGCTCTTCGATACCAGAAGAGGGCTTAGACAAAGCTGGAAAAAGTGATACGTGCCGCTAATCTGAACCGCAGTGGCACTGTCTACTCTAAGAGTACAATGCTACTGGGGTACGCGATGATATTGATGTCGTAGGCCTTATCAACTGAGCTGTCAACGCAGCCTGACGAACCGATGAAAAAGCATTTGGAGCATTCGAAAGAATTGTTTCCGCAAGGTCTTTGGAGCCGTTCGCTTGAGCGATAAATATCGACAAATATGGAACCACGAATTGTATGAGCTCTACGGCGACATGGATATACTCATAATTAAGCGCATAAAAATTCAACGATTGCGGTAGTTGGCCCATTTCGTTTGCATGGAAGATGACGCTCTAGTGAAAAGCTTTTTCGATGCGAGGCCCATGGATTGACAAAGGAGTCAAGGGCGCCCAGGCATCCAATGGAAGGACTTAGCGATATGTCTGCACTTGTGAAGTACAACTGGCGTGACCTCGCAAAGAATTGAGGCACCTCGCGAAGTTTTGTGTTTTCGGTCCAGGCCGGCACACGGTTTTAGTGCCGAAGAGGAATAAGAAGATTTAACTGAAAGCTCGCAGAATAACCTTAGCCTGAAGAAAAAGTACAAAAAGTATATTGATATCCTTGTCGCAGAGCACTTACCAAGAGGTTTAATGGCCAATAAGTGCTTTCGGAAATAGTTACCAATAACATAAAAAACGGCTGTGCTAGAAAAACTTAAAGCATTCAGGGAACTATTTCTCAGTAAACTGTTCTCAGGTTAGTTTAGAGCAATGGAAGAAATTTTGGTAGTTTTTGAAAAAGAGAAAACGCTGCCGAAACTTTCACAAGCATTTTAGAATCGTTCTCGCTAACCTAAATTAGTAACTCAAGCAGTGAGTGAAATGGCGCTTCAGACAATTCGTTGAGGACTTTGAAAACACTATGTTCTTTTGTAAAACTTGCTTCTAGAAATTATTTATTTTTATATGTACTTTTTTTCGTACTTCTTAAAACTTTGTTTTTTGAGCTGGTGTTCACTGTAGCTCCGAAACCGCTTGGTACATTTCATTGAAATGTATACAGCCTTCTTTGAAAATATGAGAATTTAGTGTCTGATCGAAGGATTTTTTAATTTCGCTCTACAAGGAGCTTTGTTTAGAACTGTATCAACATAAACAGCCATTGCTTTTGGTGCTATGATTTTACTTTTATAAAATAAAATAATTTAATGAAAAAAAGATTATTTAAAATTGTCACATATATAACCTCTTAATAATTTGCTCATATTTACATTGTATGAATTACTATAAACTATTGTGGTCCGTTCTGGTCAACTTTCTTGTAGTTTATAGTCTTGGTTTGGATAATAATGCATGTCAAAATTTGAAGATATGTCGTCAAATAAAAAATATTTCCTTTCAAGAACTTGATTTCGATCGCTCAGATATATGCCGTAGTGGTTCAATATCGGCCGTTCCGACAAATGAGCAGCTTTTGGAAAGAGTAGCGCATGAGTAAAATTTTAAGATCAATAACTCAAAAACTGAGGGACTAAGTCGCGAATATACAGACGGACAGACGCATATGGCTAAATCGACTCATCTCAGCACCCTGATCATTTTGTATACGGTTTATAGGGTCTACGACATTACCGACTGGGTGTTACCAACTTCGTGGCAACTTAAAATGCCCTGTTCAGGGTATAAAAACAATAAAAATCTATACAAAGTTTTTAAGCTATACATTTTTCCAGTGGGATAATAACGAAAATGTATTTAGCGTCTACACATTCCCTCATATTCCATTGTTCCATTGTTCTCTTTATTTGTTGCCGCTTCAGTTTTAATTTTAATTAATACTAATTTAATAAGATTTAATAATCGCTTTATTGCCAACGTTAGATAGGATTTAGAGACTAAACTACTCATCTGCTCCTTGTCTTTGAAAAATTAAGAATTTGTCTATCAAATAGTAAGACTATTGTGGCAATCGAAGGGAAATGTTTCAATTTATGTTTTTTGAACTCTTGAGTTATCTTAAATATCTCTCCATATCGGCGCTCTTAAACGAAAATCACTTTGAAAGTACTACCAGGCTGATAATCCAAGAAGACTAATTGAATTACAGCTATTTATTCTCGGAATAGTTAATTTTCGTACTCGCTTAAGCAAACATACAACCAGTTAACTCGATTGCAACACCATTGGAATTGTGGCAACCACATATTTGCGATGCCCTGAATGTGATGCCCAACAGCTTTAATTATTTGCCGTTACATGTGTTGTATGCATTGAAGCAACATATTTTCGCTACAGTAGGTCTCCGCGCGATAAGGCCTTCGGCCATAAAAACGAATATATTGTCTGGTGCGAGCATATGGCATGGCCGAAGCCGCAACAGTTGCAATTGCAGTAGCAATTGTTATGTGTAGCTACCTTTTGTTACAACTGCTTTGAGACAATTTCAGCCTTCTCCTTCTGCTGCTGTTGGTGCTGGTTGGGTGCAACACCTACAGCAAAATAAATAAATATGAATAACTAATAATAGAAGTAGCGCGAAGTAGCAGCGGACGCGAACTCTGGAAGTCTAGATGGCGGCTGGGGCTGACTACGCTATGCAACGGACCCTGGCTGATCATAATCCGCGCAGCTGTGGCAGCGTTTTGCCTATTAGCCACGGTAATAACCACGATTGCAGCGGCTACCGCGAACGCCAATGCTAATGGGCCGTGTGCCTACTGCACCGTTGTTGAGTTCCTGCTCTGAAGGACATCTTGATGGTGTCGCGCGGCTTGCTAGCTATTATTGTTGCTGGCATAACTACTGCAGAACTGCAGAACGCGCCCAGAAACCAGTACATCACAGTAGCGCCACACATTTTTCTACATACACACACGCTCACAGTCTTACATACTTTTTATTTTCACTTTTTGTTGTTGCATGGTTTTTTTCACTTAAATGGGCCAGGGTGCCGCGTGCACTCTGCAGCAGCTTTTAGACTGTATTAGCGCTGAGCTGATGAGGCGCGCTCTTTTTGTTTGACGTTTTAGCAAATACAAATATGCATTTTAAAGTAAACTTTTTTCATTTTTGACCAATTTAATTCCGTTTCTTCACAGTCATTTCGAGGCGCTATACCGGCAGTAGCAACAATCGCAAATGGGTGCACAAATGTGCAAATTTAACACGCTCGCATTCTCGTAGCGGTCGCAGGTAGCGGGCGGCAGCGCGGCTATCAACTGCAGTAGCGGTGATGACGGTGGCACTAGACTAGTTAGAAGACTATGTTTATGAGCGCCACCACTATGCTGGTGCGCGCGCGCGTTCACCCGTTGCGGCAGCTCAATTTTCCTTCAATAAGTTGAGCGAACGACAACGTGCGAGGGCGCCACACCCAAAAAATGCAAACGCCATGGCAAAATGGCAAGATGTGCCGCAGCTGAAACTGATCGACTGGCCGAAACGGCTGCCGGCCATTGGCGCATTCACGCGCGGCTGCTACATTGTTACCGCAGTTTATTACAAAAATTACAAACGGGCGAAAGAAAGAAATAATATATTGCATCAAATGCTAAATCCAGTTGTGTGTATGTGTGTGTGTTTTGCAGAAAAACTCGAATAAAATATGCCACAACATTTAAAAAAACTTAACATTTTTTACTGAGCAACGCAAACGAAATGAAATGCTCGACGCGCCAGTAACGCCCTGCTTCCATTAAGCAAAATGCAAATTTATTATTGCGCGCATACATATATACACGTGCATACCTACAGCGCACTCGAATTCTTTACGCAATCACTACAAATTTAATCAAGCGCTGGCCAAAGTAGGAGTTTAGCAAAAAACTAAAAACATTTGAAGGCATTGCATTTGGCCCAATTTGCTGCCCACCCACCAGCCCGACAGCTGTCGGCCGACCAACCACAAAAACCGTTAATGAAACAATTACCCACTCGCTGGTTGGCTGAGCGCATTTGCAAATTTATGCATACCCGAAGGACATCACGCGCTCCTCATTGATCCGCGGAGACCCAGATCTCCGTCAGCTACTTTCGTAGTGCCAGCCAGCGGCTGATGTCCCTTCTGCGGCGGCACAGCGCTGCACATCTTGTGCCACATTGCTTTGCTCTACTCTCCGAATTGTAGGTTTTTCATCGTTAACTTTTCTTGGTTGTTACACATTTCGTTGCGCTGTTGATTTTCGTTGTTTTGCTGCTAAGCGCTTTCCTACATTTTCTTTTTTATGGCTGCTGTAGATCTTTTGTTTCTTTCTTCGTTAACTCTTACCCATTAAAGTCACTTGAACTGTACTGAAGACGTGTGCTCTTACTCGAAATCTCTTTCGACACAATTTTCTAAGAAACGTCAGTTTTTCGGCAGAAAGGTGACAGGCGAAAAGGGTGGAATGTAGCAGTGTGTCTTTTAAAAATGACAATATATGCAACAACAAGAGGTTTTACAAATGTAGTATTAAAGAATCTAGAGTTTGCAATCGTATGTAAATGAATAAAAGCAAGAAAAACTATTAACTTCGGTTGCACCGAAGCTATAATTCCTTCACAGATACATTTTTTGGAGCTTAAAAGTATATAACAAGTACTTTATCTTGATTTTGTTCGTTCATGACAGTTATAAGTATGCTATAGTTGTCCGCTCTGAAAATTTGGTTTGAAGATTGTAGCGCTGTCTTAGAGAATAATTAGCACCATATTTATTTTCGTGAAGATATTCTATCAAATAAAAATTGTTTCCATACTAGTTGGTCAATTGTATGGCGTCTATATGCTACAGCGATCCGATATGGGTGCTTCCGATAAATGAGCAGCTTCCTGGAGAGAAAAAGACGTGTACAAAATTTTAGATCGGTATCTCAAGAAATGAGGGACTAGTCTAGACGGACATGTCTAAATCGACTTAGCTCGTTATGCTGATCATTTACCCATATATATTTTATAGGTCCTATTCAAAGTATAGAAACATGGAATGGCATCCGAAAAAAGACTATATTTTTATATATATTATATTATATGTATGTATATATTTTTTGTAATAATAACACATAATAAACCTACAGACTTTTGAAGAACGGTAATAATTAGCTATGAAATCCAATTTGTCTTTAACAGAAATAACCAAAAGCTTGAGTACTGTATAACAACATTTGAAAATCACGCTATATGACTGACCTTATCCGGTCATTTATAAAATCATTCGACTCGACGTGTATTATATATTTATTTACTTCTAAAAATGCACTAAAGGGAACACTTTTATAATATACGGAATATAAAAAAAGGATATAATGAAGAAGAGCCTTTCTTGGGTTTCAACATTTTGTGGGCATGGTCGCTAAATAAATGAATTTCACTTCTACCTTACATTTCGAAAACTTTCATATGGTAGCTCCTTCCACACCAAATTATCCGCCATTATGGAGACGGAACACCAAATACTTACTCAGTAACTTTCTAGCGGAACTGTCTGTAGACAGTGTACAGCGTTCACCAATAGGAATGACGTGATTTCGACAGCTCGTGGCGGCCATTGTTGTTTCCCAATTTATGTCAAATTTTGTCAGTCTGTTTAGTAAGGTTTGCCATTCATTGGAAATTATCCGAGATTGTTACGCAAATTCACGTTCTTTGGTGGCTACAGTAAGAGTAAAAATCATCTTCTCAGATTAAGCCCATTTCTGGCTTTATGACTTCGTCAACAAACAAAATTGTCACTATTGGGGTGTGTCAAATCATCGTGATTCAAGAAACGCATTGCATCCCCAAAATTTGCCCATTTGGTGCGAATTGTGGTATGGCGGCATCGTCGAGCCTTACTTATTTCCAAATGGTGCAGGAAATACCGTTAGCATCAATAGTGAGCAATATAACACGATGTTGACCGACTTTTTTACGAATATATTCCCAACAAGACCATTACATTTTCGTCGGCTTAATTTCCTTCCAGCTAGCATTATCTCGAGGTTATGGGAAGCAGAAATGGTTGTTCAGAGCAGATGCGTAGAATATGGTAGCAGCAATACAAAGCCCCATCAAGCACTTTTACCATCCTCTTCATTGACTGCCCTTTTGCACAGAACTTCCGGATTACTAAATAATCACAAATAAAAGTTCTTTTGATATCTTCAAGGCTGTCAGCTATATCGATCAACTCCCTCTTAAGGTAATACAAAACCAGCAGATTCTTAGCTTTTTGCGTCTATATGTAATTCTTTTGATCTACTACCTATCACATATGTATTCTGTGAGACTAGGATGCAGCAGTTTTAGGATTATGTAATAAAGGTTATTATTGCAAAGTCTAACTTCGTGGTGCGCAAATTTACAGCCAGTTTTAAAAAGCGCTTTCTAAAATAATCTAGTCTTATCCTAAAGCGGTAGAAAATAGTCAATATCTACCTTTTTGAGACCTAAGAGACCAGGTTCGCTGCCTCTATTGTTACACTCGTTTAATGGCACAAGTATACATCTTGAACGGGAAAGCTCTATAAACTCCGTTCACCGATTTTATGACCTTGACACTAAAATAATTTTTTGGATTTAGCTTTGAAATAGATTAATTGCAAAACGGGAATCACTTTGTTTAGTTATATCTACATTGCGATAAAATATACGAAAGCTGTGCAGTTTTTGATCACTTAACCTCTTGCTCAATAAAATTTCTGCCAGGAAACGTAAATTGTCGACTTCCCCGAGCATTGTACATTTCAAAGAAAATTACAGATTAGGCGATTGCAGAAGCGCTAAAAACCCTAAGAAAAGAAACAACAACAACCGCTAATGCACCACTCAAATGGTGCATTTTGCTACCAACGATGACCGCTGTCAGAGCGTGAACTCATCGACGAGGTACGAGCAACGACGCGCATGCGCACTCAGCAACTAGACAAACAGCCAGCAATCAGCCGCGTTGCGAACCATCGACCATTCGACCGACATATGATGAGTTTAGTGCACCGGTCCGCCTGTTGATTGTTGACTATTGCAACAGTAGCGCCGCAGGCGATGAATTGCTTTTCCCATTTTATTTTGATGTTTTGAGTTTTTACTGCAATTTTCCTAGTTGCGATGCGGCTGCTGCCGCTGTTGCCACAAAATTATTGCTCACACGATAACGCGAATCAGTGTGCACGGCACGAGCAATTGTTGCCGCCACCGCACACTTGCGCTGAGCTCGTGGTGGCTAATGGCGTTCAGTGAAGGTGGGCAGTCGCGGCACTGGGTAGGCAATAGGCAAATTTTATGTCCATTTGCAGGCTGTTTGTGGCAAAACGACTGTGTATCTCCTGCTACCCAGCTCGCTGTTGCATCGTTGATGTGTGTTTTTGTAGTCGCTGTGGCACAAATGAAGAATGTGGCGTGCAGGCAAATTCTGGAGCGTTTCCGCTTCAACTTGGTAAATGTGGCGAATACCCACTTATATACTTATATATTCGTACACATACAAACAAAATCGACCAATCAATTGGGCAACTGCATCAATTGGCCAACTTTTGGCGAGTTCGCTGCGCGTGCAACATCTTTGGGCACTTGGTTTGTGGTTGTGGCAGCGTGTGTTGGTCGGTGCGCGCGTGCCTTTTGCGTCATCGAAACACCGTTGTTCATGTTGCCTTGCGCTGTGGCTGTCAAGTTGTCAGTTCGACGTTTTTTTATCGCAACAAATTCGGCGACTTCCTTCGGAGCGTCTAGGCAGCTGCTCTTCTTCTGCCTTCAATGCGGCTCCTAATGCTGCGCTCTTGGACGGCTATAGATTGGCTTTGATTTGACGCTCGCTGGCAATGGGTTGGCTGGCCTGCGCGTCGCTGGGTCGATGTGTTGCTATTGGCAACGCGAGAGTAGGTTGGCGAATTGGGCCACTGATTGTTTCTTCGCAAATGAGGCAAATGCGATGGCCGCACTGCCATCACCATTACCATCATCATCACCAGCAGCCACGGCAAGCGCTAAAACAACAACAACAGCCTCAACAATAATAACAACTAACTGTAACGACTGTAGGATCAGCGGTGGCAGCTGCAACTTGGGCCAAGCTAATCATAGCGAAAATGTATTACCAGCTCTTCTATTATTTTTATAAATATTTTTTTTTTGTTTTTTTGAATTTCCACTTAAAGTTCGATTTTGCTGCGCCGGCGTTTCTGTTACCCTTCCTTGTCGAAGTGCTGTACAAGCAGGAATTCGCCCCACAGCCACCGAAACGGGTCCAGAGAGTTACGGTGGCCGCCTGTGGTAGAGAAAACGAAACAGAATTGCAACTCAAGTAAAAAGATAACAACAACAAAAATGAACGTTTCTTCCGTGATTTACGCGTGCTACACAATGCAACCACAACAGCCAGAGTGACTATCGACATTTGTCGATATATTTGTTGCAACACTGACAGCTGTCGATGTCCATGTTTTTCCTATACGTACCGTTACGCCATGCCAGCAGACGCCAACGACGTAGTTCAATTATTGACTTAGTTCGTGTCGAAATCGCACAAAAGTGAGAAGAGTCCAATGGGTTGGTAACACTGGTTAAAATTCAGCACCCAGCGGCTGTGGCCTGACAGATATTTGCAAATATTTAGAAGCTGTTCGGAAGTGCTTTCAGCTATTTAGCCCATATATGCTATGAATCTGGATATGTACATCAACGGTAGATTTATATTCTAAGCAAATTTGTCAGTTATTGCCGTTGGGTTGACAGGTGGTGAATGTGTTGAAACACTTGTTACAGGCACTGTATATTTGTATTATATGATAAGTATATGCGCACGTCGAGGATTCTAGGGATGTATGGAATAGAGAAGGCGCAAATGTTAGCTGTTTTACAACTACAAATTATGATGTATTTTTCAAAATTTGTGTCTTCTCTATTCACTAACATTCTTTGGTTTGACTTGTGCCTATTTTCAAAAATAAACAGAACCTTAAAGGGCCATCGTTATACAAGATAGATGAATATCGTTGAAAGAGCTAAAGCCTTTCCCAAAAACTGAGTTTGATAAGTGTTTCGACAATTGGAAGAAGCGCTGGCATAATGCAGACGAATGAATAAATATTTTTTCATAAAACGAAATTAACTGAATGATCAAAAGCATATTCTTTAAATAGTAACAATAAACATTTGAGAAGATGTCTTCACGAAATTCGGATTGAGTTATTGTTTGAGGTAACGGTACAATCCTTGAAGAAATTGTTCATATCGAACCACTATAGCATGTAGCTGTCATACTAATCTATTAAAATTCAATCCCTTTATGGTTATTTTTTTATTTAAAAAATATCTTCCCGCAGTTTGGCATTGATTAATTTCCGAAGAAACCATTTTCCAATCGCAAGATCAAAATCAAGTTCTTGTATGGAATATTTGTATTAGTGAAGGGTATTATAGTTTTGGTGCAACTGAAGTAAACATTTTTTTCTTGTTTAGTTAGAAGATGTGTGTTAACGTATTTAATTATTAAATATAATTTCGAACATATGCCATCAAGGTAACCATAGATATACTGGCCGATATTGGGTGCATCAGGTGGAATCTATACTAGTCGCTCAACAATTATTTAATAGGCTAAACCAATATTTGAGGGTCTCTCGATCCTTACCAATGAGATGATTCTGCTGCCCAAATGGAATGCCCGTGATCTCCCATAATCGAATCAGTTCCGAATCTCAACCTAATCATATACATATACCATATAGTATAATATGCATATGAATATACTAGGTCATAGCCGCATTTAGTGTTAATTTATAATATATGTTGTTGGAGTATGCTGCTTTATGAAAACACGAACAATTTTCCTAGGAAGTTTAAACCGACCAGATGGTGCCGCAGCTGAGCTTTTGCAAAAAAGATTATTTACGTTTCGAATTTACTAATATTGGTCACAAGTTTTGGTAAGCGTATTGGAACTATATAGTATCATCAAGCCCGATAGACAAATATTTTAAAGTTATAAAGTGAACCGAAAATTTGAAAATCATTATATTAGGTATATGCGGAATGATTTGGTCGGATGAATACATGCCCAATGATTGGAATATGAGTAGACTCTGCATTATCCACAATAAAGAAGATCCCGCAGTCTGCGCTAATTATCGCGGGATCAGCCCTTTTAACATTGCATATAAGGTTCTTTCGACTGTATTGTCTGGTACACTTAAGCCCATATTGTGAATTCAGACCTGGCAAATTAACCATAGAACAGATTTCGCAATACGTCAAACCCTCGAGAATACCTTTGACAAACAGATCGACACCCATCTCTTGTTGAGTACAGCCATCAAAAAAATTACGCTCTATAAGTCTCTCATCATTCCCGTCCTATTATACGGCGCAGAAACCTGGACGATGACGAACCGAGATGAGAAGGCCCTTGGAGCATTGGAGAGAACTGTTCTTCGCAAGGTTTAGAGCCGCCCATGGGAGCGATGAATATGGAAGAAAATGATACCACGAACTGTATAAGCTCTGCGGCGACATAAAAATCCAAAGATTGCGCGGGTCAGGCCATGTCGTGCGCATGAAAGATACCCATGTTGATTATAAAATTTAATGCTTCTGACGTATTCATTTACAGAATAATTTTGTCAGCTTAACAGTCTTAATCTTGAGTAAAAATTTAATAACTATAATTTTTTCTGAGGCGGTAGATAATATATTGTTGATTATTGATACATATCAGTTAAGAAGTAAAATTAACAAGTTATATGAAGTTTTGGGGCTCACATTGTTTTTTTTTTATACCCTGAACAGGGTATATTAAGTTTGCCACGAAGTTTGTAACACAGAGAAGGAAACGTCGGAGACCCTATAAAATATATACATAAATGATCAGCATGATGAGCTGAGTTGATTTAGACATGTCCGTCTGTCTGTCTGTCCGTCTGTCCGTCTGTCTGTATATATACAAACTAGTCCCTCAGTTTTTATGCTATCGATTTGAAATTTTGTACCTGTCCTTTTCTAACAAAGAAGCTGCTCATTTGTCGGAACGGCCGATATCGGAATACTATAGCATATAGCTGCCATACAAACTGAACAATCGGAATCAAGTGTTTGTATGGAAAACTCTTTCATTTGACGAGGTATCTTCATGAAATTTGGCGTGTATTATTATTTAAGGCATTAATCCTATCCCCGAAGAAATTGTATAGATCGGATGACTATAGTATATAGCTATCATACAAACTAAACGAACGGAGTAAAGTGCTTGCATGGAAAATTTTTTTATTTGTCGAGGTATCTTTACGAAATTAGGCACGAGTTATTGCTTAAGGCAACAAATTATTCTCCACAGAAATTGGTCAGATCAGATCACTATATCATATAGCTGCCATACAAATTGAACGTTCGGAAGGGGCCTTTGTATTCGTGAAGGGTATTATAGCTTCGGCACAACCGAAGTTAACGTTTTTTGTTGTTTTTTGATGCGAAACTTCATTTCTTCATTTTAAAACCGTTGACTGTCTTAAAAGTTTATTACATGGGTCTATAATGAATGAAAAGTTAATGCAACATCTTTACATATATAGCGATTTTGTAATTATGAACACACGCAACTAGAGACTTACAGCCATCAATTACATTCAACATTCCTAAGCGCCTTCCACTGGGCGTCTTCACCGTTACAATGTGTCTCAGCGTCGACGCTGGCAAGCGTGGAATGTCGTACCACAAATGACACCTAGTAGGCAGACTGCGCTGTTGTTATTGTCATTTTTGTTGCTTTTATTGCCAATGCTGCGCATGTCATTTGCAAGAATTCCTTACTTCCTCTTCACATTTGATTTGCCTTCATTCCGCAGCAGCTTTTGCATTTGATTTGAAACTTGGCTGGCAGCAGCCACAAAGCCCTCGTGTCCTCCTTCGTTGGCTTAATCGTGTTCTTGTCACAGTCGCCAAGATTCATAGATTTGTGACAGTTTTTGCGCGCATTTGAGGACGGAATGGGATGAGCGTTCGGCGGCGCGACGCTGTCAGCAAATTGCTTAAACCTACACACAATACCTCAGAACGGCGCGCACAATATATACATACACACGCACGGACGCGTTGCGCGCGAGTGAAACGCAATTTATACCAACGTCATCGTCGTCGTCGTCACTCAAGCCCATGCAAAGAGCATTTATGTGTGCTGAATTGCCAAAGGAAATGCACGTAGAGCGTTTGATGGCGCAGGGATTTAACTGGAGGGGAAGCGCGTGCTCTCAAAGCACAAATTCCTCTTGCTGCAGCTGGTAGAGTGACGCTGTTGTGGTGGTTGGTGTTGTCTAAGCGCATCGCACTTGGCACTTGGTATGCGCTTTAGGCTGGCAACAACAACAACAAAATAGAGAAAAATAAAAATAACAACAACAACAAACAATCGTACAACAACGTTTTAACTCCAGTTAACTACACCCATGAAATTTGTTGTTACCGATTCCGTTGCGTGGGCTTAAATTATGTTCGAAATGTCATCGTAAGATGCGACATGACAACAAGGGATGACATAAATTTCCACCAACATGCGCCACAGATGGCTCAGCGCGCTGGCTGGCTGTCAGCCTTATTGCTGTAGTTGCACCGACGCTTCGCCGGCTTGCCTCGGTGCTTCGCTGCCTGGTTGATTCGCCAGTTGACTTGTCTGCTTGCCCTCGCTGACAGTGTTGGCGATGCGGTGATGATTGCCAAAAAACGCTAAGGCAATACAGTACTCACAGTATCGCGCAGAAATCTCGGAGACGGCCAACAAAAACTGCAACTATGATGGTTTACTACGATTCTTGTTATTGTTGTTGTTAATGTTATTACTGGTGCTGCTTGAGCTCTGAATGCCCCTACACACGGCCTTAAGATTGTCGTATTTCTTGACTACACTCTCTAGTTATGTTGTTGTTGTTATGAGGTTTTTTTTTGTTTGTGGTATAGTTTGATCGTCGTCAAGAAGTTTATAGCCTTATCTAACGTAAGTTGTGTTATTTTTGCTGCATCTTTGCAGTCGTTGCATGGTTTTTGTAGATTTATAGCGGAGCGCACAGTGATTCGAGAGAAGATACAAGACGGAAATATTCATATACTTATAGAAGATTTTTCATTCGGCAGAAATCTAAATTAAGTTGAAGAAACCAGAAAGTTAAGAGTGTGTATACCCGAAAAATTTGGGATCTGTACACGAAATTATTTCCTTCTTAGACCACACATTAGAGGTTAGGTTAGGTCTGTTTCTACTGGCTAGCTGACTCACGCCCTACATAAACCTATCTGGTGTATAGTAATGCTAGATGAAAGTTCAGTTCAATATGCGCTTAAATATTCGTCACACAGGACGTCAACGCTTTTTGCGAAGTTTAATAGGCTTGTTACCCAATTTGGATACTTTCATCTAGTCCCTTGAACTGCGACGCTTCTAATAAAGAGGAGCGTATTTTCCTTCAGAGTCCTTGCACACGGCCTTTTGTCATCCTGCGCTTGACGCAAATTTCAATAGGTTCTGTGTGTAGTTCCGCAGCTTTCAGAATAGCAAAGATCTCGGTTTGATATACTGTTGTAGTCCTGCAAAGGCTGTCTTATGCCTAACTCTGGGCAGTATATCCCCGCACCAACTTCGAACTCCATTTTCAAGACATCTCCAGAAGAAGTCGATAGATAAACAGCTATCTCTCCGATCTTTCTCGCTTCTTCACTGCAAGGAGCCTAAAACTTTCCACTTAATCCACAGCGACCATATTCACTGTGGAACGAAGGAGTACAGACTGAAGTTTATCGATCAGATAATGTCGATGGCCGTGATTACTGCAAAAGTACAGAGCCGCAATAAATCCTCAAGTCGCTACCCGCAGCTCATATGAAAAGAACAAAGAATCGTTGTTGGCAACATACAAAGCAATCGGCCGGCCGGTCATCAACTACGCTGCATCGATATAGTCGCTTGGATGTAGTGAAACGATAAATGTCAACAAAATGAACAAAATGCACTCCTCTCCAAACAGTTTCTGCTGGGATTTTTTCGCTGGAACCATTGCTACAGTCCGCTGTTAGAAGTGAAGCCCCCCCAGTGAATGGCGTATTTGGAGTTAAACCACCACCCATAGCAATCGAAGAGCTCGAGTTGCTCCGAGAATCTAGAATGACCCTCGCGCATTTTCGTTCTTAATATTGTAGTAGATTAAATTTATATATGTATGTCCCCTGTGCAATAAGTCCCTGTAGGACTCTAACTACCTCTTTGCATGCCCAATTAATTCCACTCATCTAACACCCCATTTCCTATAGTCCGACGCTGTCGAAACAGCACGTTTTCTGGGCCTCCCGTTAGATGACTTCGACAACCAACCTGAACCACCCAAATTGGTAACTGCTTTAGCATTAGTTCAAGAGCCGTCGTTGATCGATAACATGTAACCGAGTAAAAAAACAACATGAATCTACGAATTTACCAACAACTTGGGTTGTCCTAAAACACTGTGCGTCAAGGAAGCGAATTATTGGCCATTGCCGTTAAAACTTCTTATTGTGGTTGTGTAAAAAAATCTGTGTCTAAGCCCTGTTAGTCGACCGCTGCACTAAATCGCCAGCACACCGCCGTACACCACATGGATGTGCCTTGGCGCGCGCCTTGTAAGATGCTGCATCTGCACTCGTACATACATTGTAGCTACGTTACATTGTGTTGTATTGTGTTGCGCTGTGTTGTCATGCTGTGGTTGTTATAACGGATGCGACCAAAAACTCATTCCCTGCAAAGGTGTCTTGGCAATTCGAGCGCAAGCGCAAGCGCCACACCGCAACTGGCTTTTTTGCACCAGAAGTGTAGCTGAAACTTAGCTGGCGCGTGGCATTCGTGTGCTGCCGTGAACGGACGCGAAATAAGCTAGCAAACGCGCGACGGCATGGGCAAACTCTTGGTACAAGCAAACGAACTGTGGACTTCCTGCGACAACAGATGAGCACAGGCATCAAGCTTGGCAATGCAATAGGACGTTCAGGCGTTGGGAGGGCACCGCATCTTGTTGGGGAATCGCATAAGCGCAAATTGAATGCAAATGAAAGTCAGGCGAAATGAACATAAACACCAACACTAACAACAACCACAACAACGTCAATTTCAGCAACAACAGCGATGACAACTGCTGCACTCGACACAGTCGAAAATTCTTCAAATGCAATCGCGCTTTAATTTTTTTGCCATTTCTTTAATTTCATTGCACCCGCGTTCCCGCTTCAAAGTATTCCTCACGAAATCGCATTTTTCCATTGTTATTGTTATTATTTCTACGACACCGTGCCGCTCGCTGCACCGCTAGCTGCACATCGCGTTTGCGCACACGCGCACTTGAGGTCGCACTTAGCCGCCTCGTAAATGGTCTTCATTAGCAATTGCCATTTGCCGGGATCAAGGAAGAAATCAACTGCGTCATAAAAAATATTCCGCGCTCAAGGTGCTATGGCACTTCTTGCAGCCGTAAACTGCCGTCGCCGCGCCCGCTCGCACCGCGTTATCGCCAACATTGTAGTCGTTGCTTTGCTTTTGTTGTTGTTACTCCGATTGTTTGCATTTCTTTCTATTTGCTGTTGTCATTTGCATTCGTTTTTTTCATTGTTGCCTTGGCATGCCACATACACCATGAGCTCGTGTGTGTGTGTTGGGGCTTATCTGCTTTTCTGCCAGCCTTTTTCCTTTGCTTGTTGTTGTGAGCATTAGCTTTTGTTGTGCTGTTTGATTGAAACAGATCCGCTTAATGAACGTGAAATCACCTTCAAGTAAACGTGAAGCGTTCGAAATTCGAAAGTAAAGTAAACGGACTGACACGACACGACACGACATACAACGCCGAAAGACGCCACACAAAAGGCGAAGCGCGCGTTAGCATTCGAATCGGCCGCTCATTGGCATGTGCCAATGCGTTATTCAGACGCCAACTGCGGTAGCATTTGAACAAGTAATCAGTGGAATAACAGTTTGTCAAATGATTACTTCGCGATTGCTTGGCAGTGCAGTACGCGGCTCTGCCACGTTCTCTATATTCATCCAGTGTTAGTAGAGAGTACTTATAGTCTACAACTTATATTTGGTTCTTTCCGATTTATTACAATGAGATAAAACAGTTAGAAAGCACTTTTCAATGATCGACTACCTTTTGGTTTGTAGCACTATGTTCTAAATAACGAATGATACTACACTCTAAACTCGTATAAAATTATTATATGTCAAAAGAAAACTTTAACTTCAGGTGCACCGTAAGGATAATATCCTTTATAAGTGCTTTTTAGTATAAAATGGTTACAAATCTTGATTTTGTTCGGTCAGTTTGTATGGCAGCTATATGCTGTAGTAGTCCGATCTAAACAAATTTTTCGTAGATTGTCTCTGCCTTGGGTAATAATCCATAAGAAGTTCCATAGAAAATATCTCGTTAAATGAAAAAGTTTTCCATATAAGCACTTGATTGCTATCGTTCAGTTTGTATGGCAGCTATCCGATCTTTATAATTTTGGAGATTGCACCAGTGCCTTGAAAATAAGCAATGCCAACTTTCGTGAAGATATCTTGTCAAATGAAAAAATTGGCTTACAAGGGGAAATTACTGTTAACATATAACTTTTACTAGCTTAAGCGATAATGAATTTATTAAAACCTTCTTACGTTTAAGGTATTATTCGTCGAATTATTCGTCGTTTTGGTTGATTACACAGGTCTACAGCGATTTCATTCATGAAGCTATTAATGATTTGTTTATTACCAAATACCTTACACTCTGTGGATGGCGCAGGAGCACACAAAAACCAGCGGTACTTTGAACATCTACACGGACGGATCAAAAATTGCTGAGTAATGGACGGTGTATCACGCAAAGCCCTTCAAGCTGCCCCAATGCAGTATATTCCAGCAGACGTCTTTAGTGTCAGGAAAGCTGCTGAGATAGCTAATAACGCATAAAGCGACATAAAGAAGTTCAATATATACCATAAGTCAATAGCCAAGTGGAAATAATCTTCAATAAATACGGAAGCCACTAAAACCGATAAAAATGAAATTTCCGAAAGGGTGACAAACGGAACATGGTGAGTGGGAAATCCTCAAGAGCATGCAGGATCGTTAAGATCAGGAGGTAAGCATAAGCTAGACACTATGACTCCTCCTTCTATTCTGTTTTATGTAAAAATAGGTTCTAGAATCTGCGCAGTTCAAGGACTAGATAAAGTATCAGAATTTGATATCAAGGCTTTATTAAACTTTTCAAAAAGCCTTAACTCCCGGTGCGACTTCAACTTCAACTCTTATTAAACTGAACCTTTACCTAGTTTTACAAAGGAAACGTAGGTCTATGTATGGCGTGACAGCCGCACACTATGACCTAATCTAAATCTAAACTAAGTTCAGTTCTGCAGTTTTAGCCAAACTTTTTTTGTAAACTTATGGAATTATCCTAATTATCTGACCTTAAGCAGCCTCACATCACATTTTAATAGACTCATTATGCTCTTAAAATTTGATTTGATATATAATAAAACTCTTAAGGCCATTATATCTCTCCAATTTCATTAAGATTGTAAAATCGGACCCTTAGAAGATATTCCGTCTGAACTGACTGGCAAATGGTCATTCGCAAATGTAATGTTTTAGCAGAACACAAAGTATTTTGTATTGCTGGTGTTCCAAGATCATCCATTACTTCAAACACCTTTGCAAGGGCCTTTGGCAACTTATGGAGACTGTTATATGTATATACTTATTTGAGTCGGTACGCAAATGGTGTTTAACGCGTTAACCCATAAGAGTCAATGCATTGCCTCCATATCTAACTTGAAGCAGTGGGACTACTGCACCTGTTCCTTCACCACTTTGTATCTGGTCTGCTCTGCACAACATCAAGTAAATTTTTAAAGTTCTTGACAACTAGCCTCAATCAAAGTGTGTTTAGTAAAAGAAGATTATGACCACATCAACAACATCTATTATATAGAGAACTACTAAGATAACATTGTTGTTTTGCAACAGGATAAAAGTTAGCGCACTCGTCAAGCTCGGAGAGTGAAAAGTGCAACGAATTGCCAAATTGTCAGCAACTACTGTCCACATGACTTCAGCTACTAAGCCTACGAGCTCTGGCATTCGCTACACTACTAAAATGCTTGCGCGTCAGCAGCGCATACCTCTACATTGTACATACTTACAGACATACGTAAGCCGTAAGTCTGTTTACTTAATGTATGTATTTCACCTCTTCCTGGTCATTAAATTTGTTTAAATTGTTGAACATTCTTTGGGTTGAGCGCAGTTGTCGGAGCGCGCAAAGCCGAATGTACCGTGATTCAAAGTGATACTGAGCGATGTTGTTGTTGCTGTTGGCATGAAGGTGCAAATGGCCAAACGGGGTGGAGCACTCATGCACTTTTACGAGCGCCAAGTAGCCGCACACAACACTTTGTGATCGTGTTGAAGGTGTTTGCCTGTTGACGGTTTTCGACCAGATATCCAACGCTTGGCAGCTGGCGACTTGCGTTTATTGTTTTGTAGGCCATTTTTTTTTTTGAAGGTACCCTCCACTTAAAGTAGTATCTAGCTGCGTTTGGTTGGTAATTTGTTGACGTGCGCGCACTGTGGTCGAGAGTAGTGGGAGCGCGTGTTGATTTGACTGCATACACGGCGGGCGGAGCGGAGTAGTGCGGTTGTGGGTATGACCGGCTAGATGGGCAAACATATATGGACACACTTGTAGGTACATCTGTTGTTGTACATGTGTTTACTCGTCTACATATGTTTGAATGGCAGAAGCATTTAACGGTCCGAAATGTTGTCTGGGCGTGGCGGATGACTCATGAGCTTTGTATTTGTTGGCGATTTGTGGGTCAAACAATTTGCACCAGTAGCATATCGCATTACCGTTGTTGTTTAATTTTAATAAATATTTTAGTTGAAAAGTTAGAGAGCTACATTGTGCTTTAGGCACAGGAATTTTTGTTTTTTAAAAATGGTTTAATTTCAAAGAAAAATATTTCGAGTATGTATGACTTTAGTCAAAACTTTTCCTTTAATTAAAAACACTTTTTTGAAACGTAAGTCATATAAAAATCGATATTGAAAGGACTTATAGCTTTTTGAACAATAATATGCACAGCCTAAATTTTAAAATGCTTTGCCTCAGCAGTTTATTATACTCTTGCAAGATCTTGCTACAGAGTATAACAGCTTTGTTCACCTAACGTTTATTTGTATATATATGATCAGTATGACGAGACGAGTTGAAATCCCGGTAACTGTCTGTACGTCCTTTCGTCCAGACATTGCATAAGAGAGGAACATCTACGATTTGAAAATTTTTGAAACAGGGGGCGTGGCCCTCCCTCTAAATGCTTAAATATACATATCTCCCAAACATCGACAAACAAATCAAAGAAATTTGCCCAGAACATATGTTTCTATTGTTCCCTCCAACAGCGTGAAAATCGATGAAATTTTTATAACACTGCCCACTTTCCACATAACGGTTGTTATAAAAACTTTTAAAATAGCGATAAATCAATAACTAAATTCGTCAGAGTTGTCAAATTTTATACCCGCTATGATACAAGAGGGTTTTATAGGAACCGGTGCCAAGATGGGATGGCTAAAGCACATATCTCAGAAGCTACTCGACCAGTTCCAAATTCGGTACATAACATTCCTATAATAGACAATTTTGACCATTTAATTTATCGGGATAATTATTCGCACAAAGTACTTAAAGTATTCCATATCAAGTTTAAAAATTGTCATCGGACCATAACTGTGAAAGCCCCCAGATACCAAAAATGTGTACCGCAGTGCCTCTGGCTAACTTTTTACCGGAAATATCATTTCGGTTAACTTTATACAGTATATAGGTCAATATGTAAGATATCTTAGTAAACTAAACTGAACTTAAAATATTGGATATATTATAGTTTAATGCAGAACATGGTTAAAATTGGTCAAGGAGTTACCTCAGCTACCATATAATACATACAGCGAATACCCATAGGAATGACGTCAATTTGGCAGCTCGTGGCGGCCATGTTTGTTTACGATCCGTGTCAAATTTTGTCAGTGTGTTCAGTAAGGTTTGCCATTACATCGTTTCACGTTTCACTTAGGTCGATTTTGGCCAAGATTATTAGGCAAATTCGCGTTCTCCGGTGGCTAATGTAAGAGCTCTTTGCGCAAAACACGGTCATCTCATATGAGTCTCATTTCTGCCGTGTGATTCAAGAAACGCGTTGCTTGCCCAAAAATTGCCCGACGGTGCCCGCCTGAGGTTTCACGCCTAAACATGGACTCATTGCGCCCAAAGTTTGGCGACTCGTTAATTTCGAGAAATGGCCGCCATGATATTGCGATTTAACGCCTCTAGATTGTTTCCCTGAGAGTATGTTAAATAAAACCAACCAGCAACGAGAACATTCAGCGCACTATAGCCGAAATTCCAACCGAAATGCTGCACCGGGTCATAAATTGCCGTAAAAGGAAGGAGGTATGCAAACGGTGCCATGATGGCTGACATTGTGTTCAAATTTTAAATAGCAGAAAACTATCTGCATAAAAAAAACATAACCCATTTTTACCAAATGGCATTATTTTAGCATTACATCGTTCTTATTGGTAGACCCTTTATTTAAATTAGCCACCAACAAACTTAGCTTATATTGTAAGTCAAATATATTTCACGACAACAAATATTTCGCTTTTCCAGTTTTCAACATTATCGATTTTCTCAAAGACAAGCTACTTCTTATCCGATAGAGCGAAATCCGTTTACTACAAAGGAGTTATTGGATGTTTCAATTAATCACATGACACCTGTTGTCGTTCTAAGCAAAAGAAAACATCTTCAACAGCACAAAATGATACCACTGGCAACATGAATTCTAAGAAAAAATTACTCAATCCACGTAATCAGATGAAAAAAAGTAATTTTCGACTAAATCCACTTTTGTAATGGTCTTGTTCAAGCCCATGGAGGCTTGGATGAACTCGTTTACATTGGATCTATGTATCGACTGATGCAGTTGTTGGAATTACAGTTGAAGGTATTTTATGTAAGTAATTAATATAACTTTCTTCACATTTTGATTTTTGCAACAAGCTCTTCCGTTAAACGGTAATAACAACCATCCAGAAATTATCTCCCATTTTACTTATTTATACCAATTATCTACGTAGTGATTGCGTTATTTATTTTTATGAATTTTTCTTAATTTCCACTTACCGATTTGCTCGCAATCGCCGATTTTGCATTGTAATCGATAATGGTCCTAATACTCGTAAATGTGGCGGTCGCGCAGCCTCCGCCAATGTTGTTACATCGGCGATTATTATTTTACTCTTGTCGTACGACTTGTTGTTGTTGTTATGCTCATGTTTTTTTTTTGTGCTGCACTTCGGTTGTCGGTCGCATTGCAAAGAATTAATTGCAACTTTTGCTTTCGTTGACGCAGCAAACAACCCACAGCCTAGGTTCTGCCGGCGAACGGGGCGTCAGATGCTGCGGCGGCCAGCAGCGCAGCGTATTAGTAATTGAAGGAGCAGACCGTCGCTCTCCTTTAAATCCACTCTCTTGTACATTAGTTCTACGCTCTCTTTTGTGGAACGTAGAGCACGAAGAGAGCGCGCGAACCCAGTTTTCGGAACTCACTAATCGGCCGAAGTGAGCCGACTTTGCTGGGCAATTATCTTGGCTGCTGCTTGACGTTGCTGTGTAGTGTGGCGCTAACGGTAATTCTCCGCAACAATGTTTACTACCAACGCCGTTATAATTGAGTGAACGAATGCACTCGGCTAATGTCTCGGCATGGCACACGCGCTGGCGCAACAAACACAACTACAACACAGACACAGTGCAAACGTCTAGGCATCTAGTGAGTTGGTTTAGGGTGGATTTGGTTGTAGGTTGGTCATTCGATTAGTTGGTTGGCTGAAATTCTGCAGTTATTCGTTCTCGTGTCTGCCGACGTCGTCATTGCTTATTGTTTTTGCGATTCTTCGACTTATATGGATATGTATGTACTCGTATGTATGTATGTTTATGTATAGTTTTCTTTGTTATTGCCTGCTGCAGATGTCTGGCAGTAGCATTATAAGTTTATAGCCGATTGTCATTATCGTCGTTTTCTGCGCGTTCAATACGCCTTTTTCCATTTGCTTTGCGTTCGAAACGAAGTAAGGCCGTGCGCTTGTGTCTTAAGTCTTTTGTTTTCAGCAGCAAACGTGACTAGTTTTGGTGTGACGGGCGATTCATTCGTGCCCGAGTAAGTGGTCACTGTTTGCGGCGCGTCGCGTCGTCCCAAAGCAGCAACATGCACGAGACAATTGTATTGTGACCGTTTGGCGTTTGGCGCTCGACGTTGGCAGTGACGCCACCACACCCTTGACGGGCGCACAGCATTCAAGGCGCGAGCGTCTATTTTCGGCGCATTTAGTTCGCTGAGCTACGAGGAATTTTTACTTGCTCTATTTTATATGTTGTTATTATGGCTTTTATTATACAATATCGATGCTGTGTTTTAACATCAACTCTAAACCCCACTCATCTGGGGCGCTGTGGATTTTAACACGCTCGTCGTTACGCTTGCGTTGTGTCTGTTAAGTGGCGCGCACTCTATTCAATTTGAAATTAATTAACACACACACATATAAATACAAAATAGGTGTACTTTAAAGTGTGTTTGTATGCTTAATTTTAAGTGCCCACTTGATAATCTTAAGAATATCATTTTTATGGAACTAATTAGGCTCTCGCTTTGAAAGATACCAAAGAAAACTAAAAATCTACATATGACTGCTCTTTTAGCATTTATTGTACATGATATTTTCAATTATCTTCAGTCTTACGCAACACCTAAGTTAAGTTAATAAGATAAAAAATCGTTTATAAAAGAGGCTTCAAGACTATTCTCTTAACAAATTAGTTTAGTACTTCGTTTATTAGCTTTTACTGTCATTGGCAAGTCGACCATGTGTATCTCGAAGTCTAACAGAATATCCTTTCGAATTGACAATGAATTCGAAAGTAAACAAGTAAGGAGGGGCTAAGTTCGGGTGTAACCGAATAGTTTATACTCTTGTAACTTGTAACGACCAAAGCCAGAACATACCTTCAGGTTTCAGGAAAATGTACATATAATAAAAAATGCTACGAAATATTCCAACACGAAATCGTAAATGGATTACAATCAAATTTGTATCTTATTAACTTATATTACTTCCCCTCGACGAAAATTATATTAAAATCATCCTCAATGAAGACGTTTTATATACCTGACATAAACTCAATCGAAGGCGCTAAATCAATATATTGAGTTGATGTGGAAAACGTCAGGCAGAGGATTGGAATTTATTATATTAGAGATATGGGGATTATGTCAGGGTCTAGAACTAATCCGTTCATATTCAGCGCTAAAGCACTTAACAATTTCAAAATTAAAACAAAAAATTGTGCCCACCTTATTTCATTAACATATCGCACAGTTTCATTAACCTAAACAGTTAAAAGTAAGCTGGAAAGTCGAAAATTTTATTTTGTATTATTTTGTATTTTGAGGGCCGGTAAAGGTATCGGCTTGTTGTATTAACCTTTGACATTGCTCAATAACCCACACACTGACCAATATATTGGGCATAAGGTTAGTTAGAATAAAATATAATAAAATCATTGTACGTATTAAATGGGAGTTGGGGTAATTCATAAGCCAATTTCACATGTTTTTGTCATTTAACTACAGCATATCAATGATTGTACGCTAAAATGGTTATATGGGATATCGGGGTAGTATTGAAGCGATTGTATCTGTTTATGTCATTACCACTAATTATTAACAAAACAAGATGCTTTCTAAGTGTCATTTAGGTATCTCACATACCATCACCAATATAGTAAGCTGGTCGTTTAAATATCAGTTATATGGAGGCTAGGGTAAGTTTTCATCCGATTTTATCCATTTTATGCACAAAAATTCTTATTAGAAAAATACGATCTCTCAATTTTATTAAGATGAATCACATAACATATTGACCAAAATATACGGTATAAAGTCAACAGGAAGTCCGAAAATTTTTAAATTAGGTATATGGCGCTGAGGGAAATATTAATACGATTCAACCCATTTTTGAGATGCACGCATATTATTATTAAGAAAGGATTTGTTCCGAATTCCAATAATTTATGTCACATATTTACCAAAATTTTCATAAAAAGTTCGCAATCGGAACTTGGGCCCCATATTCGGCAACAGTTTAAGTCTGATTTTGACAATTTTTGGTCATAAGGTGGTCTACCATAAGCGCACGTTCGTCCAAAGTTTTATCCCGATACATTCATTGGGGCTAGATTTGTATACTAGAAAGTGAAAGAATCAGATTTAATTTAAAGTTGTTTTATATGAGAAGTAGGCGTGGTGGTGATCCGATTTCGCCCATTTTCGCACTGTAATGTAGGAATGTAAGAATAATATTATCTACCGGATTTTGTTTGAAATGGGTTGAACAGTTCCATCGTCCAATTTAAACACCAGCTCCTATAAAGGCCTCTTGTATCATTCCGGATGTAAAATTTAATGTTGCTAATGCATTTATTTGTTGATTTATCGCTGTTTTAGTAGTTTTTAAGAAAACCTTTATATGAGTAATATCCGAGGTTATCATCCGGTTTCCGATTTGATTTCATCCACATCGTCGATAGGGGGGCAAAAACATTTGTTCTGAGCGAGTTTAGTTATTATAGCTTTAGCGTTTTTAGAGAAAGAGGCCACGCCCACATTTTCAAAAATGTTTAAGCTGCAAATAGATGCAATACCTACTCCCTTTTGAGTGCCAAGGAATACGTGTACCAAGTTTTATTAAGATATCTAAATTTTTACTCAAGATATCGCTTGCACAGACGGACGGACAGACAGCCGCTCGGAATTCAACTCGTCTCGTCATCTTGATCATTTATATATATGTACATATACCCCCATATCTCACTTGATTTGATTTACAATACACTCAATTACAAACAACCGTTAGGTGAACAAAACTGTTATACACTATAGCAACATGTTGCAAGAATATAAAAATGCAAGTGACTGCAAAACCTTTTCTTTTTAATGTTCTTTATGTATTCGACATTTATGTTAAATGAGTAAACAAGTATATAGGATATAAAGCAAAATGTACTTCGATTTTATCTATTATCGACTTCATACACACGTTATCGCTTGCACGAACAGGCAAATGTCTAGAAACCAATTACCCGAGCCATTCTAAGCAATTTGTACAGCTTCATTCGAGCTGCGAGTATAAATATCTAAAATCCATAAATTCTGAAATATTGCGAGCAGAGACCAAACTATTTCCTAAGTATACCCTATAAATTTATTTGTGTTTTTATAAAACCGGACACTACACGAATTAAAACCACCATCGAAATAGAGAGCAACAACTTTTTTTCCGTAAGCGATACGGTAAACTAATCTTTAGTATTGACGGCACCTGCTTGACAAATATTCTATTGTACTTCTCTCTATGATGCATAATGTAGTTCGCATTAACCGCAGTTTCAAAAACCGAAAAAAGTCACAGGGGGCAAATCTGGCGAATGCATTGGCCGAGCAATAATTTTCGTTTCGGGTTTATTCAAAAAGTTAGTCACAAGCGACAGCGCATCTGGGTCTTTGGTTCGACTCTAGCATTAATCAAAATGTGGACACACGATCCATAAGAGGTGTTGAGATTCTTTGTTATCTTTCTGATTCCAACGCGGTCGATTAAGCACTATTTCTTTAAATTTTTCGATATTAAGGCAAACTCATTGTTCAACTTTTTTTCCATGATAGAAATCGCCAGACAAACTTTTCGTGTCGTAAACAAACAGCTTCCAAACACACACTAATTGACATATGAAGATTAAACTTCACAGGAATAAAACAGATTGTAGCAATATAGGAAAAAATTCTTTCTTGTCCATTTTGAAACATAATAGTTTTTTTGGAGTTATACACATATTTATAAATGATCATAACATTATTTCTTGGCGAGCAAGGGAGGTCGGTATTGCTTATAGGTGGAATCGGAGTATTGACATGAACACAAAGTGCCATAACTAAGCTTCACATTAAGATACAAAAACCAAGATACCAAAAGTGGACAATAGGTGGGGCACCAGCTACCTTTGGGTAATTCTCTTCTATATCTCAGGCACAAATTTACCGATTTCAACCAAATATTGAGTAAAACCTTATTTTGGCTTTCTTATTCTACGCTATATATTGGGTGAAATCGAGCTACAACCACTCTCACATCCCATATATCATAAAATTCCGTTTGAATCTTTCACTTTACAGTAAATAAATCGCAAGTCAATGACTTTACCAAAATAAAACTTTGCATACAGGGTATTTTTAGGGCATACAATCATGTCTAAAACTAGTCAAAATCGGACCATAAGTACGTAAGTCCCCAGATATTGAATATGTGGACCTCAGTACCCATGGCTGAAATTTTACCGAAAATATCGGTCAAACTGTGTACTTTAATGGAAGTCATAGAAAATTGTTTTCCGGAAATAATATGTCGTGATGCCAAAAATGGATAACACCGATACTTTTCCATGTACTTAATGTGTTAGAAAGTTTTCCATAAAAGAACTTTATTTTGATCGTTCTGTTTGTATAACAATATAACTGCTCTACTGGTTCATTATCGACGGTTCCAACAAATAAACAGCTCCTTAGGAAGAAAAGAACCTTCAAAACCTGAGGAACTAGTAGAGTATATACAGACATACGGACATAACCAAATCGACTCATTGACTCAGCACGCTGCGCTTATAATTTATATATACATTTAATGGGTTCTTTGGCGTTTGCTTCTGGATGTTACAAACTTAATATATTCTGTTTAGGAAGTTTTATTGTAAGTAAATTTTTCAATGTCAAAACACATTTGAAAGGGTTTCCCATAATCTGACAAGCGATATATATTGGCTTATTATATTCATTTTTAAAATGCTTGAGGGAGTTATCCTAAGTAGTTATTAAATAATAACAAAAAATATTGTTCGTCTATATAATTACATATACTGTCGCTTCTAAATAATTCATTTGCGCAAAGAAACAAACTCATAGATATTTCTGTTTCATATTCTTCTTTAATGCACTTGCGCAATTCCGCAATAATCCCATATTAAAAATTAAAAAGCAAATAATGTTTTTTCTACTATATAGCTAAAGGCAAATAAAGTTGAGAGAATAAGGTAAGATCTGACTTGATCTAACCCCTTTTAGTGGAGACATACTTTCCTCCTTCCTTATTCCTTATACAATATTTCCCCCTTTCAATAGCACTGATTTTATAATAATAGAATTAGTTTAATAAAAGTTAACTCAGAAAAAGTCTGTAGAGTTGTCAATCTAAATGCAAATGAGTTGGTCACAACTATTCCTAATACTGTTGGGAAGTATACATGTACTCTCCTAACATAAAAGTGGAACTACTTACAAAAGTGCTGGTTGCTAGATCAGTGATCTAAAATTGATGCAAAAATCAGACTGATTTGGATAATCTTCATAGATGGGGGATCATAACAAAAAAATTGTTGGTAAAAAATACTAGAGGAGAAATGCTAAGAAATAATAAAATAATGATGGAGAAAAATAAAAATAGAATTTTTTTGAACGATAGCTAGGTCAAAGAAAGAAAGTCATTTTCTAACATAGCATCACCACGAACTAGTACTGCTCTAGTACTAAATGACAGAGTTTGGTAGTTAATGTGCGAAAACGTTGAAAGACTACTGTTGTCTTGACTGAGTTTTGCTGGTTCTCAACGTTGTTGTAAAAATTTGTTCTTACTCTTCATGTATTTGTAATTGCTGTGCAATTGTTTTAATTTTTTGCATTGCGACGTTTTTATACCCCAAACAGGGTATATTAAGTTTGCAACAAAGTTTATAACACCCAGAAGGAAACGTCTGAGACCCTATAAAAAATATACATAAACGATCAGCATGAGGAGCTGAGTTGATTCAGCCGTGTCCGTCTGTCCGTGTGTCTATTTGTTTGTCTGTATATACGCGAACTAGTCCCTCAACTTTTGAGATATCGGTCTGAAACTTTTCGCAAGTCCATTTCTCCCCAAGAAGCTGTTGATTTTTCGGAACCACCTATATCGGACCACTATAGCGTATAACCGCCATACTAACAGAACAATCAAAATCAAGTTCATGTACGGAAAACTTTTTAATTTAACAAGATATCTCCACAAAATCTGCCATGGATTATTTTCTAAGACGACGGTACAATCTTCGCATAAATGTTTAAGATCAGATCACTATAGCACATAGCTGTCATATAAACTGACCGTTTAAAATCAAATTATTCTATGGAAACTTTTTTATTTGTCTAGGGTATTAGAGCTTCGGTGCGATCGATGCTAATGTTTTTTTTTTGTTGTTTTATTTTGTCGGTTGCTCTTGTTGTCAATCTATAAATGTGTTACATTTGCCGTTACAAATGCAATTGCAATTACATTTTCTTTCGGTTATTGCCATTGCTATTGTTGTTGCTGTTTCCATGTTACCATTGTTATTGTTGCTGTTGTTTGAATTGTCATTGTCGTTGTCGTACATGATGTTTGTGCGTTGTTGTAGTTTCTGCCGTCGCCAATTGTCATTGTTGTTAACTTTTTGTTGCTGCTCCAATTGCCGTTGCTCGTCTTGTCTCGTTTGCTGTGTTGTTGTGTCTGGGTTGTTAACATTGTACATTTTTGCTTGAAATTTTTTTCTGCATGTTTGTTGTTTTGCAGCATTTTGTTGTGTAACAATTCATTTTTTGGGGTGTTCTGTTGCTGGCGCGCAGATTTTCAGTCATTCGCCGGCGCCGCCAAGCTTTATTTAAATGAACTTGTGCCATTTGAGCCAAAACTTGCACGATGAATTACATTGTTTCATTGTTGTTGTTGTTATTGTTGTCATCTGTCGTATTCAAAACTTAGCTATATTAATCGACAGCACCACCGCCCCACTCTTCTCACAGCCGGTGAGTCCAACACTTCCTCATGCACCGAACAACCTACGCTATTTCTTGGGCCACTCAATAGCGCTGCCTCGTTTGCTGCCACCGTCGCCGTTGCCGTCGCTACTCCACCCCATGTCCCAATTGCTCTCGTTTTCTTCGCCTCCGTCGTCACTGATAATCAGCGCACGAACAACTTGTGGCGTTTGGCGTTGCACATTGACTCGTTATTGTTGCTGGGTTTGGTGTAACAGTGCCAGCCCAAGTGTAGTAGTGTATATTTAAGCATTTGTAATTTACTTTTGCTTTCGTTTAGTTAGACGAGCGGTCGCTTAAAAACCGCCGCTGTGGCGAACTACTTGTGAATTCTTCATATTGCCTTCTAGATACAATTGTTGTAAAGTTTGTTCTTTTATTCGCTGATTTTCAATACAATTGCTCGAACTCCTGTTCGGTTGGCACTTCTCCCCTCAAAGCAAAAACTTTGTTCAGAGCATGTGCTGTCTCTCTAAAAGCCAGCAGACAGTTATAAAGCATAATTTCTTGCATCGAATTCGATCGTTATTTATCAGGTAATATGTAAAAGCTGCAACTCATGCAATTTTGATTTTTTAAGTGAAACTTCTTCAGATACCGTTGTCACTGAGTGCAACGAAATTGTGTAGCGGAACGAAATTCTATCACGAACGCAATGTGCCGAGCACCACCATAGTGTAGGCTGGAAAAATTAATTTTTTTTTGTATTTCTTTGTGTAATAGTCGAATAGTTGAAAAATGTTTGGAAGGTTGCCACCTGTTTAGAAATTTTACGTCAAATTTTTTATATTGCTAATGAACGCTGAAATATAAATATCGTACTAAACAATTTTAAAAAGACATGCAATGGAATTTTTTATTAATAATGGTTGCCAATCTCATATCCAATTTTTACTCTACCTTATAAAATATTTATTGTATGTAAATGATCAGCTTGACGAGCTGACTCGATATTTCTGTCCATTTCTTCATCCGCCCGTCTGTGTATAAGCGAACTAGCCCCTCGGCTTTTGAGATGTCGATCCGAAAATTTTCGCAGGTTCTTTGCTCCACAAGAAGCTGGTCATTTGTCGGAATCGCTGATATCGGACCACTATAGTACAAAGCTGACCGACCAAAATCATGTCCCTGTGAGGAAAACTATTTTATCTGTGAAGTTTTTCCAGCTTCGGTGCAACTCAAGTTAACGTTTTTTCTAGTTTAAGCTAATATTTATATGCTTAAAATTTTTTATTATATCTAACATCCACACAAACAGAGATAATTCGATTTTACTAGTATAAGAAGTGAATTGATATGACATATCGAAATAAACAGCGAATTATGGGTTCATATAGTTATCACCAATAAAGCAAAAACATAAGAAACCTATTTTAGGAGCAAAGCCACCTTAACTTGCATCATTCATCATAAGCCTTTCGCGTATACGTAACAGTAAACACAATGAATTCGAGGGCAAGCATATACATATTTAGCATGTACATACATACACATATATTTGTTCGTATGTACACAAGGAGTTTACGTTTGTTTGTATACAATACTTATGTATGTCAATATGTAATTTATTTTTAGTTCGTGTATACATACATATGTATGTATGTACTTGTATGTATATGTGCTATATGATCTTCAATTCGCCAATTATTACTAAATACATGAGCACAAACACACATAAGCATGCATGTATATCATGTGTATAGAGATAGGTGTAGTCTTACCGCTTCCTTTCTCAGGTCACATCTAAATGCGCATTTAAAATTTTGCTACCACTTACGGTTAACCCTCGGGGGAAATACTTCGTGCAAATCGGTTTGGCAGCTCTGGCGCTATGGCCAATAAGGTAAACGCATTCACACTTGACTGCATAAATCAACATACGTACATATACATATAAATAAATAAATATATAGACATTAATATAAGTTTATATGGTTGAGTCGCATCTCGTGTTTTCAAGCCACTATACCATATACATATTCGTACATATGTATGTTATATCTGTTTGTAAGTGGGGTTCTGTGTGCCTGAGCGTGGCTAATAATATACATATATAATGATAAAAATGAGAATTCGATTGCGTCAACACGCTGTCAATGGCTGAGCTGCTGATTGGTCGATCGTGTGGCTGGCTGGCTGGCTGGTCTGGCTCGAAGTGCTGTAACCAGCTGGCTAAGGCCGATGGCTGGCCGAGTAGCTGTTCAGCTGAGCATGTCGCGCGAATGTGTATGCTGATCAGTGCGTACTGAGGCGCACACACATGCAGCGGCGTGCAGTCATGCATTCAGACGATCGCGTTAATCGGGTTTTCGCATTATCTCGTACATTTCGCTTCGCGCGACAACACTCGTTTTCATTACGTTACATTATTTCTTATTTTGACGCCTTCTTCCATTGAATTTCAAGTGCAACCAGTGCCAGCGACAGCCGACAATCGGTGTGGTGTGGTGGGCGTTTGGCGGTTGGTGGTGCGGTGGGTAGGTTAAATGCGTGCGTATACAACAAACATTAAGAACAGGAAATAAATTGCTCACCCGCCGAGGGAAACACAGGTGAACGCAGATGTACATACGTAGATTACGGGGTGTGGGGCGGTGTGCGTGTAAACGGCGATTTAGTCGATGCGATCGGAGTTGGTGGGTTGCAAAGGTGGTACGGTTTTGACAAATTGACAGCTACCAACCATCAGCCAAATGTAATAGGCTTTGCGCGACGCACCGCTGTCTGGTAAAAGGCGAATGAGCCGCCACCAGCCGGCAGCCGGGCACCAATGAATGTTTTTGAGCTATGACAGACAAGTCGACAGACGTCAAAACGGGAAATAATGACTTAATTCCAAACACATAATAGTAAGTTAATAATAAGTGTGTGTGTATGTGAATATGGACATATTATATTTGTGTGTTTAGGAAGAAAAAATAAATTTGATTCGGAAATATTAAAAATACAGGCGCCACAAAAATCTAAATCCTAACATACTAAACTTTTTATTAAACAAGTTAGAAAGCCTTGGACTCGTCTAGCGAGGCTCTATCTTAGCCAACTTTATATTATTAGAATTACTTATATTTATATTAAAATCAACACAATCTACTCAAAGGAGACATGTGTGATATAAACGCTACCAAAGAGACTAAAGTTAACATATAGGGTATATCATGAATTAGAGGATCGGAAATCAGTATATTAGGAATATGAGATTTACACTAAAGTCTAGATCAATTTCATTCATATTCAGCGCTAAACAATATTATGGTTAATCAATCTACTTAATTTCATTAAAATATCACACTTTTTGACAAAACTAAACGGTTTCAAGTCAAGTGGTAAAACAAAACAAGAAAAAACGTTAACTTCGGTACTACCGAAGCTATAATACCCTTCACAAGTGCATTATGGCAGCTATATGATATAGTTGTCCGATATGGACGGTTCCGACAAATAAGCAGCTTCTTGATGAGGAGAAAACGTGTGCAAAATTTCAGATCGATATCTTGAAAACTAAGGGCTAGTTCATGTATATACAGACGGACATGGCTAAATCGACTCAGCTTTTACTTTATAGGGTCTCCGACGTTTCCTTTTGGATGTTACAAAGGTCGTGGCAAACTTAATATCCCTGTTCAGGTAAAATGAATGGATATTACTATATCTCGTATATGGTAACTAGGGAACAACCTGGACTGATTGCTTTAGCTTTTGCGGTTATGCAAGCATACTCGAGGACATGTTACCAAGCAATTTTATGAATCTCCATTTTTACTCAAATTATCCCATGTTCGAACAAATGGACGGACAGAGAGTTACTCTTAATTGAAATTAAACATTTACAGATACATAACTCTACAGCTATTTCAATTAGTCTCAGATGTTACTAAAAAACGTTAGAAGAACAAAGCTGCAACATGTTGCGAGATTATAAAAATGGTGCACATGAATTCAACGTTATTTAACATACGAAATTGTGAATCGATTACAATCAACCATAAGTATAGAAAGCAAACAACGCATGTATGTGGGATGGCAAACAATATTGACAGATTTGATTAATCTTTAGCATCGAACTACATTATATCCATAGCAATATGTTCACTTAATGCTGCAAGCTCTCCAAATAACAGCCAGTCATTTTTGTTAACGATAAGCGATGTAAAGGTGAGAAAACTCAAATATTCCTATTCTTGGTTCACCGAAAATAAGACTATCGTTTCACCATCCGTCTTGCGAAAGCCGAACAATGGAAATGAAAATGAAAGGATGTTTTTACCTCACCCTGTATGGCAGACAACTTTGACGATTTACATCCGACTGTAATTTTAGCCTTACACCATGAATGCCTATTGGACAATGTCCAGTAATAACTCCTACGATTGCGGCAAGATGGAGTTTGCCAAGGGCAAAGGGTTCAGCAGATCTCCTACGTTCTGCACATGGCAAGAAGGCTCTCGTAGTCGCGGAAAACTGGTCGTCGGGAAACGCCAATGAAGATTCAACTCATTCCCACTCCGATGTGAGCAGGGTAACCGTGTCCGGTCTTGTTAGCTCATCGGTTTTGCAATTTTCAGAGCTACCGCTATGACACCTAAACGAGTGCCTATATATAGTGAGGACAGACATTCCTTGATTAACTTTAAGCACACAGTTTGCGAGATCAATGCTAATATTGCCGCTCTGCTGCCGGAGTGAATTTCACCTCCCTGAAAGAAGCTGCACTTCGGAGCAGTTAGTCAACTGCCAGCTCAATAGCAGCCACTTCTGCTTATAGAAAAGCTTACAGTTTTAGATATTTTTTTACATAAGCTGTCATCTAATTTTAAATTACTATTCAATAAATTCTATAAGTTAAAGAAAGTTTTACAATTTTAGTATAAAACTAAATGGGTTGAAGAACGCTTGTAAGTGGGTAGGTAGAGGTGTTGCCACCCTGGGCGCAATTAGCGCTGGATGCGCCATTTTGATGTACTATCTAGGACCTTTATAATCTAGCTATCTCGTTTCATCGTTGCGCTCAAGCCATTTGATGCTCTCAACGAAAATTTGTTGAGTTGAAGAACGTTTAAACGAACGGATAAAGGTACATTAAATAACAAAGATTAAAATTAAAATGATTAAAGGAAAAATCTCGTTCAAATCAAATCAACAACGACTGGTTCGGTAACGTTGCCACGCCGAGATGTATGTATATTGTTTTTGGTAACAGAGCTGATGATAGAACTCGCTGCTCTCTCAACTGTCGTAAGCGAAATTTTTATTCGGTCAAGGAAAATTAGCCGAACGAATGTCAATACCGAATTACTTGACAAATTTTGTTTGCAGTTACCACAATAACAAAATGATAAGGCTTATTTAGACATTTTTTCGTGTCCTGAGCTAGTCTTAACACAGATTTTTAAGCTGCTGGACCATTGCAGGGTTATCATCTGAAAAGTCTAAAAACGTGCATTGTCTTTAAGACGAACTAGACAGGAGCATGGCAAAGAAGGTCGAAACATTATTGGAATAAGCTGGTCAAAGCGTGGTAGAGGTATACGCCTGCAGAATAGGGCTGACAGATGGAGAAAACTGCAGGAAATTCCAAGAGCAAACCACCAAGAAAAAAAGGAGCAACTCTTGTACACTTGTCTCACATTAGCAAAGCAAAGCTTCAAGCGTTTGGGGGCGCCACGGTATAAGACATTGGAGGAGGTAAATTTTAGGGGGGTCGCAGAACCTATTGAAATTCGCGTCAAGCGCTGGCAACCTGTAGAATGATAAGTTCTCATAAACTCCGTAACGGCACTACATCTGTAATCACTAAGGACCAAAGCTGGTCTAAGCGTGGCTTATTAGCGAACCAAACTAACCTTACCTAACCTATTGCTTGCATGGAATCTGTGCTGAATATTTGAAGGATATCAATATATTATTATCAGGTGTAAAAATTACATAAATTATTAATTAAAATTGCAAAGATTTAATTAAGTAGAATTTTTAATTAATAATGCCCGCTATGAAATGCAAAATATTATGAATAAAAATCGCAAACAAAATTAGAACTCAATAAAAATCTCGCAAATAATTCAAAGAAATATGTATGTTCCAGTGTGCGCCAATGGAGCACCTAAACTTGTTTGCCAGCACCACTAGCATGTGCTTTAAATAAATACTTAAAATATGTATCGCGGACTATTGACACACGGCCACGCCAATGCCTGGTCCAACAACGCTTCGCTTCGAATAACTGTGTGCCAAAGGCACAACAACAGCAACAACGATGATGATGCTTTTGTTGCAGCAGCAACAACAACAGCAACAGCGCCACTTCATCACATCAACTGCGAAGTGGACTGGACTGTGGTGAACTGAATCCAATTGAATTGAGTCGAATCGAATCGAAGTCGCATTGAGTCCCCCAACGTGGTCTGCATCTGTCCGTCTATCTATTGAGCACAACTCTAAAAGCGAGTTATGTGCCAGGCATACATACAACGACAACATACAACAACCAACAACAACAGCAAATACGTTAGCATGTGCACTTCGTGTATGTCGCTGTGTGTGTATGTGTTCATTGGCATTGCGGCTCGGATCGTATCGGATGCTTTGCTGAAATATGAAAGTAGTTTTCTAGACTAGAACAAGACCACACCTAACAATGAGCTTGGCGCATGCACAGTCGCACACACGTGTGTCCATTTAGTCATACGCGAGAGTGTGTGTGTGTATATGCCTCTATTTATGCGCGTACAAGTATGTTTATTGCGCGCCTTAGACCGCATTGCACTGCATTAGATTGGCTGGCGGTTGCCTGCCGCTGCACGGCAACTCGATTTCGCGATTGTCAGCTGCTGCCGTTCCAGCTGCCTCAGCGGCCTCAGCTGCGCATGCGCGACCGTGCGACCTGCAAACGGGCAATCAGGCAACAATTTCATTTTTATTTATTTACATACAAATACATATGCACAACCAAATGCAAGCGCGTTGATTCTACGAGACCTGCAGCAGCCGCAGCTAGCCATAATTCAGCCAACAGAGCTAGCCAGCCAGCCAGCCAGTGATTGAAATTGGTATTGTACCTACACGTCAGCCATTCTAGTTCAATTTTCAGTTAATTTCGTTTCTGCATACTACACACAACGGTACATACGCGCAATTCTAATTATGTGTGGCAAATTTTAATGCTCTTCACACCATCACAATTTATTGTTTTGATTTTATTGTTAGTTTCCTCTTTTGTTTAACTGCATTTGGCTGAATTCGTTTTCGGCTTGCTGGAACAATGTGTTGACGACGCGGCGAATGAGCGACGCGTGGGTCTAATTAATTGCACAGCGTGTACATATTTGGCAAGGTGGCAAATCTAATATAAAGCTTATGCTCGCAAATGTGCCAGTAATTGTAGTATTTGGTTGCCAATTGATTTATTGAGGCGCTCTTTTGTCATTTGTTAGTATTTATTAAATTTAGTCGAAATTTATTATAAATAAGAAACAATCGTTAACTTCGACTGCACCGAAGCTAGAATACCCTTCACAAATAAAATAGTTTTCCATACAAGGACTTGAGTTTGATCGATCAGTTTGAATGCCAGCTATATGTTATAGTGGTCCGATATTGACGGTTCCAACAAATAAGCAGCTTCTTGAAGAGAAAAGGACCTGTGCAAATTTTCAGATCGATATCTCAAAAACTAAGAGACATGAGTGAGTGAGTTCAGTGGCTAAGTTATTGATCAACCATGCCAATGATTATAAAAATTCTCTTATAAAGTTCTTTCAGAAACATCTAACGGATATTCTCTAAACAAAGAATGCCCAGTGTTCAGAGTTGCCACAAACTCACAATTCCGTCGGTTTGCAATCCTCCTGGAAAATACGTTATTTATAGAGAAATAAGTCGATCTATGAGTGACATACGACAGAAAGTACGAGCAGCAGATGACAGGTACAACTCGTAGCCGTTATTCAAGAGTAGCAACTATATCAAGAGTAACTTTCTAATTTCTAATTTCTTTGCCTCATGACTATATTGTGGGAGTCAAGTCACCACCACTTATTTCGCTCAATTGAAATAACTAACTCATAAGAATGTATTTGCATGAAACTGCGCGACTTGGATACCCTCGTCATTACACCCACAAATTTCCTAACCCGGCAAACCAACCCACACAAAATAGCTCGCTTTCTTCAACTTTTACAACAACAACGGAAGTTTTGTGATATATTTGAAGGACCATTTTATCGGCAGGACACTACAGAGGTCGCTAACTTTTGTTCTTAACGATATACTTATAAATGTTAGTTGCACAAATAACCTCTTAATATGAAGCTTCTGCTAAAATGAGGAGATAATATAATATATACTTGTACACGTCCCCCAATATATACATATGATTAAATATACATTTTTTTATAAGGCATAATGTAAAATTTTTTCCGAAATTTCCTCTTCTGTATTGAAATCCCTGTCACCTAACAGATCCCATAATACCATGGACCCTTTGCTTTTCATTAAAGTTGTCATACAGGTTAGGTTAGGTTAGGTGAGGTTAAATGGTTGATCCTAATAGAGATCTCACTTGCACAACTTATAACAAATGTCCGTTCTGGTGCCTAGAACTCCTATGAAATTGATCATAAATACCGCAGAAGTCCTGTCCACATTTCCCTCGGCGGTATGTGTGCAAAGAAACAGCCACCAGGAGTAGCCTTTGTGATGCAGTGATCCAAGTTTTCAGGGATGCAATTGAAAGAGGAGAGAATTTCAGCGTGATCCTGTATGGACCCCTTCATATACTCTGTTTCTCTGAGTCTTAGAACGACCTTCGCAACAATGCACCTGTCGGCAATATCCATGGGTGTTATGTGCAGAATAACATTAAGTGTGATTATTGGTGTAGTTGGGTCGATTGGAGAAATATGGGTCGATTGCAATGTAGTTGATCGAATTTTTGCATTAGGCGCAGTTTTTTGCATCCGCCCGACCCGTTCGTCCGTCCGTCCGCGATTATCTTCTTGGAAAAGCATGTATTGAAATCCCTGTCACCTAACAGATCCCATAATACCATGGACCCTTTGCTTTTCATTAAAGTTGTCATACAGGTTAGGTTAGGTTAGGTGAGGTTAAATGGTTGATCCTAATAGAGATCTCACTTGCACAACTTATAACAAATGTCCGTTCTGGTGCCTAGAACTCCTATGAAATTGATCATAAATACCGCAGAAGTCCTGTCCACATTTCCCTCGGCGGTATGTGTGCAAAGAAACAGCCACCAGGAGTAGCCTTTGTGATGCAGTGATCCAAGTTTTCAGGGATGCAATTGAAAGAGGAGAGAATTTCAGCGTGATCCTGTTTGGACCCCTTCATATACTCTGTTTCTCTGAGTCTTAGAACGACCTTCGCAACAATGCACCTGTCGGCAATATCCATGGGTGTTATGTGCAGAATAACATTAAGTGTGATTATTGGTGTAGTCTGCAATGCACTACAAAAGTCAAGGAGAGAAGCTCTTTGGATACGTTCAAGCTTCTTAGCGAATTTAGCCCTTTCGAGCGTCCCGCACCAGACTTGCGGGACTGGGGGCCAATAACAGGGTATAGTAAGGCACTGGCGAATATGAATTGATGATTCGCCGATTGAGTGTAATGGCAAAAATACATACGAGTTTAATAAAGAAACCTCGAAAGGAATTTTCGACAATCTACCGGTCCAATCGCTCAACATTCACCAATTTCTTTAATATTTATGAATTTCCGAACAACATAACGGGTTATACTTGAGCACGTAACATAAAGTGTTAGTATTTAGTTATTGAGTTGCGTACTTCTGGTTATATTGTAAGATAATGTACTACGTTAATTCCCGGTTTTGGATTATTAGGTAGATGGCACTTTAGCATTAGCGATGTAAATCTCTAGTAAAATCAATTGTGGCAACTACATTAAATACTACAAAAATAGCTGAAAAGAATTCTTCACGCAACTGCTTCTGTTGGTATGCTCTTACATATGTTTCTGCTTGTTATTCAAATCAGAACAAAACGCCTTTATAACCACACATACAATCTACATCGATAGAAGCAACCAATTTCACTTTCTGCTTCAGCCAACAGCTGCTCTGACGCCAAACTATAACAGCAACAACAAATATAAGAGACTGAATGTAGGTAGATATGAGAGCGAGGCAACGTTGATAGTAATTAATTGCACTTCCATTCCGCTCGGAATGATTCAAGTGTTCTGCAAAAGCGATTGCTACACACACACACAAATATGCAAATGCATATAAAAAACGCTTGGCGATTGCCTACTTACATAAATAATTCCATATTTATTTATTTTTATGATTACGCTGCATTTTTCTCTTATTAGTTTCTGCGCTGAATTACTTGTAAAAGGATCTTAGCCCACGCTTTTTGCGCATTCGATCTGCTGATTGTTGGCCGCTGCGAGTTTTGCAATCGCTAGCAAGCGCATAGACACGAATATGTGCTCATATGTACTAACATATCGATATTTGTTTGTATGTATGTATGTGTTGCGTTTTACTCGCTTCATAGCACCGCAGTGCATCTCAACGTGCCCGGCTAAATGCCTGGCCGTATGCATATTGTGAGGCTGTATGTCTCAACGCGCGACTATTTAGTGGCCTAGGTGCATTACTATATGAGTTGACAGCAACAGTAACAACAACAACAGCGTCGAATGTGTTGCGCACGCGCAGTCGCCCGTGCCGAACGTTCGCCGCTGTCCATTGGGTTGGTCTATGGATTTTTAGCATCATGCTCTTTTTGGTCTAAATCATTCGAAACTAGTTTAGGTGGGTCGTCCAGGCATTTTTTCTAATGCCTTTTCATATACTTCTTCTTCTTCCACCGCTAACTAACGCTTTTGCTTTGTGGTCGATTCCGTAGCCAATTCAGCGCTATTGCCAGAGCATTTGTGTAGTTGTTGTGTTTCATTTTTCTAGATGCTCGTTTTTGTGGTACTTGTAAATATATTGTATTTTAGCAACGTGCTCGAATTCTAATGACCGCCCAATGTGGCTGTGCGCACACTCATCGCCATCGCCATCGCCATCAACAGCACCAGCACCAGCACCAACGCCAGCACCGGCAACAGCATGCAGCTCCATTACAACAACAACGCCAGATCCACAGCTAGCCAGCTAGCAAAAGTCAGCAGCAACAACGAGTGGCAGCCGCAGTCTGTCCTCGGCCTATGCGCATGTGCGCTGGCGCACGGTGTCAACACCAGGCTGCAGAGTCGCCTTCGTCGTCGTAGTCGTATGTGCCTAGATATGCAAATCGAATCCAAGAAACTGGTTTATCGTTGTTGTTAACCAAATAAAAGCAATAACAAATGTTACAATATTGAAATAACCAAAACTCTAAAAAAAACAACAGCAGCGGCAGAGGCATCGGCGGGAGCGGCAAAAAATTGTAGCAGAAAAAAATTGGAGAAATATGGGTCGATTGCAATGTAGTTGATCGAATTTTTGCATTAGGCGCAGTTTTTTGCATCCGCCCGACCCGTTCGTCCGTCCGTCCGCGATTATCTTCTTGGAAAAGCACATAAAAATACCAATGCACTGCAGCACCAGCACCAGCACCACCAGAATCAGCATTGCCGCCGTCGCCTCTGTTTGCGGCATGGCACAAGCCAATGAGCCACCAACCACCGCGACAACACCACACCGAATGCGCCACTCTACCGCTACATAGTTATCGGCTTACACATGTTTGTATACCTGCTTGTGTGTGAGTTGAAGAGTCGAGGTAAATGCCGAGCAGCCATCAAGGCATCGTGGCATCGCGCCATCGAAAATGGTTTCGGTTTGTGTTTGTTGGTTTTTCCGTGGTATAAGTTTTTATTTTCCTTTTCGATTTTTTGGTTATTCTATTTCGTTATTAGCCTCGCAGTGAAATTAACGTTTAGCTCGCGCCACAACACAGTGGTATCATTTCAGCGAATATCAAGTGGAATTGCCTAGCTACGATTCTACACTTCTCACTTCTTTTTATTAAAATACTATAATTTGCGGCATATAACTGATCGAAGGGACGGTTATGTTAGTTCCCGGAGCTGATCTCCAAAAATCACTGAGACGCTTGATATACCACTGCTTTGTGGTGCCAACAACTCTTAGATATAATTCAAAAGACCCTCTAAATCAACAATGCGCTTTCAGACTAAAACAAATCTGTTGATCCAGATTTCAATACTAGCCAATTTATCGGGTTGACAGAAGATAAGAGGTTTCGTACTCCATCTACGAAGATTATTGTAGAGTTGTTTATACCGCCCCGTCTTCCTGACAACTTTGACAAATTGCGTTCACTAAAATTTTAACCGCCTATCCAACAGTTCCAGTTAAAACTCCTACAACTGGTCCGATATGAACTTTGTCGAGAGTAACAGTTCTGTGCGCTTCTAACGTTCTCCATGGGTCAAAGAAATGTTGCTGTAGAGCAATTGGAATTTGCTAACCAGCGCTCACTGAGATATTGCGAAGCCAATCCGTTTAGAACTAGATCGCAGAACAGACGTCTTTACATTCGTTATATGGGGCCTTTTAGTTCGCCACAGTAGTGAACGAAAACCAGGGGAAACACGGTTACCAGTTTTACAACGTAAAAAGCTCTCTAAACTCAAAAACTCCACGCGTGTATACAAAACACTACATAGTCGCTGCGCTTGGTGGCTGAGTATTATTACAGTTAGTTCATGCATTTCCTATGTACTATTTTGCCAGCTTACCATTACTGTGGCTGTTAACTGGGTTGATTTCGTTGTAGTTGTTGTTGCAACAATTGCATAAAACGAAAATGCTCTAGCGCGCGCTGGAAATGGCTAAGAGATCCAGTTTAAATTGCAATTGCTCGTTAATGGGCATTAAAACGTGCCAAAGTGGCTCACAGCTTGCACAGTGGAGCAAACTGGTTAAACACGTGCGCACACGTGCACATTACACGCTGGAATATGCATAACGGACTAACTACATATTATATATATGTATGTATGTGTATGAAGTAGGAGCTCAGTGAAGGTTTAAGCACAGGGCTGTCGAGAACGCCAAGCGAATAATTCGGCGCACATCATCCGGGCGTGCGCCGCGCCGCGTCACATCGTTGCCACTTGACCCCGTCACCACCAATACAACAGTCGGCAGAATATTTGCAGGCATATAATGGAAAATGGATCTTGTGCTGCCGCAAAGCTGATTTATTTCTAAGTTTTTCATTTTGTTTTCATTTTCCTTTAGTTCGCTTGGCATTTAGTTAATGTTGATTACCGTTTTGGCGCACAAACAACTCATAATCTCATTTGTAAGGTACGGTATTTGGGCACTCACGGGAGAGGTGAGGTTCAGCAGTAATATTCCTTAGCAATATTCAACGGGTAACCTACGCATAGCGAGTTGAACTCCCTCGTTGTGATTTTATAAATGTCGCACGTAGAGATGCACATGAGTAGGTACCAATAGTGTGCTACTGAGTGGGTGGCTTCGGAATTAAAATGTTATAAGCGTTGACAGTAAAAAGCATTTAGGGCACGAAGTATTTTTAATAAAATTTATTTGTATTTAAACATGAAATTTTTACAACAAGCAAGTTAGGTCTGAATGAACATATTTAAGTATGGGCTAAAGCTAGATTGGCACGAAACAAAATAATGGTATGTAAAATATGACTATAGGGCATTTGGAGCATTTGCTATCCAAGCCTAGAACATAATATACTCGGTTCCTGGATCTTCTATTTAATCGCTGCTGCATAGATTATGATCGAAATCTTATTTTAAAACGGGAGTCTTCATAAACATTTTGATATATAACCAAATTCTCATGTAGACTTGCTTATGTACGATTCTACACTTCTCATTTCTTTTTATTAACATATATATTAAGTATCGATACAGAAGTAGAACTGATCGTGGGGACGATTTGGTTAGTTTTCGGAGCTGATCTCCTAGAATAAAATCACTGTGACAGGTGAAACACCCGTCCTTTGTGCTGCCAAAAACTCGTAGATATTTTTCAGAAGAACCTCTGAATCGACGATGCGCTAGCATAGATCACAAAATTGTTGATCTGGATTTCGATCCCAATTTTCAGGTTGACCGAAGGCAAAATGTTTTAAACTCCGTTCAGTCCTGCTTAAAGGTCGATATACAACTACAATCGATGTTTTGAACTCTATGGATCGAAATATACACTCTTAGATACACAGATTTGATTTGATTGAGTTTTTCAACCACTCGAAGAAATTTTAGACAGATGTGGATAACTGAAATTTCTACATTTATGTATATACAAATGTTTAATATATTTATGAAATCCAGCCCAAAAATAGAATCGTGGAATCGTAAATCTTCTTTACTACACTACACATCTCACCAGCATAACGCTCAGGAAAACTCGGCCAAGCAAATGCGAAGGTGTAAGCGCCATATTATTATTTTGCAATAAGTATATATGTAGGTGTGTATTGAAAGCTATGCAGCGAAATTCTCCTGTAACGATGAAAACCTTAGAAATCATTCTAACGGTAATTGCAATTGCAATCATCGCCTCAAAGGCCTATAATTCGCCAAACAGAATTACCGATACCGATACGGTTTTACATGCCTACGTACTTACAGGCCATATTTGTGCACACTAAAACGCACACACACACACACACATATATATAACAATCATTTTGAAGTATGAAATTGAATTCAATTGAATGAATTTAAGTTGATTTTCAAAAGAGTAATCCAAGGTGTTGTTATTGTTGTAAATGCATATTTACCATGGAGTGCAGTTGAGCTGCGGTGGAGTGCGCTGAGGTGCTGTGACGGGGGGCACTAAAGTGAGCTTAGCCAAGCTGAGCTCTAGATGCAACTGAGCTGCACTCAATGCGATGTAAGTATCTTAATAATTATGGATATAATGATGGAGTACAATATTTTACAATAACAACAACGACAACAACAACAATAATAATAATAATAATAATCGACAAATGGAACGGTGCTTTAGTAGGTTTTTCAACGAAACGTTAGTGTTATGCGGTTTTTGCTTTTGTTTTTGTTGTTTTCGTGGCATTTCCATATAAATAAAGTTAGCATTGTAACGAAGCGCTGTTGTTGCTATTATTGTATGCAGCTTAATAAAAACAAATGGTCGAACGCGTTAAAAGCATGACAGTGTAACGCATAGTGACGGTGCGGAGTGTTGTTGTTATTGATTTAAACATCAAGATAAATGACTACAATGAATTCAACGGCATTAGGCGGAATATTTGGTCGAGTAGGAAGGTAGTATATGTATCTACATAGCTAGATAATGGAATATGTGTGTATGCATTAGGGTGGTTCGGTGTTGTTAAGCATACAAAGACATCAATTGACGTTTTCAATCCGATTTCATCGATCTTTTAGAGTTAGCACATGTTCCGAGCTCAGATAAGTTCCTATTTGCGAACTCTTTTCTGCGGTTGACCTTATCCCTACCCACCCCGATATCAGCTCACTGATTCCACTTCGTATCCATTTAGTCAGAGGTCCGAAAAAATGTGCCTTATGTTCCATCTCAAGAGTTTATAAATTGCCAGTTTGGTTCCAAGTATAGCTCTTACTGACCCTTGTATATTTAAAACGTATAGTCATAGCCAGAGTCATTATCCGAAAGATTAAAATATAGCTGTGAGGCTGGTGTTTGTATACGATACCAGAACTGTATCTTACTTCATAACTTGATAGAAAATATGCAGACCTGTAGAGAGTTTCCTTTTATCGATTATGGTTCTACAATCGAATCGACTTTTGAAATTTGATTCAATCCTCGACTTAATTACTTAAGTTTTTAGAAAGAATTTCTTTTAATTGAGCAAAACAGATAATGACTTCTAGAATCGTAGATTAGTAAACTATCATTGGAAGTTCTAAATTTCGTATATGGCGTAGGAAATATGCTCAGTTACTGAAGAGAGTAAGTTCAAGGACTAAAAAGCAAATTTATCGGGTTTGTACATAGCTTTAATATACCAAATATAGAGTAACATTTAGAAGATGCCAAGTAGGGAGGAGTCGACTTCCTCTATAAATAAGAAGGGCGACCACATACTTAGCATAGGGAACTCACACATTTTTTAAATAATTAACGCCACACTGGTCGAATTATGTACAAAACAAAGTAAGTAACATTAACCCTAGAATACTTTTACAACTTTCGTTGTTGATTTACGTGAGTACCTGCCGGCCACGGCCTTACCTCACGGTGTTCCAAAACACAGCGTATCAATACAATGCGTTATAAGTGCCCCAAACAATACGAGCTATTTGCAAGTATTTATTTGGATACCAGTGGCAGTGTGTCTGGGTCCACACTACCATCTTGGTATGATTCGAGGCCGACCTAAAACCTCTTCCGTTTTCGGGTACGGAACCCAGTTGCTTGTGCAACTTCTTTTTTCGAACTGAAAATTCAGTTCTTCCAGCATTTAGTTTTAAACCACAGCCACCACGATACTCCCCAAAGGACCGAACCCAATGAGCAGATTGAACCGAAGTCCAAGGGCTTTCTGCTCCCCGTGGTACCGGAAAGTCTCCGGTCAGACTGCGTAGCCTAAACCACTGCCAGTTGAGCTACCCATTACTCAAATGACTGGTGACATTTGAACTTCAAATGTCTTTTTATTCGCTTTTTCATTTAAAGTGTTTATAATATCAGTTCAAGTTGAGTATTATAGCACTATTTCTGACATACTATGCTGATATTACTGAGCAAGGTATATAATAAGAGTCATAGTGCATATTGGCTTTTAGTCGCCTCTTACGACAGGCATGCCTTGCCGCGGGCATATTCTATCCCCTGCCCGCAGGGGGAACCTAGAATACTTTTACAGTCATATGAGTGTCAAACACCCTAATGCTTCCACAAACATGTATGTACCTATGTACAAGGCGACGATAGTGAAACAGTTCAATTCGACCGCTGTTGCTATATGTGGCATGTGGCAGACAGCGAAGATATGCCAATGAGGACGATGCTTGTTGTTTGTTGATGATGAAGGCGGTATGGCTGAAATACCAAAAAGAGCAATTACTGACTTGCAAACAAGTCTTTGTCGCCTTCGTGGGTTATGGCGCTCGACAATACCCAAAAATGCTAACCTAAGCTTTAGAAAATTGATTACGTAAGGTAAAAACAAATATGTATTTTATTAATATATTTCCGAAATTCTGGATTTTATCCAATACTAATATCGACATAGAAATTACAACTTTGGAGTCCGAGTTTCCCCTTACTGGAAAGTAGTAAATAAGTAAATGAACCAAAAAAACTGGACTGTGGATTTTTACAAGCTTCTCTTGAGGAGAATTGTTCACCAGCATTATGCGAAACAAGCTCCCTATAAATCCCCAAAGAAATATAGCAAACTCTTCTTGACCCTCAATCTTGGATTGGGCACCGTTTGCACCGGCTCACCGCGATACGACCACGACGTTTTCGCTTGAAGTTATCGTAAGTTCATAGTACAAGTATCCCCTTTCCATAATCAGTGCGTACACTTCAATAAAAACCGTGCTTACATGACGGCCGAACTCGACCATTTCCATTATTTTATTGATATTTTTTACAATTAGATAAACATTTCGGAACGGAATCGAAGAAACCAAATTGTGCATGCTTGACTCCTACAGTATCAGGACCATATACACAACTCACATTTTCAGCCATCGGGCACTTCGTTTCAAATAAGCTTTCTGATTCACAGCAATCAAAAAAATGTCTGAGAAGTTTTTTTTAGTAAATCGTAGAAATCTAAACTTTCCGAGCTATATATTACAAAAGCCATCTATTGGAAAAATAAAAGATTTATTTTTACTAGACCTACTACATTCATATTTTAAATTGTAAGGTAACTACGTTCATAAAAAATTCTTCCGCCAGAAGAGGTGAGAGTCTTATTATTACCAGAAATCGAGCTTATGGTGAAATTTCATATTTTAAATATGGATTAAAATGTGCAAGGGAAGAATGAATGCAATAAATTGCTACGCGTTATCATGAAATTCTATCATTCTATACTAAAGCCATGTTTAACATCCGATATTGTTCAAATAAAATTTTGGGGCATTAAAAAGTATAAAATTTTTAGATTAAGTAGCGTTTATTATACCCTGAACAGGGTATATTAAGTTTGTCACGAAGTCTATAAAATGTATATACAAGTATATAAATTATCAGCATTATATCGATGTAGGCATGCTTGCCTGACCGTCCGTCAGTCCGTATATACGCGAACAAGTCCCTCAGTTTTTAAGACATTGATCTGAAATTTTGCACACGTTCTTTTTTCCCCAAGAAGCTGCCTATTTGTCGAAACCGCCGATATCGAACGTCTATTGCCCTAACCAATACGCATAAAAAATTTCGTGAAGATATCTCGTCAAATAATAAAGTTTTTCATAAAATCACTTGATTCCGATCATTCAGTTTGTATGGCAACTATATGCCATAGTCGTTCGATATCGGCATAGCAAAATTTGAGATCGATATCTCAAAAACTGAGGGACTAGTTCGCGTATATACAGACGAACAAGGCTAAACCGACTCAGCTTGTCATGCTGATAATTTAAAATATATTTTATAATTCCTTCGACGTTTGCTTCTGGGTGTTACAAACATCGTGGCAAAATTAATATACTCTGTTCAGGATATTAAAATCATTTACTTATAATATTTTCCCATATTTACCTAATAAATCGATTTTCAAGATCAAGTGTGAATTATACTGAGAAAAGCGTACAATTTGCACATGAATTTGCAATTTTGCATAAATGCATACATTTTTTTGAGAAAGGGGCAATTACAGGCAGCTAGCAAATCTTCGACACACACACATACCAATACAAGCTCATGCATTATCATTTATACATAGTTATAATTATATATTAAGATTTTGTCAAAAGCAAAACACTGCCGGCGCTGGCACTGACGCAGGCGCAATGACTGGTGGAAGCGAGAGCTTGGAACTAAACACCCGCAAAACATCGATTTGCGTCAAATTCAGTTACACTACGCCGTTGTTTCACCGCTATGTTTTTATTTTACACTGTTGTTGCCAGTTATTTTACTTATATTGTTTCTGGTGGGTTTATTTAAAATTTATTTTCGTTAAAAGTTGTATTTTATTTTTATATTTTGCGTTGTTGTTACTACTATTTTAGTATATTTTTCAACATTATTGCTACTACAATACCGTTTGTTTTGGTTTTTGATTTTGTTTTTGTTGGACCAACATTTGCTATACGCCGCCGTTTCATGTCTCTCGAATAATAGGACCACAGGCGACATGAAAATAATGAAGTGCGCGGGTGTGGTCGCTATTGCCAAGACCTAATCAAAAACGTATTTACAGCTGCAAGTGTTGTATATTTATATACACACTCATAAATATACCTACATATATACAAGAGTGGTCCAAGTTGTGCCCGGCGTTGTCGCGTCATCATCGACAGGCGCGCATTCACGTGTATGAGTTGGCCGAGTTCACTAATGCCGAATAAAGTAAGCGACGCGTGCCCTCTGCCTAGGTGAGTAGCCCAGTAAGCCAAAAAGGGTTTCAATTCTACAAATTGGTGAGCAACTCAAAATATTTCCACACACAATTGTCGCCAAGATGCTAAAAACTCGAGACAATTCGAATGCATATTAACTAATCCACAAGTATCCAACGCTTGCGAACTGTCGCCTATCACGTGCGCCCATGTCTAGAAACTTCATGCGGATAAGTAATGCAACGCCAGTGTCGCGCCGCGTTCCAACGCGCCAAACGTCAGTGCACTAATCAAAAGTCGATCGCGTTTGTTGGGTGTGTGTTGGCGTTTCATTGCAAATAACGGTACCCAAGGTTGTGCTACGCTTACATTTAATTGTTTGGCTTAAAGTGTATGAACAGACGCGGCAATATGAGAAAATAAAAGTAGCCAGAGCCAGAGCAAATCACACGACCAACTTGCCCAACTGCACCGCGCCGGAGCGCACCACTCAAACAACTATGCAAAGACAACGCGCAACGAAGGCGGTGGTGACGGCAGCACACCATCTGTCGCCTAGCGGCTACTCGCACAACAGAGCGCGCAGCTCGTGCATTCATTGCTACACTTTTCAGTAACGCGCAATTTTTCAAGAAACCGGCAACACCCCGTACCTCGCTGCATTGAGTCATGTTGTTGGCAACGCCACGGCACATAGTGCTAACGTTATATTAGCGCATCGGTAGTACGAGTATGTGTATGTGCGCGCATATCTAACTAAGTCAGCATGAAGCGACGTGTATGCTGACGGCGACGTTCAGGCGTATCTTTCTTGACCATAGCGACCAAGGCGGTAACTTGGCACGGCATTTGGTTGTAGCATCATGGATGCGGCACACTGTGCCCCAACAACTACTTGGTATGACTTTGTTGTTCACGATTCGCGCGCTTGCCAACAACGCCGCACAGCTGGATGTTATGGCATCAATGGAAACGCGGCAGCATCGCTTATCGGCCTTAGGAGAAGCCAAACAAAAGAAATGAATCCAATACACACAAATGTGCGCACACAGGCACACCACCGCCCGTCTAATGCGCTTAACTCCTGGAGTACGATTCGCCACCTCCTTCGACTAACTATCGCTAACGTCTTGAGTTTGTATTGATATTTGCCTGCGCTGGGTGGCTGGCTTTGGTCTATCTTATGTATATATGTATGTATGTATATATAACAATTATGTAATGCCGGATTGTTATGGAATTTATAGCGCTATGCGTTTGGTCCACCAACGACAGCCGGCTGGCAGCTGTCAAACGTGTAACTGCAGCCGCGCGCGATCATTCCAACGGCCACAGCCCAATTCCCAGCCCCAACCACAAGTCACGTACGTGTCCATCCTTCTACAGCTTACCTTTATACTCAAGTATATACGTGTGTGTGCGCATGAATGGCCATGTTGTGGTATGTAGTAAATAGAGTCAACACTCGGTATTGTCACTTGGCATATCTTGGCTGTTTGACTTCCTTGATCTCATTACGACAAAGCGGTCATCTTAACTTTCACTTGGAAAATGTAGCATTTCCGCATTGTTCACGATTAGATTTATTGTCCCTTAGCACAACACACGTTCCTATTATAGATTCTTACGGTATTACATACCCAATTACTTTAATTCAGTTAATGTTGAGAGCAAACCTATTTGTATTGACTAAGTTTCTCCCCAGCGCAGCTCATATCGATATCTAAGGAAGTTTTTAGCCTTTCCTCCAATCTGAACCTAGAGAATATGGGACGTTGGTCTTTGTCTAAAATGTAATAGTCTAACATTTGGTTTAAAAGATTTTGGGGAGCATTATTATGTTAATTTTTGATAATTTGACGTACAAAGTATTTTTCCTTCAAGTAATAAATATACCTATACCATTTTGCCCCAGCTCCATCTGTCGGATATACTTAGGGTAGGTTAGGTAAATAATCCCAATTAGACTGCTAAAGACGCTTGTCCGTTGTGATGCCTAGAACTACTAAATATGGATCAAAAATACCGTCAGATATCGACAAAACGCCTAGAGCTTACCACAAATTTATTGAGGCGACTAATATTAATTCTAACCAATTCGCCAGCCTTAATCTGGCTGGAAAGCTAAACAGCGGAGGAGAAAGTGCCTAGATGTTTCCACCTCATCTTCGTCATTACAACTTTGACAAGTTGCGTCCCCCAAAATCTTTACACTCACCACCTGAGTGCAAATCGGACAAGGTCCAGTTAGGACGCCTATCATAGCGGCGATGTGAGCCTTGCTAAGAGCTAGTAGTTCAATAGACCTTTTATGTTCCACTCGGGGTCAGAAGGCTTTCGCGACCGCACAAGTTGCTGACCAACGCTTGTTGAGCTCGCGCGAAGCTCATAGATCCAATGCCCGAATGCACGAAGATAGGTTAGCTCCTGCTCGTTTCCATTCTGATGGGATTTAGGTAAGGGTGCGTTTCTAGCAAGCACATCGGCTTTACAATCTCTGACGATTCTTCAGCCTCGCATTCCATACCCATACCCATACACCAGACACCCATACAAGTTTAATATGGAAATAGCTTTATGCTACTGCTAGTGAGGTCATGCACTCCTTGACTAGCTTGGAGCTCACTACCAGCGAGTGCAAGACCTGTATCTGCTATTGGAATGCATACTTTCCTAAAATAAGCCGCAACTCGGATGAGTGCATCTGCTACTACCTTGATGGCTAACACTTCTCATTGAAATATACTACAGAGGTCTGGCTTTATGATATTACAGAGACGTGCTTTAAGCTGAACAAGTAGTATAATATCAGTCTTGTGAAAACAAAAACTATGATATGATACTCAAGCATTCAGAACACTGAAGTATATCTTTTTTACTCAAAAGCAAAAATATTATATAATTACAAAACGCATTGCATATAATACCGTAAATATTAATGTGATTAGGGGAATTCCGTCCACGCCATACTACACAAAGCTCGATCAGTATCATACTCTCATTTCTAAATGTACGTACGAGTATATACAGCGTCTACCAATAAGGATGACGTAATTTTGACAGTTCGTGGCGGCCATGCTTGTTCATCGATTTGTGTCATATTTTGTCAGTGTGTCCAGTAATGTTTACCATTTTATATGGTCATGTTTCACTTTGGTACAACGCTTGGAAATTGTCCAAGATTATTACGCAAATTTACGTTCTCCCGTGGCAACTAATTTTTTTTTTTTCATCGAAAAAGTCATCTTCTCCGTTGACGCCCATTTCTAGTTTAATGGCTTCGTCAACAAACAAAATTGTCGCTATTCGGGTACGTCAAATCCTCGTGTGGTTCAGGAAAAGCAATTGAGTCCCCAAAAATTGTTCGTTTGGTATTGATTGTGGTATGGCAGCATCATCCGGCTTTATTTCTATCGAAATGAGGCAAGTAATGCCGTTACCGTCAATAGCGTGCATTGTAACACGATGTTAACCGACTTTTCTCCCGGATTTGATGAAATCGGCGCGGACAATCTTTATTTCCAACAAGACGGGGCGGCGTCTCATGTTTCACGTCTAAACATGGGCACAATTTGTGCAAAGTTTGACAACTCCTCAATTTCGGGAAATGGCCCGGTCAATTGACCTGATCCAGGCGGTTAACGCCTCGAAATTATTTTCTCTTGGAGTATGTTAAAGCAATGGTTTACGCCAGTCAACCAGCCGCGCTTTAAGAGCTCGAAGACAACATTCAACGCTCTTTAGCCGAAATACCAGCTGAAATGCTGCATCGGGTCATCGAAAATTGGCGTAAATGTGTAGAGGTATGCAAACGGAGCCGTAGTGGTCATTTGGCCGACATTTTGTTCAAATCATAAATGGCATAAAATTAAATGCATAATAAAAAACAGAACCCATTTTGACCAAATTTGAATGTTTTATTTCATTTTAACATCACGTCGTTCTTGTTGGTAGACCCTATAAGTGAGAATGAACTCTTGAATTGAGCAATCGTTGAGCATATTTGTTGTAAGTATCTGCGAATGTTGCAACCTGCCGTCGCGCGAAGGACGCTAATGCGAATATGCGGCCATCCTACATACAAACACACACACTTGCGCTGACACTCGCGGAGCATTTGTATAATGTGACATAAGTGCAGGGTGAACTGCTCATTTGCGAGCTAAAGCCGGAGCCTGAGCTGGAGCTGGAGCCAAGACAGTGACTGTGTCATTATATGAGCATGCTCATTCGTCTCTGTACGCATACGGCGGCGCGTCTATCTATCTGTTTCCGCCCACGCAAGTGGTATTTTGAATTTTAGCATGCCCTTACTCGCCACCGCACCCGCTGTCGTAACCGATGGCAGTCATAGGCGCAATCTTAACGGATTCCAGGCCAGTGAACAGCATGCAAGCGCGCTGTGACAGACAGACGCAAGGCGAACCGATGGATGGATGGGCGAACGGGCAGCAGACGGTCGGTCGGGCAGCAAGACAGACAATTTTGCCGCAACTCGGTCAGTATGCACATGAGCATGCGCGTCACTCGCATTTGTGGCAGCGTTGCGTTCGCTTTTCGAGCTGCATAAATCATCACCAAACAAGATCGGCGCAATATGCGCACACATTGTATCAGTGGAAAAATCTAAGCAGCAACAACAACAAGCTGAAATCGTACTCAAATAGCACGAGTGCGGTAGTCATAGATGGTAAGTTGGTAGGTAGGTAGTCAGGCCACTCTGGGCTAGCCAACGAGCCAACAAGCCACAAGCCAAAACTCCAAAATCTCAGCATGATTTATAAGATCGAATATTGCACAACGGCGTAAAGTGGCACGAAGTACCATCAGACACCACCACCAGCGGCAGTGTTGTCGCCGCTTAACGCTACACATTGTAAGTCCACCGCATATTAGCGTATACAGTGTAGTGGGCTGCCGGCGTAAAGACGCTTAGGCGCAGTTATGTGCCATTTGAAGATCGACGCTACAAGCATAAAACCAGCAACACCAATAGCACACACCACCAAAGATTTGAGCAACGAACGCGATATCAGCATACGATTGCCGGCAAGCAGTGAACCGCAGATATCAGGCAGCGTGCTGCCGACAGCCGACATTAGGCCACAGACGCAGGCACAGTCCGTATCCAACCATGCGCTGGAACCACGTAGCCTACTGTCGGATGCCCGGCTGCGCGGCTGCTTAGCTGCTGAGGTGCCAAGGTGGAAGACCAGTCGCCTCACGGTAGTCACTATCGGGCGTTTGCAGTTCAACGTTCAAGTGGCAGTGTACGCCCTAGTAAAACGAATTGAATCGATTGTTCGGGTTTTTATTGTTCCTGCAGCTTCCATTGTTGCCACTGCGCTTGCGTATCGTTCGCATTGTTGTTGCTGTTCTTTTGGACCATTGCTTACTCTTCTATTACATATTATTAGTTTCGTGGTTATTGTTTTTGCTGTTCTTGTATCAGTGATATTATTGCCGAAAGAAATATTGCCTTCTACTTACATTTGTGCCAAAAATCATACGATCGCAGTTGATGCAGTGGCTGTTGGTGATGATGAGGGCCACAGTACGCTCGGCCACACAACCAATCAACCAGCCGCCATCCTGGCCGCCGTGAGCAATGCCGATGGCCTCCAACTGCACAGCCCACCACCAATTCATTGATCGACTGTGCTGTGGCTTAGTTCCGTGGTATCACACTCCGGTCGATGATACAATCTCGATTTTGACTTTGAAATGCTTTATATTGCAATAGACAGCAGCTTTAGTTGGCTCGAGTCGAGTGCGGGTGCAGATGCCACCCGCGCGCAAATGTGACAACCAGCGTGGCAGAAGTAGCAAAAGGTTTACCTATCGTAGGTCACAATATCAAAATATGTGAAATTGGTCGGTAAAAAATGCCGATATATATTTAATATGCATACTTCTGACTGGTGCTGATAAAATTTTGATATGGCTGAAATGCAAAACTCACACAGTTCTCACTGCAATTTACGATGAGCCAAACTCTTAAGAGGTAAAATCCACCAAATTTTCCATCCCCTGCTCTATACATCGCTAACATAACCCTAACATTTCAGACCATATAGCATCATTGACATTCTCTTCGTGACCCTCCCATCGGATATCAGATCTGTTTCACGAGCTACATTCTGTGGTTTTTGTTGAAGTTGCAGATAATATTCCCCAAATAGTTTTGAGTAATGCTGCTGAGTTAACACTCTTTAGCCGGATGAAAATTCGAGCCCGATTTAACTGTACTCTCTTAAAAACCATCAGTAACTAAACTAAAAATTATCTCATCTGTGATGTCTCCTGAGCTGAGCTCTTATTCCAGTAACAAGTTGTAGGAATTTAAGATTTCTTTCAAACTGAGGCTTATTATTTTAAATTTCTTCAATTATCGTCTAAAACTCTCTTCTATCTGACTACCCAACACAGCCAGCATCTTTCAAACGGAAGTACTAGGTATATCGATGATCTCTGGTATTCTATTGAGTATAGTAACTACAGGATATAACCAGGTGGCATTGGAGGCCTTGTCGACACCACTTATACTTTCCAGAATAGTCAACAATTGCAGGAAGGTTTTAAGCTTAATTCCTCTCATCCCTAATTGGGTTCCCGGCCACAGGAACATTTTTGCAACGAGAAAGCAGACGGATTGACCAAGCGAGGAGCCTCTTTAAACGAAGTCGATGCGTAGTTAATACCATGTCCGCTGAAAACGATTAAAAGAGAGCTTTGTAGTTCTTTGAATAAATAGCTCAGAACCGACCAACAAAACAGCTATGGCATTGGGCCATATGATAAGACTAAAACTAAAGACTTATTGCATAGGTTCAGGAATAGTATTTATAGACCTACAGCTACTATATCGGGACACTGGCCTTTTGAAGAACATGTGCTAATAATGGGTCTCCCATATAACAGCTACAGCTACAAACAAGCAGGGAATATGAAACCATTTTCCACTTTCTCTGTAAATGCCCAGCTCTAACACAAACCCGACGCAGAACACTTGGACTCCATCAGACACCAAAACTTGCATGGTTGTCCACGAAAAGCATATATTCGTTAGATATAACTAGTTTCAATGAGAGCACCAAATGGTTTGAACGCAAAGCTGAAACGAGATAGCGAAATTTTAATTTTACAATTACAGAGGTCCTACGATAGTGCGTTAAAATGGCGCATTTAGCGCTAATTGAGGCCAGAGTGGCTGCACTCCTACCTATAAGTAAATAGTCTTAAGATCTCATGCATGAATTCTAAGTTCCCTTGAACATCTAAAGCAGTTTTTATTATAAAATCCAAGTTTTACAATATTTTCCACAAATGCTACTTGAATACAATTTAGTCAACGGGTTTAAAATCACCCTTTTCTATTCTAGATTTAACTTTAATTTCCAAACTTCGACAGCTTTACTTCGACTACCTCAACACAGCCATAGCTCCACGTCTCGCTGCAATTAAATTTAGCATTTCGTATAAGTGGGAGTGATTATTCTTCGAGATAACACACTGTGCCGCTCATAAACCAACTCTTGATAGACGCAACTTCGCGCAATCAACTTGTGTTACAACCTCTCACACCCGCTCCACAAGTAGCCGACGTCCTTCCCAACCACGATTCATTCATCAACTTCGATATCTATTGGTATGTCTGTCCATCTGGTTGTAAGTACAAATTTATGGTTAACAGTCGATGAATCGGCGGCGCTGTGAAGCTTGGCGCAACTTGGGCTGTGCGCTCGAACTTGCCACTGTAACTGTAATTGCAGCTGTAATTCACATTGTTACCATTGCTTGTGCCATAGCGCGGCATTGCTATAAAAACTGTAAAACATCTCGCTGAGGTGCATTATTGTTTGGCCGACATCTTTCAATCGCTTAATTAAATGTTCGATATCTAGCCCGCGCCAACGTCGCCATAGACAGAGGAAAACTTTTAAGCTTCACGGCGCGGAAAAGAGTGTATAATTTTTTTTGCTCCTTGGTCGTTGCTGCAACTCTTTTACAAGTTTTTTTTTTTTGTTTTTTGGTATTTCAAATTCGAGTGCTTTTGTTCTGAGTTCAGAACCGTCTGTCCGATGGCATGACTTCTACCACTTCTTCAGCTTGATTTCGACTGATAAATAACCACAAAATTTATTTGCTATTTTTTCCATGGTGGCGGTTATTGTTTATGGCTGTCGTTGAAGTCTAGCTGGCAATACATTTTTTTCCTTCTCATTGCCTACTTCGGCTCAAGGTTACACTTTATCACCACTCGTTCACTGGCGCGCTCCTCGCCCCACACGCCTCTTCACTCATTCATTCACTCCCAACTTCGTTCATTATTAATAAACTTCTGTTTCGCAGTGGCAATTATAAAATTTGCAATTTCCGTAGTTGAACTTTTGGGTCAGCTTGCCGATTTAAATCAAGACATAATTGAGTTCGACTGCTTGTGAAAACAAAAACAAATCGATAACACTCGTACACACACATGCGCCGCTGCCACAGTCATGCCGAAAAGTGCTGAGCAAAAACTCACTTATCTTTGTGTTGTGCAAACACAACAACAATAACAAAGAAAAAATATTAAAGGTAAAAACTTAAAAGTTATTGACAAATTTTTGCCAACGAAGCGTATAGAGCACGAAGCGAGTTGCGAGCTGCGAGCCACCGCTTGGATACATAACTGTCTTATTGTCGTATCGATCGCATCGGCTGTCCAAACTGCTCTCGACTGGCATGAGTGCAAGCCACGAGCACGAGCGCTATGCCTGATTGAATGGCTAACGGAATTGGCTGATTGACTGAGTACTGAGTGGTGGCCGAGTGCCTGAAAGCCTAAGCGCTTGATTGACTTAGTGGCAATCTCTTGGTAATGCAGATCAAAATGTAATTAAAATGAATTTGCGGAAAATCAGGTGAAGGCCGGCACTTCACCGATTGTACAACGCCCTGTAACTGAATGCTGGCTCGGTCCATCGTTTGTTTCGTTTGCTTATATTGAAAATTCGTTTGTTTTTTGTTTATTTAAGTACGGCTTATTGTTGTTGTGCCACTTCCACTCTGCCTAATAGGCAACAAAACTTGACGCGCGAAATTACGAATCAATGCAAATCAAAGCAGATCAAATGGAATCAAATCCAATCATCCAATTGATCACAATTTTCATACTCTATCCACAAGTGGAGCGTCCAATCTCTTAATCACACGTGAATGATGCGCACAAATTGGAAGATGATGTTGCAATTAGTTCGGCGATGCGCGGCCCGTTGCTTGAAGTTTGCTTGCCGACGATGAGTCGGCAGTTCCGCGCTATCATATACATACAAGTATGTATGTATGTGTGTGCATATGTTTTAATAGGCACAAGAGAGCCGCTGCGTTGGGATATGAGTAAACAGTTTTGAAGAATTTAAACGCTTTGAACTTCACACACGGCATGCTTGGAGCTCGTAGGCAATTTATGATTATGTAAATTAATAACAGTTTATTTATTGAAAACCAAAATTTCTTACAGATGGTAGGCCAAGGTTGCAGAGTTGCAGTAGAAAACGTGAAGAGCTGACTTAGCCAAGACATCTATTAAAAATTATATGTACATATGTAAATGGTTTTCGTAGACTCCGAAAACACTGAATAGATATTGAACTTTCAAGGGAGGCATTTTCGAAGCCAGTAGATTATTTTATAATGTTTACATAAGCGTTTATGAAACCATTTAAATATCAATAAAATCATCTAAATGTTGAAATTGTAATATAATATATGTATATATGGGAAGTAGGCGTGGTTGTAACCTGACCACGATTTCTCCCATTTTCACAGCCTTACATAAGAAAGCCAAAATAATATCATGCACAACATTTTATAAAAATCGGTTATGTAGCTTCTGAGATAAGGATATCTCCCTAAAGTGGGCAGTGCTTTGTACCAACTTGGGTGTAAAATTTTATATCTCTGACGTATTTACTGTGTACTATGGAGTTATCGCACTTTTGAATTTTCACGATAACCGTTATATCGGGAGAGGTTATCATCTTATTTAACCGATTTTCACAGTAAATAAAGAAACTTTTAAAAGAATTCCTTTTAGCAAGTTTGATTGAAATAGGTTAAGTAATTTATGTGATATGCTCATTAAATCTCTTAGAGGACGGGGCCACGCCCAGTTTATAATTTTCACCACTACACCTTCTACCAAATAAGGATTTTCTATCTTAATTTGGATATTAGTTATAGCCTTTTATACATATGTCTCGCTTAACGGAACTTTGTGCATGACATCTACAATACCAACCCCCTTTGGGTGCCAAGGAACACTTAGTACACGTTTCATCAAAATAGCTCAATTTTAATGAAGTTATCGATTGAACAGGCGGACAGACCTGAACATTTATATATATATAACTTTATATATATCTTTAATATCGATACTTTTGTAAAAAAAAAGTGTTCGATAATGTGACGGAATCTTAGTTTTACGTCAAAAGTTGGTTTAACGAATTCAATTTGATCGCACGTGGGATTTCGATTGCCACGCCCAAGTGCCCTTAAAATGGTCACCACCTAGGATGACGTGACAAATGTCCACGATCTCATACTGGCAGACCCCCGATTGAAGGAGCTCGACGGGTCTGATAGCAAGATATCTCAATCTTAATCAAGTTATCGATTAAACGGTCGGACAGACGGATGTAGAGACCTGAACATTTATATAGTATATATAACTCCATATCTATCTTGATTAGTTTCAAGTGATAAAACAACCGTTAGGGGAACAAAACTATAATACTCTGTAGTAATATGTTGAAACATGTTGTACGCTAGGTGGCGCTGAGGTCAAAGAATATCTAAAGTCGAATTCATGACCCGGTTTGGTTCAAAGTATCAACAAAAGCAATAATTATCACATTTTAGTACTTGCTATGAAATGCCTAATTACTCGTAGATTAATTCTTAATGCCTCATTACATGTTTACGAAAAACTCTTGGCAATGGCCCATGTTTCGACCTCATGTCAATCAATGTGGTTTAGTCATTATCTGATCCGGCTGACAAATATCTATAATATTATCTAATTATCACTAATTTGAGGAGTTGTGTTTAAAACAAAAGCAAAGATTGATTAAGGTGACATAATATACATATACATATTTATTTACGTATAACGTACATATGTATACATCTGTATTTATCGTGCAGTCGTGATAATTACTAGATTCCCAACTAAGTTCTCATACTAGATGATAAATGCTAATGTGTATTATATGAACACATGACGAGTTCCTAATATTCAGTCGTATCGTTTCATAAGCAGAGATGGATCTATAGCAATTTAATATGAAAAAGTAACTGTTATAATTAAGTTGATTCTACATAATATTTGTCGATTTGGAATACTTTCGAATAATTTCGATTGTAGTGATGTTTAAACACCGCTAATGCTTAATAATACTAATGTACCCAAATAATCTTAGGAAGATAATATTTCTAATATTCTAACCCAACTTTTATACAATCTGAATTCGTAAGAAAAATCATATGAACAATAAAATAGGTATAATTTTATAATCTTATTAACAAATGTTAACAAATCTAAGCCCTGAACAGGATATATTAAGATTTCCACGAAGTTTGTTACATCCGGAAGGAGACCTCGGAGATCCTACAAAATATATATGGACATATATTAACAATCAGCGGAACGAGCTGAGTCGATTTAGCATAGTGCATCTATTTATCACTCAGTTTTTGAGGTATCAATCTGAAAATTTTCACGTCCTTTTCTCACATATACTAAGTGCTATATAAACTAAACGATCTTATATACCATATGAACTTGTATGGAAAAAATTTTTAATTTGACAAAATATCTTCACGAAATTTGGCACGGCTTAGTACCTAAGTCAAAGGACGATATCTCAAGAAATTGTTAAGATCGAACTAATATAGCATATAGCTGCCATACAAACTGTGAAGGCTGTTATAGCTTCGATGCAGTCGAAATTTTTCTATCCTGAACAGGGTATATTAAGTTTGTCACGAAGTTTTTAACACCCAGAAGGAAACGTCGGAGACTCTATAAAATGTATACATAAATGATCAGCATGATGAGCTGAGTTGATTTAGCCATGTCCGTCTATCTGTATATATACAAACTAGTCCCTCAGTGTTTAAGCTATCGATCTGAAATTTTGCACCTGTTCTTTTCTCGCTAAGAAGCTGCTCACTTGCCGGAACGGCCGATATCGGACCACTATCGCATATAGCTGTCATACAAACTGAACAATCGGAATCAGGTGCTTGTATGGAGAACTCTTTCATTTGACAAGGTATCTTCACGTAATTTGGCATGGGTTATTTTTTAAGGGAACAATGTATTCTCCGCAGAAATTGTTCACATCAGATCACTATAGCATATAGCTGCCATACAAAGTGAACGATCAGAAGCAAGTTATCGTAAGGAGCCTATGAATTTGTGAAGGGTATTATAGCTTCGGTGCAACCGAATTTAACGTTTTTTCTTGTTTAAGTTTTTACTTGTTATGCTATTCGGCTTTTAGCAGCTGAAGTTAAAGTTTATTTTTGTTTAACTTGAAACCAAGAACATAAAATGGCTGTCGTAATAAATAAATATGAAATTAGAGAATATTGAAGAATTGATCATAAAAGCAAAACTACGTTAGTTATTTTTCCACTCATTAACATAACTGTATTATACATATATGTACTCATGCATACTACATATGTATGTATATCTTTTCCAACTATTGTTTATAAAAAAAGAGTCAATTACGCAATTGGAATGAAGAAAAATGCGAAGTGAACACAATTTATCATTTATTTATTTAATATTTTCTTCTTATTTTTGAGATTAAACTATTATATCCATTATTTGCTATTTGCCACTTGATTGATGATCTCAGTCCGCAATATTTATAAACTACGCAATGCTGTCATTCAACGCTACTTCCGCCACAATTTAAATGAACAACTACAAAAATTGTCAACAAAATCAATCTGAGTTCATTTAGTATGTATTGTGAGCGCTTGAGCAATTATTTACGAGCACATGGTATGGTAAATATACATATGTATAATGGAAATATGTAACTAGCCATTTATGTCATTTACATACTTACATGCATAAATGCTACAGTTTGCATATTAGGGCAGGTCGATTACTGTGTAAAGTATTATACTTTCTGTTTTATTTCGTTTTTAATTTGTACATGCTATCAGACACCTCGCGCTCCTTCAATTGGGGGTCTGCCAATATGAGATTTCGGGATTTTTTTCCAAAAGTACCGATAATATTTGCATCATAGCTTTGACTAAACTATTTTTATACTCTTGCAAAATGTGGCTACAGAGTATACTAGTTTTGTTCACCTAACGGTTGTTTGTATCACCTAAAACTAATCGAGATAGATATAGGGTTATGCATATATAAATGAGCAGAATGACGAGACGAGTTGAATTTCGAGTGACTGTCTGTCCGTCCGTCCGTGCAAGCGATAGCTTAAGCACAAATTGAGATGGGCATAATCGGACCACTGCCACGCCCACAAAACGCCATTAATCGAAAACTTATAATGTGCCATAACTAAGCTCCACAATAAGATATACGACTGTTCATCGGCGGAACGAATTGCATTCGCGAGGGGCATCTATGTTTGAACTTTTTTTTAATTGGACGTGGCTCCGCCCTCTGAATGGTTAAATACACACATCTTCCAAACTATTAAAGCTATCTCAACCAAAGTTTTTTTAGCATTTTTTTATACACTGAGAAAATGGAGAAATCAGAATCAGATAATAACCACACCCAATCCCCATACAATTATGTTAAAAATTACTAAAAGTGCGCTAACTCACTGAGTAAAAAAGCCACTAGCATTAAATTTCACAGCCAGGATGGCAGGGAAGACTTTAAAGGAAGATTTGTAAAAATTGGTCAACGGGCATGGCACCGCCCACATTTTGGTGAAATTCCATATCTCAGAAACTATTTAACCAATTTGTACCAAATTTGGTGTGGAGGTTGGTTATCTTATTATTACTATTGCACACTATGGAAATGGGCGGAATCAGTTTACAACCACGCCTACTTCTCATATAAAAAATTTTTAAATTCCATCTGGTTCTTTCACTTTACAGTATACAAATCAATCATCAAGAAGTCCTCAAGGTATTTAATCTAACGCCAAAAATTTGTCGAAATCGGACTATAACTTTTCAGGAACGCGGACACAAATATCTGAACACCGGTGCATATGATGTCTATGAGTTCTAGTATTGAAATTCTGGGAGAATATTTTTGTGACAGCAGCATAGTCTTGTGCCAAGAATGGGTAAAATCCAGCCAATAGCCCCCAAATACTTAATATAAATATTTTCGCATATATCGGTCTATATGTAAGAAATCTTAATGATATTTTGAAATAGTATCTTTCTAATAATAGTGTATCTTCTTGCCTGTGATTGTAAATAATGGATGTAATACTTCCGATTTTTAAATAACATATATACGAAAATCCCGTATATCACTTTACCTTTCGAGAGTAAAAAATGTTCGGTTAGACCCTAACTTATCCTTTCCTTACTTGTTTGATATAAAAAATTTTCAACATTTCGCCGGCTTTGATCCTTGCTAGTCGCAAAAGTATAAAATGTTCGGTTACACCCGAACTTAGCCTTTCCTTACTTGTTAGAAATATATCCGGTATTGAAGATTAAGTGAACATCAAAATCATAAATTTTGCAAGATGTCTTTGGAACGCAAGTTTTGAAAGCAAGAATATTACTACTTTCCAGATCTACACTAGCACAAGACTTTTCTGTGAATTTTCGAATATGAAAAATCTACATTTAACACCTATTCTTATCACAAATGTCAATTGGTTGGTGTAAAAATGGCAGAATTTTTTGTTCAAGAATATCAATAATATAACATTTTAGTTTGTAATTGAGCTAACATTTCTCACTGCCGATCAGTTAGGTCTCTGAATCAAGGACTAAACCGATTGTTCAGTCAGTTATCACAATTCTTCGCATGAGGACCAAATTTTTTACTTTGTCAATTTTAAATGATGAAAGTTTGGTTTTATAAGACTTTTTTTTTCTCAGCTGATATTCGAAGCAATTGCTATTTCAAATATTTGAAATTATTTATTTTTGATATTTTATTTACAAAAGTGACACCACACTAATGTTATTGTAGTACTTCAAATCAAATAAACGCAACTTTCATTTGCTCTTAGTTATCTAAACGAAGTTATAAACATGAGCGAAATTGATTGCCTAAGTGAATGTAAAACAAGAGACAAATAGGGTAGATTAAAGCATTTACATATATACTACATACTTACAAACACATATACATATACCTACATATATTCTCATATAAAATGTCTAGAATCGTTAAACTGGGAACAGGTTTTCAAGGCGTCGTCGCCTGCCGCTTCGCTGCCCATATTGAGACACTGGAAAACTAACCGCAATTTTAAAATATACAAATATCTATTTATTAATATATTTGAGCACACCTTGAAATTAAAGTAGTGCAAAATAAGTATCAAATTTGCTACCATAGAGCTTAAGAAAAATGAGCTTTGCCGGAAATTACCCATCCTAAACTGATTTAGTTACGTACGCATTAGTTATCTCTAATTTTCATTATCTTCACGCCGACACGCCACGCAAGCGCTAATCCATGCTTGACAGTATAACGAACTTTGGAAAACAAAGAAGTTGAAACGATAGAGCAAAAAAAAACGAAAACACATAGCAAATTGACAATCTCTGACAAATCTCCGAACGCACTAAGCTCACAAGCGAGGCGTGTTCGCATTATGTTTGTCATTTATGATTTTCAACAAGCTGAACATCCGTGCCACTCAATACCACCATAACACTGCCATTGTATGCCAATGGTATTCTAATTGAATACTTGTGAGAAGGCGACGCGACTCATGCACACATACTTGTATGTATGCATGTAAGTTCATATGTTAATAGGCGAGCATGCGCAAATGGGTAATCAAGTTACGCAGCTCAATTGTTCTACGACACATACATATAAGGAGAAGAGTCCAGGCTTGATGTTGTTGCCAGTGGTTTTCTGATGGCTGACAGTTGATGTTATTAGATGCTGATGGTTGTTAACTCTTAGCCGCTGGCTGTTGGCTGTTAGCCGCAAGCTGATGGTTTTTGGCTGTCGTTTTGACATCTAAGCGACTGATCGTTTGATCGGCTGATGGCTTATTAGATACGGCCTCCAAAAAAGAGTGACGAGTCATCCGTCGATCGGATTACACCACCTACGTTTTTGTCCCCATAACAATTGCTTGCTCGCAACAACGCAACGATTGCGTGAACTTCTATGCAGGAGAATACAATTATGTGTGCAAGTGTGTGTTACTTTGCCAATAGGAAGCAACAAACCAAGTAATCCGTTACATTGACACCTTGAAGATTTTGAATTTGTTTGGTTTGCTTCAAGTGTAGTCAAAAAATCAGTTCTCCAACAATAGAATAGCAAAGATTAAAAAAGCTCAGTCTTGTGCTTGAGTATTTGACTATGACTCTTTGTTCATAACCACATAAGGTATCCCTCAAACTGACATTTCGTTAATTATACAGGGTGAGATACATTGGATTTAAACTAATATCGCTGAGATGCTTATATTTTTTTTTAAGTCAATTCGGCGTTGGATTGATTTAAAAGCACACAATATGAAACTGGAAAGTTTTCGAATTGCTATGCCACACCTTACGCTATGAACGGTACATAAATATGTACATTATCAAACTTCTAGCCTCCGAATAGATATTGTTTTGGCACATACACAAACACAACAAGAGATCCTTCAATCTTGGCCAGTTACAGTTATTTGTCTTTTATATTCACTTAATCAAGATAATGTTTATTATCAGCTTCAGAGTATTTCGCAATTAAAACAATCAAACGATTAAAATTTAATGGTTTTTAATTCATAAATAAAAACAAGGAAAAACGTTAACTTCGGCTGCAATGAAGCTATAATACCATTCACAATCACATAAAATTCTATTTAAAGAACTTGATTTTGATCAGGCATTTTGTAAGGCAGCTATATACTATATGATCCGATCTGAAGATTTTTTTCGGAGATTGTATCCGAGCTAAATTTCGTGAAGATATCTCGACAAGAAGTTTTCCATACAAAAACTTGAATTTGATTGGTCAGTTGGTATTGCAGCTATATGATATAATTGAAATAATTTTCATACAAGGGCATGATTTTGATCGTCCAGTTTATATAACAGCTACAGCTATATCGATATCTCAAAAATTGAGATCATCATGCTGATCATATATATATGTGTACATATATCTCCGATATTTCTTTCTGGGTGTTACAAACTTCGTGGCAAACTTAATATACCCTGTTCAGAGTATAAAAAATGGCGTTTATGAGGATCATTATTTGCATTTATGGAGAAAACTTACCATTGTAGTGTATATATTTTTTATACCAACAGAAAGCAGAGATTTTCACGAACAAAAGGCCGACCGACTTGTTAAAACAATACAGATATTTTGACGAGAAAACTTTTGATTAAAATGTAATGTCTATTTCATACAGAATAGTTAAATATTTATAAGATATGTATATGTAAAAGTCTGCATGAAATATATGCAAATAAACCTTATTTCAAATGAAAAATTCCTGGCAAACTCAATGAATTTTCAGCATCTTTTCAAAGAATTATAGTACCATGCATCCTTTACACCTTCCCAGAATTTTTTGCTAAATTTTTGGTCTTGTTTTGCGAAGTACAATAGATCTACATACGTACATTTGGCAATCACAACCAATACGATTAATCATAATTCTGCCATAAAAAGTATTATTTTCAGAATTCTGTATTTTTTGAGCTATGAATATGTTTTGAAACCTAATATTATACTTAATTATAATACTTAAAGGGTGAGTAGTGTTTTTAAATTTTTATTTCCGATTTTTTTTTTTCTTTGTCGATTGGAGCGAAATTAACTATGTTATGAGTATTTCTATACTTCTTTTATAAATTTTCCACATTACTTTTCAAAACTTTTAAACGTTTTTCCCACAACTCACGTTTTTAAAGTTAGTACCCCTCATAACTTCAAAACTACTGCAACGGTCTTGTTAAAAATTTGAACGCTATTTCTTTCAGTTCAGAGTTATTTCAAACTTGTTTAAAATTTCTGTTTCACAATAACAAATTAGCCGATTTTGTCGCACAAAATCGGATTTTATTCCTTTAAGCTGTTCCAAAAAAAAGAAAAATTGAAATTTCGTACAACCCACTCAACGTTACCTGGGAAAACTATAACTATAACTCTAATGAATGAAATTTGACTTTTCGATTTCGGATGATACAATACTAAGTTAGGAGGGGCACTGCAACCCTCTTTTTTCCGAGATATGTTCGAATAATTATTTATTCGTAAAAAATTCACATAACATTATATGAACGTCATACTTTAATATTGGTTTTGATAAAGAGATTTTTGCTGTGTCGTCATAAAAAATTCACAAGAACGTGCCCTTTTTGTGCAAATTAACGCTACTCTCCTCTTAAAAGATTAATTTGAGACAACTCTGTACACTCACAGGTCTTATACATTTTGTGTTCCGTTAATCGATTGAGATTCCCCTTAACCTTTGTATAAGGTTGCACGTCTTTTGTTTTTTTGAATATTTTATTACTTTTCCAATTTCTTATATTGTAATTTTTTGTGAAGATCCCAAATATAATATGTAATATTTCTTTTTTCGTGGAAGCCGTATTTTCCACGGCCAATTTGCAATTATTTTCAATATTAAATGTTATTTATTAAGGGTTCGTAACAAAGTAATAATTCTGGCCATTAAAATACAACTAAGTGCACTAGAACAATATAATACAGTTGAAATTTAATTAAAAAATCAAAAACAGGAACACATAAAAGTTATTTAAGCAAGTACATTTTTCATTACTTGAACAGAATTTAACATCAATGTCGACATGCTACTAAGAAATGTATGGCTTCAGTAAGCTATTAATTTAACGGTAATTTTTTGATGTAAATCGTAAGTCTGCTGAATATTTGCCCACAGCTGTATTTGCATACGTATATAAGTAAATATTAAATTCTTACATATGGATCGATGTATATAAATACATATGTACAATACATATAAATACATACATATGTACATACACAAGTGTAAATAAATACAAGTAGTATGCTCATTCGTCTTTATGTTCTTTATGTACCTACTCGTATTATTTCTTCGTCGCCTTCACGATTTTAGTGTTCTTCTGATTCGCTGAAATGAAGATCGAGACTTCTTTTTATTTGCTGTTTCTCTTTGTCGCTTCTTATTGTTGTTTTTTTTTCTTCCGACGTTCATTGTGCCTTTCAGTTTCTACAGCCAATATTAAGCTGGCAATAAACAGCTATTGTTGTTGTTGTCTTTATGTGATTTATAATATGACAATCGTTCGTTTGCTTTCGAGTCTCGAATTGACAACACGTTTTATGCTGACTGCTTGCTGCTGAGTACTGACTGCACATTGCCTTCACTTGCCTCTCTGTCGTATACACTCGCACGCACACTGTGCACACACCACACAACACCACACACACGACACGGTACAACCCGGCAAGGCACAGCCCAGCTAATATGTCGCTCTCGCAAGTCACCTCGCACCACACTTCATCCAACCTTCCAACCACACACACACAACGTCACGTCTGTTTGACTTTACGCTCGCCACGCCAACTGCCAGTGCCAAGTGCCGTCGGTCGCTGTTGCATTGTTTATTTTCAAAGTTTATATCGTTGCTGGTCGCAGTGTGTGTGTGTGTGTCTTTGCATATTTATTATAATTTGTTGCTGTACCTAGCTGTTTTTCACCTCCGCTGCTCATTTTCCTTTCTTTTCATTCGCTGATTCACTTCGATGAAGCGGGCGGGTCTTCTGTAAGTACATAGCGTCGGTTAAAAGCACGACACAACGACAACGACGACTCCTCCGACTCTGTTGTTTATACTTGGCAGAGTATGCATGTTTATACATGTGCATGCATGTATGTATGTATGAATGTTGGTGTGACTCCGCTTTAGCCAATTATGTGCATCTTGGGTGCGCGCACCTTGCTCACTGCTGGCTACTTAACTCAGCGCGTCTCTGCATTCGTTTGGACGCCCTCACTCCTCGTGCTCATATCACTCAGCCGCATCTAGCATGGAGTTTAGCGCCCGGGCTTGTTACACAGCGGCACAAAAAAATAATTGACTTTTCAGACTCCATCGTATGAGGGAGCGAGAGCAAGTACAATAGTAAATAAATTGTTGTTGTGAGTATGCGAGAAGGAGTGGGAGGTAACTATCGCTTGCTTAACTAAGAGATAGAGTTTAATTTATGGCTCGCTTAACACTTAACATCATCTAATTGAATGCACGATGAGCCTTTACTCAGTCAGATATAGTAGCTTGAAGTATCTGCTATTCGCTGGGGTTTTTATGTACATACATACATATGTACTATATAACGTACAAAATTTGGTTGATGGCGATTAAAGAAGAAGATTAAAAGCGTGCCAGCTTTTCCTTGAACTTATTTTAGCACCGCCAAGTGCCACTCCCTCAAATGACACAACTCTCCTTATGATCGAGCACCACTCCAATGCTATCCAGTTGCGCCAGCTTGGTTGGAGACTCGCAACCATCACGCGACATTCAATAATCACAAACACAATTGGAGAAAGATGTACGATAGGGATTGCAAATTGTAGTGCCCACGGGCGGATTTACGGGTAGCCATTTACCCACTGGTTTTTGCAGCAATTATTACTAAATGATGCAGGTCAGCGGTGAAATTGATATTTATGGACTATTCGCTCATACTTTCCATAAGCTTTATATGTACTTGGGACTATCAAAGTAGTGTTTAAGTTTGTAACACCCAGAAGGAAGCGTCGGACCCTATAAAATATATATATAAACACATACGAGTATATGATAAGCATGACGAGCTGAGTCGATTTAGCCATGTTCGTCTGTCCGTCTGTATATACGGGAACTAGTCCCTCAGTTTTTGAGATATCGATCTGAAATTTTGCACATATTTTTCTCTCGCCAAAAAGCTGCTCATTTGGAGGAGCGGCCAATAACGGACCCTTATAGTCTATAGCTGTCATATAAACTAAATTATCAAAATCAAGTTCTTGTATGGAAAACTTTTTTTTTGCCTAGATATTTTTACGACAAGACAATGATACAATATCCTAAAAAAATGGTTCAAATCAGACCACTATAGCATATAGTTGCCATACAAACCGACCGATCAAAATCAAAAAAAGTTTATACCGTTATTTCGATATATAATATTGGTTACTGGGCCAATATTCGGAATCACCATTTTAAGAAGCGACTGTTTAAAGCTTAGATTTTTAACTGAAAATTTTTTTAAGAGGAGCGCTGAGCTAACTGACCCAAATGCTGCGACACCAAGAATTAGGCCGAGAATATTTTTCGGCTATGCCACCAATTGATTAACGTTGTGAGGATCCTGAAATGTACTTTAAGAAAAAAGTTTCCGTTTGTGGAACCGACCAAGGCCAAGAAATATAAGAATGCTAGATGGTTGTTATCTCAATTAAATAAGAAATACTATTAAAGTATTTCGAATTAGAAATTGGAGCCCTGGTTGTCGATTAATAGCTATTGCATCGAAGTAAGACTACTACTTAATTGAGTGAACTCAAGCTGAGTAAAAACAAAATATCAAGAAAAAGTTCTGCGCCTAAAGGAGAAACTGCACATTTCTTATAACAAGTAACACGAAAAAGTTGTCAACTCCAACGACCTTAATTAAACACAGAAAGCCCTACAACCTAAAAGTGTCACCTTTTTCCCTATACCCCAACGACGAAGATTGATATAAATTCGCTCATGGCATTGTGCAGCGCCTGCCGCAGATGCAAATACTCGTAATATTTATGTACATCACGGTCCAACTTAACTAACGACCACTTTACCGGCCCGAATTCCCGCCGCCAAGTGCTCCTCCAATGAGTGCGCGTGTCCGCATCCGTTTCGAATGGCGGAAAAAATAAACAGTCACTGCTTTCATTTGCATCGCGCGACACATTCGTTGCACATTTGCAGGCAGCGCTGGCGAGATAGCCAGCTGCCGCTGTATGCACCAAGCACCACATTTCGCCGCTTTCCATGCTGGCATAAGAAGCGCTTCTGTTGTTTTTAAACTCTTGAAGTGAAGGTTATTTGCTCGCGCCCGTTCGCCTGTGTTTGTTTATATGTGTGCGCTCGCAAATGACATGCAAGCCATGTTCAACTGTTCAACTGTCACTGTCCAGTCATTTGTGATTTGATCGATTTCGTGCAACGGCGCTTTGGACGCTTTTCACTGTGCGCATAGGCGAGGAAAAAACAAATGCTGTTTGCATACATACAAACATAAGTACTCGTTTGTTAGGCTGTGTGTGTGGCACTTTGCTCTACTTGGTCACACTTGCATGTGCCGCCATGTCACAAAACTAAATTGAATTGGTGTGGCATAGTCCGTGATCCGCTTTCATACAGAGTCCGCACGAGCAGACCTTCCTAACGGCATATTTTAATTTGAGCACCTTGATTCGCAAGGACTGACTGGCATTAAGATGCATGCGCATTCCACTCCAATTTCGAATGTCAAGATGCCCACCGTAAAGTGAAGCACGCCGAAATAGACCAGTAGCAAGTTGGAGCCCATAAAGCTGATTGCTGGCTGCACTTCAGCTACTGGCGCGGTCGCCACTCGTCGGAATCGAGAGCGGCCAGCCTGTCGCCTTGTCTATCAACCGCCTCTTTAGGTGCACGATCCGCTACTTGGCTTAGCTGTCAAGCAGTTACTTGCCGCTAACAAAGAGACCACAATGTGAATTGTGCACCGCTAGGAATCACGGACGCTTGTTACACAAAGAATCGGAAGCAGTTCGTAGTGCTCTGATACTAACGAACTTACAATGATATTGCGAGCCAAGATCTTGCGCTCGCACATTAATTATATAACTATACAATCAGAAGTCCACCAGCAGACTGTAGAGCCCAGTTACGAACTGTTTGTCGCGAGCTCGAGCTAATCAAGTCAAGACATATTCTTGAGTTGTTTGCTTTTGATACGTGCAAAAGTCAACAGAGAGCGAGAGTATATTTATAAACCAAAGCAACAACAAACAAAGTCGAACTGGTAATCCTCTCGTGATTCAACATCACTTTTTCTGCCTAAACATTTGCGCGCGTCATCCATAGCTTGCGGACGACGTAGTGTACGTCAACAAATGATGCCGTTATAAGCGCTACAAGCGAAAGAGCGCAAAGAGCGCTTGAAGACTGGTTGCTTGTGGAACGTATTCCACGCCAGATCTAGTGACCGGCTCTGACTCAATCGAGCGCAACGTACATATTTGGGCGGAAGATACTCCACCCAAATCCAGTTGCAGCTTAAGCCGCGCAGCCGGCTTCTACGCCGTCTTAGCGCAAACTCGTCCACTTTCTGTCGACTGCGAGTTTCATTCAGTAAATACCGCTGCCGCTGTTCGACAGCTGCGCCTACATCTTCACTTTATGTTTGCTTTTGTAAGCCATACTTGGCGCTCGCTGTGTTTTGTTACAGTTGTTCGGCTGTTCGTTTGCTTCCTCTATGCACTCGTTGTTGTTGCTGTTGTAGAAATTGAGCGACTCAGTTATCGCTGCCACTGGCGATCTCGTTCGGGCATTTTTGTGGCTTTGTTTTTTCTACTCCACTAATGTAATGCCAGTTGTAGCTTCCCTTGTTGTTGTGATTCTGCTGTTGCAGCGCCAATTTTGTTGTGATGTTGTCGATCTTATTCGTTTTCGTCGATTCTAATGTTTGCTTGTTGTTGTTCAAAACATTGTTGTCTTGGCTGCATTACCTTGTCTTGCCCAATTCCACTTGAGGGTAAATTGAAGCGTTGAGATCACTTCGATTTCAGTTCACCACCGACGAACAGCGCAGTATGGTCGTGACGCGCGCCAACTCTGCTTTGAAAACCATACTGCTAATTTCCCACTTACAGTCGAACCGTTATTTCTGCGCCAATAATCGTAGTGAATGCAACAGTGTGTTCGTCCGTAGCGTCGTAGCTGCTACCACTGCTATTGCGCTGACTGCGCGCCGCAGTCACTGCGAGGGTGTGCGTAGGCAACTAGTGTAAGTGATCGCATGCGTAATTGAACAGAGGGTGGCAGTGTTCAGCAAAGAAGAAGTAACGGCAACTCAAGCTGACGTCTCTCAGTCGGCTTTTGTGCTGAGTAATACACGGCGCTCATTGTCGCTAACTGAACTATACCATAGCACAGCGGTATACGTTGTTCGCGTCAGTGGCCGACTGAATTAGAGTAAAGTTTAGTTTGGCGAACGTCCACTCGGTAGTCGTGTACGCGGCGTTGTTACCGACGGCAACTTAAGCAGCGACAGCGACAGCGCTTGCGCGATTGGCAATTGTTACATTTCTTCAATGTGTGGACGATTTCGTTGTTATTTCTTGCTTCTCATATTGCTTCTTCTTTAGTGTCGTTGGCCAAAACAAACGAGTATGTATATGTATGTGTGTGTATGCGTGTTGGGTTTGTAAATGCGCGCGCGTGTTTCTAAGTTTTTGTGTTTTTTTTTGTTATTGTTGTTGACTAGTTTTATGAATGCAGAGCAAGTTCGTCGTGCACCGCGCGCTCACCTGGCTCAACACATCTGTGCAGCAGCATCGCGGCAGCAGCAAATGAAGCGTCGCCGCCGTCGTCGTCTTAGTAGTTATAGCGTTTTGCGATGAGTTGGAGGAAATGTACGTCGGGTATGGATTGTGCGCGCGCGTCATCCAGTCAGCAAGACGATCTCTTACTTTACGGTTGTGTTTTGTCGCAATGTCCGGTGTTGCGCAGGACCAAAATTAGACGAATTCAGTGTTTGTACGATGTGTTGACTAAGTAGTGAGTGGTACGCGATCTCAACGACGAAGAGTAACGAATGCATGGGCGTCATCAACAGCACGTATGAGTAAATTGACTAACTAGCAAGTAGCTAACGGCTCGGATGGTAATATCGTCCACAATTCTAACGCGCAGTCTGTGGCCTTTGGTCCACAGTCCTATGTTCGCGTAAGGCGTGCGCGGATGCGTTACACTTTTGGGCGCAGTCACACGGCTAAACGGCTGTCATATTTTTGTTTATAAATTCAGTGTTTAGCTGCATGTGTGCTTCGTCTGTGTATGTGCGTATTTACATAGAGATATTAGTTAAATATGACAATCAAATATGTGACCTAAATTATGCTACAGCTTGAAAAAAATAACAGTTGTAGCCAAATGTATGGCATTCAAACAAGCGACAGTTATGAAATAATAAAACTGAAGACAATTCAATTCAAAAAAATTAGCGCTACTTAAATAGCAGTCAAATGCTATAACAAAAACGGTAGCTGCATAAAAATTAATGTTTCGTTTAAATGGAATTATTGCGGAATTTTATCGCTGCAATGGCACTTAATTGACCAGAAGTGATAAGCGCTGGCAGCTTGTCGTGCAATATCATTACAGAAAATCTATCCATAAATTTTTAAATGGTGTATAAATAAAACTTAATGCTCAGATAATTACCGACATTGTGTAATTTCAGCAGAAATTTGCATTTGACGGCAACGATATACATATATACGTACATACTTATATATAAATATATGTATATATAAATCGTCTCATTTATTTTAATTGGATGTGCTTAATTGAGTTCAAATTTAATTCAAATCAAGATACTGAAAAAAATTAAATTAAAAAATTAATGAAATACGACAACTTAAAATAAATTGAAACATATAAATATAGAATAGTAGCCGTAAACAATAAAATTGATAGGAAATTTAAGTGTCCAATTAGAAAAACAATATTGAAATATTAATAAAAAACTATTATTGCGTCAGCGTAAAACAAATGTTAAATTAAACAAACAAAATTAACTAAAAAAATATTTTTCAATAAATTTCTTATTTATCTGTATTAAACATGGAAACTATGAATAATAAAAATCGCGAAAAAATTAAATCTTTGTAAATGATAACGCATAAACAATTATAACACTAAAGAAATAAATTACATTTCATTATTAATTAAATATAAATTTAAAATCAAAGAGAAACAAAAAATAGATGTAACACATACAAATAATAAATAAACACAAATAAAAAAGAAAATTAAAAAAAAAAAAATTTATTAAATTAAAGTAAAATAAGTTAAATTAAATTAAAATTAAAGTAATTATTAAGCAAATGAAAGAAAGCAAAATAATACTAAGAAAACTAGTAAACAAATTCTAAAAAAAGGAAACCCCAAATTCAACAAAATATGAATATAATAAATTTAAGTTTATTAAATGTAATAATTAAATTAAAATTTACATACTTAATTTAATTAATTAAATTTTATTAATTAAATTTTAATTAATTTTTTTTAATTAAATTTTAATTAAATTATATAATTAATTTAATTCAATTAAATTAAATTAAAATTATAGGATATTAATATTAATTTAATTGCAATAAAATAAAATTTATATTAGGTTAATTATTAAATTACCTAAATATAAATTCAAATGAAATTATAATAGCAACGCAATTAAAGAAACTCGTAAAATTAACCAAAATATACATATACATACAGCAGAATTTGAGTACAAATTACTAAAAAAAGACAATAAAAAAAACAAGAGAATTAACATATATGTATGTAATTCAAAAACATAAAAATATGAAGAGTGTAAATTGTCTACTTAATATTTATACCTCTTTAGAGCAATAAAAAAGCTTTACTTTTTAGTATTTTTATTTAAAAAAAAAAATATTTTGAAATAGACGCAGTAATGCTACTAAACACAAAATTTTCAAGCATCTGTTTTTATTGAAAATATTTTATTTTTATTAAAAATACATTGTGTTTGTTTCGGTTAGATTTAATATTACCAACCCGACGCGAAGCCAAACAAATTTTCACGATCTAATTCATGCTAATTAATTAATACACATTACAGTTCGAATTGACATTTTCAAAAACTTAAGAACTCTGTCGAACACAAATTGTTTGAGACTTGTAAACGCAAATCACGCCCCTCAATAAACTCCACCCACAATTCATTTAATGTCGTTCATAATGTTTTTGAATTGAAAATCTGTGCCTCTGTGTGTCATACTAACGCACTGCTCACCGTGTCCATAGCCACCTTAGCTGCCGGAAGTGACAACCGTTAGCCAACAACAAGTAGAATTGTCACAAGTAGCGGCGACAACATGCAAAATGCCACCAGCGATACTTGGACTTTAAAACAACAACAACAACAACAACGTGTAAAATTGTCAATTAGAGTGTAACAAAACAACAGCTGCAACAAAAACAAAAAGTGCAACAGTAAAAAGACGCAAGCACAAGCAACGTAAACAACAAAAGTGTTGCAACAACTAAACAACAACAGCAACAATAATAAGCAAATCGGTAATAGATATTAACTGTAACGCGCAGCAACTTGCCGCAACACAGTTAACAACATCCGTCGGTGCGATACACCGCAACGACTTGAGGAGGAAGTGCACCGGCGCGCGTCTGCTCGCTCACACGCTCCACAACGCCAGCGAGAGCGCAATAAAGGATGCCAACAAGTAGTTACAACAACAACATGCAACAGTGATTTGAAAGCGACAGTCACTTAAAATAACAGTTGTGCACAAGCTGCCCACAAGACGAAGAAGAAGAAGCAGTGAAATAAATTAGAAAAAACGGTGCCGATCATTTGAATTGTGATTTGTGATTTCTTCCTGCCTGACCAACTGGTTGTCGGCCTCACAAGCTGCCGCACGCCACCCAACTACCTGCTCTCCGCTACAGACTGACCGCGTCTGGCTGGCGTTTATCTACCTAGCGGCCGGGCAGCGGATATCCGTTCCGTTTGCAATTATATCGGGTGTCCATTGTGCAATTAATTGCGAACAGTCTCGATTCAGTTGCGGGAAACTTATGCGACGTGGCGTCCCTACGTCCAAGCCATCAAGCAAACAAACACTCTTACATACACACACGCTCGTACGCTTCGCGCAGTCGCGTAATTTCGTTGCGCATTTGCAATTTATCCGGAAAACCTATTCACAGCAGCCAGACAGTGCAACGCGGTGCATTTCCGATAAGTGCTGACCAGCAACGGCGGCCGTGGTGTCAACGTCTGCGTCGACAACGACAACGACGCCGGCGTCAGCTGCAAAGTTGAGATTGGTTGGTGTAGCCAATTGCTAGTGCTACTCAACTTCATAACTATAGAAAACCAAAAACAAAAGCAATATAATCGCAAGCTAACAACCAGTAGCAACAACAACAACTATAAAACGTAAATGGTAAGTGTTGAACAGGCATCTAAGCATTTCCTCCTACAATAAAAATTTCCTCAGCTAAACGCGTTCATATTTACATATATGTGTAACGCCAAGCCGGGCTTAAACCGCGCTAATAGTCAACGTAGGTGCTAAAAATTTCCAGTGGTATGCTAATACTCCTCAAACTGGAAAATATTTTTCTTAGAAATTTGTAACCCGGCCATTGAGATATAGATGAAAACTTCCTTTAAATCGACTAGCGTACCTCGACTGGCCAAACCTTAAAGGGTGCCGAATCGAACAAGCCACTGACATATGTATCTATATAATAATGCTGTAATACTATCATAATAGAGATACTTATATATATTTGTATTAAATTGAAAGTGATAACTTTGTCGTTGCTTCCAAAAAAAGCAAAAAGCGAATCGATCGAGAACTCATAATGTTCTAATAATGTAATCTGGATTTTGATCGGTAAGTTTGAATGACAGCAATATGCTAAAGTGATCCGATCTTTACAATATATTCGGATTATAGCGATGCCTTTGGTAAAGATCCATGTCGAATTTCGTTAGGATACCTTGTCAAACAAAAAAGTTTTCAATACAAAGACTTGACCATATGCTATGGTTGTCCGATATCAGCAGTTCCGACAAATGAGCAGCTGCTTGGCGATAAAACGACGGGTGAAAAATTTCAAAATATTATCTCAAAAACAGAGTCACTAGTTCGCGTATAAGTATACTGAACGATGGACATACGGATATGGCTAAATCTAATCAGTTCATTCCGCTGATCATTCATATACTATATATACTTTATAGGATCTCCAATGTTTCCTTTTGGGTGTTACAAACATCGTGGCAAACTTAATATACTCTCTTTAGGGTTTAATTATGGGAATTGCTTCATGATTTTATCACCACTAGTAGTCGTGCAGTCGTTCAACGAATACATCTAAAACCAATGGAAGGTTTTTTTCAGTAACATTCTCATTAATTTTGAATTTCCAGCCTTAACTTATTCCTCTTAATATTAATATCTTTTTACCGGTGTTGATAACTATGCAGCTGTGTTCAACCAAAGAGAGGCCACAAAACGATTATTGAAAGATAAGCAAACGGAGAAAGGCATTTAAATTTTTGGTTACTTTAGGGCCCAAACAGCTAATTGAATAATTATAGTAATAATATATACACAAACTTGTAAACCTCTCAGAGAAAGAGGTTCAAAGGAGTTATAGATAATAAAACTGACAATATTGAAACAAAGTATTGTTTTACTATATAAGACTAGAACTATTACCAGGAATTGTAATAATTTGACATTGAACGCCTATGATCGTCGTGTTATGGAAAGCAATTACTGTTTAAGACCATTTTCTCCCAAATTTTTAATTAACCTCTCACACTTAGGAACTTATATTTGGTACGTCGTTCCAGGTATGCATAGATAAGCAAATTCGAACAGAATCTCTCTCTATCTCTCTCTGTAGTACTCAGTTAAAAATAATAGTACAACAGTTGCAACGTGTCAAGGGCCTTAATGACATTTAATTTACCAACAGCTATTTATTTTGACATTTTAACCGTGTTGTAACCTAAACTCTAAAAAACTATTAAATATCGCTGCGATCTTGAGTTATTAAGATTCAGTAGTCCTTGCACCGCAAAAATAATACATATCATAAGTAGCCTATAATAAATGATTTAATAATAAACCTCTATTTGAGGAAAAATCATTTACAAATAACCAAATTATAATTTATAGGCATTCTTAGACTTTTGTCATCGATCACTGATCTCCATATTAATTAGTAATCTCACAAATATCCATAATTTTATTATGCTCGCACACATTCCAGCCAGCCCACCCGATTTTCGCCGAACACTTGCATAAACGTATAGGTGCATAAGTGCATAAGTGCTTGGGCAAGTGTCTTCATAACTGTGTGCCCATCAAATCATGTAAGCTCGTAAAATACTTTACGACTTTTTTGGTGTCGATCTTACGAGTCCGTGTGTTTGCATTGAACGCATTAACGCTGACACTTTGCCGAAGATAAGCGTTCTAGCTATTAGCCGAGCCGTGGGCATGTCCGTCGCAATCACCATTAAAATCGTTACTGCAAAATATTCAGTAATAATCGTCGCATTAAAATCGTTACTCATTTATACAATACATTACATTACATTGCATTACATGGACTCAACGTGGACGATCTATTCGCCACATACTTGTACATGTACATAACATATGAGCGGGTCTATCCGATGAACGAATTGTCTGAGTGTATCGATGAACATTATTTTAATGCGCACTAATAAAGTTATTTTTTATGGAAATTCATATTAGAATTCGTAGACAATCGTAAAAGAGGTGCAATTATTTAGGCAGGTGACAAACTTCACAGTTTACCTCAATTTTAATGTATATCTACTCGTAACTGGTGCACTTGAATATGACATTGTAGACATAGTAACCGTTATGCACAGCAATCGACGCAAGAAATAGCACACGTGATATCATACGTATTACATATAATGCTGGATACAATCACCCACGCAAAACCGTAGACCGATTCAGCTGATACGACCTATCTAATGAGAGCGCAATGTAAATGAACACTCACCACCGCTTCTACCGTCTGCTTCTACAGACCGTACGGTAATTTTATTTAACACGGGCAGTAAGTACGGAAGGGCGGAACGTCGGTGACTGTTTCCAGCATTATGGACAAAAACCTCGCCTGCTTTCCTTATAACACATTATATTTCACTTTCCAGTAAACAAATCCAGCTACAGTAAATATAATGGGATACAATTTGAACATATAGAGACTTTAAGGTTTGCTTTCTCATTACTAAATATTGTCAAAATCGGACTATAACTATTTAAGCCCCCAAAGAGCGAATATTTGGACCCCAGTGCGTATAGCTAACTTTTAATCGAAAATTTTAGTTTAATCTGTGAAATATATTATTGTAACTTGGAGAGATTATCTTCCTAATAACAGTAGGGTAAAATCGGGCCAATACTTCCCTTAGCCCTCTTATACCTAATATACAGATTTCCGAACTTCCAGTTGATTTTATACCACATTTATCAGTCCAAATATAAGTTATGCTAATGTAATTCAGGGAGAATCTCTTTTGAACAGCGTATCTTTTGATCCTAAAATAGATGAAATCGGCAGAAAATGTGTCCTTGTAACTAATAAAATCGGTTGGCTTTAGACTTAATATATTGGTCAATATGTCGAAGTATCTTAATGAAACTCAGAGAACATTTTTATCTGGTAATGATATATCCTAATGCTAAAAATTGATGAAATCGGGTGAATTCCTACTACCCCTAGCTCCCATATACCTAATATTGGAACTTTAAACTTTCGGTTGTCTTTATACGTAAGACTGAACTATAGTATAAGTTTAATGCCGAAAAGGTGTGAAATCTGTTTACGAATCACCCTAGATCCCATATACTACCAATAATGATTTTCGTTATCTTAACAAACCTTATGTCGAATATGTCGGTCAGTGTGCGAATTATCTTCACAATTCTTGAGTTTACTGTAGTGATGGTAAATGTTAACGTAATCAGTACAGATCGTCCCCTATCCCCAATATACGCGGTAAAGTGATTCCATTTTATTTCTGCGATATTTTAATAAATTTAAGTAGTCAATTTTCATTAGAAACAATGTCTTTTAACACAGAATGTGAATGGAATTGGTCTAGACCTTGGTCCAAATCAGTGGCGCATTCACAATTTCATTCTGAGGGCCTTCCAACATATTTTGTATTGTATATTGATGCTACTTCGTAAATTCATATGAATTTAAATTAAAATCTCCGATTTTGGAAGGGGGGGGGGGGGGGGTTTGACATCCAAATTGTGTTAATTCAAATTTCAAATAAACCGTAAATATCACCCAAAAATATGTACTTTGAGAAATCACATAAATTACAAATCATTATACATTATACCAAATATTTCACGATTATTCGTCTTAAACTATTCTGCTTACCTCATATTTTCAATTTCAAATATATGTATTTTTTGCAGTTTGATACTCTACTCCTAATGCACGGTTGCCACAGTGTTAGTGTAGCAGAGCACCCAACTATTACAAATTCGACATGTGGGGTGGGTCCTCTAAAATAAGTATAATCTAAATGTCAATTTCAATTGTTGTGATCTGATTGACAAGCAATTTCACTTTTTTGCGGGATCTTTAATTTGGTTGGTTATTTTTATGTTTCGACTACAACCGTCACTGAATTCGACATGATAATTCCCGTAGGATCGTATCCGTCTTTTCCAATTTCACAGTCCAACGGTTTTGGTCGGAAAATAAAAAATAGGTGAGCACTGTAACGGTTGTCCATACAAATTAAATTTATAAAGATTTTATATATAATAATAAGAGAACTCAAAGAACCCGACATTGGCGTTCAAGAGCAATTTTTTTTAATATAATATAAATTCCCGAAGATGCGAAAAGTTATATTTATGTACGTCGAAAATATAGAAAAGAGTGCCCCGTAAACCTAAAAATATTTAGAGAAAAAAAATTTAATATAACGTTATTGTGTTGACAAGTCGGTTCGGTAACGGTGTTTACTTGAACGCAACTAAATATTTGCCAATTTATGCCCACTGTACGACGCATGTTAACCGCACGACTAAAATTTCTTTGAATTTGTTGAAAAACAAAGTAAATAAATAATGGAAATATAAAAAATTGTTCCTCATTATGAATGCACAAAAAAGGAGAAGGTTAAACTGCACAATATGTGCCGTAGCTCTGCATCTACTATATACTCGTGTGTTTATGTATGCATGTGTGTATGTAAATATTTTAATTCGATTACTTTTCTCTTATTTTCTATTTCTCTATTATTTGAATTTGTGCAATTTTAATAACACATTTTCCTTGCATTATTATACGAAAATTGCCCCAAATATATTTGCATTGTCATTTTTTAAGAGGACGCCAAGCGCGTGTTGGACGTCGGCAAATGCGCGCGAGGCCACTCGAACACATGTACCAACCAACATACATACGCCACTATGGATGCATGTGTAAGTGTACGTGCACTTATGTATTTCGTTGCAGTTGCATTCCACCCACAATCGAGGCGCTGCTGTCGCATTGAAGATGCAATTTGGGTGCTCGAGTGCGAGCGCGCGTGTGCAGTGAACTGTAAAGTGAGCGCCTTTGGCGACAATCGCCGCATCGACCAATAGTCAGTATGATCTATCCAAATACAGAATGTATTTGAATTATTGAACAGCTTACGTAAAAGAAGCCTTTGGCGACGCGTAAAAAAAAACAAGCACGCGCAAGTAAATGGAGTTGCGCGCGGCCCGGCGCGGCACAAACGAAGACGCAACAGCCTTGTCCGCTGTTTGCAGCGCCGGCACCGCTGTTTCAATGGTGACACAAAAATAATGAAATAAAAGCAAATTTCAGTTAACTTTTCTGTACAAAGTGTTAGTCTGTGTTGTAACTCGTAGCGCATTGCAGTTACTGTGGCAGTGTTCAGCAATGTATGTGTGGGTGTGCGTTAGTGCGCATGTCATGTTTATTTCACAACTTTCCCAATTTCAATTTAAAGCGCCCGAGTTCGATTTACATTTACTGCCAATAATAGTGAAAACATTGGAGTGTCGGCTGGGCTGTGCGTCCGCTCGTTGAGTCGGTCGGACGCGTCTTTCGTCACCAGCGCACAACCAGCATGGCGTGGCAGCAAAGTGCGGTTGGCGTAGCGTGTGACGGGCGGAACGATTATTGGTTTACCGTAAAAATCAAGGACGCTAAGCTTTTGAGAAATAGTCGCCCAGCTCGCAAGCAAATAATAATGGATACAGTTACAAGGTCAAGGCGCTGGTGGGGTAAATGGCAAGTGCGGTGAACAAATATTTTAAGTTATAGCGAACGTGGTATTTTAGCAATTATTATCGCGCGTTCCAACGCTCGGCGCTCAGCCCTAACCGTTTACAGAGAGCTAAGCACCACCTAACCTCTCTTTGGTGTAATCATAAGCGCTACATAATCGTCAGCAGAGGTAAGCTTCAAAACTTCCGTTTGATTATGAATTTCTTTGCGCATGGCTGTATGTGTACGTATTAATCAATTAAGCAGAAACTGTGTTAATGTAATATTTATGCATAATTGCTTTGCTTTCTCAGCAATGCAGCTATGAACAGCAGCAGTTGTAATTGATGAGAAATAAAGTATTTGCTCTCTGAGCTAGAGCATTACCGAACCTTTTATTAGTTCTGTCATATTTTATATAGCGTTTCTAAAAATGCGGAAGAACCTTCATCTTTATGGTGGAGTTTTAAACACTTTCAACGTTTAGTTGAATGTTGATGACATTATTTGTGCTATAAATAAGACCAGATGTGTAATTACTGTGAGAACTGTTTTTGTTACATATTTTTATGCAGGGTATCTTGAGACTTTTAGTTTCTTATCATACTGACATGAAGTCTGAAAAAAAACATGAGAATTTAAAGACTTGAGATCTTTTTGTATATTAACCCTTAGTATATCGAACTACTCCCCATATCATTTTATACTTTCGCAAGGATCACAACCGGGGAAATACTTTCAGGTATTGCCAAAATTTTATGTTAAAAAATGTTGCGAAAGAATTCAACATTCATTACTTGACGAAGGGCAGAAGCATTGCAATCATGTTTGATATATATTAAATTATATTTGAGATCGCAAACTCACCTAGTCTCATTATATTAGGGAGAAGGGGTTTAGAACACGTTCTGGACCGCTTGAATTCATATTCAGCGCTAAACCACATTATGTTCATGAATACAGTAAAATATCACATGTATTAAACTACATAAATGGTTTAAAGTCAGCTAGAAAGTGTTTGGGCTAGGGGAACTGTTTACCCGATTTTATCCATTTTTGGCATTTTTACGACATACATTATTAGGAACAGATGCTCTCTGAGTTTCATTAAGATGCCTCACAGATTGACCGATATTTTCGATAAAAGGCCAGCCATAGGAGCTAAGGTCCACATATTCGGTATCGGCTACTCTTGGACCTGATATTGCATATCTTAAATTAGCTTTGTATGCAAAGTATTTTGTCGATAGCATTATTTTCTTTCGACTTATATGAGAAGTAGGCGTGGCTTTAGACCGATTTCACCACATAATAAAAAATAGTCAAAATAATATCATGTACAAAATTTCACCCAAATATGAACGGTGCCACGCCCATTGTCCAATTTAGACACCGGCTACCATGGAGCGCCTTTGTACCATATTTGATGTCAAATTTTGTTTCGCGGACGCATTTACTTATGGAACTATCGCACTTCTAGTAGTTTTCTACATGACCGTTATATGGAGAGTGGGCGAGGTTACTATCTGATTTAACCGATTTTCACAGTAAATAAAAAAGGTTTCCTTTTATCAAATTTGAAAACAATATCATCTAATTGTTTCTTCTTCAGTTATTTAGAGAACGAATAAGAAATATTATTTAAACCACTCAGGTTCAACCGACATATATTACCAAGATTTTGTTGTTGCTTTTCTTAATATGAATCGAACTACATTACTGTCTATTTGAACTAGGTTACAAGAAATATGACTTTCATTTAGTTTTAGAAATTTCTGAAAGCATCTAACTAATTTAGCGAAAAGTATGTGTTTGACAGTCGCAGTTGTTGTCGCTGTGCTGCAAGTGGTTCTACATCTTAGATAGGCTTCGCTAAATCTATATAAGCTTAACTGAGTTATGTGAATTGTTTTTGGTATTGTATCTTATTATATTGTATTTTGTCTATATAAATCGTATTTTTTATACAAACACTTTAATTTCATCAAAAAATTTATTTTTCTATCGACAAAAATCGATAAGTCATCATTCAATTATTCAATTTATAGCAATTAATAGTCCTTTTCAAGTTCACAGCGTAAACACTTCAAAAAGTCGATTTGGTGTAATTAAAGGTGTTCACCTTCACCACACCCATTCGTATTATGCAAATTTTCAATCAGTTACACTTTCGCTTTTATTCACTTTCAACTTAAAATAAAAAATAAAACACTATGCGCGACAAATTCAATGGTGACAATACAAAGTTAAATCATCCAACAACAAAAGCAGAAAACAGTAATGTAATCAACTTCACTATCATCTTGAAGGTCAGCGGCGCGCACTTTGTCTAACACCTTGCACACCTCGCGTATATATGTGTGTGTGTGTGCGTGTGTGAAGGTGCTTGAAAAATTGGAACAATTTCCACGCTATTAAATAATCACATTGTGAATTAGGTATAATATTTTTTGTGTTTATTTTTTAATTTTTCATTTTGGAATTCCCACTTGGCCACTTCCTTTACTTTCTGCTTGCCACCTTTTCTTTGTGTTGCCAATGGAATTAAAAAAATTTTGTATGCTATAAATAATTGCAACTTGCGCGTGCCCCCTACAAAATAATGTAAAAATAGAAAAGAAGAAGAAAAAAGTCTTGAAGCAGTGTAAGTGCCTCTTTGGTAGCAAAAGAAAGAAAAAGCGTTAACTTCGGATACACCAAAGCTATAATACCCTTCACAAGTGCATCTCTTATAGAATAAAAGGATATAAAAAGATCTATCTATATCTTGTTGTTTACTAAACAATATGTATGGCAGTTATGTGATATAGTGGTCCGATCTGCACAATTTGATGGACCGACATAGCTAAATCGACTCAGCTCGTCAAGATTCGGAGAATCGATGTTTTCTTCTGGGTGTTACCAACTTCGTGGCAAACTTAATATAACCTGCTCATGGTACAAACACTTCGAAACGCAAATAAAGCATAGAAAATCGCATAAAAAGATACGAAAAAAGACGAGTTGATGAGTTATTTATATCATAATTTGTAGTTGTTGTTGTTTTTTATCATACCACCTATAATGGGAAGTAAACTAAGAAATTACTTTAAGATTCATCGCAAACCAAATAAAGTTATAAAGTGAGTACAAAGAATAAATGCGGTGTGACGCTCTCGAGTTGACCTTGGACCATAAAAAGTGACGTTGCATATTATAACAGCAACAACAACGGTGGTTAAGATCAATGACTAACTGAATAATGAGTATTGTTTACAACAAACGACAGATGACAATAATAAAATCAAAGAAGTCGTGGAGACGAGAATAGCAATAATTATACCACAGATGGAGAGCAATTGCGATGTGCATATGTAAGCGTTTGCGAGGGCGATTCGATAAGCCAGTGAATTTTACATATAAGTTAACGAAAAAAATATATCTCGCACAGTTTGATTCAAGTGTTATTAATTTCGGAAACAGAAACGAAACACAACCTGCGAGAAAATCCTTAAACGTACATAGAAAATGTTATGTTACGTTAGGTTATTATATTTGAATAAGCAAATACGCATTTACAAGAACTCGATTTTGATTGTTTCGTTTGTAGGGCAGTTATATCATATAGTAAATCGATCTGCAATATTTCTTCGGATATTGTAGCGTTGTCGAATTTCGTGTACTTGTATCGGGTCGTATAAAAAAGCTTTTTATACCAGGACATTCTGTTTGTATGGCAGCTATATCATATACATAGTGGTCTGATCCAGAAAATTTCTTCGGCTCAGCTCGTCATGCTGCTCATTTATACATTGTATATATTTTATAAGATCTCCGAGGTTTCCTTCTGTGTGTTGTAAACTTCATATACCCTATTCAGGGTATAAAAAGAAAGCCTTACTCTTTATTACAACAACGCACTTTTGAGAATATACTATAAGATTGTGCTCCATATCACTGTTTTATAAAATTTACAAATACATAAAATATATAATGTAATGTTATCTGTAATGTTGTATTATGTCATATTAAGTCATGTTGTGTTATGTTATGTTATAACATGTTACGTCATGTTAAGTTTCGTTACCTTATATTTATATTTAACGTTTACAGTTATTTTATTTTACGTCACGTAAAGTTATGTTATGTTAAGTTACGTTAAGTTTTGTTATCTTATATAATATTACTTAAAGCTATTTGCACAGCTTTTGCAGACACTTGCTCACAGCTCATAGATACAAATCTTTGCAAACTCATTAGAAACATGCCAAATTTGCTACTCAGCAAAGCTAACTGAGCAAAATGGATCAATAATAGCATCAACAGACCTTGCTGCAACCACTTTCAGTGCCACCTTCAGCATCAACAGCCGCGTGTCGTTCCGCTTTGCGCTATTGGACTGACGGCTGGCGTCACTCGTTTCCCACACAAGCATTTAGTCACGCCGATCAGCTATTTAACACGCCACAACATGCAGGTGAACAAACAAACGAACTCGTTCACAAATTATGTTTGCTCATTTATACCCACTACATACATAAATTCATTCATCTATATGTATTTGCCCGTCTAATGTCTGTCTTAATGTCATACTTAGATACTTAATTAGTTGGCTGAAATGAAGCGCCAATTCACCTAATGATCACCAATTTACGCCGTAACCACCAAAGAGCCCAAACAACGCGGCTGTCATCGCCAACCGTTGCGTATGAGTGACGTCGCGTTATGCTGACTTATTCGCATATATGTAGTTGGATATGTGTGTATGTATGCGGAGATAAGCATCGGGCGGCACACATTGTCAACACTTTGATGGCAGTTCTGGTTACAGACTCCGTCGCAGCCGTAAAAATATCGCCCGCAAATGGTAAGACTGAAATTCTTGTGTACGCGTACATTGTAGTGTGCATACATGCGTGTATGTTTGTATGAAATATATGTGTGTGTCAATGGTGAATTGTAAAGGAAATTGATTTCGAAATAATCAAGACGAATTAATTGCGAAATAGATGATTTATTTTTTCATGGAAAACTGTAAGAAGTAAACATGTATTATATATGTATGAGCTTATACATATGTTAGCTACTCTATGTTTACACATACATTGGTTGGAATCTATTTAAATGTATATTATATACAAAAACGAAAGAGTGAAGTTATTGTGTAACGTTATGTGGACTTCCATTAAATTATATTATGGTAGAAATTTCTTTAAATTATTTTTCTAAGCAAGCCACACTGTGATAACGTAATGTTATGTTATGTTACGTTACGTTATGATATGTCACTTGGAGTTTTGTTATGGTATTTAAGTTAAATATTGCTATACTATGTTTTGTTATTTATGTTAGATTCTGTTACTTATTACGTTAAGTTACTAAGTTTCAATAACTAAATATTAGTTTTGATGATATAGTGATATTAGTGTTGAGTTAAAAGGAGCTACCGTAATGTTATATGTCATGTTACGTTGTGTTATGTTATGTGATTTTATATTATGGTCTTGGGTGTAGTCAGAAACATGAAAAATTACAACTTTAAATAATTTGTTTTGTCAGTAAATTATTTTATTTTATAAAATTAAAAATATAGTATCATTAAATAATGTTCCGACTTGACTTTACAAAAATTGAAAGTTTTTTTAATTAACAAAATGGCGACCTCAGGAAAATTTTTTTTTAAATTTTCGGAACAAATCAACAGGTTATTATTTATAAAAAATCTAAATAAAAAAATAACAAGAAAAAACATTAACTTCGGCTGCACCGAAGCTATGATTTCAAATACAAAATATTCCTTACAAGAACTTGATTCCGATCGTTCCGTTTGTATGGCAGCTATATGCTATAGTGATCCGATAGTTCCCACAAATGAGCAGCTTCTTAGTGAGAAAAGGTTTTTCGTGTTTTTAAAAAGGTGCATAAATTTCATTGAAATCTATCGAGAGGTTTTTGAGGTACAATGGTCACCAGTTCAAAAAAAATGTTTTGAGAAAAACGCATTTGAAATTTTACACGAATGTTCCAGACCGCCCGAGAACCCTTTCCTAATTATCGAATAAATCGACAAATATTTTTCGGATTTACATCAAATTTTCAGGGAATATTTCTAATATATCCTACTTTCAAAATATGCAATAAATGTTTTTTTGAAAGTTCTGACTACCCCAAACCTTATATTCATACCCCTTTAAATTTTTTTCTCTCTACCATTTTAATCGTGATTCATTGATTAGTTACTAAAAAAATACCCTTATATTATTTATAAAAGATCAGATTTTTTTGAGTTTTAAATTTAATTTAATAAAAGTTTCTAGTTCCATTTTTCTAGTTTTCATATATGCATGTTAGGTTAGGTTAGGTTAGAGGGTCGATCCCAAGAAAGATCACACTTGGACAGCTTAAACGCCGGTCCGTTGTGATACCCAAAATACCTATGAGCCGAATCAATAGACCCTTACAAGCCGACAAAGCGCTTTGTGCCTATGACAAACTTGTTGAGACGGCCTATATCCATTTCGGCCAAATCTTCTGGTCCGCCAAAAGTGTGATTGCCGAGATGTTTCATTCTCAGCCTAGCAAAAGCCGGACAGTGGAGGAGAAAGTGCCGGGATGTTTCCACTTCACCCTCCTCCATACAGCTTTGACAACTACGATCGGGTAGTATTCTAAGCCGCACCGCATGAGTTCCCATTGGACAGTGCCCAGTGAGAACTCCTACCATGGCGGCGAGGTGAACTTTGTTCAAGGCGAGAAGATCCCCCGACCTCCTGCGATCCACTCTCGGCCAGAAGGATCGCGCAGTCGCGCAGGAGTTGGTCGTCGACCAGCATCTGCTGAGCGCATGCGAGGTCCATTGGTCCAGAGCCAGAATGCAAGACGTTAGCGGAGAACCAACTCGATCATATATGCATGTTGCTTGAAGAGAACACTTTTTGAAATTTTTGATCGAAAACTACAATGAGATTTCCTAAGAGATTATTTAAGCCCCGCAATTCTTTATACATTTGATAGGGGAGGCCAAATGGATTCAGTGGTGAGCAAGAAAAGTAATGAATACTTAAGGTCAACAAAAACAAATATAAAATTATATTTCCGATCAGAAAATTATTCGACCTGTGATTTATATATTAAATTGAAAACTAAGTTGAATTCGAAATGTGATCTTTGTTTTATTCTAAAACAAGATGAGATATCTCGGTGAAACTGAGTTACCCTTACCAGGGTGTAATTGGGCATCAAATATACAGTACAATCAAGATTCACAATTACGAGTACCTACGATATGCTGAGTCTAAGACTTTTTGTTCGACCGTTTGTCTCCACACTAATAAAGATACATATTTCATCGATTCAAATGTACAACATTTATTAAAAAGGCGAATATATAGTTTTTGATTTCAGCAGAATTTATCACCTCTCTCCACTCTCTCCTTTTTATTTTTATGATAAAAGTGGCGCTTAATATTTTTAAAAAAATATTGAAAGTGTAATTAAAGGCAGCTCCAAAGGCTGTTAATTAAGGCACATACCTCACTGGTAAGTTATTTAAAACTCCCTAAAAAGTCACATCAATGAGAAATACCCTCAGCTTGTTGTATTATTATTTCTTCAAACGCTTGTACACTTCAATTCAACAAGAAATCTTTAATTAAATCAAAAGCGCAGTATACGGCCAACTCCTTTCGGATTCAATATTGTACACACCTAATGGACGTCATATTTCAAGCGCGCAATTTTAATGCGATTTTCCGACGTTCATTAACTGTATTGATGTGAGATATGTCGGCATATGTGCAAGCGTGTGTTGCAAGTTTGGTAGTTTCGGTAAGTGCTCCCTTAAACAACGAGCGCATCCAAGTTAAACTTACACCATAATCAATAATGAACATAAACGGCAACAATAACTGTAAATGGCATACCATACTGCCAACGCTAGCAGCCCCCCATACCCCAGCCATACAGTTCAACGTTATTACCCTACCACACAAACAGTTGCTGCTGAGCTTTTGCTATTTTTATACAATTTGTTGTAACAGCAAACAACAATGAGGTGCTATTAAATGAACGCTGTAAATCACCGCGGCCGCGAAGCGACCTGTTGAGCGGTTGATCACTTCAGCATGGCTAAAGCGAAACGCCCCCGCATACACAAGCGCACACGCATATAGCAGATACACACGAATGGAGCCGAAGGAGCGCTAAGCCAGCTAGCCTTTGCATGGCCACGTGCGCTGAGCTAATTTTTGTTGCGAATTCACAAAAGTTTCATTACGGCAAATTTGCAAAAGCATTTCATCGCGATTTCCAAATACCGGAATTCGCTGCGGATGACTGCTGGCTCGTAAGCTAGCTGGCAGGCAGGTGCGCGCGCACCGAAGAAGCTACTGGCGTTGCCTGTTTGCCTGTTAGAGGCCACAATGTTGTTTGGCCAATTTTTTGCGCAACGCAGCGCAGATGAACCGCGTTGGCCTGCAGTGTCCGACTGGCTGGCGCACTCACTCTCTAATGGTCTGTCGCACCGTCTGACTGACTTCATGTTTCGCTGACGACAGACCAAGCGCTTGTTGCAAGCAACAAACTGCAACTTCTTGTGGAATTTATGGTAACGGCGCACAAGCACACATACACATACATGTACACCATTAGTCGCAGCAACCGAAGGCACTCCACAGAGTCCGTATATCATGCGGCAATTGCTGCTGCATGAACTCCTTTTTCAACATTTTTAGTTTAATTCACTTTTGGCTACTTTGTTTCTAGTTTTTGTTGCTTTTTTTCTACACTTTCTTACCAAGGAGCGCGTTTTATCTACAGCTCTCCTTGCTTTTATTGCCATTTTATTGCCGTGACTGTGTGTGTGCGTGCAAATGGCTTAAAGTCAACATACGCCAGACCAGGCCATCAAGCGGACAGCAGGCGCAACATAACGTTGCACATAGGCACTCGCCTAGCCGAGCATAACACAGCGGGCAGATGCACGGTGGAAGGTAGGCGGCAAGTGGCAGGTGGCTCTTTGTTGGCGTTGACCGTGTTTACGAAAATACTATAACGCTCGCTAACGGTAACACTATCTGACGCCGAAATGCCAAACGGCAGCAGCCAGCAGCCGCGGCAATAACGCTGTGCCGTGCTACGCAGGGATAGCATCTTAATAGCCAAGTGCGCGGCAAGCAAGCGAAGTGGCAAGCAACGTGGCTACCTAGCCTGGTGGCATGCAGCTGTATAATATTAAGTTAACTTGGGCATTTGCTTCAAATGTCTTTTTTGTTGTTGCTTATATCTATCTGAGTGTATATATATGTTTGTGTGTGTGTGTACATAACTAGCCGCAGATGCAACCAGCAATTGGAGCACTTTCACTTTGCTTGTTGTTGTCGTCATCGTCATCAGTGGAATTTCATTGATTTTCTAGTTTACTTTTGCTGCCACACAGACACAGACGCACACACACACACACACCAATCAGTCGAACATACAAATACGCCAACCGAGTAACAAAAACAAACAAAACGAAAAACCGTAATATAAGTAACAAATAACAACAAACAAACGCACGCGCATCATTCGTTGTGGTCTTGTTGCCACAATTGTTGCGGCGGCTGTTATTTGTGCGGTATATGTTGCAACAATAGCAACAAAAACAGGGGCAACAACTTATGACTTCAACAACAACAGCCGCATAACCTAATACCGCCAACGTTATAGCCATCATCAGCAAACACCATCGCCAACGTCGTCACCATTGCCTTCACCAATAACGGACAACAACGAAGCGGGCTAAAAGAGCAATAAAAAACAGAAAAACACAAAATTAACAAAATCCAACTTCAGCAAAGGAAGTACATAATATTTGTAGCGGCACTAGTGATTGAAGTGGCAATGCTATCAGCCGCAGCAACAGCGACAAACATTGTCATCGTTATTAACAAGTGCATTTTGGCATACAAGCAGCGAAAACACGCACATAAACACACTGCGTTGCACTCGTATACCCACACAATTTCACCGAACTGAACTGTAATCTAACCGATGCCCCTTTTCGTCAATCGCATTAGCTTTTCAACGGTAAATTGTTTCGTACAATCCACCAACTCCACCGCGATCCTTTCATAAAATAATAGCTAATTGCTCTTCAAATCAAATTGTTTTCTTACTGTTGTAACATATATACTCGCCAAACATCATGTACAAGTTTTTAAAACTAACAGTATTTTGAATATCTTTTCCAAAGCTACAGAATTAGGACCCAGAATCTATTAGCAGATTTTACGACATTACAACAGACTCTAACTATTTTTCAGAGGTTTCTCCACATACCCTTAGTTCCTTAAAATAATATAGGTTAGATTAGGATAGGCTTGATTTTTCATGAGGCCACAAATAAATAATAAATTGAACAGCTCGAGACGCGTGTCCATTGTGATGCCCAGAACTGCTAAGTTTATCAAAAAAACCGTCGGATATCGACAAAGCGCATAAACCTGCTATTGAACCGGCCAATATCAATTCCAGCCAATTCGTCGGGTTTGTAGAAAGTCTGGCAACCGAAATATTTCAGCGTTGAATTCTTAAGCCAATTAAGGGGTCATATGGGTTTCGTCGAGCAAAAAACTGACTATTTGCAATAATTTTTTTTTCATATAAAATATGAGATATTCTATTCAAACTTTTTACTACAAGTATTTCAAAAATTTATATTTGATAAAGATTTTGTGAAATTTTCAAAGGAAAATATTCAAAATTCGTTCATTTTCGGCAGTCCGGACATCAGAACTTTTTTATTTGACGAACTATCTTTCCGACACTTGGCATTGATTATTACCGATGGTAACGGTACAATTTTCGAATAATTTGTTTAAATCGGACTACAATAGCATATAGCTGTCATACAAACTGGCCGACCAAAACCAAAATAGAGATCTTTTATATCTTTTTATGCTATAATAAATGCACCTGTGAAGGGTATTATAGTTTAGGAGCAGCCGAAATTAACATTTTTCCTTGTTTATTTGACGTTTTCTATAAAGTTCCTAGATTTCTTATCATGCCAAAATTCATTCATGTCGAACATTATCTGTGACTCGATACTCACACAGAGTCACAGAGTAATACGGCAGAGAAATTTGGTTTTCACTAATATTGTATAACCAAATGATTGTAGCTCTACTGTTTTCCTTAGCATTGTAAAATTAATTGATATATTTTAGTTTTTATCTCTTTCTTTTTCCTTGTATTCATGGAGATACTTGTAGAAGAGTATTGATTTCCAACGAAACATTTGTATGAAATGCCTCTAATTTATGCTTAATGCTTATGCTACTGACAAACAACAACACACCATATGTATAACTGTAAAAATCTTTTACAACCGAATTTATTTTACACTAAAAGTCAAACCTTACGCCCCACAGTTAAAGCAAAAAACATTTCAAAATCAAATTTTGAACGGTTTGCATACATTTCTATACTCGTACATTTATTTTCCTGCTCTAAGCTTCTGTATAACAGTAGATTTTTTTGTTTTTTTGATGGTATGTTTTAAATTTTTACAATTTAGTAGCGCTCAAAATTAGGAAAATATGTGTGGATTATGGTTTTTTAATAGACATTTAAAATTTATATAACTCATATCTCATTTGTTACGACAGGTGACAGAAAATCACAATTAACTTTTTTGACAGTTAAAAGTTGTGACCTAATTCAGCAGACATCTATATTTTTTAGGTTGGTCCTTAACTCGCAGGACGATTTTCGTGGTCAACTTTGAACTAAGCTTTCTGATTGATTGCGGGTTATACAGTATAAGGTTTCAAAAAAGATATTTTATTGTTTAATCTTATCATGGAACTATCGTTTTCAAACGACTTTATTTCAAATTTTTTACAAATTTTACATTTTCTTCAATTTCTACACTCGGAAAATATAATCGAAAGTATTAAAAAATATAAATATTATTGAAGACCACCCTAGTGTACCTGGTGTATGCATACAAGTTTTCGAAATAGCGCTTATGAACAAATATAGCAGCGCATAGCAGAGATAAATAAGACATATTTTACTAATTATTATTTTTAATTTTCACTTAATGTTAGCATGACAGAATTGTAACTGTATATAAGTGTGCCCATCTACATAATTGCATTTCAGCTCCGCTTATATTTTTGTTGTCTTTTTTCAATTTAACTGTAATTTAATGTCACGTATGTGCATATATGTAAATGTAGTGTGATTGCAGTTGAATATGAAAAATTACTTAAATCCATTTATTTGATACGTTTTTGCATTACCTTGAGTTTGTAAATTTGCTCATTATTTGATGTATGATTTTGTCTGATTGCAAATAGGTGGGGATAAAACAAGTTTTTCAAGAATTCACACAATTTCGATTGAGTGCAACACTTCACATACAAATGAACTTTTTTACTTACATTATGTACACATGTATCATATATATGTATGTATGTATGTTTGTATAGTATACTCAGCTATTTGTAAAGAAAATTAATTAAGTTACGTATACGCAATGGTTGTCTTTAAGGTGAGACACGTATACAAAACCTCAAGCCATATTTAAATATTCCTGGAATACTGAAATTGAAATATTTCCTTAAATCACATTTTAAAAATTTTAGAGAAATGCTCTTCGTTAAAACATACTATTTAGAGACTTAAGTGAGAACTGTGGAAATTTGTATGTTAAACATATTTAGTTTGTATATATATGCACAATATTATATAAATAAAATACATACAAACTACTACTAAAATACAAGACAAATAATCATTTGATTAGAAATTTCTTTTGCTTGTCTGGAATATTTCATTTGAATTCATATATAACTTATGTACACATGACGTTTTGGGTTAGTTATATAAAAATCTTTATTAGTTAATATTCGAATTCATTGAAATTTAAGGCAATTGAGCATTTTTCAAAATTTATAACATGAAGTTATACTGTTTTTGCTAATAATGGAAAGTTCATAAAATTTACGAAACTTATTGAAAGCAAAAAACTTGAATTTTGGCTGCATAGAAGCCACAATACCCCCTTCACAGGTGCATTTCTTATAGCATAAAAGGGTATGAAAAGATCCCTGTCTTGATTTTGATCCGTCAGTTTGTAAGCCAGATAAATGCTACCGTCAGCCGGTCTGAACAATATGTGCCGAGGTTGTAGCCTAGCCTTAATCAATAATCTCTGCCAAAAAATGAAATTAAAAAATTTTCTCTACAAAAACTTCATTTGGATCGGTCAGTTTGTATGGCAGTTATATACTATAATGATCCGATATCGGCGGTTTCAACATTTGAACAGTTTCTTGGAGATAAAAGACCGTATGCAGATCGATAACCCAAAAACTGAAAGACTATTTCGAGTATATACATACATATGCATAGACATACAGACATGGCTAAATCAATTCAGTTCATCACACGAATTATTTATATATGTACGAGTATATAACGGGTGATCCAAGTAGAGGTACTTTTTTCAATTCAATCTTTTTGCAAATCACGCGTGAGCCGTGTTAAGCTATCATAATAATAACCCAATTCCTCCCGCCCAACCGACGCGAGGGGATCGCGATCTCAATACGTGCGGAACTAGACGTACGAGAAAAAGCATGAGAGTTTTCTAAGTGTTGAGATCTAAAACTACTCAGCTATAAAAACAAAAATGTCAAGAGCTTAGATTTATAGTTACGATATAATAAATTTGTTATGTTTTTTTTTTTATTTTGAGAAAGCTATGAACTCTTTTTAATTTTAAAAAGTGAGTCAGATAAGTCAAATGTGCAGGAATGAGAATTAAAACGTGACATATACGGCGGAATGGTTCATTTAGTTCGAAATTTGATCTACAGGGTTTTAACAGTAAAGGTCTAAACTGCATCGAAAAGCGAACCAGAATTTTAAATTCAATTTCAGACAGTAGAACAGAGCTGCAAACCGTTTAATTCAAGATTTTGACTAAGAATATTACGCCAAGCATTTCCCTACGTCTAGAAAGTGTTTTAAACGACTAGTGTATGGATGTAGACTTACCCTAGAATAAAGTTCTTACGGTATAATCGCTGTACAATTGTTCAGACCGGACCACTAAAGCATATAGCTACCCTGCAAATATCAAAATCAAGATAAAGATCTTTTTATACTCTTTTTTTGCTATAAGAAGTGTGTTCCGGGGCCCGGCGAATCCTTTGGAGAAGAGATGCAGTAAGCTTTTCCACGGATGGATCGCAGTTAAGAGAGAAGGTAGGAAGTGGTGTCTTCTGTCGGGAGCTCTCCATCAACCCTAGTTTCACGCTACCATACCACTGTAGCGTCTTTCAAGCGGAGGTGGCTGCCATCAAGGTAGCAGTAGATATCCTACTCCAAAGTGCAGCCTCATTGGGAGAAGTGTGCATCCAGTCTGACAGCTAAGCGGCTATACTGGCTTTGAGCTCGCTGACTGTGCACTCGAAACTAATCGATGAGCCTGCTAGAGAGGGCACCCTTACCCCGATTTCATCCAATTGGAAGCGATTTGGTCCTCTTGAGTTCTAGCGCTGGAATTATGGACCTTTAGGGAGCTCAGCAAGCGCTCGTCAACAACTAGAATTTGCGGGACTGCAAGATACTTTTGCCATAAAGTGAATTCTAAGAGGTCCTCCCAACTACTTACACTTCGCAACGTCAATCTCGCCGCAATTTTAGGTGTTCTGACCTAACACTGTCGCTCTTTTCAAAAGCTGTGTGGAGTAAACCGAGGTGGAATCTTGAATTTTTCCACTTTCTTCTCTATTGCTCAGTTTTTATCAGATTGAGATTGAAATATCTCGGTGGGCACGCCCTTAAAGAACCTAGCGAGGTGCCTGGGATTGATATTAACCGCCTTAATAAATTTGTGGTGAGCTCAAAGCGCTTCGTCGATTTATGCGGTAATGCACTTTAAGGAGTTTTTGAGTAACACAAATGACGAATACCTGCCCGCTTTTGAATAAACCATGCGACTTAACCTAACCTAATAACAGTTAACCAGGAAGAAACTTTAATTATCTTAAAGAAGGTCTCACAAAGTCAATAAATTGTAAGATCTCAAGAACTTACGTACTGTAATCCTCGCTACCTCTCTTCCAATAAGCCTGAACATACCATAACCACTGGTATAAAAGACGACAAACCGACATAGGTTACTCCAATTCCCAATTTCAATAAATTGCATTCCCATCTAAGCCGACACATCAGCCTAAGGTTCAATTGTAGTGACTTGCGCTAATGAAATTGACGTGCGTGCATTTATTTTCTTTATGTTGTTCGTATCAAAGATCGGAAACGTGCAGGCAGGCAGCAAAACACGAGCAAAACAAAGCGCATGGAATAAACAATCGGCCAACAACAACAACATTACTAAAACAACAAACAAAAATAAAGAAACTAACAAGTGTATAAATACTATAAAAAATTATATGATGGCATAAAAAATGGCAAATCCAAACCAGACTATCAAGTTAAACATAGAGACTAAGAAGAAGAAATTATAGAGTGCAACTTTATCAAGTGTATGTGTGTGTGTATTGCTGGTGTGTGTGCGAGGCTGGAGGCGCGATCGCCTGGCTAACTACGGAGGCGCTTAGATAAATACTACGCCAAGTAGCTGCGTATTTGCACATACATACATGAGTGTGTGTGTGTGTAAGCTGGCCATCGGCTGGCGCACCGCTTGGGAAAGCATTCGCACTGGCGATTTCATGCGCAATGCGATGCAGAAAAATTGCCGCTGTTACACTTTTCGACATTCATTCATTACGATGCAATGCAGCTAACCACAATCACAACAACGACAACAATAACAGCACAAGCTAGCAGCAATATCATCATCAACACTAACGCTACGCGGCACTGTGCGGCTATGCGGCCACTATCTGCTTGCGGCCAGCAACTGGCGACTGGCGACTGGTTGCATGCTTGTTGACTGCCTGCTAGTTTGTGATGAAAATTGAAACAATTTCCGATGTCACTCTCACTTTTTATGGTCGCAGTGGAGCAGTGAAAAGCCGCACAAAACATGCAACACACGCGAACACACACGGGCTGGTGTTCGTACAGAAAATGTGCAACAAGAAGACGGCCAAGCGGTGATTACAACACTTGTCCACTGGAAAGTGCATCAGCGCCAGCAATGGTAATGGTAACGACAGCGTTACCATCATATTGTGTGTGTTGCAGCAGTGACATCGGCCAAATCACATCGCTTTTTGCTCCGCCAGCTGCCACAAGCTGTCGCTAGATTGCTCGCATTTTATTTTTGCATTCACTGTTGTTGCTGTTGCTGTTGTTATTGCTGTGCTGTTATGCTTTGCTTGGCGTTTTACGAGTGTCACAGCGGCTTGTGTTGTTGTGGTGGTTGCTGCATGTACAAGTATGTTACTGTATTTTATTAATGTAGCACTATTGCGCGACGCTTCTATTTTGGGTTTCGAATTGCAAGCGCTGATGCGCGTACAACGAGTGTACTCCATGCCGTGTGTGCCCGAATCCTGTCCGCAACGCTATCAACCAACTTTGCGCGCGCGGATATTTGTTATCGTGGCCCAGCGCACACCAACAAGCCAACTTACACACACACACAAGTACTCTCGCCAGCTCACACATGTTGCCACTGGAGCTTCTCAATCGTTGCGGACCGCTGCGTCGCACACTGTCACCGCGGCCAAGTGCCAATCGGTCGGTGGCTTCGCCGCGTTGCTGATGTAACAGTGGGTTTAATTTTCCATTTCAGTGCATGGAATGTTTTTCTTCGGATTACTCTCGTTTTTCATTGTTGCGGTTGATTATGCTCACGTCTGCAGCATGTTTTTGTTTTCGTTTTTGTTATTGCTTTTGCTTTTGCAGCATGCAGGCTGGATTGGTGCGCATCATAATGCAATTGCAGTTGATCCGACGGCTTTTGTTGTTGTTGTTCTTTTCTAGTTTATTCACTTTAAATGAATTAAAAATCAGTTTAACTTGACAACGGTAATTTTTGTGTTTTCATTTTTCTCACCGATTTCCTTTTTGTTTTTACTTTCCTTCGCTTGTCATAATTTACTTTTGCTTTCGCAGAAAGAAGCAACCGCATCTCTGGAAATTGTCAACACCGCATCACGTTCAGTCTGGTTTCGCGTTCAGCTGCGGTGTTATTTCAGTGACGGTTAAAATAAAGAAATTTAATGAATAAAAACCATTAATAAATATACATGAATAATTTATATCACTAGTATCCAGAATCCAATTGCAGGTTTACCAATATTTAAACTGATTATTTCATCTATATTATTTGATTAGCCTTTCCGGTTTACTACTCCCAATTGAAACCGTGTAACAACAAAACCTCACCCTGCTAAGCCAATGTCACCGCCTTTCACTGTCAAACCTTATTCTAAATTTACGAATGAATGAACTTACTTGCAGTAAACTATTCGACATAGATGGCCTAGTCTCAGTTTTCAATTTTGCCTCTCATCTATTTACAGTCACTCTACTCTGTATGTAAAAGGCGTTTTTTTAGACATGTGGTTTTCAAGAAAAATTAAATGCATATAATTTGATGATATGGCCAAGAATTTAGCTTTATTTTAAAGATAAGGCTGGCTCAAATAAATTCCACCCAAATTTCGAAGACTCTTAGCAGCAATTGAGGCCGTATGTTTGCAATAACTCGCCAAATATTCTCCTCCAAGGCATCAATCGTATCGGTTTATCTAGGTAGACAAGAGACTTCACAGAACCCCACAAAAAATAGTCCAGCGTTGTTAAATAGCACGATCTTGGAGACCACGTCATAGGCTCACGACGCGAGAAAATGCGCTCACCAAAAGTTTATTTCAATATATTGATTGTTTCATTAGCTTATTGGAACTAATGGGCGTCCACATCAACATCATCTAATCCAGACACAAAAAAGTCAACAATTATGGCTCTATGAAAAAAAATACTCTATAACTTTGCTACAAAACAATGCTCAACTCGATAAAATGTATTACATTCTTTTAACTCAGCTTTCAAAGAGATGGTCGATTATGTTGCACTTGCACAGTCAAAACAACGTTTTTTGTCAAAAACTCAAATGGAGAGAACTTCTTGTATTGGCACCGCGCTGAGGGTATCACCAATTTTTTCAGGCAGCTAAGATCGATTTATCCAAGTGGTCACATTTTCCGAAGTCGCAATATCCGAGATTTGATAACCTCGGTATTCCTTAAGATAGATGATTCTTCATCTTCATCTAGGCCACTTTAACAACTGACGTTTGTGAAGCGCAAGCTTGCCTTTTTAAAGTCTAAAAAAAAATATTCCTCACAAGAGCTTGATTCCGATCGTTCAGTTTGTATGTCAGCTATATGTTATGCTATAGTGATCCAATCTGAACAATTTCTTCGGGACAAACTTCGTGGCTAACTTATTGTACCCTGTTCACGGTATAAAAATGTATTTTACGGTTACCAGTGTAAAGTAGATCAACTAGTCACCATTATGTTCATTAGTATTCTAATTTCCTTTTTGTTGCATATTTTTTCAAATTATCCTAAATAAAATGTTATTCATTTCTATATGGAAATATATTTAATGTCCTTTTATTACTTTGGTTCGCCGACTAAGCGGTTGACCCGATCTTCCTGCGAATAATAAACAGGAACTAAGGAGAAAAAATACCAAAGCTCGGAACCATTAAATTTGAAAGTAAACCTTTAAATCTAAAGCTTTCACGGCTTTAGGAAAAATATTGCTCTTTCAACTTTTAATGTCTAATTTAAGCAAACATTTTCTTCTCCTCGTTGTCAATAAAGTTTTCAAACCATTAGCCCAGGACACATTGTTCGTACATATACAAACAATACGTAAAGCTGTTAACTTTTATGTGCAGCGAAAATAATTAAGTAACTAAGTAAGCATGCTAAAAGTATGGCAATGTTTACTCAAATTTAAGCATCGCTATTATTATTGAGTATTTGTGTTTTGTGGGCATTCATGAGCGCTAAACACTTTTACTCTAACTAATAAAAAGGCAATTCGGTCTTCCCACATTCCTAAGGCATAGCAAAAAAGAGGAGATAGTGTTTATAGTGCAATAACTGTACAGGATGTGAAATACTTAAAGTTTATAGCTTACCAAAATTTGACTTAACATTTTTTAGCAAACAATTATTTTATTTTTTTTAAACTGGAATTACCCTAAGAGAAAACCTATTGGATCTGTTTTTTGTTTTTTTCTCCTTTAATAAACCATGTCAAACAATTCCAATGCAACACTGCATATGCCAACTATCAACTGCATTATTCATCAAGTAACGTTGAAAATAGCTCTTGGTGAAACTGGTGTAACTAACACTACTTTGTTTATTTTATATATAATCTATTTACATTCTATAATCCATTTTTACTTTTTCCGCAGAGTGCTATACGAAATACTTAAATAATATTCGTTAAGTGTTTTGAAATTTCGAAGTTTTTGTCGATATTTTTGGATTGAATGAAATCAGTTTGTGTCTTGGGTCTTTATTTCCAAAAGATAACTTCGACTGATCTTAGGTAGAATATACGATTTAGCAATGAGTTGCTTAAATCGCCTGATTGTACCGTTAAAGCTTTGATAATGTTTCTAAAGCTGTCCCTTTATACGAGAAACACTATGTTGTCCGCATTAAACAAAACGAAATTTTTCAGGGTTATCTTTCTATATGCAATTTTAAACTTTCGACTATATAATGTCTCCTCATAATGCCCTCATAAAATCAGTGCTTCAATAAATTATCTTATTTGTAGGGTTTTCCTACAGGGTAGCGTTTGTGACTTTTAAACAGCCGCACTTATGCATGTATTTTTGTGATTTTCAGCTACCCGCTTGTCACTTTATAGGCACCTTTAGTAGTGTCTTGCTATCACCACAATATATATGCACACACACACACACTCATTTGCAACTTGTACAAAATGTCATAAAAGCCGCTGTTAGCGCTTAAGACCGCAGAGCGAAGACGCTAATGTAATTCAGTGCAAGTGTGCAATTTTTATGGCGTTTACAATGATTTCACTTTTGCACTGTCTTCTCCGCGAAAGATGAGGAGGCGGTAGCAAATTGCAGCAACGGTGGCAACTACGCCAAAGGTCAACTTGTGACAAATATGTGCAGTATTGCGGCTTTTCTGGCAAAAATGCATTTATTTTTTTTTTTTTTGGTTTTTTACTTTTTCCATAACTTTCGTAATGCCACACTCAGCAACTGCAGTTCAGCGCGCGAATTTCACTTTTTATGAAAACACAAATTAAAAGCAACAACTTTCCATCAATTAAAAGCTTTGTTCAAAGAAGTTACATAATGTCAAGTAAAACTGTCGCATTATTACAATTTCCACTTCGCGGATGGCCTATTTCTTGATGTGCAAATGCTATGGCTCAAGGTCGCAGTTGCAACCGCAAAACAAACGCACATATTCCCAAAGCAGACAACGGCTTTGAAACACTTTTATCGCATTTATAGTATTTTGCTGCATGTTTCCCATCGTTTGGAACATGCCTACTTTATGTGGAAACTTGCCACGGGCTTCCGAAACAATGCACCGCTTTGGATAGCGCCGATCGCTCTCGGTTGCATTGTCCGCCAGAAAGTCTCACACGCGTGCATATTCGACTAACTGCACTTAACCGGTAGGTTTGGGGATTTGCATAAATTGTCGCCGAGTTCTACATTTGCTACTCAACTCCAACGGCATTCAAAGTAGCTTCGCGATGCGATAATATCTTTGGGTCGGTTCAAACGTTTTGTCCGCTTTAATGTGCTACTGCACGCGAAACTATATTAACGCATTTAGCGAGTACAGGAGCGGAGTGGATCAGATGGAGCTATGGCCCGCGAGAAGGTGATATGGTATTTTCATAATTAATCGCACTAGCCGATCTGATTTGCGCGGAGTGTTGCAGTTTAACTCTCCGAAACGAAAATATTATTCTTGACAATAGTACGAAGTTTCGAGAGAGTTATGGCAGTTATTTTAGGTTTGAAAGCTATTTGCTTACAATGCCAAAGTATAACAAGTTTTATGTTTACAGTAATTACTCTCGAGTAATCAACAAAAATGTCGAAAAATTGCTTTGGGGAATTTCGAATATAAAATAATTCAGTGATTGTCGTGAGATCGTAGATCATACATATATACTTCTTTTAAAGATGATAAAAAAAATCTCTCTCTCGAAATGTCAAAAAATTTAAAGAAATAATATACGGAGAACTCAATAGTTAATATCCAAAAACTGTTAATCTCTCAGAATGTTATAAACCTTAAAGCTGATCCACTTTCTACGAGGCGCACAAAAGGACTAAAAATGGTCATTTATAGGTCATAAACTCATAATGATTTCTCTCTAGACAAACAGATATTGTAGCACGAGTTAGAACCTAACATTTCCAATAAACTTTAAAATACTACATGACTAGTCTAAATAAATTTGTTTTATGAGGCTTTAAATAGGTGTTGCTTTTTATGAGTATTAAGTTTTTTGTCTTAATAGCGGCCTAAACAACCAACAGAGAATTAACTGCAAGTGCGGTTAGGAACAAAAACCTTATGGCCAATTTTAAGCCGAAACATATTTGAAAGAGATATACGAAGGGCAGCATTGTTCAATGTACACCCTTGATTTCCCAAGCGCACATGCGCCCGATAAATGTTGAAAAAAAGGCTCGCGGAATGCTGTCATCTACGACCCGCATATGAAAAGACGCATGCCGCGTCCATTGTTTGCGTATGACAAAAAATCGCACTAAATAAATTGCATACAAACACACACATACACCAAATAATTGCTACTTACTTGCATAGGCAAGCTTGGGATGGCTTCGGTTGCTGGAGCTGAGATGACGCACCTCCATCACAACCGTTTTCCGATCGACCTTAGAATACTTTGGCACATCGCAACACCGCCGGCATTTTGTTACACATTGCATAATACTCACAGTGCAAACAATTCTTTACCATTGTCTCAGGGGCGTACATACATACATGTCTCTCCACGTAAATGTGTGCAATTAAGCGCTAAGTTGAGGCTTTTAGACCTTAAATTGGTTTATCGTCGTTTGAAAATTTTTAAGCGACTGGCAATGCGGCGACCAAATCACATGTCATGCGTCGAGGCATATGTGGCAACAATGGAGGTTGAAACAGCTGCAGCAACTTGTTCTTTTGTTTTTGAAAACGGAAACAATAATTTAATTGTTACGAAAGAAAATGATCTGTAGGGATTGATATATTCCCTGTGAAGACGTTAGTGTTCAATGTCATGTACCAATGTTCGTCATATTTTTGCTTGAATGTACTGTACATTCCAACATAACCTCTCACCTTTATAGATAGATTTAAGAATCGTCTTGAGAACCTTATATTTCTTGCAACGAAATGATACTACTAGTGTTAGTGACAACGATACATGGCATAATATCACGGATTTTCGAAATCCTATAGAATTAATCTTACATTCGGTTCCCAATACTGCCTTCCCTTCCAGAGAAGAGTTGGAAACGAATGAGGTGGACAGAGACACAAGGATAAGCATCTGTACGGATAGATCCAAACTAGATAAACGAGTGGGAGGTGGTGTCTTTTAAGCAAAATTAGATACCAGAATCGCCTTCCGACTACCAGACCACTGCAGTGTCTTCGAAGCGGAGGTTACTGCAATTAAAGAAAACTAACAAAGAGTGCTCACAACAAGAAATGTATTTATTTATACAGGTAGCCAAGAGACTTTGAAATCACTAAAGTTTTCACCACAGATAATGAATGAATACCTTGCTTTCATAGTGGATCTAACATCCTATTTGATGATAAGCCTGCAATGGGTTCTTGGACATAGTGATAGAATTATATTAGATTAGGAACAAGCCAGAGCAGACATCACCCTACAATTAGTACATCCACATTCTTTCCAGAGTACAGACGTCAATCCCATTGATCACCTGTAAGCCTATTTGGAGACAAAGTTACGAGAGCGCAAAGTTAATAGCAAAAGTGAGGTCAAGGTTGCTTTTCAGGAAATATGGGCAAATATACCTCTTGAACTTACACAAAATTTGGTGCATTCTTTGAATAGAAGCCGTGATAGAGGCCAAAGATTCCCACACAAATAATTAATTTTTCGTAAAGAGTCTTGTAATGTACAATTTTTTATTTGGTCTTCGAAAAGGGAGTTATTTTGGATTTTTTAACTTACAAGTATCACAAAAAACTGAATTTTTAAAAACAAATTTCAATTACTTTCTGAAAATTAATAAAACGGCCTTTTTCACTTTTAGAAGCAACTCAAAAGCATAAATAATTTTGGAGATATGTAGGGTTTGCGATTGTTTTAAATCAAAAATCCCAAAATCGAAATTATAAAGTTAAAATTAAAATTTTTGTTTGGTTTTTGGCACAAATTTTTTAAATCCAGGGATTAAGCATGTAATAATTATTTTTTATTAAGATTTTCTGGATTACAAAATAAAAAGAATTGATGCAAATTGTAATTCTATTATTTTTTTAATGCATAATTTGCAAGACTGGAAATAAGAGATTTTTACTGTAGACTACATACTTTCCGAACTTGTCTGGTAACTAGAGAGTAAAATATAAGTACTCTCACACAAGTGTTCAAAATCTGTTACATTATGATAATGCTGAAAAGATAGTGAGAAACATAAAAAACTTCAATGGATTCTTGCTTGTTTAACCCAGACCAGACCCAAAGACCCAAACACTAGAGAACAAGTTAGGAGCTTTTACTTAAAGAGAGTTAGTTGGCAGATAGTACGCAAACACTAAATTGTTATAGTAAATCAATATAATATTCGTATTCTTTTATTCGTAAATAAACACAAAACAGCTGAACTGAATTTGAAACTAAAAACATTCCTAACTTAAACAAATAAGGAAGGGCTAAGTTCGGATGTAACCGAACATTTTATACTCTCGCAAAATCAAATGGTATACTCGTTGTGGATTGGTCGATATTTTCGGTAAAAGATCAACTATGGGCACTGGGGTCCACATATTCAGTACCTAGGGGTTTGAACAGTTTTGGTTCGATTTAGACCAAAAAATGGTCACAAGATGGCATACTTTAAAAGTATTATTCACGCAAAGTTTTACCCCGATAAATTTATTGTGCTTGATTTGCATAGTGGAAAGTGAAAAAATCAAATGACATTTAAAATGGTGTTATATGGAAAATAGGCGTGGTTATAATCCGATTTCGCCCATTTTCGCACTATAACATAGAAATATGAATGTTATGTACCGAATTTAGTTGAAATCGGTTAAGCAGATCCCAAGATATGGGTTTTCACCTCAAAGTGGGCGGTGTCATAAAGTCATCTCATACAAACCCAGAGATAAAATTTAATGTCTCTGGCGTGTTTAGTGCTTGGTTTATCGCTCTTTTAGTAGTTTTAACAATACCGTTATATGGGTAGTGGGCGGGCTTGTCACCCGATTTCACCCATTTTTACACCGTCAATAGAGGTTCATTTGTTCACAGTGAGTTTTGTTGTCCTAGCTGTATAGGAGATATGCACATTAAACTTATTAGGGCGCGGGACCACGCCCACTTTTAAATAAAATCCCTAATGTGATCCTGTATACCAAATAAGAGTCTTGTATCTTGTTGTGGAGCTTAGTTATGGCAATTTATTTGTTTTTGATTAATGACGTTTTGTGGGCGTGACAGTGGTCCGATTACGCCCATCTGCAATACCAACCGTCTTACGGTACCAAGAAATATGTGTACCAAGTTTCATAAGGATATCTCAATTTTTACTTAAGTTACAGCTTGCACAGATGGACGGACGCACGGACAGACAGTCACCCGAATTTCAACTCATCTCTTTATCCTGATCATTTATATATACATAACCCTATATCTAACTCGATTAGTTTTAGGTGTTACAAACTACCGTTAAGTGAACAAAACTATTATACTCTGTAGCAACAAGTTGCGAGAATATAAAAATAAGAACTTCTATTATACAGTTAATAAGGCTGACAAATAAAAACGCTTTCATAAATATCTACAATATTTCTCATTAACGGCATGACATGACCTCTTAAGAGTTGCCCTAGTCTATCACAAACTGTCACAAGCCCACGGAATCTTAGTAACGCACTCAATCCACTGAGGCTTGGCGCTCACACCACCCGTAAATTAATGAATGCTTTTAAAGCTAATGTCAAATTACCTAAGCATCCAGTTCGCAAAACGAATTCATTTCACTTTCAAATCGTCCGTCAGTCAATGAGCTCTATTTTGTTAGATGTCAAACTTTTCGCTAGAGCGTTTGATGTTGACGATCACGACACCACGGTAAGTGAAAGCAGTTTGAAGCCGCGCCCACAAATCAACAACAACGCATTCACCGCCAATCATAAATATAAATATAGTTAATTGAAACACACATATGTATATATATATAGTTGTACATATGTATGTAGGTGTGGATATATAGCATTATATATTAGCGATTGACGGAAGCAATTTGGCTCAAACGATAGATAACAAACGGTGCGTCTTCTGTCTAAGCACCTCGCTAAGAGTATGAGACACGTATGAGTATATTTGGCTACGTCAACATTTGTTCACACATTGCTATATACAAACAAATATGAAAATATAAAAATAAATGTTATGACAATAAGTTATTTTCGAAGCCTAGAATGACAACTATTCTCGCAGCTTAATAAATAAACGCAGAGCACATATGTACAAGTATATATGTATGTACATATAGTGAATATGTACGCTATATACGAAAGTAATAACCCTGTCGGAAACTCAGTTGTATGTGTAGCTATCGCCTGCTGTCCTTGTCATGGGAGAACTCAATAATTTTTACATTTTTAGCATTTATTATACCCTGAACAAGATATATTCAATTTGCCACGAAGTTTGTAACATCTACAAGGAAACGTCAGAGTGCCCATAAAATAAATACATATATTATATAAATGTTCTACATAACGAGCTGAGTCGATTTAGCCATATCCGCCTGTCTGTCTGACTGTCTGTATAAACCCGATGTAGGGACTACTTTTTAATATATCGATCAGAAATTTTGTAGACATCTTTTTCCCTTCAAGAAGCTGTTCATTTGTCGGAAGCGCCGATATCGGACTACTACAAGTACAACTTAAAGCTCCCATACAAACTGAATGAGCGGAATCAACTGTTTGTAAGTAAAGCCTTTTCATTTGACGAGATTTTTTTTTGATGCGTTGTTTTCCAAGGTAACTCCAAAAAAATTATTCGGAGCAGACAACTATAGCATATTGCTGATATACAAACTGGCCGATCAAAATACAGTTCTTGTATGGAATATTTTGTATTTGTGAAGGGTAATATAGCTTCGTTTTTTCTTTTTACGTTAACAACGCAATGGATGAACACGTAGTGAGCGGTGACTTGGTTAGATCTTGAGTTTATTAAGAATTTATGAGTTTTGTCTACGCCTACAATTATAGTGCAACCACCTAAATCTATTCTGTATTCTAGTAAAACTAGTCTGTAAAATGTGAACTAAACTTAGCAGAGTTGATCATAGACGTTATTATTATTTAAGACAAGAGCACTCGGCTATATCAAGCAGAAAAATGGCGAATCGAAAACAGCTTTAATATGTTGAGCCTGGGCCTAGGTCAATAGTGATATATGACATCTACAAACCAGTTTGAGCCATTTGTTATAGTCATAACATTTTGGTGTTCTGCAGTTCGCTGACCCTTTAACGCCCTGTTTCGGCAGAGGCTTACCCGATTATTCGACAAGCTTTGACATTCATTTGTAGGAAGCCAAATAATATTATTTTTATACTCTTGCAACATTTTGCTACAGTGAGTATATGGTAATAGTTTTGTTCACCTAACGGTTGTTTGTATCACCTAAAACTAATCGAGATAGATATGGGGTTATGTATATATAAATGATCAGGATGACGAGACGAGTAAAAATCCGGGTGATTGTCTAACCGTCCGTCCGTCTGTGCAAGCTGAAACTTTAGTAAGTATTGAGATATGTTGATGAAACTTGGTACACATATTCCTTGGCACCCAAGGGAGGTTGGTATTGTAAATGAAAACTTTTAAAGTGCCATAACTAAGCCGCAAATTAAGATGCAAAACTATAATTTGGTACAGGAGATCGCAGTAGCCAGGGACACGTGGGCTAAACATTTTTTAAAGTGAACGTGGCTCCGCCTCTAAATGGTTTAATGTACATATCTTCCAAACCGCTTAAAACATATGAACCTATGGTAACTTGATGAGAAGAAGTTATTTTACCACCGGATCGGATATTAGCAACGCCCACTCCCCATATAACAATTATGTTGCAAACTACTTAAAGTACGATTACTGATTTCAGATGATGAAAGAAATGGATCAAAGGATATATATTAAATTTTGCGTTAATAATCGAACAAAATGTTCCAAGGAATTTGAAATGTTTGTCTCAAAAAATTGTTTATAAGTGTTGATGACGATGAGCATCCTGGAGGTGCGACAACGTCAACAAGCGAAGAAAACATCGAAACAGTGAAAAAAAGAACAGTTGTTCTTGAAAATCATCGAGTCACTATTAGGGAAGTTACAAAGGATGTTGGCATATCAATCAGCTCATGTCATTCAATTTTCTAGAATGTTTTCGGTATGAAACATGTGGTGGCGACGTTTATTCCGAAATTGCTAAATTTTGAGCAAAAGCAATGTCACATTAGTATCGCTCAGGAATTGTTGAATAACATCAAAAACGATCCGAGTTTGCTCAAACCACCAGATTTGGCACCCTGCAACTTTTTACTATTCTCAAAACTGAAGAAACCACTGCAAGGAAAGCGTTTTGCCACAATTTATGAGATCAAGTCAAGTCAGAATCGAAAAAAGAGCTGATGGCCATACCGAAAAGCGAATTCAGAAGCCTTTCGAGGATTGGAAAAAGCGTTGGCACAAGTGTATTATATCCGAGGGGGACTACTTTAATCGAGTCAAAATAGATTTCGATGCATAAATAAGTACTTTTAAAACAAAACTCAAAATTCAACTTTTCCTTTGAACACACCTCGTACCTAACATAAATATTTTCGCCCCTCCGGTTCTCTTTACACCGCATCTATCCGTCAATATGTAAGACAGCTTAATGAAATTCAGATAGAATCTTTTTCTAATAACAGTGTATCTTCTTTCCTTATGAAATGTTCGGTTACACCCGAACTTAGCCCTTCCTTACTTGTTATATTTTTAAATATTTACACAACTCTTCATATTTATGTACAAAAGCGCTTGGCTGTTTCGTAATGGTATGGATAGTAATTTTCCATTAACACATTTTTTGTTATTATTTATAGAGACTCTCAGTTACCTTCCTTGTGATCTTTACAAAAAAATAAAAGTTAATAAAAAATTTTCCTAATAAGTCGGTACTTTCTTGAACCATATAAGTCGTCGCTGTTTTAACAACTGTATTTTTTTGTTTACTCTTTATCATTTCAGCAACATTGAGATTTCCAAGCACCCAGAATACGAATACCTATGCGTTTCACAACAAGGCGACGCTCAGCAGACACTGTGATGAGTTTAAGTAACGCCCACAAGCATTTAAGTTTCATCTATAAGCCAGCAACAAATTTGATACAAAACGAAACACCCTAGTGATGAGAGAGAAGGATCACTCACCAAGAAAAATGCTACCCAGCCCTAAGCAAGGGTCCGTTTATCCATTATTAGGCCTTGTGCCCACCACTACCTATGCATCACAAGTACCTTATGACCTATCGGTGACGGCGACGCGCACCTCAACGGCTGCTTTGGGTACGTCGCCACTCTCGCTCACCATATCTGCCTTAAGTCAAAGCCACAATGAAGCAAAAAACCGTAAGCGGTGCAGCAGTTACGATCAGCCGCTTGACCTGCGACTGGCACATAAAAAGCACGACGGCTCCAATACAAGCGGCGCTTCCTCACCGCTGGAGGATGAGAACAGCAATCTCATATACAATATTACCAACTACAACAACTCCAACTGTCACACCAAACCCACAAGCGCTGCATCGCCTAGCAATCATAATTCCCAACATGCGCAAACGCCGTCGCAAACTGCGCAAATATTAAACTGCCGTTCACAGCGTGAAGTTTCACCGACGGATGTCGGTTGTGAGAAGGAGCTCAATAACAACACTCTACCATCTCTATGTGCGGACGCAATCGCCGCTAATCTGGAAAGTTTGAGCGGCAAGCATAACAAACGCTTGCGCACGCAAAAGTCCGATTTGGGTGTAGCATGCTTGCGCATCACAGAGTCATTGCATTTGAATGCCGCCGCCGCAGCAGCGGCTGCAGATCGACTGCCATTCGTCTCATCCGCTTTGCATCCCACACTGCTAGAGGCGATGGCGAAGGCCATACCACTGCCTTACCGTAACCCTTTTGTGCTGCCGCGTCCACCTACAGCCAGTTCCTTTTCTTTTCTGCAACCGCCGCTGCAGAAGGAAATGCTGCCCGGTTCGATGCAGCTGTCGCAGTCACCCTCTAATGAGACGCCTCTGGAGTTCCATTTCGATAGTAGCGGCAACCGAAGCAGTTTATCCGATGCGCTAACTCATCCGCACGTCAGCGGCAACATGAGCGCTGGTGCCAACAAGGCTGCACTAAATGCGGGTAATGGTAATAACGGGTGCGCAGGTGGTGGTGCATCAAAACACTTGCAACAGCAAATTACCCACAATCAGCAGAAATTAAACCACCATGCGCGTCAGCAGCAACTTACAAATAGCGGCGGTAGTCGCGCAACGCTAACTACGGACGGCGTGGCAATGCATCACAATAGCAAGAAGTCAGTGGCCACGTCACGTGCCAATCTGCATTCGAATGCACCCAGCAACTCTGCGACCGCGCAGTATAAAAGCAAAGATCGATACACATGCAAGTTTTGCGGGAAAGTCTTTCCGCGTTCCGCTAATCTAACTCGCCACCTACGCACGCATACCGGTGAGCAGCCGTACAAGTGCAAATACTGTGAACGTTCCTTCAGCATATCCTCGAACTTGCAACGTCATGTGCGTAACATACACAACAAAGAGCGTCCGTTCAAATGCGAAATCTGTGAACGTTGCTTTGGCCAGCAAACGAATTTAGATCGTCATTTGAAGAAGCACGAAAGTGATGCGGTATCCCTAGGTCTGGGCATGAACGAGCGCATACGCAGTCTACGTCGTGGTGGCTACTGCGACAATCCTACTGAAGAGTCCTACTTCGAAGAGATACGTTCCTTTATGGGCAAGGTGACACAGTTACCACTTGCCGCTGCAACGGCAGCGTCCGGCTCTACAATAAACCAATCCACGTCGGTCGGTAATCAGGCGATAGCACCGAAATCACCATCGACACGTAGTTCCACCTCAAGCAGTTCCGAACGCGATTCATCCACCAGTGGTGGCGGTTTGCAAATAGTGCAAAACGATATGTTTTTAGAACCAGAAGCGGAGGCCGACAACGAAATTGAAACGGAAGTCGGAGAGGAGTTTGGGAGTAGAAGCGCTAATCAAATGGATGTGACAACGACGCCAGTAAAGAAGTGTAAAGATGATAACGAGACGACGACAACAACTTCAAAGTCAATAACTACTGCAACAACAGCAACAGCAGCAGCTGTGACAAAAAGAGATGCTACCCGAACTGCGCGACAGTCAGGCGACAAAAGTTTGTACTTTTCGCAATCGGACGTGTGTTTCAAACGTGACAGCAGCAGTAATAGTGGCAGCCCACTATGCGCCACCTGACCTGGCTGCCGGCCACAGTTGATTCACCCACTATATCTGCGCATTTAGTTTGTAGTGCGAATTTTATTGAATGCAATTAAAAGTTATAATATTATATATTCGTGAATTAAGAGTGCGGATAGTGGCATATTTCTATGTACAGTTAGATTTAGATAAAAATATTCTCGAGGTGTATGCTATGAGTGCTATGAGTAATAAGCATAGGAACTTTGTACTCTGAGATTTATTTGATTGGCCAGTAACGATAGTAAAAGTTCACGTAAGGGTCAAAAAGAACAATAACTACAATAAGTACTGTATCCTCGAAAAATTTTCCAACCAGAAATTTTGTGTGTTTTGAAGTAAGGCTTCTAGCAATTTTTATGGAATTCCAGATATAAGCAATATCATTTTATGAACGTTTAAAAAAGCTTCAGTAAAGCACTTCATACAAAAATAAACGAGAAAATTGCATACCTTTAGGCGTGCACTCTTTTCTTTCTACAATTTTTTTTCGCGATTAAGCAATTCCAATGTGTACACTAAACAATTATGACTTTACTCCTATTTTTATATATATTTTTTCAATAAAAACTTCCTTGTACGTACAATATATTTTATTTAAAGCTTGTGTATGTGTTTCTATAAGAAAATCCTTTTTTACTTAGTCCTACTTTTACATGCACATAAATGTATATATGTATGTAGTTATATGAACTTTTCTAGGTTATGTAAAACGACTAGTTCTTTTGTGTAGAATATTAACGAGTGCTTTTTGTGTATTTAGCTCGTATAAACACTCAATCAACAGCCTATTTCTTAATCGTTAAATTATTTAAGTTACTGAAATTTTTGTTAAAAATAGTTCATATATTATTTGTTTATCTTAAGTACCTTTATTAGTTTGTTAAAGAGAAATTTATCAAATTGCCAATGAATAAAGCAATGCAGTTGAGAAATTAAACTCATATAACTATTAATGTTGATGCTAGGAACTCAAAGAGGCAAATTACTAAATTTCGCCTTCATCACTTACCGCCGCATAACACCGTAAGTATAATCATCTTCAGTTAGCTCAATTTGTAGAGTGGCGAATCGAACAAGCAAATGGTAAAAATCAGAACGTCACACCTTGATTTTATTTTGATATTATCGATTTAACATAAACCAAACCATAAAAATGAAACAATTGTAAGTGAAATTGTACAGAAATACAATCTAAAATATAATTAATAAAATGCCTTTGGACGTATACATGGAAGTAGATAAATCTATTTACCAAAAAATACTTAACGGTACTAATATTTTGCCTTTTTTAAAGTCTTTCGAACTGATCATATTTTTATGACAGTTGTTGCCAGTGCTGTTAAAATTTAATCAGAGAACGCACGGTTTCACAAACCATTTAGTTTCGGCAAACTGCGCTGCTCGATTGCTATCGCTTCCGTTTCAGTAACGAAGGATCTACTTACGATCATCGTCACCAATTCGTGTCAGCACAATATTCCCAAGTTTATGAATTCATTTATTGATATCACGTCGGACAAATCTTTAAAACTCTACCAAGTAACACCGTTAAGCGCAAAACCACCAAACTTTTTATAGAGGATGACAAACAAAAAATCTATCAGTATATTGATAATAAAGTGCATCAAATTTTTAAGCTTTAAGCTTCTTATAACCGCTAAGTCACGAAGCTATTTCGGGGTACGAGGGACAACTGAAATGCACTGGCTTCACTGACAAACTTGTTAATCAAAGACAAGGAGGAAATAACGTATAACATAACCATAAAAAGATTGAGAGAAAATTATCCAAAGAAATTTCACTATTCACTAAAGTTTCCAAGAACAAAAACGGACATAAGAAAGTTACTCTCGCCATTCTCGAATGGAAAGGAAGGGTATACTTTTTATAATATCCTGGACTTTCAGTTTCACGCACCACAATGCAAATCTGTATCAAAACTACGCGATTTCGAATGTCTTGTTAATATAAAATTGATAATTCAAGATACTATCTTTGGTTCAAGAATATGAAATGAAAAATTGTACACGGTTACTTAGATTCGACTGCCTTCTAATAGTCTGACCTCTAATAGTTTGATGAATCAATTGAACAACGGGCGTGTCCCCGCCTATTTTAGTGTTAAATATCATATCTCAGCAACTATTCGACTTATTTCAACAAAATTTGGTACAAGCCATCTTTATCATGAAATTAAAAAATGGACTTTGAACTACGACCATTTTTATTTCTAACGTAGCAGCCTGCATCTTAAAGCAGCTGATTATTTATATGATACCTTTTGAAGCTCCCAAATACTACATATTCGTTTTTAGGTATTAACAATTTTCCTGTCTGTCTGTATATACGCCAATTAGTCCATCTAAAATCGTGGATCTAAACTTTTGTACACGTCCTTTTCTTCTCAAGAAGCTGCTCATCAGACATCTATAGCATATAGCTGCCACACCAAATGAACGATCAAAATCTTGTAATAAAACTGGAACCTATGAAGGGTATTATACCATCTTCGTTGTAGCCGAAGTTTACGATTTTTCTTGCTTTTCATCAAAACTTCTCCGATAGGTGTGAAATTCTTACACGTGGCTTTTGAGATTAGGGTTAACTAGTAATTATAAATAAATTCAAAATTATTATCTCGAAGTGGGCTTTTATTATTATCATTAGCATTGTTAAATCTAAATTTAACATATTGAAATTACTCATTTTCTTGGAGCCACATTTAATAACTCATGACAATCATAACAACCTTAGATTTACAGTTAGCAATTAAAGTACCTTAGATCATAAGAACATCGTAGACTTATGGTAAAATAAAAAACACGACGATTTAGACAATAGAAATTCAAGTGAATACAGATGTAACGAAATGACCTATCCATTCGCGGCATATAATTGTTATAATTGAAAATTTAATTAAAAGTAAGTCGATAGCGTGGTTTATTGAATAATTAGTCTTAAATTGAAGCACATGATTCATTTTAGCAAAAACAGCGTTAGAAAGTTTTTTGCTTCGAGTTGCCTATAGTGTGTACTTCACTGGGATATTTTCACATTTTCCGGATACGAGAGTTCCGTTTATTAAAACGATTTTCAAAAGTAAATCACCAAGTAACGTCGGGGTTTCCAGTACAAACAATAAAATTATAATAATCTCTGAAGATTGTTGAACCATAAAACAAGAGTTGTTAGATGAATTGTTGCGAGAAAGCACAAAACAAGTGAAGAAATGGCTTATACGAATTGTGACAGAATATCAAGTGGAAACTTACTGCGTGGAGTACCCCATAACCATAATTCCTATACTCTGCTTGCAATGTAACGTGGCAATAAAAGTCGGATTTTTTTAATTTAACCCGACATCTACATCCACAACGCTATTGTACTTGAGTTTTCTATTTTCAAGGCAACTCGGGTTCTTCATTTGCAATAGGTGATAGTTTAACTCTCGAAACATAATTCTCAAGAAGTAATTTAGTGCAGGTCTTGTTTTGCTAACTATGAATAATTTAAAGTGCATACTTATGAGACACTATCAAAAAAATTCCCACTGAATTTCATTAAAATACCTCCACACATTGTCCAATAGATCATATAAGAAGTAAAGTCAACCGGATGTTTAAGAATCCTTATATTAGTTATATTCTATTCCGTACACGACCGCTTCTTCTTTATTTTTTGACATTGACTCTTCACCCGTCCGCCAATGAAACTACATCGCATATTATGTTGCAGCCTAACCGAGCGGGGTAAGCGGCGACCAAGCGACTTTTTTCTAATATTTACATTTTGATGTTCGTGATAGCTTTCGAATGGAATGTCTAAAGCGAATAATTCAAAAAGTTATATAAAGATATTGAATCAGTCTTGAATTGAAGTAATTAATTTCAAATGGATTCATACCAAGATACAAATAAAGATCTTTTACAGAGGCTTCATTTTAATAGTTTTTTTGTTCAAATAAAATAACAGTTATTGTGACTAACTAAAACAGTTAGACATATGCCGTCGCGACATTTTTTGTAGATGATTATATGTTTGGCAAAGTCGTAGTACCTTATTTGGCTCTTTATAACGCTTTTTTTTAGCCTCTTAAATGATTTAATGTACATATCTTCCAAGCCGCTGAAGCTAACCCAACCAAATTTGCTGGGAAGAAGTATTTTTAGCACTTTTCCATACGCTGTGAAACACCACGTGTGACTAGATAATAAATATTGTTTAAAATACTAAAAAACATGTTTTTATAGCACAATAAACTAAAAAATTAAAAATAAATATACTTAGTTTAAAAAACACTAAAAAAAACATGCTTTTGAAGCACTTCACTTTTTAGAAAAATAATTGCTGATATAATCTGACAGTAATATTGACCGAAAAATACTTGTATTATTGTAAGAAAAGCGTGTGATGGTTTGTGCCATATTTTTCGTATATCGCGCATACCACACCAATTCTTCAATTGCAAAATCATGTTCTCCGATGAGGCTCACTTTCATTTGAGTAGTGTGGCAAATAAACAAAACTGTCGATTCTGGTGCGAAGAAAATCCACAAATTCTTCATGAACAACCATTACATCCTCCCAAATTAAAAGTTTGGTGTGGTTTTTGGTCTGGTGGAATCATCGGTCCGTACTTCCTTCCAGATGAAGCTGTTGACACCGTTACTGTCTATGAAAAGCGATATCAATGATAACCAACTTTTTATGGACGCAATTGAAAGAAGTTGATCTGGACAATATCTGGTTCCAACAAGACGGGGCTACGTCCCACACAGTACGTGCAACAACCGAATTATTACGAGAAAAGTTTGGAGACTCGATCATTTCAAGAAATTGGCCTCAAAGCAGTTGTGATTTAAAACTATTAAACTACTTCTTGTATAGTTATTTGAAGTCTTTAGCAATAAACCAGACCCTTTTCAAGCTTTAGAAGTCAAGTAAAAATTGGATTCATCGAATTCGTTCCTGCTGTATTGTACTTTATATTAAAAGAAAAATATTTGAACTTCCCTTACAATTGGTATTTATGTATTTTTTTAATCATATTACCTTTATTGGAAAACCCTTTATAACAGCAGACCTGGCGAGTGAAGTCCATCTTGATATGTCTGAGGGGTTTTTCTATTTCAAAATCATTTTTGCAAGGACAATTTTCGATGCCCTTCATGAGTAGATGACGTGACATAAAGAGATATTTTGTCACAATCCCTTGAATAGTTATCCAACAACACTCATCCTTCTTTACTTCTAGTGATGCAATAATGATACCTGCCGAGTATTTTTAGGGTCAAATCAAGTTAAGATCTCTTTGTACAGTATTATCTTACAGAATATCCCTTTGTATAACACAACTAATGGTTATTTAAAAGCACTTTCAAATAAATTAACTAAAGCTTTCAAAAAAGTACTTTTTCATTGGTGCGCTTTTATTGAAAACCCCTTTACATACAACCTTTAAGAGTTTTAGTTTACAAAATATAGAAAAAATGAGTGATTTTGAGCAAATTCGTGTCACAATTATAGTAAGAGCAAGTAAATAAGCAAATTTGCATTGATCAATCGTGACATAAAGTGACCAAACCATTTGTAAATTCATCACTAGATCGCAGACTGGTTAATCTATTAGTTTCGGAGGTGTATAATTTGAATAAAGTCGAATTTTGTCATAATTTCAAACAAAAGAGGCTAAAACGCTTGCGTCTTTGAATTTCTTGCCGCGTTTGCGTCGTTTTGGTGGAGAGGCCTATGGGATAAATAGTTTGTGCCCATTGATTTCTGGAAGAAAAATTTTATGATTTAGTCATAGAGCCAGCGCACACAAACGTAGGTATACCGCTTATACCCCACCTCTTGTCAACTGGCAATGGTTTTGACGGCATGGGTGAATATCGGAATCTACCATGCTTTCGAGTGAAACGGTGAAATTTATACTTTTTCTCATAATTCTGGCAGCTTCTAAAACAGATGCAAAGATGAAAAACGCTTCAATAACCTTAGCAAACGAGACGCTAATACACACTTTTGCTGCGCTGCCACCTTATTCAACATCGTCATCTCCGACATCTGACTCAACATTGTTGTATTGTTCTGCAGCAAATGATTTTGATTGATAATCATTTCGCCGATTTCGTTTAGCATAAATACAACCGCCTCCTTTTCCCGCTCAGCACTTAAGTCATCCTCGAACGGTTCCGTTTGCACCTGATTGCTATAGCAATAGGATTCGGTTTGGGTTGTTGAAGTTTCAGCGCCACTTTCGTTCGTCTGGGTGGCTCGCGCAAATATTTTACGTTCGGTTTGAACGCCATGACACAAAGTATTTGGATCGGTTTGTGTGCCTTGTTTGCGCAGTATGCGACGACTGGTCTGTTGTTCACGATGCACCGGAAGTGTGTGTATTTCCGTCTCCGTTGAGCGACTACGCACTTCCGGCTTCGATGTTTGGGTTGAGCAATCGGCAAATTGGGGTAGAATTGTACGTGTTGGCGAAGATTTCGGCTTAAGGTCGGAATTGTCACTTATCGAAGAGCAACTTTTCAATTTCTGCAGGAATCGTTGACGCCGCTGCACGCGCATTTGAAAAGGTGCCTTGGCATAGATTTGTCTTATGCGTATAACGGTTAACATTTTACCATCAACCTCAAAGGTGACCGAATAACTGTAAACACCGTAAATGAAATAGTAGATTAAGAGAAAACCCAACGCACCGAGAAATTTAAGTTAACCCACCAGCATTTTCCGATATGCATGCGTCTATTAAGTAGCAGAGGTTGTTTACTCGAAATAGAATTCAATAAAAGTGCTTTCAGATCCATGCGTTAATGTAGATTTAGTAGACAAAACAAATTATAAATTGCAGCAAATTTCGAATATTCCACATTATTTCTTTCAAAACCGAAAATACATACATATATCAATTTAGCATTGCCAGGCTCAAGCTCTGGAAAATTAAAATTAAAAAAATTTATAGACAACATTAACATATTACTGGAAAACTTTTCAAGTATCTTCACTTTAAGGAGAAACACGAGGTGTCTAAACACCTTTTTTTCGATTCTCCAGCTGTCACTAGACTGAAGGCTAACTTAAGACTTGATGACTCAGCTTCGTAAAACCAGGCGAATCGGCAGGAATAGACGTTAACCGCCTCAGATTGGTAATATAATGAAAGCGATTCGTTAATAGATGGGTAGCTCTTGATCCATATCTAGCGGTATTCTCTTCACAAAAGTACAGTGGTTCAACTATCCTAAGTCTATCTTCACTTTAAGACTTCACTACTAAGAGGAAAATTCCGATCATTGAATTCTATTACTCTTAAACATAAGTGTTTCGTTTAGGATGCACTTTTTTGAAAAAATGTGGAATGGGATTAAAATTTTAGCTTTTTAGGAATAGACTATTACTAGAACTAAAGTTCAGAACTTTATTAAGTAAATACCTAGACCTGATGGATATTGGTCTAGTCTATCAAATCGCGGCAGTCATTTTAGTCAATTTTTCAATGCTTAGCCAAGTTTGGTTTTTTTACCGCTAGTTGGATAAACGAAAACGAGTAAACTATATAGTACAAAGAGATGCTTCACAAAGCTCCAGATATGATACAAAAAATTATGAATTTGAGTATTTGAACTTGAACTTTTGTACTCTTAACTCTAAGTATTTCATTTTTAACTAACTCTATATATTAGTTGTAGTTGGCACATTCGGTTTTCGCTGCATCGGTTCAATGTTTAGAAAGGTGAAGCGGTCTACAATTCTTCTAAGAACTTGCACACTCAAACAATCTTGTCTTGTTTCTATTGAAGTCATTCCACAGCATTACTGGTTTTGCGTTACATAGTTTTGGTTAGTCTAAAGCGTTAGGCTAATGAGCCAAGCATAGACCAGTCTTGGTTCTTTGCGATACCAAATAGTTTCGTTACGTAGTTCATGAAAAGTAGTCATCCTTTACGAAACAATGTCAGCGCTTGACGCGCACCATAAAACGTTATTTAGGACTATAAGATCATGTCTTCTGAAGGACACCTACTACGAGTACATAGTGAAACCTGCATGTCCATAGTAAATGAGCATAGAAAGAAGAAACTCGTCGCCCATATGTTTTCGCAGAAACCATGTTTTTTAGTCATCTCCATGCAGAAGCGCCTTCTAGGAACATTAAGCGGTCATTCCTACAATACGCCGACGAAGTACAAGGTTTGACCAAAGAGACTTTGCACTGACTCGGTCGGAACGTCCTAGGTTTCGATGACTACCATACCACCAAACGGCGTTTTACAACATCGCTACAACAAAAGCGCATCAATTAGGCAAAATGTATTCGATTTTATGATTTAAGTATTTATTTTACTTTTCGTTTATCAGATATTCAGTTCCTTCTATTGCGATGAATTTTTTACAGGACTCAATTAATAAAATACTACTCTCATAAACATATGTTAACAACATAGACTTAATTACATATACACAAGATAAAAAAAAAGCATTTCAAGTTCTCTAACGTCGTTTGGTAGTTCATTCGTGAGCGCAGCACTACTACAACAAATGCTTGCTGACGTCAATAAAGTGCCCATCACAGCGCTGGTGACTAAATCCAACTTTTGGCAAACATTTAGTTTAGGAAGTAAATTTTTATTAATCAACAAAAACTTTTGCAGAAAAAAGAAAGAGTTTCTATGATTTTTGTTCGCAGCTAATTTGGGGCTAAAAAGTGCATAAGTGAAATGCTGTTAATACGTAATTTTTGGCATGTAATATGGAATCTCGTTGGCAAAATTTTGCATGTATGTATGTATGTACTCATGTGATGCGCATACGAGTACGTAGGTATGTATGGTGTGGATAGATAGTGGTTTTGCTGTGTTCTTTTCGCTGTTACTTCGTGTTGTTGGTATTCTAATGTTGCTCGCTCTTATCTTTTTCACCGTTAAGTATATGTATAACAATTAATTTAACTACACGTTAGTATTATTTAGTATATTAATCTCCCACTCTTAGCCAAGTAAACATTTGAACTCCATTGGTAAGCTGTTGCATACACGTGCGACGCACACGCTCCCATAAACCACTTACACCGCCGACTTGCTATTCTTTTTGCCACCATGTCGTGGTGGTGGTGGTGCATTGTAGGACTTCTCTGAACCGGAACTCATATGGCCTGCGTAAAAAATTTTTAAAAATTATTGAAACTGTATTTCTCTATTTGAAGTAAATTTTAAAATGCTTTTAGTGAAAGTACAGTTTGTCACATATAATAAAGTACACAACCCTCTCATAGTATTGTTCACAAACATCATACACACCTCTTATAGCTTTTTCAATTCTTGAAATGTTGATTGAAGTGAATTCTTTTTGAGCGGTAAGAAAGAGAAAACACCAAACAAAATTAGTATAATAATTCGATAAATTAGTCGTTTATTAATTACCCCACTTACGAACGACTCTTAAGAGATTTTAAGGATATTTCAAAGCCGTTCAATAGTAAATATTCCTAAACACGATGTGATATCATATGTATCTCATTACGGTAAGTGTAAAAGAAAAAAAAACCAGAAAAAACGTTAACTTCGTCTGCACCAAAGTTATAATACCCTTAACATTTGCATTTTTTATAGCATAGAAGGGTACAAAAAGATGTTTATTCTGATTAGGATTGGTCAGATGTGTGGCAGCTATATGCTATAGTGATCTGATCTGAACAATTTTCTCGAGAATTGTAGCGATGCCTTGTATAACAAGCTAGTCAAATTTCGTGAAGATAACTTGACAAATAAAAAAGTTTTCCTTCCAAGGACTTGAGTTCGATCGGTCAGTTTGTATGGCTATAAATATACGATATTGGCGGTTCCGACAAATGAGCAGTTTTTTGGTGAGAAAAGGACGTGCGCAAATTTTCAGATAGATATTACAAAAACTGAGGAACTAGTTTCATACATATATATAGACGGACATGGCTGAATAGACTCAGCTCGTCAGGCAGATTATTTATATACATACTTTATAGAAAACTTATAATACCCTGTTCAGGGTATAAATATTTGTAAAACTTACACCATACGGCAACACCTAATTTTGAAAAACAAAATAAAGTGATATGACAGCAGATCGCATTATATGATCGGTTGACGTGATATTTTGATGTGATGTGATGATGTGCACATCACAAGCCCGCAATAAATTGCTTTAACTAAACACTGTGGTGATATTACATCATATTGCAAGGCATGATGCCTTAGGCATCGCATAATACCTGATTATACCAGTTCCCACGACAGCCGGGTCTACGTAACCAGAACGGACCCGGATTTTTATCCGGCCAAGGACTGTCAACTCGGCATAATTCTGCCGCTACAACAACAACAACAACCTGATTGTTCCACTCCAACGACTGTTGGGTCTACATAACAGAAACGAACCCGAATTCATATCTGGCCAAGGACTGTCAATTCGTCAGCATTTCCCAAATTATTTGATATCACATCTATTTAAAGGATTATTGTTTGGACTATAGATCTGATGTTGTAAAATAAAATGATTCCACAACCAAAACTGGTAAATTCTAATTACGAATAATTATGTTTCATCAAATTTATGCTCCATTCACGACTTCATCAATACAAGCACACTCAGATTTACACCTGATTTTATGTCCGATGGTCTTACCTTTACTAAATGCCGAGGTGGTTTGCTTTCTGCCTGCATTACTGTTGGAAGATACGTTCAACGGTGAGGAGGCACTTGGCAGTGGTGAGTAGCCTCGGTAGCTGCCGGCACGTGAGCCTCGTGCACCGCGTCGTTCGTGTTTTCTTGGTGATGGTGATGGTTCGAAATCGGTTTCGGTATCGTATGTCGAGATGAGATCACGTTCAGTGTAATTGTAACGACTATCTGTGGGCGATTGTGAACGATATGCACGCGGCGGTGGTGAATATGAGTCGTCACGATGCCAACTGCCATTTATATCGCTACCACGTCGGCGATGATGTTGACGCATACGCTGCTCTTCCTCGTCTTCATCCTCTTCGTCATCCACATAATCATCCTCGTCCTCATCGTCATCATAAGCGTCATAATCAGTACGGTTAGGCGAATAACGGCCGCTGCGTGGTGGTGGTAAATGCCCACTGCCGCCGCTGACAGCACCCGGTGGTGGCGACATTAGACGTCCAAGTGGCGGTGGACGCATTTCTCCTGGTGGCACAAATGGCGGTGGCATGCCCATAAAAGGTGGCGGTGGGCCCATGAATGGTGGTGGCAGGAATGGCGGTGGTGGCAGTCTACCTAATAACGGCGAACCGGGCGATTCCATATGTATGGGAGAATTCGCATTATTTAACTCACCAGCAGCCATTTTTTCAACTGTAAGTGGGATATAAAAAGTCTTAAATTGCAGAACAAATGATATTTTCAGCGTATATGTACAATTAGCTTCACCAGTCGCGCCCCCAGCCAAGGAAGTGAGCTTACGACGCAGCGCTGTGGCTTCGGCGCGCGCCTCCTCATAACGACGTTCTGATTGTCGTGCCGCTAGCCATGTTTCATGTGCGCGATTCTCCAAAGTACCCGTTTGCGCTTTGTGTGCTGCTAGTTGAGCTTCAATTTCAGCGCGTAGGGCATCATTTTGTGATCTGAAATGCAGCCGTTTGAATGCATGCAATAAATAGTTTAAGTATAAAAAAGCAATCGTATACACACTTTAATGCTTGAATTTCCTGTTGCATTGTGGTAACACGATCCACGGTGCTAGTGGTTTCACCTTGTTGCTTCAGCCACATGGCTTCTTTCAGACTTAGTTCTCTGTAAGCAGAAATAAAAATGTAATAAATTTGGTATGTGCAACTATAGTTTTTGCGTACTTTTGCAGCTGCGTTTCCTTCTCCTTGAAGTAGTTGGACAACACTTCCAAACGCGTCTGCGCCTCTAATTTATCCTTTTCCGATTGATGGAAATCGTGTTTCAATTTCTCATTTTCATTGTTAGAAAGCTGTAATTGCTGTTCGAACAACTTTTTGGCATCCTATATCGAAACGAAATTTGAATTTTAAAAAGCAAAATAAATTTTAACTGCACCGAAGCTGTAACACGCTCCACAAATACAATATATTTCTTACAAGAACTTTTTAATCGTTTAGTTAGTATGGCAGCTATATGCTATAGTGATCCAAACTGAACAATTTCATTAGAGATTGCACAATAATCCATGCCAAATTTCGTAAAAATATCTTGTCAAAGACAAAAGTTTTCGATACAAGGACTGGATTTGGATCGATCGGTTTCGACAAATTACCAGCTTATTTGAGAGAAAAGGATGTGTGCAAAATTTCAGATCGATATCTCAAAAACCTAGGGACTACGTCGCGTATATACAGACAGACGGGGAGACGGGCAGACGGTCTAAATCAGACTGGCTATATCGACTCCGTTCGTCATTCTAATCATTTGGGTGTTACAAACTTCGTGGCACACTTAATATACCCTGTTCAGGGTCATTACCGTTTCTGTATCTAAACGATCTTTTAGGGCAGCGTACCGCTTTTGCACATCCAATAGCTCAGCTCTTACGTTAGCAACGTCAATAACGTTATTTATATTCACGCTGGGATCTCTACGTACTGTACGCAAACACTCCTCTAAAGCCTACAAATATAGAAAACATTATATGTAATATTTCACTAACAGCAAAAGAAGTGATTGGAAGGATGATTTTAAAATTCTCCTTACCTCTACTTTTGCCAAACTCGTCTGATACTTCGTGTGTTCCGCCTCGAGTTTTGTACTCATCTCAACTAATTCACTTTGTAAACGTTTTATCTCAAAGTTCTTGCCTTCCAGCGCCTTAGTGATGTCTTCTTCAAACTCTCTCTTCGTTTCCTCCAAACGTGTTTGTAAATTACTCTTTTCCACTTCGAGCTCGTCGTTATCTTGTTGCAGCGATGCAATTTCACCGCTAAGACGCGCATTCTGCTCCGCAATCATAAGCTGTAGTTCGCTATTTTCCCGGCTTTTCTCGGCCAAATTAGCGTTTATATCGAGAATAGTTTCTAGAAATGCCAGAAAAATTCAAAATTTTAGTCAAAGATTCACAGGAGTAAAATACAATTAACTGTACTTTGTTGTTCGTTCAACTGCTTTTGCAATTCTTCAACGCTGCTTATAATAGATTCGTCGCCGGTCTGATTGTTCAATAGCTCTGAAACAATTTTATTCAACTCCAGTCCGGCTTCGGCTGCATTTTCTAGTTCCTAAATAAACAATAAAATTATTCGAGGTTATAAGGGACTAAGTATGACCAGTGACCGTTCCCACGACAGTCGGGTCTACGTAACCGGAACGGACTCGGATTTCATCCGGCCAAGGACTGTCAACTCGGCAGAATTCTGCCCCTACAACAACAACAACAACCAGTGCTTCTTACCTTTTCTAAACTCCCAACTTGATCTTGCAATTGACGTTTTTCCAGTAGTTCGTCCTCCAATTCCTGCTTCAACGCTATAACCATATCGTTTGAACCGAAGGAATTATCTTCAATACTCGACAATTTGTTACGTGTACCCATTAAATCTTCTTTGAGTATAGCATTTTCTTTGTGTGTCGCCAGCAAGCTGCGCTCCAACGCATTCAATCTGGCCAACAGTTCGCCTTCGCGACTGCTATTGCAGAAACAATAATACACGAACAAAAAGAAAAGGCACGTGACCGCGACTGTCGCCAGGCAGGCCAATAATTCACTCATTTCAAACATTTTATTACCAGCCACGGTCAACAACATATCCATGGACATATTATTTAGATCCAACTGACAGCCAGCTATTGATGAAGACGATGTAGCGGCATTATTTAGTTCACGCAAGACTTGTGATGGACAATCGTTTGGTGAAAGCTTCTCACAATACTCAGCATCTATGGTAAACACAATTCTTACAGTCAAATTAATTTATCAAAGCATGGTAGCACATTTAAGAACTTACCGGACTCCTTCGATTTTTTATTTGTTTTGGCTCGATCAGGATAGAGTATGCGTTGCAATTCCTCATCCTCTACGCTAACATCATCCTTTTTGCCATTCGACAAGAAATTATTGACAGTGCCGAGTATAGTAGCGAATAGGCCCTGTTCCTTCTCCTTTGTTTCTTGATCTGGCAGACTATGTTCTTCAACTGGCTGCAGTGGCACAGATGTTGTTGTTGTTCTTTCATATTCTTCAACTGGCTGCAGTGGCACAGATGTTTTTGTTGTTGTTTCATATTCTTCAACTGGCTGCAGTGGCACAGATGTTTTTGCTTTCGTTTCATACTCTATTCTATCTTCTTCTATTGATGGACGTGGCGCAGATGTTGTTGTTTCATATTCTTCAACTGGTATTGGTGTTGAATGCGGTACTGGTTTCTCTACCGTATCAACACCTAATGGAACTGGCGTTGTATGTGACAAGTTTTCCTCTACCGCGCCGACATTTACATCACCGTTTTTACTATTTTCCTCAGCGGGCGTGGATGTGGTTTCCTCTTCGAAAATTTTATCTCTTTTTATTGATACGATGTCTTCATCAGATGCATCGTTGACTTCGTTGCTTTGCTCAACATCACTGAATGTAGGTGTTACCGTATCTAATTGCTCGGATTTCACTTCACTTGTCGATGATTCTGTAACCGTTTCGTAGGAATATGCGCCGAGTGGTGGCTGGTTGAAAGTTTGTTCATCGATGGGTTTGGGGTAATAGGGTGTATGCAGTTCTTCGTCTCCAGACCGTTGACTTGCATCTACATCCACAGCCTTTGTTGTAATTTCTTTCGACGCTTCAGGAATATTATTTTGCTGCCTACTCGGATCTAGATGATGGTTTTGATCTTGTGGATGATGCTGATGTGTATGCTGTTGATCCTCTGAGTGCGTATGGACATGTTTGTGTTCTAGTTGTTCCTGTTTGTACTTAAGCTGAGGTTGATATTGAGTTGGTGTTTGGAATATTTGTAAAGTAGGCACATTATGTTCAGCACTTGATGCATTGTCATCAACTTTTTCCTCGGCCGTAGTTACAGGCGTCGATTGGGTTGTATCTTCTATAGAAACGTTAGGTTGTAACTCGGTTTCAAGAGGTATAGTCTCTGCCAATGTGTTAGGAACTGGTAGCCTTTCACTTAATTCACTAGGAACTTCTTTACCAGTTTCATTCGAAGTTGCACTTTCCGAAAACTCTTCAGCGAGATCTACTTGCGGTATGGGTAACTGTTTTTGTGGCAAAGTAACAGATTCGGTAACTGACTTCTCCGTTGCAGTTTCTGTGTCGATTGTCTCATTTATGACAGTTATATTATCGGCCGATGATTCGATGGAAGGCTTTTCCTCAATTTTATGCGTTTCGTTGCGATCACTTATATGTAAGTTTGATTTCTCTTTTTCTGAGGAATCCTCTGGCTTATTTTCTGCATCGGTTTCATTGAAATTTTTGACATTCAAAAAATCACTTTCTTTGTCCAGCGAATTTAATTTCTCTTCATCATTTTTACCCATTATGGGATCATCTTCTTCTTCTTCGCTATAGTCTTCCCCCTCATCCTCTTCATCTTCAACATTGTCATCATCATCTGCGATTCCTAATGTAGGTAACCCTCTTTCTATGTCTTTTGTTTCTTCAATTATTGAAGTATTCTGTTCTTGAACAGTATTATTAATAATTGGTTCAGGTTTATTCACTTGCTCTTTAACCTCTGTTGTTTCGCTGCTGTTTTCAAATGGTTGTTTTTCTGATATCTCAGGGTTATCAGAATTTAAACTGGTTTGCAGGAAATAATTTTCTTTTTCCGTCACTTTTTCCAAAACCGGTATTTCTGTGCCATCAATAATTTCAATATCAGATTGCACAGGTGTCGCTTGCCTTATGTCTTCCTTAGTAGATTCCCTATCTCGACTTGTTAGAGGAATTGAATTTTCAATTTCCAACTGTGGCAATAATGGTGCTGTGGTGGTTATCTCCACATCTTCTTTTTTTATTGGAATATTTTCTGAAGGTTTTAGCACTGCAGCTGGTGTTGGTGGTGTAGTTGAAGATATTGTTTGTGAACCAGTTAAAATAACGGGTACAGTATATAATAAGTCCTTATCTTTCACTATCACTCTTTCTTCCAAAATATACTCCTTTGGTGCGTAACCTTCCCGTCCATTTACATCAATACCCCAAAGGCTAGGATCTTTACCAGCACTTTTCGACTTAATTCGAATTTTAGAGTTAATTTTAAAAGACACCATCCCCTCTTGCCCTGCACGATATGTGATCTTACCAGTTCCCTGAGATATAATGCCTTAAAGATATTTATAATTATATTTGGTATGTTTGAATAAAGTAAACCAGTCTTACTTTGACATTGTGGATCCGCACAAAGCCGAAAGTCAGAAAGACCCTCTACTACCCAATTTGTAGGCAGGAGAATGCTGCAGACGCCCAGAAAAATTAATGCAGAGTTCATTGCCGAGCATTTTCGTCTGCCAAACATTTTGCATTGTTTTTATCGAATACAACACTTTTTATGTATTACCTAAAATATTTTTTACTTTTATTAACTAATTTATTACTTTAACACAATCGTTTACTCTTCTAAGCAAATTCTCTTTAACTTTCTTCTAAAAAATCAGCTTAATTTGATGGGAAAATATATGAAAATTTGCTACGGTCGTTCTTCGCCACATCATCTGTAATCGTTTTGTCAAATTTGTCTATTTCCACACAATGTTGCCAGAAATAAAATAAAAAATTATTCTTAAATTATTTTTGGGAAATGTAAATGTAAGAATGAAAAATGCTTACTTTTTTGTAAATTGTCGTCGGAATGTAGCAAAAGGAAGAAATTTCTGATAGTCCTTCGATTTCAATGGAGGCAGCAAAATATTCTATATTATGTGGGAAATAACTTTTACGTGTATACATTGATGCTTATAGCTATAATATAAAGGAAAGTCCTTTGCCACTTGTTGAGTTCGACGGTCAAGAATTAAAGACTGGGGACTTTATTAGCGGTAATAGGTTGAGAGTTTTACTATTGTGCCTCTCCTCAATCGTCGTATTCGACATAAGGTTTGTTAGAATAAAATAAAATAAAATCGTTTTGTAGAGTTGGAGTAATTCGTAAACTAAATTCACACTAAATTCGTTCGGTTAATTTTGCTAAGATATCTTACATATAACAGATGATGGTCCAAACAGAGTTTCATTGAGGTCAAGGATGAATAAGGTACTTCACATAATATCACCAATATATTGTATAAGGAGTAAAATCAACCTGAAGTTCGAAAATCCTGGTATTAGTTATATGAGGCTAATCAGATAGAATTAAAAGTTGCGCAAAATTTTCACACGGTAAAATTAAAATATCAGGATAATGTTATGTACCGAATTTGATTGAAAACATTTGTTGTAGCGGCAGAAACATTCCTGAAGTAATCTCGAGGAATGGTGCCGAGTTGACAGTCCTTGGCCGGATAAAAGTCCAAGCCCGTTCCGGTTACTTAGGCCCGACAGTCCAGAGAACGGATGTTATTTCATCTAAAGGTGGGCGGTGACACGCCCATTGTCCAATCTTTTGACACCGGCTCCTATAAAACCCTCTCGTACCACCGAGGATGTAAAATTTAATGTCTCTGATGCATTTCTTTGTTGTTTTATCGTACTTTTAGAAGTTTTCCACGAAAGTATTATATAGGGATTAGGCGGGGTTTTCAGCCGATTTCACTCATTCATTCACAGTGTCGAAAGAAGTGCCGAAAAGATTCGTTCTGACCAAATGTGGTTGATATAGTTTAAAAGGTTTGTGAGACACATACATAAGTGCATTAAACTTATTAGGGGCTGTGCCATGAAAACTTCTTACAAGTTTTCAAACCACTAATGCCCACTTTTCTGTGGATCGCTTTGTGTTTTAATTTTCGGCTTAGTTATTTATATAATTTTGCTTAACCGCATTTTGGCGGCGTGGTCATGTGGCATGGCAGACTGACGACGGAGAGACATAGCGCCATAGAACGCCAGTGTGTATCCATTTTACTATTTTCAATAATTTCTCAAAATTGTTAAATTTCAGACAGTCGGATCACAACCTAACTGATTTTGATTAAATTTATCGATTTTAGCTCTTATGACGATGTCGACAATTTCGCTACCACTGGTTAATTCAATGTTTCCAATTGGATTCTTTAATCAGTATTTGATTTGATTCCGATCAGAGTTCACTCAAATTTATTCCATTACAATAAGGGGAACGGTTTGTTAGCTTATGATCCACAAGTTCTAATTTTTTATACCTAAAAATAGTGGTTTTGTGAACTTAAATAAATTTTTTATAATTAAAATTAGCAAAAATATAATAAGAAATGGCGAAAACTAGAGTATACGTTGTTGGTGTTGGTATGACGAAGGTAAGTATATTTTTTTATAATTAATGCGCTTATATTATGTTTTTGCGCTGGTGAACTTTGTACGAGAAAGCGATAAACCACGTAAATAATTTAACAAGTACTGATACAATTACTACCAACAAAGAGCTATCTAATAAACATGGGATTTTCCAGCAACAACAAATACGCTTTGTGAAAATTTGAATGACCAGCAGTATTTATTTTCAATATACACAAATATATCATTAAACTTGTTTGTTTACGAAATTCTATGCATTTGTTGTATTTTCAGTTTGAAAAACCGGGTCGGCGGGCTGATGTCTGTTACCCTGATATGGCAAAGGAAGCAATCACTAAAGCTCTACAGGATGCGAAACTTGACTTTCCAGAGATACAGCAAGCGGTCGCCGGCTATGTTTATGGAGATTCTACCTGTGGCCAACGTGCAATATATGGTGTCGGTATGACAGGCATTCCAGTGTATAATGTCAACAATAACTGTTCCACTGGCTCCAGTGCGCTATATTTGGCTAAACAAATTATTGAGTCGGGTAACGCTGATTGTGTACTGGCTGTGGGCTTCGAAAAGATGGAGCGTGGATCACTTTCCGCTAAAGTAAGTAAATTGTATAAAACATATAGCAAATTTAAATACGTATGTATGTATTTATGTATATATGTACATCTAAATCACAAACACATAACTTGATTTGTATTTGAACAGTACTTTGATCGCGTCAACCCCATGGAACGACACATAACTGAAATGTCGGAGCTTACGGAAATTGGCAGTGGTCCAATGGCAGCCCAAATTTTCGCTAATGCTGGAAAAGAGCATATGCGCAAGTATGGAACAAAACCTGAGCACTTCGGTAAAATCGCTTGGAAGAATCACAAGCATTCCGTGAATAACCCGTAAGTTTCAATCAGTTATTATTAAATATATGACATCAAAGTACAAAAGTCAATTGTAACTATAGTGTCCTCTGTTGGGCTTATCTTATCAATAATATTATATATATGTATATAGCTTGCACTTTCATCTTTTTACCATTTACCCCCCATTAACTTTTTCACGTATCCAGTTATTCTCAGTTCCGAGATGAATACACGCTGGAGCAGATTATGCGCTCACCAGAGGTGGTAGAGGGAGTACTTACAAAACTGCAATGTTGTCCCACATCAGACGGTTCGGGCGCTGCAATTTTAGCATCTGAACAATTCGTACGCCGCCATGGCTTAGAATCACAAGCTGTGGAAATAGTTGGCATGGAAATGGCTACTGACCCCGAATCCACATTTGCGGACAAAAGTCTCATCAAAATCGCCGGATACGATATGACACGTATAGCAGCTCAACGTCTTTTTGGTAAAACGAACTACAAACCACAGGATGTAAATGTAGTTGAATTGCATGATTGCTTCTCAGCAAATGAGCTGATCACATACGAAGCCTTAGGTTTGTGTGAGGAAGGCAAAGCTGGTGAATTAATTGATCGCGGTGACAACACATACGGTGGCAAATACGTCATTAATCCCAGTGGAGGATTGATTTCAAAGGGGCATCCTTTAGGCGCCACCGGATTGGCACAGTGTGCAGAGCTATGTTGGCAGTTGCGCGGTTTGGCTGACAAACGTCAGGTGCCTGGTTGCAAGCTGGCATTGCAACACAATTTAGGTCTTGGCGGCGCCGTAGTTATAGCTTTGTATCGCCTTGGTTTTCCAGCAGCAGCATTGGCGAACGTTAGTAACAATTTAACCGCAGCGAATACTGCTGCCAATGCGGAGGGATTTCAAGTAACGCCATTGCTTAAACTATTAGAAATTGCCATGCAAGAAGATAAGGACAATCTTATTGAAAAAGTGCGTGCTGTATATGGTTTTAAAGTAACAAACGGTCCCAACGGTCGGATTGGCTTTTGGGTCATTAATGCTAAAGAGGGCAAAGGCAAAATTATTTTTAATGGCACTGGTAAGTAAAAAATCGATTTTGATATTTGAATGTTATTTGTTTGAATATTGTGCATTTAACAATGTTTTTTATTTTGTTTTTTACAGATAAATGTGACGTCACATTCACCATCAACGATGCTGATGTTACCGAACTGCTCACGGGCAAACTGCCGCCGCAGAAAGCTTTCTTCCAAGGCAAGATTAAGATTCAAGGCAATATGGGCATGGCAATGAAACTTTTGGACTTGCAAAAATCCGCACAATCTCGCATCGATGCATTGAGAGCAAAATTATAAGAGATAGGCGTAGGCATGTTCGAATTAGTTTCAAACGTCTAAGTTTTTTATTTCACAATTTGTTTTTGAATTTTATTGCGGAAAAGGGTACCGAGCAATTCCATACATATAATCATATGAGTTGACGATAATTATATATATAGTCTGTTAGGGAGTGTTTATATGTAAATGATGCAAAGATGTGTAAAACACGTCATATTTTCTTAATTGTACATTATACTTATTGTTTTTATAAACTACGATAAAGGTGAAATAAATGTTTTACGAAATACCAATCTACAACAAAAAAAACGTTAATTTCTCTTTATGTAAATGTCTTTATGTTCTTGATAGTTAACTTTATTGTTTTGGATTGAAGTCCATTCGACTGAACTAATGAGCTGCAATTATGAGGTGACACCGACGGAAACGCATATAGTATAAAAATGCAACTAATACCGGCAAAGTTTAATAACACTTCTTTACAAACGTCAACAACGTCAAGGTTTCCCATATGTTGTCGTTATTGCAGCGGTTTTCTAATCCACGCCGCTGGGTTGGCATGGTTCACGTTGGTTGTAATCGAAGTTATCTAACCGCAGGCCCAGGAAATGTATTCTTTCGACGGGGGCGGACTGTAGGGAGTGGTTAAATGAGTGGGATTCTTTTTACATGCAAAGGAGTGTGGTCAGAATCATGCTCGGACTCATTGCACGCAAGTCATATATTTGGTATGTCGGAGTCATTTCTGGATAGCTAGAAGTTAATGATTTCAGAATTTTTACTTAATGTTTACAAAGAAAACTTACAGCTTCCTTCAGTGGTTGGTCGTTGTTCAGGTTGTAGTGAGAGTAAAGTTTAAACTCCTGCCAGCGTGAAAACGCAAAAGATCGAAGAGATGACTCTATTGTATATTGAATAAAGATTTGGGCTGAAACCAAGGGTGATACCCTTCACAGGTGCATTTCTTATAGCATAAAAGGAAATAAGAAGATCTCTATCTTGATCTTTATCGGTCAGCTTGTATGGCAGCTACTCCAGGGCATGCACCATGCCAGACTGCTATTGGGGGATTACGACCTCAAGCGGTTCAAAGCCATAATTAATCTCCCCAGAAACAAATTCCGGCTACTGGCAGCGTTCTACACCGGCCACTGCAGGCTCAAGAAGCACCTCTTTAACATGGGCATAGCCTCTTCTGCAAACGCCGGTTCTGCGACATAGAGCCGGAAACCCCTGAGCATCAGCTGATGAACTGCACAGCAGTCTGCAGACGCAGAATCAAGGCCCTGGGATCCATGTTTCCACACAGGGATCGTATCGCCTCACTAGCACCCAGCAGAATTTTGGAATTTATCAACATGCGGGGCCTAGATGATACGATATGACTTAGGGGAGGGCACAATAGACCATAGGTCGCGGTGCATACCTCGAAACTAATCTAATCTAATCTAATGGCAGCTATATACTATAATAGTGCGATCTCAGGTTGTACCGTTGTCTTAAACATTAATCCATTCCAAATTTCGTGAAGATATTTCGTCAAATAAAAAAGTCTTCCATAGGACATAGTTTGGATTGTCCAGTTTATATGGCAGCTATATGCTATAGTGGTCGGATATCGGAGGTTCCGTCCAATAAGCAGCTTCTTAGAAAGAAAATTTCGATTTTTCGGAACCTGAGAAAATAGTTCGCGTATATACAGACAGCTAAATCGACTCAACTGATCATTCATATATGTATGTACATATATATTTTATAGGGTCTCCGACGTTTTCTGCTGGCTATTACAAACATCGTGGGAAACTTAATATACCCTAAAATAAATAAACAAACATCTGTCGTATTAATAAAACTTTATTTGCTACTCTTTCTTCTATGTTTAATATATGTATGTAAGTATATGTATGTATATGCAATATAAGTATATATGTATACGTAGGTCATTGTTTCTGTACAATATGTGAAAAAAGATGCAAGATTCATACATAACTGCTATAACATCTATTATGTATGTAGGTGTACGTGTACGTGTGTGTGTGTGTGTTTAAATTTATGTATATCGAGCATTATATACCCAAAATATTCAACAAAATATATAGGTACAATGCATATGCAAATGTAAACATTCATCTTTATACATATGTAAGTATGTGTGTCAATTAACTGTCACACAGAATATAACTAAAATTAAACAAAATATGATGTCCTCATGGTTTCAAGCAGCTAATACATTTTAACAACAATTTAAAAGGCTTAAAATACATAAGTATGTAGGTCATGCAGTAGCGACTTAAGAAGCCTTTGCCTAAGTAACGCAAATACCATAAACAATTTATTATTTTTACATGGTCTGCATGTACTGTATGTGACTTTAACTTGGTGCAAGTGTGCATGTTTACATATTACGAGAAAAAAAATCAGGAGATATTCTCTGCATATATATTCATGTAGATGTGTAAGTACGCACTTGTTCAGTGGCCGATGCAACACTTTGTAATTAACCATTACTGTTATTCCTAAATATGAAATTCGCTTGCCAAATATCCAGAGAGGAATTTAAAATTTCTTAAATCACACGCAATCTCAATATATGTATATATACCGTTTCTAAGTTTTCAACGTTCAACTGGACTTGCAGATTTGTTCGCCTCGGAAGTGTTGCTGCTCATTGCACTGCATGCTAAGCGTGTGCTTGCGTTATTTGCTTTTTACTGATGTCTTTATTCAAACTCCATTGAAACATAAACTTTTGAATCCAAAATAAATTAGATACATCTTTGCAATTTAATAATCCACATTCTCCTCGCTGCGCAAGCGCTCATAATGTGCAGTATTGCGTGTAGCTGCAATGTATGGCAATTCACATGAAGTGCGCGTAAATAAATTAAGGAAAGCTAGTATCTTACAATGCAAGCTAAACTATTCATAAATATGTTGGCATAGTATATGTATATGTGAAGAGTTTTCCAAAAGAAAAAAATATATAATATTTACAAATAGGCTGCAAATTGTAACAATAATTGTTTTTGTTTGTTTTGTTATGTGTAGTTTGTGTATACACTTATTGGTTTGCCAGATAAGCACTAAGCAGGTGAATCAATTCCCACAACAGCCGGTTCTACGTTACCGGAATTTAGCCGGATTTTTTCCGGCCAAGGGCTGTTATTTCGAGGATCTGACCCTGTGTGGATCGGTAAGTATGGTGAAACTATATTTTTTTTAACTACTGCTCAGCGCTTCAGCTGCTCAAACACACAATAATAACGCTTTCCATGTTGACATTCTGAGTGGAAAAGTTCCTGCCTGCTGTAGCGAGACGCTTTAGTGTAACGATGATGAGTAGTTGTGTGTGTTTGTTGCCGATGTAGCTGCCGCATTACTGTTATCCATACTGGCCATGATTGAGCTGACCAGATCAGCTGGGGCAGCGTTCGCCGGTTTGCTTATTGCTCCAACCTTCATTATTTTGTGGTGTGACTTCCGTTCAACTTGTTGTTGCTCCGTAGTGGCAGTAGATGTCACTCGTACGTTGACGCTACTGTTATTGCTCTTCATTTTAAGTGACGCCTGCGGCACTATTACTACTGTTCGCGTCGTTTGATGATTGCTGGTGCCTGCCAGGGATGTACCTAACAATATTGTTTTGTTTTCCAGTTGCACTATTGGTGGCGGCGGTGGTAAAGCTGGCGCTATTTCAGGTGGCAATGGCGGGAAGGTCGCTCCCGCTTTTGCTGTCACGATCGGTAACGCCGAAACTGCTGCTACTGTTGTGGGCTGTGTTACATCTTCTCTGAGTTCTTCGGAGACTGTTACCTCTTCTTCATGGTCGATCACCAGTTGTGGTTGACAAAGTGTTGCAGGCTCAGTTATAACTGAAAGTATATTCACGTGGTCCGTGGTTTGAGCAGGTAGTGTGCTTTGTGCCACTGTTGTTACGCCTGCGTTAAACAAGGTCTCGGTTGCATAGTTCGTGGGGCGTGTTACGTTAGTCGGCACTGATTGCAACGACTGAGGCATTTGTGGCGGCAGCGGTGATGGTGATTGTGTTTGAAGCGTTGATTTTGCGGTCTTGATGTTGGGAGCGTTGGTGATAGCAGAAGCGGTGGTGGATGAGGAGAGAGCAGAAGGCTCATCGGATATTATTTGTACTTGAATTTTGATCTCGGGTTCCTTTTGATTCAGGCTGTTAACGTAAGCCTCACGATGTGTAAAGGGCGTTTGAGGCACAAGTGGCAAGGGTGTTGCAGGCACTGTCGGCTCCGGCAGTTTGGGTATCTTTTGTGAAGCGGATGACGTGGACGCAACCGTTGCTGTCGTTAAAATTGTTGGCGTTTGAGGTGTCATTACCTTTAGTATTTCGGTGTTTGATTTTTTCACATTTTGTGCACTTGGTGTACTAGTTGGTGTTTGAGATTTTGCTACTGAGTTTAAAAAAATATTTTTGGGTTGTGTATCATTTGGTATGTCGCCATTAGAGTTAAATTTATGCGTCAAACAACTGCTGATATTGTTCGTGCTGCTTCGTCGTTCTTGTTTCATAGCCTCTGTATTAGATGTTGTATCCTTGGACTCTTTACGCTTTTTCAAGTGCTTCTCAGCAGTCGAAGCATCCGCTGTAGTAACGCTAGTGTTGCTCGCGCTGCTACTGTCGATCTTCGTAGTGGTGGGCACATTTTCGTCTTCATTACTTGCCGCCATTGACTTATGTAACTTATGTTCCAACACCATTTTGCGCATATCGATTCTGGCATCGTCACGAACGGCTTTCCGTTTACGGCTTGTTGTGGACCCACATTCAGAGCCATCCTTCGAATTTGAGTCCTCCGTGCCACTCTCACTGGACCGTCGTTCTTTGCCATCGATGTCAATTAGTTTTGTCTTCTTTGCTTTACCATCATGAGACCGTTTACATGGCGTGCGCTTGCCGCCATGATGCTCATCATGCGATATTGGATGAGGCAGCAACGTCTGCTTCTCTTTATAGTGAGGTGGCTCTGCTAACACTGGATTATTCTTTTCATTGATTACCTCCTGACCTGGATAATACTGACGCAAACGTAAGTGCCAAGCTGTAGACATGAATAAGTAGTTAAAAATTAATTTACAACATATAAAAGTAAGAAATAATATTTCTGGGAAAATTTATAAGTAAGTTCTTCATTATTTCGGCATAAATTAGAACAAGATCGTCAAACGCCGATATCTAATTACCCTTAGCCATTATTTCTACTGTGTAAAGACTCGCAACCACCAGCTGTGATTTTGACTTGAACTACGGTAGTAGTTTCATATTCCTTGGCCGAATTAAAATCGGGATCCGTTACTGTTATCTGGACCGTTATTTAATTGTCATCCAAATCATCTAACGGAAGACCCAGGAATGTGCTGTTTCGACGGACCATAGGGAAAAGGGTGTGAGGTGAGTTGCTTTCATAGAGCATTCAAAGGTTAATTATGCGGGGACTTATTACATGCTGTTCATAGAGTTGGGGTCAATTCTCGATAAGTAGGAGTTTAAACTGCTAGACTTTCCGGTACTAACTTGCGAGTCACTCTAGATTCTTGATGCAGCTCGAGCTCTTCTTTTGCTATGGGTGGTGGTCTAACTCCAAATAAGTCAATCACTGGGAGGGATTTTGTGCAGGTGAACCCATCGTCGATCAGTACAGTTAATTTCTTATAATCAACTTAACAACATAACTAGGTTAGGTTAGGTTAAGAAGTCGAGCATATAACGCCGGTCCGTTGTGGTATCTAAAAGCCTTATATAATTGATCATAAGACCCTCACAAATCACCAATTTTAGCTATATCTCCTGGTTCGCCGAAGGTAAGATTGTCGGATGTTTTTCCACCTTACCTTACTCCATACAGCTTTGACAAGTTGTGAACGATTAGATTCTTAACCTTACCGCATTAATGCCTATTAGACAATGTCTAGTAAGAACTCTTACCATTGCGGTAAGCTGAACCTTGTTAAGAACAAATATTTCAGTAGATTTCCTTTGTTCTACTCTAGGTCAAAAGAATCTCGCAGTTGCATAGGAGCGGGTCGTCGAACAACGCTTGCTAAATGCACGCGCAACAACATAACAAGATAATAAACAATTTTTAAGACTTACCAATACTGGTAACTGCTGTAACCGTCCGAAATTGATGTATGATATTTCTTGGCAAAAAGTATATGTCATTATCACATAGCTGTATGCGAGAGTAACGAATGCCCTCACGGCGCAATTGATTTAGTTTTGCATCCTCAATCCACTGCACACATTGCGATATTGGGGGTTCATGCAAATCGAGCTGTAGAACCTCTACCAAGTAGTTGAAATCTTGAGCGGCAAACGCCACCACGTCTTTAGTGATACGATTGCTATTATATGGTTGGCCACAATGTACCGCTTTAAGTATACCTATAATAAATTACGTTTATTAGAGGTACAATAAGGAAATTACAATGTAGGATTGTAGTATTTACTAACCCACAGCAGCCGTGGTATTGCGTTCGTGACCATGTCCAACATGATCTGCATGCGCTTTGGTGCGATCTTCAATCATGGTCTCCCGTGCTTCCGACAATCGTGGAAGATACTGTAGATTGCGTAGCTCATTTATGCGTGTACTGAAAAAATAGTTAAAGAAATTATATTGCTGTTGGTAGTAATGTTATAGCAGAAATCTACCGTTGGCGTTTCATTGGCGTTTTACTATTCAGTTCAGCTGTAGGCACTAATTGCTCTCCCGCGCGCACCCACAATATTGGACCATCATTCGAAAGACGAGGATCAGTTTGCAAAATCGAATATGATCCCCAAGGCATGGTCTGAAATAGTTCAAAAATATATTTGTTTATGAGTTTATCATAAGCAAAGATTACATTACCTTCTTAAGAAATGGATTCGACTCAATACGACCCAACAAATCGGGAAAATATCCACCAACCTCCTCGTGCACCTTGCCAACTAAACTTATTTGATGTAATGGTCCATAACGAAATGTTCCTTGAGAATAATTTCGTACCACCTATAAGGAGAAGGTAACAAATAAAAAAAAAAAGCAATATATGAAGGATTTCTCACACAAACCTGCTCATTGTATTGCGACATTGTACAGGTTTCAATATCGGAATTTCTCCCCAGAACACCAGCTTTTACCGTCAACGTTGAGTAATTCTCTGCCATGTGTTCCAATAGATCGGGTATGTAACGTGCAGCGTCATGCACTATTCCCATAACATGCAAGGCATATCCCTGATCATCTTCTGCAAAGCAAACATTGAAGAACTCCTCCACCAACTCCTCCATTTGTTCCGGCGTTAATTGGTTCAACTCGTCCTGATACAAATGTACTACGGAAGCGCCACCATTTGGATGCACGTCCACTTCAAATAATCGTCCATATTTTAAGTGTTCCAACCCTTGTGGTGGACGTTCAAGCCGCCTTCGGGGCGTAGTTACAGAAAATGGTTCACTATGGTGAAATTGTGTTCCAATACTAGCACGGCGTATCTTTGAACGTTTGTAGCATTTAGAACAATCGCGGCTGCGCGAAGATGATGATGTCGATGTAGACGCCGATGCTGAAGTTGACGAAGATGAATGCTTCGTAGTTGAGGTTGATGATGACGTTGAATTTTTGCGATGGTAACTACTGTTTGATGAGGAGGATTTTCGTGCACTCGAATTGCTTGAAGTTATAGTCGATGAATGTACACTGCTACTAGATGGTTTTGATATCGGCGTGGTTTTTAATGCATGTGAGATGAAGCTACTATCATTCGTTTTTTCAGCTTTAGACTCTTTTGTTGCAGCACTCGTAATTGGTTCATTGCTAAAAATCAGCTGACGTGAAACATCGTCGCGAGTTTTTACTACAGAGCTATAAGTTATGTCATCGCCACCTGAGACCCCACCCATAGCATTCCCATTGTATTCGGTTTTAACTTTTTCTATCACAGTTATATCAGTTTTTAAAGGTGATATTGATTTTTCAGTTTGAATGATATTGGAATTTATCTCGCCGATACCGTTAGGTAATTTATATGTAGCAACATCATCATTTGAAGCTACGAACTCAGAAGAATCCTTTTTATCGTCTATTACTTCTACCGATTTTTCGATTTTGATATTATTAGGTATTACTTCAGTTGTTTTTGTTGGATTAAGTTCATTATCCATTTTGTTGTTATGTGGGAGCACTTCAATAAATTTGTTTTCAGGTTGTTTCATTTCCATTTTGATTGTATTCCCTATTGGCGGAGTGTTTTTTTCTGTTTCAATTAGCATTGAATTATTTTTTTCTGCTTCGATTTTTGTAGATGATGACTTTTCTTGGGATTTGAGGATAAATTCTTTTCCACCCACAATGCTATTTGTTCGACTGTTTGATTTTGTACAACTGGTGTGACTTCCACGACTACTATCTGAACTTCGCCGCCTATGCTCGTTCAAGGAACTTACCGAAGATGTTGCTGAGAGTGGCTGTTACATTATAAAAATATATGGTAATTAGGAAATTATTTATATAAGATGGTATTGTAACAATTTACCTTATCTTTCTCTTTTTCACGTTTAGATAATACACTGGACGATGTGGTAGGCTTAGGTTTCTCGAGTTTATTGCTGCCTTCTTTAGTTTTATCACTGTTACTTCCGGAAGAATTATGAGATCTCGAGTGCGAACTGTGTTCTTTGCTGGAACGTTCTTTCGTAGAGTTTTTATCCCGATTGCGTTCTCGTGCACGATCTCTATCTTTATCACGTATTTTTTCCTTGTTACGGTCTCGGGCCTTATCACGATCCCTGTCACGCTCTCTATCTCGATCACGATCCCGATTACGTTCTTTATCTTTTTCCTGGTCACGTTCACGATTCTTTTCTTTCTTTTTCTTTTTATGATTTTTTTCTGTAATTAAATATAAACTTATATCCAATTATTTAAAATTGATGTAACATTTGAAATTACCTTTTTCAATGCGACTTCTCATATCAACTTCTGAACTTCCTGTTAGCAGTGGTTGTGTATCGTTTTTTACTGCCATTGAATTTTGTTGCTCTTCCGCTGCACCTTGCACAACATTTTCAACTGTTATATTCTTTATACCATTGTTTGCAATATTTAGCTGTCCGTTTACAGGTTCTTGCAATTTCACCTGTGTTGATTTTTCTTTGTTTTCCTGTAGCGGCACAGTAATTTTAGCGCCACTTTCAATGTTTCCACATTGCATGGTTATAGCCTTTGTATTTATAGTTTCTATATTTTCCATTTGTTTTTTCGTTATAGCATTTATAACGATAGCTGTTTACTCTTTTACCTTTCTCATAGGTAAATTTTATAATTTGTAAATATACACGCAAGCCGTACGAAAGTTAAGAACAAAAAATCGATGAGTTTACCGCCACTACGTTTCTTTTTTCTCGGCCCGTATTTCTTTCTGCTGCTGCGCTTTTCACTGCGTAGTTTTTCAAAGCGCCAATATCGGGAACTCGGACGTGAGCGTTAGCACGATATAAAACAATTCACTACCCGTTTGACACCTCCACTTACCAAATAAAAATGCCACATGCAATACAACCACAGTTCTTTGTAATTACTTGCGCAAAAAATAGATTGAACTAACTATAACATATATTTGGGATTTTCTCCCCACCAATAATTGCAGCTGAACTTTTTTCTACGAGAATTTTTTAATGCACTTGCGGCTGCTATGGCCCTATGATGCCGTACGTATGCGCTGCGTTGCTATAACTTCTGCTACGACCTCTGCTGCTGCATTGAATTGTTTTCGTTTTTGTGCCGCTGCTGATTCAGTGGCGCAAAATACTACAACAGTTTATTGCCCCGAGAGAATAGTTATTTTAGAATCCTTAGTATAAAATTAGTCTATACACTTTTTTCTAAACTCATATGCTAAGTTTTTGTCTTTTACATATTTTTTAAACAATTTTCCACACGTTTTTCGCACATCAACACAATTTCTTGACCACGAACTTACGAAGCAAACTGCGATGTTCGGGTCACGTAGTTGGTATGCCCAGGATTGCATTTTTATGAAACCGAATACCTCTAAAAATTTTGAAACCAGTGGTGAATTTAATTAGATCAGATATTTTCATTAAGTTTTTTGAAAAAATTAATTATTGTAATTCGTTTTTCTAATTTTTTTCTTTCTTTTATTTTTAACTATGTATTTATAATGTAAAACACTGCAAACAACAAAGACTGCGAAGGAATTCTTGACTATACCACATTTGTATATTTTAATTAGAAAAGTGTATTGTTATATAAGATAGAGTTTAAAACAAAAAAAAAACTAACAAAACGGTACAGAAATTATTATAATCACAATACTCTTCTGTGGCAGCACTGTAGTGGTGAAAAAGTGGTGTATGTAATGCGATGAGTGCTCGAGCATTCGCAGAAATTATTTAAAGTATTTTTATTATAAATTCAATCGAACAAAAGTTGAGATTATTATATTAAGTTAAAGAAAAGTATTTTTTATAAATTCAAGTGTGATATATAAGTCGTAAAGTTGGATAATACGTCGCATCGATATTTTCTCGGTTAATGAGTTCAACCAACGTCCATCTACATGCGTAAATATGTATGTACTTCTCTCATATCACAACCTTCTTCAAATGTAGCAGCAGTAGCAACACAACAATTTTGCCATTTATAAATATCCATCTTGGGTTGTAGACGGTCGGGCTACGGATATAGCAAATCAAGAGCAATAAAAAGCAACGTCCAAAAACAGTACTTTCGTGGTGCATGAGTGTTTGTGAATCTCATTTACAAAAATTTCATTATTCGCGTATTATTGTTAATTTTTATTTAAACACCAATTATAAGCAACCAATTGAAATCAATGTTGTATGTTTGTAGTAAGGTGATCGTGGCCGACATCGCCTTAGAGAACAACGTCGGGTCAGTCGTACTGTGAGATGTCGGAATAAAAATTAGTGTGTTTGTGTCCTGATAACCATTCCTTAGTTCCATAAAGTAACCGGTCAAAAATTAGTATTTTGTATTTAACGTTCTGCACGATTATAATAATTGAGCTTAAACTGTGAATTAGTAATTATTACAAAGATATACGGTGACCATTTACTTGTAAACCGGCGTAAACAAACTGTGCAGAGACGGACTGCCAGAAGCATTCACAACAAATATTTTGCAGCATGTATTTGAAGTGAAGAAAATGCGTACATATTTGTGCATGTGCCCTTCACGATGATGTCAATGCAACAAGCTATCAGGTGAGTTTTGTATGGCAAGAAAGTTTATCATATATCATATATGTACATAAGTATGTACATATCTTTGCAGTACCTAATTTCTTATGAAGTTTTTCTAAAATAAGTAATTCCAAAGTTAAACGAAAATGGCCCTATAGTTGTTTATCTTATCTCTATTAAGAAAAAAAATTGGATTCTGCACCAACGTACATATGTATGTACATCTGTATCCACATGTCAAGACTACTATCGTGCTCATTTAAAATTACGTTCATGCTACTACATATTCGCAAAATTACCTATCCAGAAATTATTTGTAAAGTCAATAAACACCAAGCTTTTTCCTAAAAATCTCAAAATTGCGAATAAGTATTGAATCCGGATGACACAAATCATATAGAAAACCTAATTTCTGCTTGATTTTGTATCTCACTAGCTCGGAATTTTTTATTTTTATTTTGTACTCTTCTTTTTTTTATCTTTTGGAGCTTGTTTGCGTCAATTTGCCGCACTTAAAAGAAAGAAAAATAAAATATAAGAGACTTCTCACAAAAGATTGAAAAACCAGTATTGCTGGCAAGTGAGTGATGAGTGTTTAGTAGCAGTTTTTTTTCGGTAATTAACTTTATGAGTTGATGACTGGAAGACGCACGTGTAAACATATTTATATACGTGTGTACATAAATATTTATCATAAGCCAAATTTTAAAAATGTACCCAGTAATATATGCACATTGATGTTATAAGTATTCACATACAACTGCACATTTAATAACATAAAACTATAAGTATGTATGCATGAAAGATGGTGTCGACCTTGTACATCTCTTTAAACTATGATACCTTATACTCGGTTCAGTTATATGAATCTTCGTTATATTTCATTGTTTCATAAAACAATACAGCAAGGCAGCTAATTTTACTTATACTCGTTTATATAGACATCACCACCGATTATGACCATGAGGATTAGTTAGTTTTACAACTTCCTTGGAAGAAAATTCAGTAAATATTTACACATAACGAAAAAGTACGTTAATAAAATGTGTGAAGTGTACACAGAGATTTAGCAATCAATATTGTACATATATATAATATATAAATATCTTTATTTATACAAATGCAATTAGCCTAGATGCCTGGTCAAACTTCCCATCTTATTTGCAGTGAGCAGCTTGTGCTCAACAAGTTCTAAGCGGCCTGAGCATATTAAATTAACATTTTTGAAATAATATCTTCCCGAAATAATTTTTGATGCTGAGAAATTACCTTTGAGGGATATTGCCCGAGGTTAGTTAAAGTTGTGATGAAATCAAGACAGAATTCCTGGTTGTTAGAATAACAATCTAAGGTATTCATGAAAAAAAATAGGAAACTAAAATTTGATTTCAGAAAGGAAAATAGGATTAAAATGAGTCGTTATAAAATGAAGAAAGTAGATGAAAAGAAAATAGGAAGATTTTGCGGAACCTTAGTAATACGAAAACCGTCCAATCATAAAAAGAATAAATCATAAATTCTTTTATTTAAAAGTGTACATTTATATGTGTATATAAGCGTTACATTTTTAGTTTACATATTTACATTCCAATTTGATACAATATAATTCAGGTATCCTTTTAGAATATCTCGATTTTTCCTTGCAATTCAATACTTATGGCATTTAGCGTTTTGTTCTTATCTATTATAATTAATAATAAAACGTTTTAATGACAATAAAAATATATTAAAACTTAATATTTCACATCTCTTAACACTGATCTATCTATTGGTAATAAAATTGGTTTCCATGACAATATGACAAAAAATAAAAAACGTCAGAAGGGTCAACGGCGCCGGTCATATGCTCGCTCGTGTTATGAGATTTTTTCGCTAAATACCATCGAATTATGGTCAAAAGTGCTGTGAAATCATAAGAAGCTCATGAATAAACTTGATAGTGATATTGTACAATTAAATTAAAGAGAAATTTTGCAATAGTTTGCACGTAAACTCAATAAAAGGAATTATACAAATACATTGATTCTATATATTTTACAAGGTAGTATCGATACGGAGCGTGCTTCCTCTTACGAAAGAATTGTTTGTATCCATAAGGTAAATTTTTTGTTTTTCTCATGATTTTTCTGTTTACATTTTATGACTTTGCATGATTTATAATGTATTAGTATTCAGTTATCACTCAAAAAACGCATTTTCATTGGTTGAAATCTTTGAAAAGTTGATTTTTGAGGAAAACGGCTGATTTTGACATTATGGATCCAATTTCTGGTTTTTGCGCTACCTACCTTATATAATTGAATCATGATCAAATACGCGGAAAAACACATTTTTTCGTATATCTTTATAACATCATCCAATTGTCAAATTAGTTGATCTCATCATTATACGGCGAATGCATGTCCGATTTTTCTTGAACCGCATACAAATTAACAGTTATAACAATTTAAATAAATATACATACATTATTTTTTATAATAACTCAACAAACAGCAGTCTTTCAGAAACTAAGTTTACAAACGAAAGGTATTCAATTGAGCTAGCAAATAAAATCAAATCGCAAGGTTTTCTTTGGAAATGTGATTCCTGCAATTTAGATGTTGGTGTCGTCACTCAGGATGATCTTGACCTTGAAAGTGACGAGAATGATAGTATTACCATGAATAAGCTTAAACGTCTGCTGGATGACCAATGTTAGAAGGTCACCACGTCCTTAAAAAATTAATTAAACAGTTTTAAGTCGGTCATAGAAAAGAACATCATATATATCAGGAAGGATGTCACCTTAACTCAACAGAACAAACGCATGGTTGATAAATGTACCGGACTTGATCGCAGACTAACATCAGTTAAAAATAAGCTAGATAATTCTCATCAGTTTTTCAGCACCAACAGAAGAAGTCATCGCAGAGTTCTAAGAACGTAGAACGTAAAGAATCTAAAAAAGCAGACGGTAAAGATCCATACTGTACTGCCTAATAACTTAAATTTTAATATATTATATATAGTTTTAAAATTCGTCATCTAGGTCATCCTTTTGCTGGCCGTACTCGCCCGCTACTTGTTGAGACTCCATCTCCTTCTATTGCTCGAGCAATACTAAAGTCTAAACCGCCGGAACCTTTCGATGGATCTGCCAAAGTGATATTTAAATCGGACCTCAGCTCAGCTGACACATCCAAGAATCACGGCTCCACTCAGCCATCTATGATGGGGAAGTAATAGTCGATTCATTTAATATCTTTAAGAAGAATAGAAGTAGTTCCACAAGTAATAGCGAATATGGTGAAAGCGTTTTCATCGCAATTAAAAAATATATCAACGCAGAGAGTATTCCCATTTTAGATGATAATGTCGAACATCTACCAGACACTCTTCGACACGTTCCATTTTCTAAAAAAAAAACACAAAGGCGATTTTAACCTTTCAAGCAGTTCCCCTCGTATTGACTATGAGAATCCATTCTATGAAAGATTCCCTTTAATGGAATGCCGATAATTTAATAGTGTTCAAATCGACAATAATAACCTTCCTGATCTCTGTTTCAGTAACCTGAACATTCATGTAAATCACACCCACGCATTTACCACAATGGACTTGTACCATCCTGCCCTTGATATCACTATTGATCTCCAGCCTATCCTCAAGCCAGTAACTTTGCCATTCTTTGACTTCAAGGACGCTGAATACGGCAACTTGAATGCCTATTATCTAAACACCGATTGGTCTAATTTGAATTCATCAACTTTCCTAGACAGCAAAATAAGAGTCTTCTATGACATAATTCATGAAGGTATGTCAACTTATGTTCCAGTTCGTACACAAAAAACCAGTAAATTTCCTTACTGGTTTACAAACGAATTAAAACATAAAACATTACTCAAGAAAAACAATACCAAACTGAATTATATCAAAATTAGGCGAACTTGGATTCACTAATATTCAATTGGAAGGCAATTTCCAGTTAAAGTTGATGAGCATCTATCTACCAAGCACGATGTGAACTGTGTGATCTTCAGATCTTCCAAGTGATATCGACAAACTGCCGACCTGGTGCTACAAAAACAAACTAGATTTGAACATCTTAAAGTGCGTAGCCGTGTCATACTCACGTTAAAACTCTCGAAAACCAGCTTACTACAAGTATAACCTAAACAACTAGAAAATAAGCCAAGTTGAGTACGTAAAGGACCTGGACATCATCATAGATAACGAACTGACATTCAAAAAGTATATTAATAAGATCACTCGCTTTTAAAGTTTTAGGTTTTACAACCGTTTCGAAAAAATTCAAATCTAACTCTATAAGAGTTTGGGTTACCGTTATGGCTTCTGTAGAAAACATAGCTCAATAAATGATAACTACGACCATTTCAATGTCAATAACCTGCACGTACGTCGGCAGGTTGCTCACTTAATATCAACCTGATTCTACAGAATATAATAGTTTTGTTCACCTAACGGTGGTTTGTATCACCTAAAACTAATCGAGTTAGATGTAGAGTTATGTCTGTCCGTCCGTCCGTCCGTGCAAGCTGTAACTTGAGTAAAAATTGAGAAATCTTTATGAAACTTGGTACATATGTGTTTCTTGGGACCGTAAGATGTTTGGTATTGCAGATGGGCGTAATCGGACCACTGCCACTCCCACTAAACGCCATTAATCAAAAACAAATAAATTTCCATAACTAAGCTCCGCAATAAGATACAAGACTGTTATTTGGTACACAGGATCACATTAAGGATGGGCATCTGTAGTTAAAATTTTTTTTAAAAGTGGGCGTGGTCCCGCCCTTGTGACCAAAAAGTTTCTAAATCGAACTAAAACTGTTCAGGCCCCTAGGTAGTGAATATTTGGACCCAAGTGCCTATAGTTGACTTTTTACCAAAAATATCTTTGCGAGAGTATAAAATGTTCGGTTACATCCGAACTTAGCCTTTCCTTACTTGTTTAAAATATATTTGTTAACATTTTACAGAACATTCTTCGAATGTCATACTTAAATGTACCAATGTTTTAATAAAGAGATTTTAACTGTGTCGTGTTTGCACGAATTAACTTTACTCTTTCCTTAATTTGAGTTGGTGGTATTTTATATGTACATACATATCTATGTGCATGTATATAACTGACTCCTAATAATTTACTTTTCGTCAAATCTGTAATTACACGTAATTTGAAATTTATGTATGGCAAATCTGCGTACCGAAGTAGGTATATTTAACTACCAGAAAGAAATAGATAAGTACAATAAAAAGATCGTAAAAACTAAAATGTTTCCTACAATGACATTGTTCCCTTTCTTATTATCTTATAGTACACACTCTTATCAATGCTGAAATTAGGATATTTTTTATATAATATTTACAGAGTTCATTGTTAGTCGCCAGGGGCGTTTTATTAAATTTCGGCAAAATAACAAGGTCGATAAATAGCTTCGGAATGATCCTCACGGCTGCATAGCTGCATATACAGTGTTGGAAAAAATAATAGAGACAAAGTGATATGTTTAAAATTTTTAATTATATATAATATAATAATAAAATTATTCAAATATTATCGTTCATTTAGATAATTAATTAACATTTGAGTAGTTATTTAAGGATTATTTGAGTTTGCCAAGTGAAAACAGATACATTTTGTATTTCATAATATTTAATTATTAATTTTCTTCCATTCAAATCTAATATTTTGGTTATGTTCCTTTCATTTTAACCACCTCCTATCATCCTCGCGGCAAGGCTCTGACAAGTCGTGACCGGTATTGAATACCATATCTCTTGGACTTTTTTCCATGATTTGTGCTTATTTTTCCATTTTTGTCCACCGACTGATTTCTTCAGCACTCCCCATAGGTGTTCTATAGGATTGAGATCCAGCGCCTGGGAGGCCATTCCATAACGTTAACTTTATTGCTCTGAAACCACGATTTTACCAGTTTCGAAGCATGTTTCGGAACGTTGTCATGCATTAACTCCCATCTTAGTGACATGTGCTCCTCCGCATAGGGCAACGATACAGTATTAAGGATGTTGAAATAATTTGTTGAACACATTTTGTCTTGTATCCAATAAATCGGCTCAACTCCAGCCGCCGAAAAGCATCCCCATAACATTATTGTTCTTCCTCCGTGTTTAATTGCTTTTCGTGTATATCTGGGGTCGAATTCCGCATTTCAAGTTCGTCGTACAAAAGTTTTGCCATCGAATCCAAATAAATTAACTGTCGTTGCATCTGATTACAGGACGTTATTCCAATTTCCTGCTTCGTGCTTCTGAGCAAATTCAATTATCTTTTTTACATTTTGTTTGCTTAAAAACGGAACTTTTCTTGCACATCTTCCAATTCGACTAGCTTCCCGAAGTCGATTTCGATAAAAATGGATCCTTTTGAATGCATTACCAGCAAATGGTCAAACAGTGCCGTGAATGCAAATTTGTGCGATAAAATATGGGAATAAAGGTGATGTCCCTATTATTTGTTCCAACACTGTAACCAAAGCTGTAATACCCTCACAGGTTCAAGTGTTCCTTACAAGAACTTGATTTTGATCGGCCAATTTGTGTGGCAGCTATATGCTATAAAAGTCCGATCTGAACCATATGTTCAGAAATTACAGTGTTACCTTGAACAATAATATTTGCCACATATCGTGAAGATACCTTGTCAAATAAAAAAGTGTTATATACAAGGACTTGGTTTTGATCGATCAGTTTGTATGACAGCTGTATGCTATAGCGATCCGATCTGAACAATTTCTTCGAAGATTGCACCGCTCCCTTGGACAATAATACATACTTGTACATGGTAAACTTTGTGAAGATGTCTTATCAAATGCAAAAGTTTTCCAAACACGCACTTGATTCCGATCGTTCAGTTTGTATGGCAGCTAAATGCTATTGTGGTCCGATATCTTCGGTTCCGATAAAGAGAAGCAGAGTATTATTTCAGATCGATATTTCAAAAATTGAGGTACTAGTTCGCGTATATAGAGATAGACAGACGGACATGGCTTAATCGACTCAGCTCTCATGCTGATCGTTTATATATGTACCTATATGGTATACTTTATGGGGTCAAACTTCGTGGCAAGCTAATATACGCTGTTCAGGGTATAATAACATATTAAATAAATAAAATAAAATCAATCATTAAAGCTAAGTAAGTGAGTCACGTGTTTTACAGGTTTGGAATTTCATAGAGTGATAGGTGTCAAAGTAAAAACAAGTTTCAAAAAGTAGTGGTAATAAGATTTAAAATTTTAAATATTATTCGATATTACATAAAATTCTTCATTTTTGAATATCCCTCCGCGTCATGACAAATATTGAGGAATTCGCTTTAAATACACATTATATGTACAATATATATTTATGACTCACATACATGCTATTATACTGATGTACATTTTTGTCAGTATGATTTTTAAATGAACGTGACAAACAAAAGTGAATTACCGCAACATTTTTATTTAAGGCGGAAGGCAGAATTTTGCACATACTTATGCACAGTTAATTGCCTTTGCAAATTATGTATTTGCTAACTTGCGTTACAAACGGAAAAATAAAGAAATTTTAATAGCATTTTGTTACAGTTTTTCCAATTTGACATATTTATTGCAAAATTAATATTAATAATATTATAGTAGTACTATACTATTATTATATATACTATGGTCTATGTACATATTTTCATATGAAAAAGCTGTGAATCGTGTTTCACTAGAAGTTAGAAAAGTGCAGTAAATTCGTTTGGACGTCGAAGGTGTTCCCACTACACCCATGACAGGTACGACGTATGGTAGGTATGCATGCCCATGCTTTATTTCATTTTGCATGCTTGTAATAAGCCTCGACTGGGATGGCCTCCAGGCCTCCAGTTGAGATCCTCTGCTATCGCTCTGTTACCAACACGAAGATTTTCAAGCAATGTTTCTTTAACTTTTTTGACGTTATCGTCTTTAACAGAGGTAGATGAACGACTCACGTGAGTTCCTATAACTTCACGACCTTCTACGAATACTTTGTACTACTCAAATACTTGTGTCCGCAATAAAGTTGCCTCCCCAAAATACATCTGGAACATTTTCAACGATTCCAATGCTGTGGAGTGTGCCATTGGAGACACAAAATTTCAAGCAAACTCATTGCAGATTTTTTTATTAATATAAAATGCTGCCGAGAAAAATTAATATTTCTAGTACAATTCCGCGATAATCCATATACTTTGTACTAACTACATAGCAATCCATATACGAGTATATACTACAATATATGTACATACATATATGTAAGTATGTATTGCAAACGGCTTATAGGTTTTGAATGTCTTGAAATCAAAGAAAATCTATTTTTAGAGGCGTTTTCTGAAAGCATTCTTATAACTTTTGCGGTAGTAGTTTCATCATTCGTAATATAAATCCACAAACATTTCCTAAAAGTTGGTTTCCTCGAACGATGAATACTTTTCTACTTTTTGCTCATATCCCAGCTTTTACTTTTTGTTTCGATTAACTGCAAATCGATAGTCCATCCATCTGTAAATTTTGACGAATTGGCTCCAAGCGGAAATTGTGTAAACCGTTTTATAGTCTATCTTCTACCTGGAGTAAAACTCTGCTTTAGCTCTTAACCAAATTACGACATTTGTCTTCAATTGCTCGCTGCCTGACAATTAATATAATATTATATAATTTCCGAAATCGTGTCTCGTGTCTGAGCAACTTGCCATATACTCGTAATTAGGCATACTGCGTATTTTTAGCAAAACTTGCGTTCTGTCGAGATGGGGCTTTGTTTCTTATAACACCTGCCTTATCGTTTACATTTATCACAGCCACGTGAAGTAACGTATTTACACAACGAATTCGAAATTACCCAAAATTCTGAAATAATTTTTTGTTTATCTTATTAAATAAATGTCACATTTATTCATTTTTTTGTTTTTGATTATTTAAATCATTTCAAATGTCAAACTTTAGCTAACAGATAACATTAGATCAATACACGCTAAAAAATGTACAGTTATATTTAATATGTGTGTACTCAATTTGCAACTTACTTTATTTAAAGTATGAGTTGCCTTGTTGTTGTTTTCGAGTGAACATTTTTTTTAGAATAACAAAAATTATTGCGGAGAACACGCAGTTCACTAGTTTTGTAAAAAAAAGTTGGATTCAATTTACCGCGAATTGATGCCTAAAATGTCAAATATTTTTCATGATACTTGCTTCATGCTAATACGTGCCATTTCAAGCTAAGATAGTTTACCATTTTGGGTTACTGCCTCAATTGCACTTTAGAATTTGACTTACTTAATTAAAATAGTATGTACATTAGGGCGTTCGTTATCTTTCAAGTTGATTTTTTTTTTGCAGACGCTTTCTGAAGTTTCAGTTTTTGCCCTAAAAAAATTATTATACGTAAACAAGTTCTTTAATATACCCTTTATTAAGTTTGGCACGATGTTTGTAACATCCAAATGGAAACGTCGGAGACCTATAGAGCTGTGTCGATTCAGCCATGTCCGTTTGTCTGTCTGTCTGTATATACGCGCACTAGTTTTTAGGCTATCGCACTGAAATTTTGCACACGTACTTTTTTCCCCAAGAAACTATCGGACCACTATAGCATATAGCTGCCATACAAACTGAACATTTAAAACAAGTTCTTGTATGAAAAACTTTTATTTGACAAAAAATTATATCAGTATTTGTTATTTTTATATTTTTTTTTTTGCTTAAAAATAATGATTATTTACGATTTATTGTAATGTTATTTAAAATTTATCAAAATCGGTAAAGAAAATCGTAAAACTCAATATGTAATTATTATTACCTAATTTTTAAAATAAAACTTATAATGATTACGGTCTCTGGTTCTAACTATTTAAAAAATATGAAATTGTTCGATATGGAAAAAAAGTGGAATGGAAAGTCAAATATTAAAACAAATTGTTTATCAGATATAACTATCAATATCTAAATGTTATTGGGTTTATATTGAGTTAATTATTTGTTGGAACCGACCAGATCGAACAAAGTTTTGCATACAACTTTTAAAATAGACAATGAGTATCACCATGCTCGGATGATATTAAACATACCTACAAATAAAACTTCAACATAACAGTTTGGTCATAAAAAGCTTCCGTCTATAATAATTTCTCCAATTAATCTGATAAGAGGGCGTTGTTTGGTTCTACTAACCCAATTTTATTAACGAAACACCTAACTAACAAATTCTACGTAAATTTCTAATATTTATATTAAGTTTCGGCATTGTCACTTATTCATTTCGGAAATGTTTAACTACAGCAGAAGAGCTTTGTTTACTTTTTAATTGTAAATTTTTATCTTTACTAAATAATAATTAGGTATGTATTTGTTTATTATTGGTAGAAAAGTGTGACCTGGTATCCCTCCTCATCCTCTCTACATTAACATTGATTTTATTTAAAACAAACACTTAAAAAAGTAATAATTTCCGGCTTTACAATGACCACTTGAATTTTCGATATGTTTTATTGTACTTGATTACAATGTACATATGTATGCCCTAGACCATTCGATTAAATTTGACCCGAACTATCCAAAAAAAAAAATGTTACGTATTTTAATACAAACTTTATTATCACCTTCAAAATAGGTTCCAAAGCAATTTTCCATACACTTGTTATAAGCCTCTGCTGGGATGGGAATTTTTGTTTTTTCGGTTTCGGCTCATTTTTAGGACGCCATTGTCTGTTTCTTTAACTTTTTCGATGTTATCGTCTTTAACAGAGGTATATGGACGATTCGCCTGGCCTCATTCCAGTTTTCGATGACATTACAACCTTCACTGAATGCCTTGTACTATTCAAATACTTGTGTCCGTGATAAAGTAGACTCTCTAAAACACCTCCGAAACATTTTCAACAATTCTGTACAATTCTTTGTTCAATTCTTTTCCCATGGTAAAAATCGCCCCACAAACTCGTTGTGTCGTTAACAAACAGCAACTAATTAACATATGGAAATCAAACTTCCCACGAACATAAATAAAGTTGTACCAATCTAGGAAAAACTAATTCTAGGAAAAACTAATTTTTAAAGGAAAAGGGAAAATTTGTGTCACAAATCTTTTAACTTTTCTAAATATGCACTTTCCTAACTCTACTGGTTTTTTCTGTGCCCTCTTTTGCGCGGGGGATCTAAGATAGAGATGATGAGTGGGACTATCTACTAAATTTTCTATGAGCTATAGAGTATTTCTTGATAAGACTGATACAAACTGCGCGTGTATAATATAATAATATAAGATAAGGCAACTCTACTTCATTATCGGACTGGCAGCAGGTGGAGATACCCTTGTCCTCTCTCAGTATACTACTTGAACCGTAAAACGTAGTGAGCTACTTAGGCTTAGTAGGGTATGTAAAGTTTAACATCGATTGCTTGAAATTAAGCAAATATTAAATTTAATGAGCTTCACTCACGCTCGCTTGCGACCAAGCAAAGCTATTTTAAATTACTTATTATCTATTCTGAGTGATAAATAAATGCATAATTACACTTTGTTTAATTTTTTTTTTTTGGTTACAAAAATACGGTAAGTGCGCATAATTTAGTTGAAGTTGTTTTGAAAAATTAGATAATAAAGCGCTTAAAGTATTGTTATTTGAAGTAAGTGTTAAATAAGTCACTCTTAATCTGTAGAATAATTAGCAACAAGGGAACTTCAAATTAATAGTCAGTGTAATAAACAAAAAAGAAAGTGTTCCTTTAAACTGGAATTTAATTTATAAATAACGAGCTTTTTTTTTTAGAGGCATTTTAACAGCAAAGAAGCTTGCTGATCCTTTTCTGTCCTATACTCGTATTTGTAGTTTTTTTTTCCAATATATATTTTTCAATATATGTGCTTTTAAATATTATATATAAAATAAACATTTATATAATCGGCCTATGGCCGAAGCTGATCTCCGAGGATTGTTCCCATGGCACACTCAAAGCACTCAGCTGCGGTGATCGTCAAAAGTTTGTACATATTTTTATACCTTCAACAAGGTATATTAAGTTTGGCACGAAGTTTGTAACACTCAAAATAAAATTTCGGAGACTATAATTTACTTGTATGTACAAATGTACATATATATGTTCAATGTGACGAGCTGAGTCGATTTAGGCATATCCGTCTGTCTGTCTGTTTTACTTAATTTTTTTTTTATTTATTTATTAAATTTTTTTTTTACACAGTCAAAGACGCTATAATGTACTAACTCCAGTTCACATTTGTGCCATACATTTGTAAAAGGTATATAATTTTGATTTCTACATAAATGTATATATATATACAATTAATAGATACGCGTTCTTATACTTGTACATATGTTTCATTAAATCGAATGGCCCCTTGCTGGTATCGTGTAGATTTATCTGCGGTCAATGTACCAATAAGACCATGCGGGTGTTTTCTTTAGAGATTTAAAGTGGTAAATATACATACTTACATTTGTAAGTTCGATATGCCACATTATTTGGCAATAAGCTGATAGTGGGCTGTTATTTATATTAGAGTGAGAGGTATAGAAGAACTTAAAAGTTGGCGATGAAGAAAGCGTAAGATTTAGCATATACAAATATGTAAAGGTGTATGTATGTATAAAGAATTAGTGTGCTTTGGGTTTGTGTTTGTTGCAAAAAAACAAATTTTCTCAAGTTCAATAATCGTTCTAAGCAAAATCATCAAGGTGTTCCTCAATATATTATTTTTATAAGTCTGTAACTGAAAAGTTTAAGATACAAGACTTTATAGATACAACAGTATACAACAATATACATAGTATGGAAATCGGTCTGTTAACTGATTATAGTATTTTTCTGAATCCAATACGTTCCATTCATATGAAGTCTCCACGGCAGTGCAATAGCCTATCTAATATTCCTCTTTTCACGCTGTTCTGTTTAAACCCTGCAGTATCTTCTAAATTTTGGTAGCACCATTTGACTGGGCCATTCCTCGAAATTAACGAGTCGCCAAACTTTTCGTGCAATGTGTCCATGAGGCGAGCACCATCTTGTTGGAAATAAAGATGGCCGCCACAAGCTGTCAAAATCACGTCATCCCTATTGGTAGACGCTGTATGTATGTAAACATGTATAATAAATATAACAGAAATATTTACGAAAAGGGTGAATAGAGAAATAAAATAACTAATCAAAAATATTTTTCTGTACCGCTTTCATGTTCGTCTTCGATTTTTGCTTATTCCAAAAAATGGATGAAATAATTTGTATACAATTTTGTTGAAAAAACAATTTAAGTGCTACTTTGGACAAAAGCAACGTTTATCGTTGATACAAAATGTGCTTAGAGGGTCGAGAAGTGAAGAAAATAGTATGGCCAATCGTCGAATCGCCATTAGAGAAAGTGCTGAGGAACTAAACATATCGATTGACTCATGCCATTTGATGTTAACCAATGATTTGGGTATGATTGCTTAATTTTGATCAAAACCAGCATCGCGTTTACATTGCTAAAGAGATGTTGGACTCAGTCCGCAACAACCTAGATCTGCTCCAGAGGGTCAAAACTGGTGTTGAATCATGGGTTTGTGGTTATGAAGTTATTACACAAAATTGTATACAAATTCTTTGATCTAAGCAAAACAGCTGTTAAAAATTAACTAAACATGTAAAATTGCCGTCAGCATAAGTAATAATAACGCAACAAAACAATCGGAAATACAACGTAGCCCTCGAAAGTTCAAAATTCGCGATACTTTTTGAACAAATTTCGTCTTGTAGGTTATAGACTCAATTAGTTTTATAACTGTATTTTACTTCCCGTCCGCGAAAATGATATTAAAATCATCTGCAAATAAGATATATCTGATATAAACTCAAACGAAGAGGCTAAATTTAATATAATGACTTGATGTGCAAAGCGTTAACCATAAAATGCATTCATATTAAACGCTAAACCTCCTAATTTTTAGGAAAACTTGTCCACTTAATTTCATTAAAATATCACATATTTTTACCAATCTAAACGGTTTAAAGTCACCTGGAAAGTCGGAAATCACTATATAGAGTATATTGAGGGCAGAAAACGTCTGGTCTGATTAGACTAACTTTTGACATTGCTCAGATTTACTCGAGAGCCTACATATTTTCAATCAATTTTATAAATATATAACTTACACACTGACCGACATATTCGACATAAACTTTGTAGGAATAAAATGTAACATCACTATTTGTTGCATATGGGAGTTGGGGTAGTTCGTAGACAAATTTCACTTATTTTTGACATAAAACTCTATAGTATATTTATTCAATATTATAAGTGCAGTTACTTTTGCTAAGATAACCCACATGTTGACCGATATACATATGTATACATATGATATAAGGCCAACTGGAAGTTCGAAAATTTTTATATTTGAGATATATTATTGCAATTCGGAGATAATCCCTTCTGATAATAGTATCATAGAGGCATACTATTATCAGAAAAGATTATCTCTGAATTGCAATAATATAACTCACAGATTGACCGATATTTTCGATAAAAATCTAATCAAATGGAATTAAAAATTGTGTTATATGGGATGTATGTAGGTGGAATACTCTGTAGCAACATGTTGCAAGAATATAGAAATAATTCGTGCTTTGTAGAAATGCCCACAATTTTACATTTACTTATTAAATTGCCACGTTACTATCTGTCAACTATTTTTTCCTTTTCTCGAAGTTAATATTTACTAAAAATTGTGTATGTGCTGTCATACTGTACAGTTTTTAAATTTTAAAAATTTTACTACAAAGAGATTTTAGATATGTGTTTGTATGTATATACACATTTTCGTCTTTCATCAAATAGTGCCAAATAGTAATGAATTGTGCGTAAAGTGCCGACTACAGTTAAAAGGGTGGAAAAATGCAAAATTGTGCGTACTTTTCCATCAGTGCTTTGTAGCAACAACTTACTCTCTGTCAAAGACCATCTGTACGCTGGCAACCATTTTTATCGATGATCGATAATTGCTGTGGACAAAAGCTATATGTAAATCTTACAATTTTCTCTAGCAGCTAAGATAGGCAAATTAATATTATAAAGCATTTCTTGTTGTTAGTATTGATTACATGATGTCAATAATTGTGGGAATGTGTTTATATTTACCTACTAGTTTGTATACAAATACCTATATGGGTACATAAATATAAATTAAAATTCATACAAAAACAAATAAATTCCGTAAGTTCAGTGGGTAAATATTTAAACAAAAATTCATATGTACATACATATTGTATACACATACTATGTACCTACATTTGTAAAAAAATACGGCATAAACAAATTTGCACAGTCTTTTGAATTTATACAGTCATGTAAAAAATAATAGCTACCAATTTTCACAAAGATACAAACAAAAAAATATTTTCAATTAGATCAAATTAGTGTTTTCATTTTGAAATTGATTGATGTTCAACTTACTGTACTTAAAAACTTGGTAACATCAAATCAGCTGTTTGTTTTGCACCATAGCCTAAAAAGTTCATTTGGTTCATTGCGAAAAAGCACATTTGCTGCTCGCTACAAAATAATTTCAATCAACTGTTCTGGAACAAAAGTTTCCTAACTACTGATATAGAGCAAAAAGTATGCTCACAGTAAAGTGTTTTAACGAAGTATCATATAACGAATTAACAGATTAACATGTTCGGACTAAATATTTTACTGATACACACTGGAGATACTAAGATTAAGCATAATTCTCGATAAAATCGATTTATAGTTTTCAATTACTTTTTCATCACATAAAAGTATCTCTTTAACTTGTCTAATGAAACACTACTCTACTAGTTATTATAATTAGTTTTAAGCATGCTAATTTCGGGCCGTATCATCCGGATATTAATTCGTCACAACGTATTCATATTATACCTTGAATAACATTGAATATATATATATTAAGTTTTCCACGAAGTTTGTAACACCCAAAAGAAAACGCCGGAAACAGTACAAGATATTATATATGTATATATAAAAGATCAGTATGACGAGCTGAGTCGATTTAGCCATGTCCGTCTGTCTGCATATACGCGAACTAGACCCTCACTTTTTGAGATATCGCTCGGAAATTTTGCAGACGTCCGTTTCTTCCCCCGAAGCTGCTCATTTATCGGAACCATCGCTATTGGACCTCTATAGCATATAGCTGCTATACAAAGTGATCGATCAAAATCAAGTCCTTGAATGAAACCTTTTTTTATTTGACAAGATATCTTCACGGAAATTACCATGATTTATTGCTTAAGGCGGCTGTACAATCTGCGCACCTATTGTTAAGATCGGACCACTATAGCATATAGCTCCCATTCATATTGAACGATTATAATCAAGATAAAGATTTTTTGATTATCTTTTGTTCAATAGAAATATACTTGTGAAGGGTATTACAGCTTCGGTGTTGCACAGAGTATAATACTAACGGTTGTTTGTATCACCTAAAACTAATCGAGATAGATAATAAAATATATAAAATTGGATATATTGATGAAACTTAGTACATATGTTCCTGTGCCATGCACACAACGCCATTAACGAAAACCTATAAAGTGCCATAACTAAGCACTAAATTAAGATAAGTAACTGTAATTTAGTACATCGCAGTAACAAGATACACCTTTTGGTATTTCCAGAATTGATCTGGAAAGAATTGTTTTTGGCACTCTTCATACGCTGTGAAAATAGGTAAAATTACATAATAACCACGCCCACTCCCCATATAACGGTTATTTTGAAAACTAATATGGTAGGGAAGAGCTTAATAGGAGCAAGACAATGGACGTGGCACCGCCCCCCTTTAACTGAAGTTCTATGTCTCAGGAATTACCAGACCAATTTCAACCAAATTTAGTGAGGTTGTCCAACCAATTCTATCACACACTGTGAAAATGGGCGAAATCGGACAATAATCACGGCTCCTTCCAATATAACACAACTTTAAATTCCATCTGATTCTTTCACTTTCAGTCTACAAATCAAACACCAATATGTATCGGGATAAAACTTTGCACAAGTAGTGCGCTTAAGATATTTAATGTTATGTCCAAAAATTGTCGAAATCGAGCTATAACTTTTCAAGGACCAAGACACCAAGAATCTGAACCTTAGTGCATTTGGTTAATTTTTTGCCGAACAGATCGGTCTATCTATAAGTTCTAGTATTTTATGACAGCATGCCCTTGCATAAAAAATGGGTAAAATCGGGTCTCCTTTAGCCCCCATATATCTAATATAAGTCTTTTCGAAATTCCGGTTGACTTCTATCGGTCAATATGTAAGAAATCTTAATGAAATTTAGAAAAAATCTTTTTCACATAAAAATGTATCTTTTAGCCTCTGATTCTAAATAAAGAGTGCAATACTTCCTACTTTTAATTAAAATTTACTTACATATATGGAAATCAGATATATCACTTTACCTTGCGAGAGTATAAAATGTTCGGTTACACCCGAACTTAGCACCCCTTACTTATTTCTTGTTTTTTATTGATATATCTCGAAATTTTTATATTGCAAAAATGAATTTAATATCCGGTGACTCTTCCATTCTTGTAGTTTCGCGTTACTTATTCCTTTTATTTTAATTGGAAATGCAAATAATACAATATTCATACACATACTTTAAATAACATATATTATGTACATATGTATAGTTATGTACAATCTGTATATATGTACATATATATACAATTGTTGACAGCTAATTAGAAACGCTCTCTTTTGGTAAGCGCTTGATTCGCATAATATTAAAATGCTTAAATTTACCATTAATTTTTTCTCTCAAAAGTTTCGTATTGCTTTTGTTACGCTATTTACTATTCAATACGCCTAGTTTTGTAGTTATGCAATTGAAGTTATTTTTAATAGTTTCTATAGCGGTACATGTATTACTTAGTGCAAGGTAAATAACGTGAGTCCGTTAATTAGTTAACAGTTGTTCAATGAAAACATATTCGATTGGACACGTTGTGTTTTACAATAATAATATTGCCGATTTTTAGTAAGTACATATATATTTTAAATTTATTGCTTAAAATAAATAAAAATGTTTTCTTTAAAGATGTGTAATATGAAAAAACACTAGCTATAAACCTGCCCTGGGCAGATTGTAATGTAAACAAAAATTAATCCTAAACATATTTTGTAAAAAAGGAGAACACAAAACAAGAATTTGAATAAATGGTTTTCTATTTGTTATAAATAAGCGTAAAAATATTTAGTGGAAAAAGATCTGTCCGTCCGTCTGTCCGCGCAAGCAATAACTTGAGTAAAAATTGAGATATCTTCATACAACTTGCTGCATATATTCCTTGGCACCCAAGGCCTAATCGGACCACTGCCAGACTCACAAAACGCCGTTAAACGAAAACCTATCAAGTGTCGTAACTAAGCACTTAAATAAGATACAAAACTGTACGAGGGTTCGCAGTAGCGAGTGACACTTGTAGGCTAAAATTTTTTTTAAAGTATTGATGAGAAGAAGCCTCTTTAGCACCTCTTCATACACCGTGCAAATAAGTAAAATCAGATAATATGCAGGTCCACTCTCCATATAATGGTTATATTGAAAACTACCAAAAGTGCGATAACTCACTGAATAAATGCGCCAAAAGCATTAATCTCACAAGCAAGATGTTAGGGAAAGGCTTAATATCATCCCATATCACAATAACTACCAAATTCGGTATGTATAACCAATACATTCCTATCATACACTGTGAAAGTGGGCGAAATCGGATAACAACCACGTCTACTTCCCATATAACAAACTTTAAAATTCCATCAGATTCCTTCCTTTTCTCCCTCCTAATCAAAATAAAACTTTGCACAAATAGTGCCCTCAATTTATTTCATCTTACACCCATAAATTGTCGAAATCGGACCATAACTTTTGAAGAACCCAGACACCAAATACATACGTATGTGATAGCTGATTTTTGAGTGTGAGGAAGGCATCGGTCGTCTTATACTGTTGTAGAGGAGATATTGGGAAAAGGTGGGGCCGAAAGTGGTGTTCTGCCTTTATGAAGCCGTAGTTAAGCAGCTGGAATGTGTTCAAAGAAAGGCCTTCATCGACATCTGTGATGCACTAAGGATGACCCCAACAGTCACATTCAAAGCCATTCTACACTTTGCACCTGTATAAATATCTGGCAGGTGGTTTGTGCCGAAAGCTGCTAAGTATTATTCTTAGGAAAGCTGAGTAAATAAAGGGCTCCGGACAGACACACACTGAGGTGCATTCGCGGGTTGATCGAAGTTAAGAGGGAAGGTAGTAGATAAAGTCTTCTGCCAGGAGCTCTCCGTCAACTCTTGTTTCAGACTACCTGATCACTGTAGCGTCGTTCAACCGAAGTTGGCTGCCATCATGGTATCATTAGGTGTACTGCTCCGAAGTGCAGTTTCCTTCAGAGAGTCGTGCATTCACTCTGATAGCCGAATCTGTACTGGCTTTGACCTCGCCAACTGTGCGCTAACAACTAGTCAAGGAGTGCATGATCTCATTAGCAAAAGCATTAAGCTTTTTCCGTATTAGATTTGTATGAATGCCCGGTTAAAACGGAATCGCCGAAAACTGCAAAGCCGATAAGTTTGCTAGGGAAGCGATTGGAAGCGTGTCGGTTTTCCGAAGTCTTCTAGCGCTGTACTTATGGACCTCCAGTGAGCTCGGCAAGCGCTGGTCAACAACCAAAACTTGTGCGACGGCGAGCTCTTTCTGACCCAGAGTGAACCGAAAGAGGCCCCCCGTACTACTTGCTCTCTTAGCAAAGTCAATCTCGCCGCAATTGTAGATGCACTGATTGAACAATATCCAATAGCTTCACACGCGGTGCGACTAAATATTTTGTCACTTTCTCCTTTATTGCTCGGCTTTTGCCAGACTAAGATTAAATATATCTCGGTAGACATTATATTAACCGCCTTATTATTATTTTTGTGAATCTTCTTCACTCTTTGTTTAAACAAGTCCTTTCTGATTTATTTTATATATTGTAGGAATAAAGTAAATATACTAAACCCCAAAAATCTTTATTTTATTGTCTTAATTTAAGTAACATAAAACACAAAAATTCGAAACACCATAAAGCATTCATAATGACAAAAAATTTCATTTTCATTCACATTTTCGTTAGGGACATGACCATGTGCGATGTTGTTTCGTCGCTGTCTCGACATCGACTGAGCGATAGAGCGTAAGCGTACATGTGAAGTTAGCTTGCACAATTGTGCTATGAAATGCTGGCCGCTGATCTATGAGAATCTGGTAATCCACGTTTAGGAGTTTAATGGTAACACAAAGTACGAACGTCTGTTCCAGTGAGATCCATCGGTTAGAATTAACCTTACGACCTAACCTAACCTAACTTTTCAATGTACATACATTTGTATAGATATTTGTTAACAAGTACAACATATATGTTTGTATATACATACATATGCAAATATATATAGCGTTTGCCCGACGTACCCTATATACATATAATATATAGTAAGTAAATACCGAATTAATTACTCTTTTTTTATTTTCTATGTAATCGGCATTAACAGAAAAGCCTTCAGCTTGAAAGGCTTATTCTTAATATTGAAAATGTTTTAAAAGCGGCTGGTTGGAAGCACTTAAGCCTTGGAAGTCGAATGAAAAAATTTGCCGAAAGCGAATTTGTTAACGCAGCTGAGAACTACGGAACATACACGATTTAGGAATATCTCCACAAACGAGTCAGCGCGTGGGTTACATCATATCTGATTGAAATTCAACATAAAAGACAACGACATTCCGACTCGTTAATTGAAAATTCAAAACCAAACTCAGGACCACAAGATAAAACAAAATAAATGCATAAATAAACACACCACGAAATAAAAGACTTACTACAAAAACAAAAGAAAAAAACGAAACGACATCTTAGAACACGGCAATGTATGGAAAATGTCGGAAATTAACCAGAAGTATTTGTAGTTATAGCGATTTTAATGGTCGCCAAAAGCAACAAGTCTAGAATTAAACTAAATTCAGTGAGCCAAATTATTAAACCGAAAAACCACATCTAAAACCAATCAATAGCAAAATAGTAAATAAAAACAATAGCAGCTATGGGCAGCATACATAATATAAGATTTGTTCGCTTTCTGCTCGTCGTGAGCATAGTTATCCTCACCATTTTCATATACGCCACATATTCGTCAAATGCGACACTTACACCACCACATTCGCACTCTATGCGTGCCAGTTCGGTGACAGATGCTGCGGGCGCTATTGCACAACAGTATCAGCCGCTGATAGCAACGAATAAGAGTAAACCTAGTAATGATGCTGCCGACAGTGGTTTTGAAATAAGCAATCGCCTAGACGCGCCTAGAAGTGAAGGCGACCTTGCGCTTTTGAAGTTGAATAAAAAGGCAGCTGTTTTGTCTGGAGCTAGCACAGGTTCAGGTGCTGGCGTAGGGAAAGCGCCATTGGCGAACGCCGCAAAGAAACAACATCAGCATCGCGAACCAACGATCGACGTAGATGCGGTCAATGATGAGGCGCCCGAAGACGATGAGATGGAGCGTTTCGGTAACGAATTGCTTGATGATATGGAAGTGCAAAATATTGACAACGCTTTAGGTGAGTTGAAATATATATGTACATACATATGCGCATAAGCACTGCATCCATGAATGTCAGTCCCGAAGCCAATCGGTAGCACTTTGCAATAATGCAATTTGTTGCTTTATAGTTTTATATCGCAGTGATAATTATAATACCAATGAAAATTAGTATGTTTTTATCTAATGTAGCATATATTGTAATTTCTCTACTTGTAATACCCTTAAAAGGTATAATCAGGGGTGTTGTAGAATCCAAGACAGAGTTGCATAGTTGTCAGAATTGCAAACCAATTTTGATTTTCAATGGTGTCACAGAATCTGATTGGATTTTCATCTTTTCGAACGTATGCAAAATCAATATTCGAGTCAGCTGTTGGGGAAACTTTAGTATACCATCCCACGATTTCAAGAATATATATATAGCATATATATATATATAGAAACTTATAGTTTTCGAGATATTTGCATTTTTCGTTGAAAATTTGACACATTTTATCTTGCAATTTCTCGATTTAAAGTTAATTTTTCAATTATATTATAAACTAATTAGTCTTTTACACTTCACTACAATGTTTCTACATATTTATTTTGTATTAATTATTTTCATATTTGCTTTAAATAAGCATTTTATTTTGTACACCATTTTCATTATATGCACAATAACAAATGGGTTCCATGTTGACAAATAATAAATGTTGCCATATCCAAACGAGTGAAAGCAATCAAAATAAATAAATGAAATAATAAAAATACCCTCTACAAAATATTATAAATTTTCCGTTTTAATAAAAGAAAAAAGTTTTAGGGCTTGTAAGTATGTTTTATTGACTCTATTCGTTGCGTGTGGAGGGTTTTTTTTTTGGTGAGATTTCCTTTCCTCCTAAAATATCTGGATTTTTTCCATAAACCAATTATTATTACATTTTGTGTTTTATTCTTATGTTTTCTCCTATAGAAATAACGATAAATTATTTTCTTAACTTGCATTTCAAATCTGTCAGCGACTATCCTCTTGCTTTGTTTCTAATAACAAACCCAATAAAATTGGTTTCCGTGACACCCAAAACCGGTACATTTTCTGTTTCGAACGTCAAACCAATAATATCTGAATTCATTACACCTACTACATTTTTTATCGGTTTCAATTCTGATTCCGACCGTCTGTATATACGCGAACCCTCAGTTTTTGAGATATCGATCGGAAATTTTGCACACGTTCATTTCTCCCCAAGAAGCCGCTCATTTGTCGTAACCGGCGATATCAGACCACTATTGCATATTGCTGCTTTACAAACTGAACAATCAAAAAAAAGTTCTTATATTAAAATTTGGCATATTATATCATTCAAGGCAACGGTACAATCTCCGAACAAACTGTGCAGATCGAAACACCATAGTATATAACTGTCATACAAACTGAACGATTAACATTAAGTTCTTAGATGAAAAAATGTTTATTGGTAAAGTTCGGTTCAACTGAAGTTAGCGTTTTTTAGCTCTCGCAACCTGTTGCTACAGAGTATAATAGTTTTGTTCACCTAACGGTTGTTTGTATCACCTAAAACTAATCGAGTTAGATATAGGGTTATATATATATAAATGATCAGGATGAAGAGACGAGTTGAAATCCGGGTGACTGTCTGTCCGTACGTCCGTCCGTCCGTCCGTCCGTGCAAGCTCTAACTTGAGTAAAAATTGAGATATCTTTATGAAACTTGGTAGACATGTTTCTTGGTACCGTGAGACGGTTGGTATTGCAGATGGGCGTAATCGGACCACTGCCACGCCCACAAAACGCCATTAATCAAAAACAAATAACTTGCCATAACTAAGCTCCGCAATAAGATACAAGACTGTTATTTGGTACACAGGATCACATTAGGGAGGGGCATCTGCAGTTAAAACTTTTTTTTTTTAAAGTGGGCGTGGTCCCGCCTCTAATAGGTTTAATGTGCATATCTCCTAAACCGCTAATGCTATAATAACAAAATTCACTAGAAGCAAATGCTTTTAGCACTTCTATTGACGGTGTGAAAATAGTTGAAATCGGGTGGCAACTCCGCCCACTCCCCATATAACGGTACTGTTAAAAACTACTAAAAGCGCGATAAATCAAGCACTAAACACGCCAGAGACATTAAATTTTATCTCTGGGATGGTATGAGATGACTTTATAGGAACCGCGTTCAAAATTAGACAGTGGGCGTGGCACAGCCCACTTTTAGGTGAAAACCCATATCTTGAGATCTGCTTAACCGATTTCAATCAAATTCGGTGGCTAACGTTCTTTTCATGTTTCTATGTCATACTGCGAAAATGGGCGAAATCGGACTAGAACCACACCTACTTCCCATATAACACCATTTTAAATTCCATCTGATTCTTTCACTTTCCACTATGCAAATCAGGCAACAATGACTGTATCGGGATAAAACTTTGCGTGAATAATGCGATTAAAGTATGCCACCTTGTGGCCAAAAATTGTCTAAATCGAACCAAAACTGTTTAAGCCCCTAAGTACTAAATATGTGGACCCCAGTGCCTATAGTTGACCTTCTACCGAAAATATCAGTTAATCCACAAAGAAATCTCAAACGAGTATACTATTTGACTTTGCGAGAGTATAAAATGTTCGGTTACACCCGAACTTAGCCCTTCCTTACTTGTTTTAATTGCTTATTTTGATTATCTTACAATTTTAGTGGTCGGTAGCATAAGTTACCCAAACGTTTCTAATGGACAGGCAAAAAATGTTGGTGCTCCTCTTCAGCAATCTAAATCGGAGTTACAAGGACAGCCAGATCCGCTTAAAAACCTCAACGCAAAATCCAGTGATAACGCCAACAATATAAACAAAATACTAGATTCAGAGGTCATGATACCGACATCGAATTTGCAAAAGTTTATCGAAAATGCAGATAAGATATTGAAAAACATCACAGCAGCGCCGGCGGCGAATGAGAAATGTAAGTAAATGAAGTACAACAACAAATGTGCAATATTATAACGTTATTACTTAAATTTTTTACAGCTGTGACAAAAGATTCAAATGGTAGCAAACAGTTACCTGAGGAAAATGCGATCCCAAAGGTTCCTAAAGTGGAAGGCAATGTTGCTGACAACGAAAACGATGATGATGATGATGATGTAAACAGTGATGTGGCTTTGCCACCATCCGTAGTGATGACCATTAAACGTCCTGATGGCGCTGTGAAACCACAAAAACCGAGTGAAAATAGTGCTTTGCCCAAAACTAGTGCAAATAAACCTAAAATTCCGCCGAAAGTGCCACCTAAGATAATCCATCCAGTACCACCCAAAACAGTCGACCACACCAAGGGTATAACCACCAGTGAAATCTACGAGTCAGGACATTTAAACGAGGAAATAAATTTCGCTAAGATTTGCCCAAATGACGGTGAAGATTTGAAATTACTGATACTTATATCGTCAGCCTTAAATCACGCTGAAGCACGCCTCGCCATACGACAGACCTGGGCACACTATGGCACACGACGTGATGTATCCATAGCATTTGTCTTGGGGCGCTCCACAAATGAAAGTATAAGCAAGGAGTTGAGTATTGAGAACTTTATTTATGAGGATATGATTCGTGGAAACTTCATCGACTCTTATACTAATTTAACATTGAAAACGATTTCCACTTTAGAATGGGTGGATTTGCATTGTCATAAAGCCAAATTTATACTTAAAACAGATGATGATATGTTTATAAATGTGCCGAAATTGTTGCAGTTCATTGACAGTCATATCAAAGATAAGCGTGTCATATACGGACGCTTAGCGAAACAATGGAAACCCATACGTAACAAAAAATCCAAATATTACGTATCAACCGACCAATTTAGTCAACCACTGTTTCCACCGTTCACCACCGGTCCGGCGTATCTCATAACGAGCGACATAATACATTTGCTTTATGAACGATCGCTCCATCAGGTATGTAGCCCGGTTGACTTTTATACCTGCAGTTGTCCAAAAAATAATAGGAGTGCCAATATGAAAAATATATTTGGGTACATAACCATTCTGGATCACATATAACTGACGAGGTACAATAGCAGAACACGTAACGGGATATTCACATTAAAACATAAAACAAATTTTTAATGTGATGATTGTTATTCTCGTACAGCTTTGCTAGTTCTCGGAGGCACTTGAAATTGCTTTCCACAAAAAAAATAGAAGTGTTAGAAATTTCCTTCCTAAAATAATATTTAACCTGTAGAAGTAAGTAGAGTTCCATGATCTAGCAGCGATTTGAATTAGTAATTGTTAATTAAAAATAATAATTTAATCATTGGATTTTTCTTCAGTGGGTAGAGGAAAGCATTCTACAGAGGTAAAGTTGGAAATGATAAAAAAAATTCGAAACTAGGAAAAACGCATAAGAAGATCCAAGAAATGGAATATTTTACACAAATGGTAGCAAATGCCTTAAATTATAAGAATACAGACGAAACAGATGAATGAAAGCGCCAAACAACTATTGTTTACGATCACAATATAGGCCACTACTCAAAATGAATGCTTTTGCGTCAGCCAGGAGCATCAGTGATAAACGAAATTTATCAGTAAATACTAAAACTCTTTGAAGGCGATTGTCACAGAACAAAAAGTCCACGAAAAGTACCGCTACTAAAAAACAAACACGTAGAAATCCGTATACAATTTGCAAATCAGCATGGCTCCTGCCCCTGTTCAAATGGCGAAATATGTTGTGGTCATATGAATCCAAAATTGAATTATTTGTTAGTAAAAGTTCTAGAAACTTTGTCCAGCGTTCCGTTAACATGGAAATCTATCCCTGATTTACAAAAAAAACCGTTAAACATGGCAATGTTAAAATCATGGTAGGGGGTAGCTTTTCGCATAGTGGAGTTGGTTCAATTCCATATGTTAAAAGCTTAGATGAGGTAATGTTATCATATACCTGATGGAATATAGCAGTACATAGACTACTACTATTTTTATGTGGAACTAGTTTTTAGTTTATTTAACATAAACTGTGTTATCAAATTTTCTTTACGTTCAATTGAAACATATGGACTATGGAAATATTAATATGTATATCATCAGTAAATGTCTTGTACAAAAATTTTGAGACTTAAAAAATGTTTTTTTTATTAAAAATTCGTTTTGTTAATAATGTCACTTCTATTTTTTTGTGGCAACTGTACGTGCATACATATAAATATGTGAATACAAACAACTAACTATGAAAATAACATTATTCTACAGGTATACCTGAAGCTAGAGGATGTGTTCACAACGGGAATTGTTGCGCAACAGATTGGTATTAAACGCGTACATGCCAATGAGTTCCTTAATCGACGTATTGCATTTAATCCATGCAACATACGCAAACTAATCAGTGTACATATGGTCAAGTCAAATGAACAATTTGACCTTTGGAAGAAGTTACTGGATAAGAGTACTAAGTGTAAATAGTATTTTAGATTTATTCATTAAAGTCATAAAAAATGTAATGCTAGTTGTAAACGAATTAAATTAAGTATATATAGCGGTACGAAAGATCTTAGAATATTTTTATTTAAATATATTAAAAATATAACATTAAATTTATCTATGTAAAAATATATGTGAAAGTATACAATACATATGTAACAAGTAATAAAGTGACATAAAATATATACCTTAGGTGAAAAAATGCTACTTATACATGAATACATGAATGTGTATGTATTTGTCTTCTAGACTTAACATACTCGTAAATGCATTATAAATGCCATTACAATATTTAAAAATTAAGTATATGAGTAAATCTATTTCATATGGGAATCTTATTTTAATTATGAAAAATGATGTGATGTACCAGTATATGTGTGTACATAAATATACATATATATTTGAAGATAGTGTGAATAACGAATTTTTTTGAATGAAATAAATCCTTAAATGTTAATATATATACATTTGAAGCGATGAATTATTATTGTTAACAAGATAATGTTGTTTCTCTAGTTGAATTTGAGTGTGTGGCTTTGGGATTTTCAAATTCAGAATAGCACCGACTAAAAGAATAAGGCAATGGTGGTCTGATAAATTGCATAACTCTCGCAATAGACCATGTGCCCATAATTATCTCGATCGAAAATTTATTTTTGTGGACAAAAGGCACACCTTTTTTAATTTCAACAAAGCTAAATGGGTCGGCTTAATAGAATTTACCGAGAACATCTTCCCATAATTACCCATTCCAACGGACATAATCGTTGGGGAGCGTCAATTCCCCAAGGCTGGAAGAATAGCAGACCTACACCCTAAGCAGCATATTTAAATAATCTGCGCGACACCTAACGCCAGGCCCATCCCTGTGATCCCCGCTTAGGGGTCTAAATTTAGAAATTCGGAAAATGGTAAATCAGCAAAAGCGGATGAAATGGGTAGAGCACTTGAAGTCCTATAACCTCTCCACCGTTGTGAGTAAGCTCTGGACTAATGTCAGGGCCTTGTCCAATCCGAAGAGACATGGCGATCGGGTTGAAATTCAATTCGATGGCCATATGTGCCGCGCAAAATGCCAAAAGACTGCGCGCCAGGAGGTTCAGAGTGTCATCAGCAAGGCGAAATCCATTGGCCCAGATAGAATAAACATCTAGATGCTTAAGCATCTAGACTCAACGTAAGTATAATTCTTAACCAAGTTCCTTAATGTGTTGTTGAGCACTCTTGCAAAGTCAAATGAATGGTCCTCTTACTGAAACCAGAGAAACTCGACAACCTAGTTATCGTCTGAAAATTCTCCTTTCCCCAGTGTTGAAGACACTTGAGGTTTTGTTACTCCCGACGTTCACTCTCCACCTGAGCTTAGCAGATCATCAACATGACTTCCGGAAAGTCCACAACCCTAAGCGTCATAAACGCCAGATTGTTCATGGTTAAATCCAAAACTACGCTGTGAGAGGACAATCCTAGTAGTATTGGACATTTTGACACAGTCAATCACACAACGCTACTGAAGGGCTGAAGTGGTGGATCATAAGCTATTGTTGTTGTTCTAGCGGTTATCTAATATCCGCTTGGGTGGTAAGGTTCAGGTTGATTATCATCGAAGTGATCTAACGGTAGGCCCAGGAAACGTGAGTCGGTGAAGGCGTTAATGGCTCCACTGTAAACGGCGGTCAGTGCATATTTGAAGATTGTTGCTTCCGAATTTTGGTTGGCGTACTATTCAATGTCGTCGACGTAGAACCTCTTGATGTTCCTAGGAGGCGGTTCCGCTTTAAGCAGGTGACTGCAGGATGGTTATTGCGAAAACTGCTTGAAGAGTAGCTCGTTGTGTTCCTTAACCGAGAGTATACGGTCCTTGCTGTGTAAGTGTTCGACCGGAGACATTCAGATGCAAGTTCTGACATGTCTGAAGCTTCTTCGTCTGCGTTCACTGTATCCAGACGACCGTATCGATGCGGCATAGTTTAGAACCGGCCGATGAATGAACTATCTGAGCGATCGGCAATCATCTGTACTATTTCGAGGTCGAAATTCAAAGTTAAGAATAAATAAACAGGGGTTCCGCAGGGTGGTGTCCTCTCCCCCCTAATGTTTCAACTTCCATATCTCGAAACTAACAGCTATCTCACTGATCTTTCTTTCTCGCTTATTCCCTGTAAGGAGCGTAACACTCTCTCCCACTAAATTCACAGTGACCATATTCACGACTGACAGACTGGATATTAATATCACAGTCGATGGCATCCAAATTCCGACTGTCAACAACCTTAAGATTTTAGGCATTACACATGACAGCCCGTGTGCCCATTATAAACTACGTAGCACCGATTTGGTTGCATGGATACAGTGAAATGCAGACGAAAAAGCTTCAGACGTGCCAGAACAGATAAGATAACAGGATGAGTACTGATGACTACCGTCGAAAAACTGCATTGTGAGGCAGAAGATACCGGTTCATAACAGAAAAAAAGCTACAGATGCCTCGCCAATCTAGAGTGATCCTTGCGCAACTTAATTCTAAATATCCAGAATCGACCCCTTAACCATGCTCTTCATATAATGAGGCTGCACATGAATCTAATATGTTTACATGACTAATGAATCCCACTCATCTATTACCCCTCTCCCTATGGTCCGAAACAGCCCATTATCTGGGCCTGCCGTTGACTGATTTCGATGACAACTAATTTTACAACAAAACTTTGCGTATAAGCTATAACATCAATAACAATCTCTGCTGCTGGGATAACCTAGAATAGCATCGGAAGGACATAATGGTTTAATATGATTTCAGACTTGCCACTTGGCATGCAAAGTACCTTTCACTTTATTTGATATGCTACTGTTAATATAGTTCGTTGTGCAATAATCGCCACGTCTGTGATAAAAAAAGGGTACCTAAGATTATTCTCGCTCTGACTCATTATTGCTTAAGATATGTGGTATCATAATTACTATTGATAATATATGAATATTTGCTTTTGATATTCGAAAAATCTAGTTTTTCTACCAGTTTTCTATTTGTAAATTTCGTGCACTCGCTGGTTTAACATGCCTGTTCTCAATTGTTCTTTATTTTACTTCTACATATCATTTATCGATATTCCTTTTTACGACATCTTTCAGTTAAACGATTTTCTTTCGCTATTCAGTTTTTCTTGTATTCGTTGTGCGGAAAAAGCGGAAAGTTCTTTCATAGTTGGTCGTCTACGTTTTATACTCACTGAAAAGAAAATCTATTGGAAAAAAATTAATGATAACGTTTGGAATTGGTTAAAAAGTTATTTGAATGGTATACATTAAGTTTTGTAGCAACCAAAACAAATATTGAATAATATTCGTGTAGTATCCTTGGAGAAAAATAATTTTCACATTTTGGTTATTAAAAAAGTAGAGGCAGAAAGTGCAAAAATGGAAGTGGCTATCAAATTGGTAAGTGGTTACTAGTCGCTGAAAGCAAAAAAAATTATTTATTGCATCGCAAAGACCTACGCAAACATACATATACACATATAATAGGGATGAAAAAGACAAGTATTAAAAATTTGGACTAAGTGATTTGTCAAATGTCTAGTAATGCAGCTGTTTAGCTTAAAGATTTAACTGTATTCTTATGACATTAATAGTGGAAGGAATGAGTGGAATCATATATTTACCATTTTCATAGGAATTTTGGGAATAAATAGTTACCATTTATAATAGTCAACCATGAAACCTGCTTTTGAGCAAATATGTCTTATCTTTGTGTACTCGTATTGTAATGTGAATTTATAATTTTCGTTATATATCTAATTAAATGCTGTAGGCATGAATCAATATATAATTTTTTATATGAGCCCACATTTTGTAAATAGTTATGTGAATAAAATATTCAATAGCCTTTTTTAATAAAAAAATATGACGTAAGATTATTTACATTTGTTAGATATGCTTCTTAGATTGAAAATGGTTTAAGAGGTATAATAAGAGTTTAATTGTTGACAATAACTGACCGGTATCATTAGAATTTATCTTTGCGTTCCGCGATCAATGAACTTGTAATGATGTTATTACATAAATTATTGTGTTTTCTCTTTGAACCACAGTTCAAAATATGGATTATTCAATGGCCACAAATGGCTATTATTGCGCGTGTAAAAATGTAGCAAAGGATAAGAACGGTTAAAGTAATATTTGCCTATATGTGAATGTAATGAAAAACTTACATGCCTTTATATTACATGTATGAATCTTTATGGGCAGGTATACTTCCATGTATAACGTATTAAAGAGGCCTTGGACCAAAACAAAATCAAAAAAGCTATTTTTATTTATTATTAATTATTGACACGTTGATGACTACGCATCAATTTACTCCAGTTATGCTTGCTTGCAAGTACGTACATCAGCAAGATACGTAGGTACATACATATGATTGTATAGATGTATGTTAACTTGATGTGTAGCTTTTGCTACTTTTATATTTTCCTGTGGTACGAAATTCGTAGAGTTTGCTTAGGTAAGATTGCCTCGGCAATCAAATAAGACAATACAAAGCAGTTGCAGTGAACACATACACTTGAAATTGAGAGTTTCTACCATCTTAAATTTAACCAAAAAACCTAACTTATAGGCCTGAATACCAAAAGGCAGAAGCGTCTTTGATTTTAATACGCAAAAATCTACTTCTTGGCTTGGAGATTAAAAAAAATGGCTAGGATACCCATGACAAGTAATGCTGGATTACTACAAAGCAAACGCTGCATTGAGAGGAATTATTCAAAACAAAATAAATTATATGATATTGTTATTTAAACAAATCGAATAATAGCTAAATAATTAAATAATTTTATGTTTATATTTAATATAAGTAACCCAATAATTTTAAAGCTTTTGATTCAATTTGACTTTTATGGGTTAAAGATAACAGCTAAGGTCGATTAGATAATGTATTACAGAGAGATTATTATGTTATTATTGATAAGTATTATATTAGTTTATTATCACTTGTATAGTATCGCTCTGCTCTTATTGCAGTGCACCCTTTTACCGTTAATCAGCCAATCAGGAAATCTGGTTAAATTCGCAATAATTTTTTTTCATTAAAAGTTTATGGTGGAACTGATTAATTCGACAATGACAGGTTCTAACCACAAATCATTCAATATTAAATGAAAAACGAGTTTGGAAAAAGTTCGGGCATTTAGAGTTTTATGCACACATTGCATTTGCCATTTTTTCTACTCTTTGTTTAATTGAGTTATCGAATTTCGATGTTTCCATTTACTGATTGGATTTGAGAGAGAGTTTGGAGGTCTGCATAGGCGCTGTTACTTTAATTCGGTAAATACTTTGAGTGGCTGAGGTTTCGTTTAGTCGAGGATAACCACGAGTTATACCGGTAAAAGTTTCAGAACGCAATTACGACATAATCCCCGTTGGGTATCTAACGATCCAAGGGCAAAATGAGGTATCTAACCGGTGTTTAGAAAACCAAAATTTTTTCAAGTTGGATACTTCGTTTTCTTTGCTTTATCATTTTGCATACATACATATGTAGTTGTAGGCCTTAAAAATTCGCTGATTATTGTATATTTGTAATGATTGTTGTATATTTGTAAAATGTTACTAGTTTTAATATAAAGTCAAACTTAGTATATTTGTGTCTCAATGATACTGTGATTCAAAATAGGTAATTTCTTGCAGAATTTTGTATGGCAAAAATCGATGAATTAAATGTTTAGCTTTTTGTTTTCATTTGTATAAATTACATATATGTTTGTGTATTGCACATGTCTACATAGTTATTCATTGAGTTTTGTGATTGCGTTTCCGTTTCTCTTTTAACTAATGCATTCAATCAAGACACAATTACGGTCAAAACAACGAATACGTTCATAGTGGGTGGAAAAAGGGTTACGCTGCAAACCATTAAATCTCCTAGTGCTTATAGTCTTAACACTATGAAGGTTCGTCAAAATGCCCTTCCCCGCAGCTTACATACAAATTTCGATTTGTATGGTATATTAGTGAATTATCTGATAATTTGATTGATTTCCTTTTGTGGTATGACACACAAACTATATACAAATACATACGCTATGGATACCATGATTCGAAGTGTTCTACAACAGTACACTACCGCTGTATATTGAAAATTTTATTTATTATAAGCAACGTATCAATTTGGACCAATTTCTAGAGATGACATTAAACTCTACACGAAACTATATTGTTAACTCTTCTAGATGAAAAAAAGTTAGTTGTTACCAAGGTTGCAAATAATGCACTAAGAAGTAATTGTTTTCACATTTGAATTAAGTGTTTGCTATTCAATAATCCCAAAAATCTCAATAAAAAAAACTCTTAAATTTTAAATCTCATATACTGAATCGAAAAAGGTAATCTCAAATACGGGAATGAAAAAAAAACAATAATTGTAATTCTAAAAACCTAAAAAAATTAGAATAAATTATTAATTCGAAATACCGGATTGAAAAAAATGTAATCCCAAGCATATAATTAACAAGTAAGGAAGGGCTAAGTTCGGATGTAACCGAACATTTTATACTCTCGCAAAGTCAAATGGTATACTCGTTTGAGATTATAGTGGAAGGTGAAAGAATCAGATGGAATTGAAAATGGTGTTATATGGGAAATAGGCGTGGTTGTAGTCCGATTTCGCCCATTTTCACAACGTCAATAGAGGTGCTAAAAATATTTGCTCCCAGTGAATTTGGTTATTATAGCTTTAGCTTATAGCTTTGCACATATGCACATTAAACTTATTAGGGGCGGGACCACGCCCACTTTTAAAAAAAATTTTAACTGCAGATGCCCCTCACTAATGTGATCCTTTGTACCAAATAACAGTCTTGTATCTTATTGCGGAGCTTAGTTATGGCAATTTATTTGTTTTTGATTAATGGCGTTTTGTGGGAGTGGCAGTGGTCCGATTACGCTCATCTGCAATACCAACCGTCTTACGGTACCAAGAAAGATACCAAGTTTCATGAAGATATCTCAATTTCACCGTCAATCCCGGCTTGGCCACTGTTTGGGACGATTCATCGGCCTTCGACCACGACCGTTTTCGCTTGATATTGTCGTATGTGATCCATTTTTCGTCGCCAGTCACCATCCGCTTCAAGAATGGGACGAGTTCGTTCCGTTTCAGCAGCATATCGCAGGCGTTGATTCGGTCCAGAAGGTTTTTTTGCGTCAAATTAGGCGGCACCCAAACATCAAACTTTTTTTTGTATCCAGCCTTCTGCAGATGGTTCAAAATGGTTTGGTGACTAACTCCCATCTCCTGGGCGATGTCACGAGATGCCATATGCCGGTCTAACTCGATGTATTCCATGATTTGATCGGTATTTGTCGTCACAGGTCTTCCGCCGGCTGGCTTATCCATGGTGTCGTTTTCACCGGCTCTGAATCGTCGAAACCATTCCTCCGCGGTTCGAAGTGATAGAGTACCATCCCCCAAAACACCATTAATCTCACGGAACGTTTCTCTAGCGGATTTGCCTTTAACAAAGGAAAACTTTAAAATAGCGCGAATTTCGGCGTTAGTGAACTTCATGTTTACACGTCTATAACGCAATATCCAAACTAATCATGCATAGCGTTGTTTTGTAGGTTATGTCAAGACCTTTCAAATTATATATAACCCTATATCTAACTCGATTAGTTTTAGTAGCAACGAGTTGTGAGAGCATAAAAATTAAAAAAAGAAATTGTTTAAGAATTTATAATGCATCTTTTTTAATTTGACTCAATTATTACTCATTTTTGCTTGGGAGCCACCCATATACCAGTTTCTGTCCTTAGCGGTGCCAGGTGTAGTACCGTTACGTAGTACATGAGAAGTAGTCATCCTTCAGGATGCCAGCGATTAACGAGAATTTTAATAGATTCTGCGCCCTCACTATCGCTACCTCTGCCAGTATCTCATATCGTGGGGCCCCCAAATGTTTTAAGCGTTGCCTTGCTAGTGCGGAACAAGTGCACAAGAGATGTTCCATTGTTTGCCTGGTGCCTTGCTCTCGTTGTTGTAGCGGCAGAATTCTACCGAGTTGACAGTCCTTGGCCGGAATAAATCCGGGTCCGTTCCGGTTACGTAGACCCGACTGTCGTGGGAACGGCCTTGCTCTCGTCATTTCCTGCAGTCATCTCGATCTTTCAGTCCCATTCTGAAGGCGTATGCCGCCACCAGACTATTAGCATTGAGTATTTCAATCATGTTCCTACAGTCTCTTCTATCAAGAGTGAGCAGGAACTTTGTGTATTTTTGATTTACCGCTTTGCACATGAATATTGCAGTTTTATATCCTGATAGATCATTCCATCGAATTTTAATCTTCCTTGCAATGCTGTTGTCCAAATCATCGTAAAGACAATGCATGGGTTTACCAATGTCGATCACAATATTCGATGACAGTCTCACACCACTCTTGGCAATCCCGGCCACTATCTCATTGCCTTCGTTCCACTACTGCCCTGCTTCCCAAGACACGTTTGGCTGATATGCGAACCGAGTTTACTGCCTTGATTGCTTGGCTGACAACTTAGATATTAACTGTGGAGTTGTCGCTGATAGGCTAGCTCCGCGGCTTTTCTAATAGCAAAGACCTCTGTTTGAAATATACTGCAGTGGTCCGGCAGCTTAAAAGGCTGCCTTATGCCTAACTCCGTATATGCCCACACCAAGTCCGTTCTCCATTTTCGAGCCATCCGTATAAATGTTTTATTGTACGCAGCTAACATGCCTTTGCGCCAACCGTCTTTTTCTAAGCTTACCCTGAACTTTCTTTGTCAATTGAAAAGTGGGATCATGTAGTCGGTGCTTGCCGAACCGTCATTAACCACCGAGCTATGCTATATAGGTAACCGTTACAACAACAACAACCGAGCTATGCCCGAAGGTTGTATATGTAAATTCTCCTGCAACCAGTAGTCGCCCCGCTGATTTTGCCGCGCAGCTTCAGCGAAGACATTTAAATGGCAGGTTTAGCACTAGTTCAAGAGCCGCCGTTGGAGTTGTCCTTAGAGCTCCCGTTATGCATAGTGAAGCGAGAGAGAGAAAGTCCCCAGGTTGTGCCTGGTCTTTCTCATTCTTTCTTCCACGTTGTGCTTCCACAGAAGTTTGCTGTCCAAAACTACCCTAAGGTACTTGGTGCGATCCTAGAGAGAGAGATGTGTTCCATTTATCGAAAGGGACCTACATGGAGGGATTTTGTATTTCCTTGCAAACACAAGAAGATCCGTCTTTTCCGAATTCAACCCCAGACACGCTGGCGATACCCAATTCTGGTCTGCAAGACCCGAGCTCTTTGTTTCACTAAGGGGGCTTCATTTTGTACTTAAGTCGCAGCGTAGGGCAAGGAGTAATGAAAATCTGTATTAAGAGCATTCGTGATTACAGTCACGCCATTTTCAATTTCTTCATATGAGTTATACACGTAAGGTCTAAGTCTATGTCTATGTCTGTGTCTGATCTTTGATTCCGATCATTTTATAAAGCGTAGGAAAGGTGGACCATATAGACCTGCACATACATACTAATTCGAAATGTACACATGATACATATACATACATATGTACTTAAGAAAGTTGAATTATTCGGGAGTACCTTTGATTTTACTTTTAATGCATCATAAAGAACACACATACGCACATTTATTTAAATACTTTCGACGATGGTGTACTATTGATTTGTTAAGAACCGTGTGTCAGCCAATGTTTTTGTTTTGTTTTGTTTTTTTCTTTCTTTTTCTATGCAGTGTTATTCTTTCAAATTCATAATTCTTTTATTGCCTTTCACCGATGCACTGAACGGACACGGGTTTTGTATAGATATTTTAATCGCCAACATTAAGTGAAATATTCTTTTTAAGCTTTCATTCAGAAAAAATAGGTTTTACCGAGTCCATGTCTCTATGTCCTCAAAAAAAACTTTTAACTAAGAATTGAACCGCTGAAATGGTATGGTGTATAGTTTAAAAGTTTAGATACTTTATAGTGGTTTAAAATATTGTAAATCATGCTAAAGCATGCTTCAAATTGTCATTTACGAATAAAATGTGTAGTCCGTATAACTTTGACCTCGACATTTGACATTGGTAATGCTAACGTGCGGTGGTAGAGGTCGGTGTCAGTCGGTTTACTATTCTACTTGGGAAATCAATGAGAATTCTCATTTGTTGTGTGTACCATATATTATATTTGATTGAATTAATGTGGCTACGTTGTTAAATTAATAATAAATAAAAAATAAAAAAATAATAATTAATCAAAAACAAATTGATTAACTGGATATTATACTCAAAGTAATGGTTTCTAACTCTGTTCTTGACCGGATAAAAATTCGAGTACGTTCCGGTTACGTAGACTCGACTGTCTTGAGTAAGTGGGTAATAATGGTCAGTTAAAAACTTGTAGATCCTTCCATTTGTCATATAACATCAACACGCACGCCCACTTCAATTGGAAGGAGAAGCAATGCCTTCATATACATACATATGTATGTATGTACGTAATCCCTTTATTTAGCTTTTGTATGCATTTTGACAGTCATGTGTTACATGTGTATGCTCGACTTTGAACTCGAGCAAATCCATATTATGTTAGGTATTTTCGGTTATAGTTAATAAGCTTAAAAATTAAAGAGATTAATTTTCCTTTAAAAAAATGAATTCTTTTAATTCACAGGTATAATATGCCGCTAAAAAATGTCAACATAATGCCATACAAATTTTTGAAACTATATACTGAAAAATGGAAACAATATCCAAGATTTCCCTGATATTGGTTCTATTCTTAATTTTTGAAAATATTTTTGTTGTGGATGTGAGGGCAGTTTCGCCAGCTGCCAATGCAAATGAGGACTACTATAAAACCGCAAATGTAGGTTTTGCGACTGCCGCCGTCGCCGCCGCTTCCGGAGATTTAGTGGCAGACGAATCATATTTATCTAACCTTCAAGCTGCGCAACAACAACAAAATGCAGCACCATCCAAACCACGGCCACAGTTAACTGATTCAATATTACCGTCTCTTCCTCTCATTCAACAACAACAACCAGCCTCTTGTATCTCGACGTTCGTAAAAGAAGAGTCGCAAGCGCAACGGTCACAGAAAAAATATGAGCATGAAATCAACGTGTTGGGCTATAAAATTCAAATACCATCCTTTGTAATGGATGGTATTTCTCTGCCATCAGCTGGAGATTCAACTAGCAACGTAGTTAATAATGCAGATGTAGCCACTACATTGGAACAGACTGCTGGTGGCGGGGAAGATGTGAATGTATTCAAATTCTTCTGCGAGAATACCACTATTGCGAATGTCAATACGGAGTTGCGTTCGAAAATGTACATTAAATACGCTTATATACTGTTGCAGCATTGTTATCCTATTGAGGAGGCGCAGTCTCTGCAGTTGCAACAGTACGAAAGCGTACGACATTTTAAATGGACGTACAGCAATGTGCATGACCTACAAATGGATACGCTCTTTTCAAACTACAAATCCAATTTCGAATACTTGGAATCTTTAGATCTAACGGCAAATAAATTAGAATGCACACGCTGGGCACAATCCCAAACCGTGCGTAGATTGAGAGTTTTGAAACTAAGCCGCAATGACATAGACACGCAAAGTTGCGCACTCTCCGAATTCCAACACATGAATCATTTAGTCGAGCTGCGATTGGACGATAACCGCATACATATATTGAATCAGCAATTCTTGGGACACCTTAGCGAACTAAGAGATTTGAATTTGACAAGCAATCTGCTAAGCGATTTGCAGCGTAACATTTTCAGTGGTGCATTTAAGCTGCAACGCCTTTATTTGGCCCACAATCGTTTGACGACTTTGCCCTTTCAACTATTTCAAAGTATGCATGAACTGCAAACGCTCGATCTGTCGAATAATCGTTTACTCTCCTTTCCGGATAATTACTTCGCGTTGAATAGCGAACTACGCGAGATGTATCTGCAAAATAACGCCATGGAGACAATTGGCAAGAACACATTTTACAACTTACGAAAGTTGCGTTATTTAGATTTATCCGAAAACAAAATAAACAGCATAGACCGCAAAGCCTTCGAGTCACTTTCGAACCTGTTTATGTTAAACATGTCGATGAATAGCATTAGCACCATTTCCTCGATACTCTTTCATCCGCTATCCAATCTGCAACAACTCGATTTGAGTCACAACAAATTCACCCAATTGCCAAGCGGCGTATTTATGTCGCAGCGTGCATTACTTGTTCTACGCATTGATTCAACACCGCTGGAACGGATTGGTAACTTTATTTCGCGCAACAACGATTTCGTCGATCCAAAGGTGTTGTCCAATTTGCGTGTCCTTTCCATACAACACAATAAACAGTTGACCCAACTTACGCGTACACTCTTCCGTAACACACCCAACCTGCACGAGCTTCTATTGGCAGACAACGCATTACAGCATTTGCCCACAGAAATCGGACAACTGAGTCAATTGCAACGCCTGAATGTGCGTGACAACAGGCTGACTTATATACCGGAGAGCGTGAAATATTTGCCGAATTTACGCTTCATTCACATACGACACAATGACTACATATGCGATTGCCGAATGTTCTGGTTGGGTGAATGGCTAAGCAATAGCAGCTCAACGTTGCGTCGTCTACGTGCCACGTTATATAAAAGTAGTGTTATGTTGGCAGATACATCAGCAATGGATATGGGTGATGACATTGATGAACTCATTGAGTCACTGACGTGTCACCACGGCCATCCAGGCGATATGGTGAATGTGTTACAACATATGCATTGCTTGAAACCGGTCATATTGGAATCGTCCGATTCGAAAATGCACAAACTACACTCAACGGCGAAACTAGAGTGTATATTTTCGGGCAGTCCTACGCCAGATGTAATATGGGTAACACCCACAAATAAGCTTTTACGACATCACGCTGATCCCGATAAGCGACCGGTTATTATTAACCACAACGACAAAGAACTCGGACTTGGACATTTGCCGCTCACATCGCTCATTATGGACGATAATTTGTTGAATATTAGTTTGCAGACAGCCGACGTGATGAATCGGGTGACTTTGATCGAGAACGGTTCATTACTGGTGCACAACATATCGCGTGGTGACAGCGGACTCTACACTTGCTACGCCTACAACATAATGGGCAATTCATCGGCGTTTATGAGGTAAGTGCAAGTGTCTGAAAAACGTATAATCTTAAATCATCACTTTAATAATACAGACCAATTTCCTCGAATGTGTCTTAAGCATGATAGTGTGCATGTATGTGCTCTGTTTTTTTAGCAAAAGTGTTAAATATTCAGTGGTTATTTAGATCAATCAATTTAGTTAAAGCCTTGTATTTGCTTACAGGCCAGCATAATTATACCCTGAACAGGGTATATTAAGTTTGCCACGAACTTTGTAACACCCAGAAGGAAACGTCGGAGACCCTATAAAATATATACATAAATGATGTATGAATGATATACAAACTAGTCCCTCAGTTTTTAAGCTATCGATCTAAAATTATGCACTTGTTTTTTTCTCGCTAAGAAGCTGCTCATTTGTCGGAACGGCCGATAGCGGACCACTATAGCATATAGCTACCATACAAACTGAACAATCGGAATCAAGTGCTTGTATGGAAAACTCTTTCATTTGACAAGATATCTTCACGAAATTTGGCACAGATTATTATTTAAAGCAATAATCTAATCTCTATTTGCGGAGGGTTTTATAGCTTCGGTGCAACCGGAATTAACGTTTTTTCTTGTTTTTTAATGCAAATTGGAATTAAATTACAAAAACTTTAAAACGTGATATCTTAAAACAAGACTGCTTAAAAATTCCTAGAAAAAACACTTCATAAAATTCGAAGAAGTAATATACTGGATTATTTAAGAGTTATTCAAGAAAAAACGTTAATTTCGGCTGCATCGAAGCTATAATACCTTTCGCAGATACATTCCTTGCAGGGGGTAAAAGGGTATAAAAAGATCTTTATCTTGATTTTGAGTGCACAGTTAGTATGGCCGCTATATTTTATAGTAGTTAGATCTGTTTCCCATACAAGGACGGGAGTTTGATCGCTCGGTTTGTATGGCAGCTATACCATATGCTATATTAGTCAGTACTGAACAATTTCATCGAGATTGTGCCGTTGCCTTGGACAATATATATAGATATATCGTCAAATAAAAAAGTTTTTATACAAGAGCATGCATTTGATAGTTGAGTTTGTATGGCAGCATGCTATAGCTTCTTCCGGAGTAAAGGACGTTGTGCGACTGAGGGACTGGTGTGCTTATATGTAGATACACGTACATGGCTAAGTCGACTCAGCTCATCATGCTGATCATTTATATATAACATTTATAAGTTATCCGTCGTTTTCTTCTGGGTGTTACAAACTTCGTGGCAAACTTAATATATCCAGTTCAGGGTAAAAAATGGTAGGATTTCCTATTAAGATTTTTATTGGTTGATGTTGATTTTTATTTATAATAAATAATAAAAAAAAAATTTTTTTAATCCGGTATTAAATTTTTTTTTTTGAGTCCCATATACGGGATTAAAAAAACATTAATTCAAATGTATTAAAAAAGAATTTGTTTAAGAATTAAAATTTTTTCACATTCATTAAAACCAAATAATAGGATTTCAATTTTTAAACCCAAACATCGGGATATAAAAATAAAAATTTAATGTTTAATCCAAAATTTTTTAATGAAAAAATTCGCAACCTTGCATACTCGTAACACTACTTTATTTCATATGATTTCAGGAACATATTTGAACCTTTTTTCTAATCTAGAATAATAACACTATAGTAACTGTTCACTATGTATGTATGTACATACATATACATTAATTCAATAGTTTTAACCCGATATTTAAAGGTATGTGTCAATAATTATGTTAACATGTGATTTATATCATACTAAATTGCAAGATTTTTGAAGTTATTTACTAATTAATGTGACTTACAGAATTTACATCGATCCAATTGTCTTCTACCGTGTTAAAATCGAGAGTCTTTTATCGGGTACCGCTGCTGCTACCGCCTTTCTTTTGCTAACGCTGATCGTACAAGGGCTTCGTGCACTCTTCTCCAAGTAAGTACCAATCTTAACGCTTTATATTGTGATTTATTGTATTGTCATTTTCGGCTTCTAATTGGTTTCTTCTTTCAAATTTATTGCAGATGTGGTATATTCGATAGATTTTATTGCTGTGTGCGCAACAAGCAGTCTCCGAGGGCGCGCCAAATTTATGCCATGCTCGATAGCATTGAGTGCTACAAAAGTCAGCAATTGGAACGACTGCGCGAGAATTATGCACAACAAGTAAAAAATTTGCAACAATTTATGAAAATGTTTCTTATACGATAATATTTGAATCGCTTTAGGTGCATCGTATACGAGAGAACTGTGTGCAGCAAGTTGAATGGATTCAGAGTAGTTATACATCTCAGGCCAAATATTTAAAAGAATTTAGAGACATGGGTTCCACACATCTAACAGCACTAAAGGATCAATATTACGATCAGGTAATTTGCGCATCATTTCTGTTTAATTCTGTTACAATAAATGTACTTTTTATTACTTACACACAGGTGAAAAAGGTTCGTGATTATTCCACGGGACAGTTGAACTGGGTGCGCGAAAATTACGTCTTCCAACGTAACAAAATTCGTAAATTTAGTGCACATCAAGTTTTGCGCTTGCGTGAAGGCTACAAATATCAACAACAGTCGCTGAATAAAGTATTGGAAAATCTTCCGAGTTTTTATTTCGAAAATTGTCGTGGTCGTTGTGAAGAGGATATAGCGGAAGGTAATATGTTAAAAACCTAAACCTAATCATTAATATAAAAGAGATTTCAATCGATTTTTTTTAATCATCATCTAATGATGCATTTCGGTTGCACCGATGCTGGAATACTCTTCACATATAAAATTGATTTTTATCGTTCAGTTTATATGGCAGTTTGCCACGAAATTTCTAACACCTAGAAGAAAACGTCGGACACTCCATAAAATGTATACATAAAAGATCAGCGTGACGAGATGAGTCGATTTTGCCATGTCCGTCTGTATGTCTAAAGTAAATACGCGAACTAGTCTCTCAGATATCGTTCTGAAATTTTCACACATCCTTTTCTCTCTAAGAAGCTGCTCATTTGTCGGAATATCGGACCACTATAACATAAGCTGCCAAACAAGCTGAACGATCACAATCTTGTCCTTGTATGGAAATTTTTTTTTGGACGAGATATGTTTATAAAACTTGGCATAGCTATTATCCAATGCTACTCTACAATCTATGTAAAACTTTTTAGTTGAGAAGATATATTCACGAAATTTGCCACATACAAACTGATCAATTGAAATCAGGTCCGATATTGAAACATTTTTTATTTGTGAAGGGTGTAATAGATTCGGTTCGACCGAATTTAGTGTTTTTACTTGTTTTTGCAATCATTAGATATAACGAAAAAAAGAACTTGTAAAGTTTTTTCTTTTTACCCAAATTAACACTAAATTAAATCACTTTCTGGGCTTCACTTACAATTCTTCTTCTTTGTAGATATTGAAGTGTATTTCAAGAGTCAACTGGGCGATCAGTTCAATCCTAGCGCAGCCAAAATGAAGAGTTTAAAAAACAAATTAGCTGTCATGGCTTTGAATTCGGCGAGCAAAGCATCAGTATATTATACACCTCCCGAAGATGATCTAAGGCGATCAAGTCTTCAGTTACAGACTTCTCCTATACACATCAATTATATTAATGAAAATTTTGACCATAAGAAATTTGAATTGGACCGAACGAAATTTAGCAGAGAATTCCTCATGAATACCCCCATGTTGTTTGGCGGTTGTGGCGACCAAAGCGATGGCAACGGATTGACGTCACTATCCAGAGCTGAGATCACTTTAAGTCAATTGAAAATAAACGATAAGCATCCGGCGGGTGCGGGTAGTATTGAAGATAATAATTGTTATGACGCCACATTGGCGAATAAGTTAGAACCAATGATAACTGCCGAGAAGAATAAAAATAGCCACAAGCATGAGCAGCCATTTGAGCAACTGACAGCAAATGCAACACATGGCAGTGGTCGACGGCGCGCAGAAAGACATGCAGATAATGCTGCTGGCGGAGACAACAACATTGAATTGAATGAGCTATGCGACTATAAGGACATAAACGATTTAAAGAGCTCCAAGTCGTGTCCGGCTATTTATAAAGTTTCCAAACAACAAGATGGCTCAACGCTACATGAGCTACTGACTGATAACCAAAGGGGGAATGGGAATTCGAACAGCACACGACTAAATCATGTCGGCGAGCCGACTCACATACATGAAACGGAACTCTTCCATAGAGCAAGTACATCTGGTAGTGGTGGCAAAGGTGGCCGCAAACTTTGCAAGGAGAAGTTAAACATCATATTGGACGAGAGCGGTAAATCCACTCTTTACAATGGTGCACCATCATCTGAGGTGTGTGGTGGTGCGAGAAAAAAGGACCCCAAATATGCTTCATTCTCCACGATGGCATCGTCGTCACAAAGCAAAAACAGTTTGCCAGATTTAGAGGCGTACGGCGGCGGCGGTGGCAGCAGCAATGGAGCGGGTGATAGTAAGTACAAGGAAGGGCTAAATTGCAGCGATTCGGTTCCAGCTTCATCGTCTGGGTCAATAACAACATCGAACTGTGACAACATTAGCTTCAGCAGTAATTCCAACAATAGCAGCTGCAATGGCAACCAACGTAGTGTAGATGTAGTTAATCTTACTTAGAGATTCATATTTTTAGCCATTATCTAATGCATTAGAGAAGAAAATGTTACATATTTAACAAAAACAAAACAAAAAACAGAAAAATCAGAAAAACTAAAACAGGAAATCAATGAAAAATATTTATATTATGGAGATGAAGTGAAGTAATTGTAAGATATAACTGAAAGAAAGATTTATATTAAAATTTTTGCGCGAAAGCGAAATTATTATGAATACAACATAAAGGTTATATAAAAGTAAAGAATTAGATGAATTGTTTGCTCTTAAAATAAAATACTGATAAATTAAACACTATTTCGCAAAGTTTTACAGCAAAAGTGTTGTTATACACATTTTAGCATGTATAAAAATTTTAAAATAAATGCAATCACTACATTATTTCAAACAATTACGAAAATGAAAGGAGGCGAGAAATTATACAACAGAAAGCTAACAGTTAAAATGTATGGAATTTTTGGTCGAGCTTTTCTTTTCCATACATACATACATATGTATTTGTATGCATGCATATTATTCTAGATGAACTTTTGTGAGCTTTAAAACGAGCGAAAACTTGTATGCGCATTGGTAACTCGATTGTTAAATGGCGATCATTAAATGGCGTTCAATGAGACCACTTCAATATAAACAAATAAATAAATTCAACATTCATCAGTGCTTTACGTTAGAAATCAGCATATAATTTTATTTCCGGAATAATACGCTCTGGGTTCAAAATCTAAACAAAATATGTATAAGAGGTCTAGAAAATAGAAAGAACACAACTATTCTGCGATATTCGAAATTCGATAAGATAAAAGATAGGAAACGGATATAAATACGTACAAAATAAGATGTAGATATGCAACAATTTTCGATATCTAGAGGTAAATTATGTACGTATTTTTGGTGCATGGAGAATATATGGAATATGACTGTATGGAAAGTAGGAGTTGTTGTTGTAGCGACAGAATTTTGCCGAGTTGACAGTCCTTGGCCGGCAAAATCCGGGTCCGTTCCGGTTACGTAGATCCCTAGAGAGTTATGAGAATGTGGGTCTTAAGATTTGATAAAACCAAAAGATTTTTATATCTCTCTTCTTTTATTTATTACATATCCTAAAATAAATTTTAATTTTAATTGAAAAAAATAAATTATCTTACGTTTAGCGTTGCGTATTTTTTAATAAAAAAGCTTTCGATTAGAAATTACTTTTTTAATATTCAATCATAACATTGCTATTAAAGAATTAAAATTTAATTTTTAATCCCAACATCATAGATAACAAATTCCGAGATTATTAAATTAAGATTTAAATTGTTTATTTAAAATGTTTCGGATTAAATTTTTTTTAAATTATATAGTAAAAATATAAAGTTAGATTTTTAGTCCCAAAATCAGAATTAAAACTTAAAAGAATATTATTCGTTTGAATGTATAAGTTTGCCGACCTTTGTTCTAGAGTATTGAAGATGATGGCTCTGTGCGAGCTTTATTACAAAATGGTAGAACGGGAAGTACGCAAACGCGAATAAATGTTAATTCTAAAACAATTTATTTTTTTAATTATTTATTATATGATTGGGATCAAAATATTTTCCGATTTTACAATCAGGTATTTGGGTTTTGTTAATCCGATTTTTGGGATTTAAAATTTGTTCAATTAAGATTTTCGGGATAACAAAATAAAAAAAATGTGTAATTTAAATGTTATTTAATTATTCCTTATTAGTTGCACCCCTGCTTACTGATAATTAAAATCACTAAATATACATATTTATTGAATTGAAACAAGGAGTACCAGCAGTTTCAAACACTTTTATTTAAAATACTATTTATACTTAAATTCAGACTACATAGATACATAAAACTACTATAATCAATTATAAACTTTCGTAGCAATTCGTATTCATTTATCGATATTTTGGAGTAGATCTCCACGTTGCCGTATACGTTCGAGTAGTTCCTCTTTCCACCGCTCTTCCGGCACTCCGTTGGCCCATTCAGGTACTACAGCATTAGGAAGTGTTATATTTGCCATGACATTTAAAATCTAAAATTTATTTCAAATATATATTACTGTTTAACTTTTATGAATTTAAATTATTTACTTGTGTGGTTTTATTAGTATCTAATTCTAATTGTAATTCCTTGGGGCGTGGTTGGCTCCAAATTTGCCTTTCGATTTCAGCATCTGCACTCTCTACCTCTGGCAAATTATCATTGATACTACCATTTTCAACAGCACTCGCGTTATCAACATATTGCATTGTTTCTTCAGAGTCGTCATCTACAGAATCATTGTCATCCATTGCGACTTCGTTGAAATCGTTGATGTCGTTGCCCGTCGCCAATGGCTGGTATCCATTGTATGCATCCAGTGTGTTCATTTCATTGTCACTATCATCACTAGGCATTGGAGGATGCTGAACATTTGTCTGTATTGCATGTACGTCTTCCTCACCAGGGTCTCCAGGCAGTTCCGGTGCACCCATAGTTTATAAACGTTGGATATTTGTTTGTAAATTAATCAATTATCTGAGTTTGAACAGCTGAATATGGCATTAGAACCATCTATGAGTAGATATTTTTTGACATTTCTGTCACCTAGCGTTGCCGGCTGATTTTCCTTGGGATTTAACCATTTACTATTAATACGGTTACGGCTACGGTTTCTTTGGCGCCACGATCTGATCGTATGGACGGATGTTGTTGCAGTTGCACTCCAGTGCAGAGGAGCTCGACGCGCACGCATTACTTTTACAATTTTTGAACTTTAAATAGAAATATCTCGAAAATCAAAGGCGAGTATATGTGTATACATTTTTTAATCCTGAGGGCACCTCTATCGTCCATACTATCAGATCGCAGCGCTAAAGAAATCGTAATTTTGCCGTTATGAATAATGTCATTTAAGTTCTTTTAATAAGAATGGAACTCTATTATTAAAATTTCTAGAATTTCTCCTTCATTATCGTGCATGTACATTTATAAGCACTATAACTAAAATGAGAATTTAACTACCTTTAAAAAATGTTTAAAAGTAATATACGAAAATTAGTTAGTTTAATAGAAGAAAGGCTTAAATTTGAAAGCGAATCAAATAAAGAAACAGGCAAAAAAAAAGTTAGAAGGCAAGGAAAAGTTCTTTATGTAAGGGAGAAGAAGAATAAAGGGCAGATGGCTCAAAAGTGGTCGCTTGGTTTTAGGCGTTAGGCGACCTTTTAACCAATGAGTTATCTGCAATGATATGTAATAACAATTTTGGACCATATATATATTAATTTCTTCTTTAAAGATACTAGCACCGGTATTGTAGATGGATAGCGGATTATAATAGTCGTTGTGCTTGCGCTGAATTTTGAAACAGGATTGTTATTTGCGGAAAGCTACAGAAGCCAGTCTACTTGAAAACCCAGATAACAAACCCTGAGTTTACATTTTGGGAAGCTCTGTTCAAAGAATTTGACAACATTGCTCAAATTTTTGACATAGTAAAACGAAACATAAATAAATCACAGGACACATCATATAAGGTTGTGTCAATAACAGGGTTTCAAATAATGCATTAAAAAATAATTGAATTAAAATTTGAATTCAATTTTTATTTTATTTTGTCCTGCTTACCGGAATAACAATAAATAATATGAAATGTTAATCTCACATACCGGATAAAAAACGAGGTTTTCATTTTTTAATTCCGATGTTGTGAATAAAAATTAAATTTTCATTTCATTTAAAATTCAGTTTTTGATTAAAAAAATTCGCAACCCTAGTCGATACGGAGTGCACTTCCTCTTACGAAAGAAGTGTTTGTACCCATAATGTCGAAAAAAAAATGTTTTGTAAAAGCAAATATATCGTCAAAAATTCATAAATGTTTTTAAAAGCAATGTTTATATTTTCTCAGCATATTGCTACAGAGTAAAATAGTTTTGTTCCCCCAGCGGTTGTTTGCATCACCTTGAACTAATCGAGATATGGTTATGTACAATATATAAATGATCAGGATGACGAACAATTTTTTTTTTGTTATAGCCGCCGGCAGTGTTAAAATGTATGAAATCGGATTATAACTTCGCCCATACAACATATAACGATTGTGTTAAAAACTACTAAAAGTACGATAAATCAATAAATGATTGCGCCAGAGACATTAAATTTTACACCCGAAATAGTTTTAGAGGACTTAATAGGAATAAATCGAGCTACAATTGTTCAATCCCCCAGATACAGGAAATATGGACCACAGTGCGTCTGGCTAACTTTTACCGAAAATATCAGTCAACCTATGAGATATATTGGATCAATACTTCTCCTATAGGCCCAATAACCTAATATAAAGATTTACGAACTTTTGATTTTCTTTATACCGCATATATCGGTCAATATGTTAGTTATCTTAATGAAGTTGAGAGAGAGTGTTTTTCCATTAACAGTGTACCTAAGTGTGCCAAAGTGAATAAAATCGGGTGAAAACTTGCCTGAGCCTCCTCACTAAGTGTATAATATTGGATATTCTTTAGTTTAATGCCGAACAAATGTGAATTTAGTCTATGAATTACCCTAACTACCATATACTACATATAATGATTTTATTATATTTTATTCTAACAAACCGTATACGATTTTGAAAATCAATAATGTAATAGAGATAGCAAGACTTGGCAATTAATAAGACGACAGAAACATCTCATTCCAACATACATATCTATACCATATTTATGGTTCTTTTGAAATCTAATCACTAACATGATTAAGCTTTGGCGGCAGCGAATGCTCGATAATAGTCTGGAAATCCAACAACTTATCAGATACATCAACGGAATACTATTATGCAAAATTTTTTGCAGCTGCGTTGAGTTCATACTCTTTCTATTATGGAGCTGCCATAGAAATCAGAACGATTCGTTAATGTTACTCACTGCTTCGAATGTTCTCTTCATTCCACTATCAAGTATGATCAAGGAAGTGTTTATTTTGAATTCAATTTCTCCTTACTGCAATTTTCATCCAATTCTTAATGTAGGTAGGAAAAAGATCTAGAAGAAGACGACAATTTCCGACTGCAATTTTTAGCAGACCCGAGTTTTCATTTATATTTCCTTCGAATGTTAACGGAAGATTTTACGGATACGATAACACCGCGACAGAGTTCAATTTTTCATAAAAGTGTTAAAAAAATGTTCAACTGCTTATACGGCATACATTCTAGTGACCTTTAAAAACTGAGGGATTAGTTTGAATATACCATATACTAAATCGAGTCAGCTCGTCACGCTGATCAATGTATATATATATACCCTTTGTAGGGTCTACGACGTTTCCTTTTGGGTGTTACAAACTTCGTGGCAAACTAAATATTTAATTTATAGAAACTCTAAAATTCGCAAAATAATTTATTCTTACAATATTTATCTTTTAAAACATGACGGTAGCTCTGTTACATTTGACTGATATCTTTGTGTTCAAATTAAACAAAAGTGTTCATTTGTTGTCATAACAAATAAAAATAGGATCAAGAAAATAAAAAAAATCAATTCTACGAGTCATTTAGTAAACAATTATATTTAGGATATTTGCTGAAACTGTTTTGCTATAGTATTTAGAAGAAATGGGCCGAGGAAATATCTGCACAGCGGCAGAGCTTAAGCTTATAAAAAGTTTGCAAAATAACAGTTAAACTTAGCTGACCATTCGTCCCGGTTTGGCCGGGAGAGTCTGGATTCCGAGTTAAGGGTCCCGACCGTCCCGGGCTTAGAAATTAAAAAAAAGAATGAATTAAATAAAATTGTGTTGCTCTCTCACCTATTATGTATCGCAATTGAATCAGTGAATTATAATAAGGGTATACCGAAAGGGAAATTTCAAAAACTATAAAAATATCCCAAAAATTTGTTTTCACTGCTTTGAAACCACATAAAATGCGAATTGAGAGGACTGCCACGTGAAACGAAGTCTCAGGATGTCAATTAGATAGAGATTTTTATCAAGACGTGGCTACAGGATCAATCTCCGGATTTAAATCCTATATAAAACCTGTGGAAGATTGTAAAGGAAAAGTTGGGACCCATCAAACCACGAAATAGGGCGCTACCGTACTCACAAATAAAGGTTTTGCAAGAAATTCTAACTTATATATTATATATTCATTTTTAATAAAAATTTACGAGTTTTGGTCCCTTGATTCTATATTATTGTCAATTGAAGTTTCTGACAGTTTCTTTAAAAGTTGTCGATTGACAATACTTAAAATTTTATTAAGTTATTTTTGCTTTGAAATGTTTAAAATAAATTTTATTAACAATAAAAAATAGTTGTTTCCTTCTAAAAACTTTGGTAACTCTTTTTTTTGCAAATAGTTGTGAATAAACTTTTGATTCTATTTTATTTTCAGTAATTGTATATACATATGTATATCAAAATGATCAGGAAGATGAAACGAATTGATTCCCGTAGATTAGATAATGATTGAGGTATGCACCGCGACCTATGGTCTATTGTGCCCTCCCCTAAGTCACAGCGACTCATCTAGCCCTAGCATATTGATGAACTCCAATACACTGCTAGGTGCCAATGAGGCGATGCGATCCCTGTTTGGAAACATGGATCCCAGGGCCTTGACTCTACGTCTTCAGACTGATGTGCAGTCCATTAGTAGGTGTTCTGGGGTTTCCGACTCCATGTCGCAGAACCGGCAGTTTGCAGAGGAGACCAAGCCCATGTTAAATAAATGCTTGTTAAGCTTGCAATATCCGGTGTAGAACGCGACCAGAAGCCGAAATTTGTTCCTCGGGAGATTGATTACGGTTTTAAACTGTCTGAGGTTGTAAGCCCCCATTAGCAACTTGGCATGGCGCATGCCTTGGAGATGTTGCCAGTGTCTCTCCCTGCCTGCTCTTTCCTCTTTACGGAGCAGCTCCTTAATGGTATGTGGACCAACCGCTACGCACGGTTCTGGTCCTACCATGTTTGTAGAGGCTGCAGAGCGGGCCAACTCGTCAGCAAGTTTATTTCCTGCTATACCCCTGTGACCAGGCACCCAGATGAGGTGCACTCTGTTGAGACTTGATAGGCTGTTCAGCCGTTCTATACACTCCTGCACTAGTAGAGATTTGACCTCAAAAGCCGAGATCGCTTTTAGTGCTGCCTGACTATCGCTGAATATGGCGATGATCTTATTGCGGTAGTCGCGTTGGAGGTTTATTTCTACACACCGACTTATAGCATATACCTCCGCCTGGAATGTGCTAGAAAACTTCCCATGGGGATGGAGAGCTCGGTGCGTGGTCCTGCGACCCCTGCGCCAATCCCCTCCGCCGTTTCCGAGCCGTCGGTGTACCACTTGATAGTACTGTTTCTTAGTAGTATGTCCAGCGTGGAATCGTTCCATTCTGCCTTACTGCTAAGGGTAACCCTGAACTTCCTAGTGAAGCTTACTGTTTTGTAATGCTGTCCCTTGGAAGAAGGGCCAGTGGCATTGCGTCACTTAGAGCCTTCATCTGCTGGGACGAGATTACCTTCCCTTTGCCAAACCCTTCTGCTGACATTTGAAGCAAGGTCTGTTAAGCCGTCCGCTCGATCACTATATGTAGCGGTGTTAGCTCCAGCATTACTTCCAGTGCTGCGATCGGACAGAGGTGCTAGGCAGCACTTCTCACATTGGTTCAGAGATGCCGAGAATGCCTTGCGACCTAAGCCCCTGCCCAACGTCAAGGTGCCTGCCATTCGCAGGAGGGATTCCCGTATGTTTGTCTTTTCGTCCAAGCGGCAGCTTAAGTAAAATTTTGTATAGTTTAATGAAAGTTGGTGTACCTTTTCCTTGGCACTCTGAGTTTGTAATGGTTTGTAATGATTAATTTGCGAAATTTGACTATTGGCACGCCTAGAAAATGCTGTTAAACGATGTCAAAAAATGGTCGAAATGAAGTTTTATCTATTCCAAACCTAAGATACCGGATATGATGACCATTTTGTCTGTGGTTGGTTTTATACCGAAAAACTTAGCTATCTCACAAGTTCATCTTAATGGACCTTAGTAAGAACATTTTCCCGCTCATAATGTGGCAAGATATTTAAAATAGCTATACTCGGTTTTGTCTTCCCCCGGTTTTGGGATCCCTGGGATTGTACAATATATGATTCACAATATCGTCTGATGTGAAGTTTTGAATTCATACGCTGACGCTGGAAATTGCTCATAATAACATTAAACATTAAAAGGTTTGCATTTCGCTAGCTTACTTTATTGAATTATTAAATGTGATCTTACTTTGCAGACTATCACAACTTCCTTCACTATTCAATCAATAATGTAAACCAACAACAATAATATAACTTAGAAAATATATCGACAGCTTTTAACAGTTTTTATTTCCTATAAATTTGTAACTTTAATTATTGTAAAATGAATAAAATACAACAAGCAGACCAAGTTCATACCATCAAAACTCACAGAGACGAAGATGAGAGAACGAAGTCAGTTACTAGCCAGAGCCCGAAGGTCACATCTAATTTACATATTTATTATATTAACTTAAAAAGAGGTTTTTAATTTCACTTTAGAGATTAACTGATGACACGCCAAAAAACCATAAGCAGCGGGTATTTGCGTGGTTAGAACTGATAGAAATTACTAATTTCAACGCCAATGAAAAAGGCACATATATGGAATTAACGCATTCCCGTGCCGAATTTTTTAACTCACCTAAGGAGCCTGAACATATGTTCAATCAACTTTTAACAGGAGAGGAAAAATGCGTTTATGCTATAATTATTGAACAAGATGACATGGAAGCTGCAAACTATTTCGCTGCAGAGCAAATATGTGTGTTAGTAAAACGTCACATGGCATCAAATAAGAGACACTCCATGGACGAAAACCGCTATAAATCTGAACGGGAAAGGCAAGCGGAATTCGGTTACGACATCGAATCCAAGTAC